>NC_137460.1:220320159-220991280 GCF_964235325.1 Thermobia domestica | reverse complement strand
CTTTTCATTCCATCAATTCTTCTATTACACTAGTTAACAAATTTAAACTTTTTGTTTGTTACATGAGAAAAACCACCTGATCTTAAAGGAACTTTTTGCGCTGAATTCGAATATGCACTCGGTTTCTCTCCATCACGTACAGTTTTCCCGTAACAGAGGGATTTTCGGGAAATTCCCTCAAAAATTTCCCTTTTTCAGATATTTTATTCCCCTAGCTCCTGTCCCCTTACATATAGTAACATAGAAATTATACCTAAGTATACCTTGATTTATATTTAATAAACCCTAAAAGTTTCGTAAAAATCGCTTTGTTCTTTCTAGAGAAATAAATATATTTGTATGTATACTGTGTGCACTGTTTATTGCACCTGATAGTAATGCTTTCAGATCTCCTGAGTTGGGGTAAAAACGATTCTAAAAAAAAGCAAATACACAATAAGTTATCCCAACGTTAAATCCGCAATTAGACCTATTCCGCACGGGGATGAACTTCCACTTCCCGAGCCCCCTACCAACTGGGAAGAGATATGGCCAAAAGACTCTGATGATGATCATGACCTTGATGAACCATCGACATCAACATGTACATCCAAGGATCCAACGTTCATCCCTGACTGTGTTCGCGAGCCACATTTCATCCGGCAATGTGAACTTAATGACCTAGTCCGTGATTTGCACCTGACAAAACAAGAGGCGGAACTTCTGGGATCAAGGCTCCAGCAGTGGAACTTTTTGGATGCAGAAACGAACATATCAGTGTACAGGAAAAGGCATGTTCAATTTTCAAGCTATTTCTCAATGCAAGATAATGTGTGCGTATGTACGGATATAAATGGGTTGATGGCGGAGCTAGGAAGTCCTTACGTTCCAGAAGAATGGAGGTTATTTATCGACGCGTCAAAGGTCAGCCTTAAAGCTGTCCTTTTACATAATGGAAATAAAAAACCTTCTATACCACTTGCGCACTCAGTGAAGATTAAGGAATCCTATGACACCATGTCAACTTTGCTAAATCTTATAAATTACAAGGACCATTGTTGGCAAATATGTTGTGATCTCAAGGTAGTTGGTATTTTATTAGGACTGCAGTGCGGTTACACGAAGTACCAATGTTTTTTATGTTTATGGGATAGCCGAGCTGATGACAAACATTATGAAGTGAAGGAATGGGAACCTAGAGTGAATTACGTACCTGGAGAATGCAACGTCAAATACGCTCCTTTGGTAGATCCTAATAAGATATTACTACCGCCACTTCATATCAAGTTAGGACTTATGAAAAACTTTGTCAAAGCCATGGACACATCTGGTGAAGGTTTCAAGTATTTGCGAGATAAGTTCCCTAACCTGAGTGATGCTAAGATTTCAGCGGGAGTGTTTATTGGTCCCCAAATTAGGAAATTAATGCTTGATGATAGCTTTGAGAGCAAGTTAAACAGTGCTGAGCTAGCTGCCTGGACAGCATTTAAGTGTGTTGTGCGCAACTTTCTGGGCAACAACAAAGCGAGAGTTACACAGAAATCGTACAGGACATGATACAGAAATACAAAGAGTTGGGTTGTAGGATGTCTTTAAAAATCCACTTTTTGCACTCCCACCTCAGCTTCTTTCCTGCTAACCTAGGTGCTCTCAGCGACGAACAGGGGGAAAGATTCCACCAAGATATAATGCCAATGGAGAAAAGGTACCAGGGACGATGGGATCCTTCAATGATGGGGGACTATTGTTGGGGTCTTGTTAGAGAATGCAACATATCTTACAAAAGAAGGAAGTAGTGTACGTTTTTGTAACCCAATGGAAGTTTAATATATTGTGATAGTTTTGATTGTCTTTTCATGACCTTTTGGTACATTTGTATTATTGTTTATTGTAAATTGTCACACTTGTAAATTATATTGTATTATATTTTATATATGTGTTTGTGGTAATAAAGCAAAACGTTTTACCTAAACTTAAGAGATCTGAAAGCATTACTATAAGGTGCAATAAACAGTACACACAGTATACATACAAACATATTTATTTCTCTAGAAAGAATAAAGCGATTATTACGAAACTTGGAGGGTTTGTTAAATATGAATCAAAGTATACTTAGGAATAATTTCTATGTTAGTATATGCAAGGGGACAAGATCTTGGGGTGTAAAATAAACGAAAAGGGAAATTTTTGAGGGAATTTCCCGAAAATCCCTCTGTTAGGGAAAATCGTACGTGATGGAGAAAAACCGAGTGCATATTCGAATTCAGCGCAAAAAGTTCCTTTAAGAACAGGTATTTCCTTTTATGTAACAAAACCTTTGTTAACTAGTTTTATCATTAACTTACTGTAAAAATTGGGCGCGGTGGTTCAGTGGCAGAGCGGTTCCTCTGGTGCGTGGTCCTTATTGTTTCGATCTCCGGCCAAGTAAGTTTGTGGTGGAAAAGATCGTATCCCGTGGGTTTTCTCAGGATACTCCCGCTTCTTCCCCCTTTTCATTACACCAGTTCGTCTATTATCATTGACTTGCTTTAATCATTTAGCGCAGTGGCTCAGTGGTAGAGCGCTTACTCTCGCGCATGGAGTCCTTATTTTTTCGAACCCCAGCCAAGTAACTTGTGTGGTGGACAGGATCGTATCCGTGGGTTTTCTCAGGGTACTCCCGCTTCTTCCCCCTTTTCATACTACCAATCCCTCTATTATCACCGACTTACTTTATTCATTGGGCACGGTGGCTCAGTGGTAGAACGCTTCCTCTTGTGCGTAGGGTTCTTATTGTTTCGATTCCAAGTTAGTTTGTGGTGGACATTATCGTATTGGTCGGTTTTCTATCGGTACTCCCGCTTCTTCCCATTTTTCATTCCACCAATTCCTCCATTATCTTTGATATGTTTTAATCATTGGACGCGGTGGCTCAGTGGTAGAGCGCTTCCTCTCGTACACTGGGTCTCTATTGTTTTGTTCCCCAGCCAAGTAAGTTGTGTGGTGGACAGGATCTTATCCTTGGGTTTTCTCAGGGTACTCGCGCTTGTTCTCATATTACATTCAATCAATTCCTCTATTATCATTGTCTTGCTTTAATCATTGGGGGCGGCGGCTCAGTGGTAGAGCGCTTCTTCTCGTTCGTGAGGTCCTTATTGTTTCGATCCCCAAGCGAGTAAATTAGTAGTGGACAAGATCGTATCCGTGTTTTTTCTCAGGGTACTCCCGCTTTTTTCCACTTCTCATTCCACCAATTCCTCTATTATCATTGACTTGGTTTAATCATTGGGCGCTGTGGCTCAGTGGTAAAGCGCGTCCTCTAGTGGGCTAATTAAGTTCGTGGTTGACAAGATCGTATCGCTGGGTTTACTCAGGGTACTCCCCGTTTCTTCCCACTTTTCATTCCACCAATTCCTCTATTATCATTGACTTGGTTTAATCATTGGGCGCTGTGGTTCAGTGGTAGAGTGCTTCCTCTAGTGGGCCAAGTAAGTTTAAGGTGAATAAGATCGTATCTATGGTTTTTGTCAGGGTACTCTCGCTTTCTCCCACATTTCATTCCAACAATTTTTCTATTATCATCGACTTACTTTAATCATTGGATGCGGTGGCTTAGGGGTAGAGCGCTTCGTCTTGTGTGCCAAGTAAGTTTGTAATGGACAAGATCGTATCTGTGGTTGTTGTCAGGGTATTCCCGATTCTTCCCACTTTTCATTCCAGGAATTCCTCTATTATCAGTGACCTACCTTAAGGATTGGGCGCGGTGGCTAAGTGGTAGAGCGCTTCCGCTGGTGGGCTAAGTAAGATTGTGGTGGACAAGATAGTATACGTGGGTTTTTGAGGGTCCTCCCGCTTCTTCCCATGTTCCATTCCACCAATTCCTCTATTATCATTGACTTACATTAATCATTGAGCACGGTGACTCACTGGCAGAGCGGTTCCTCTGGTGGGCTAATTAAGCTTGTAGTGGATAAGATCGTATTCATGTTTTTCTTAAGGGTACTCCCGCTTCCTCCCACATTTCATTGCACCAATTTCTCTATTATCATTGACTTGGTTCAATCGTTGTGCGCAGTGGCTCAACGGTAGGGCGCTTCCTCTGTTGAGCTAATTAAGTTTGTGGTAAACAAGATCGTATCTGTGGGTTTTCTCCGGGTACTCCTTCCCACTTGTCATTCCACCAATTCCTCTATTATCATTAACTTGCTTTAATCATTGGGCGCGGTGGCTCAGTGGTAGAGCGCTTCCTCTGGTGGGTCAAGTAAGTTTGTGGTGGAGAAGGTCCTGTCCGTGGGTTTTCTCACTGTACTTCCGCTTCCTCCCAAATTTCATTCAACCAGTTCTTCTATCATGATTTACTTGCTTTAATCATTGGAGAGGTCTTGGTCCCTTGAGCATTGCGTTGATGTCAGAAATCAGATACGGTTCCAATCATTTGGGTTGTGATGTAAACCTTTGCTGTGCTTCAATCTCAGTATTTTATTACGCGAGATAAAACCATCCATACAGCTATTAATGTTGTTGTATCCTGCGCAACCAGGTATTGAGATTGAGCTAATTCGGAACCTCGTTTCTGGCGCTTACAGGCCAGGAACCAATTTCGGACATTTCGCTGTCCTCAAACGACTAGGATCTTTCCAATATTACCATCCACGTCCAACAACCCCATGTTTATAAGGGGAATAGAAATCACCCGGGTCTAAAACTTCGGGACCCAGTTTCTTCAGGTTCAAAGCTAGGTATCGATGTGTGACATCACAATTGTGCTCAACGGATGAAAATCTTTCAAATGCCGCCAACGCCGTCCAACAACTTCATGTTTAATAGAACGGACCCGAGGCCATAACGCCAGACCCCATTCTTTGAGCTTCGTGGGCTGGGCCTTATATCTGACATTACTACTGCACTCAGGGGCAGTGGTAATGTCAGAAATCATTAACCTAACTATGTGGGCGAGTTGGTGTCCACCCCGCTGGTCTCGTGGCCAGCACGTGACCCTTTGGTACCCCAGAGTTTTTCAATGAATGCATTTTTACTAATTATACTAATTTTTCTTTTGAAAAGGTGCAATTAATACGTTTGTTTATTTAATAGGTAGCCACTGTTGAACAAAGTTCTGAGTTTTATATCTGGCAATTAGATCCCCTCTGTTCTGTCTCTAGACCCACTCATATTACTTTTAATAAATGCCAAATTACGATTTTTATCAACAAAGAGAAGCTGTTCTACTAACCCTGGAAAATAATAATAATAATAATAATAATAATAATAATAATAATAATAATAATAATAATAATAATAATAAAGCATCTGAATATTAAAGATATTTTTTCACCTTTCTTTAACATTGTTGTGGGCTTCTCTGAATCTGGATATGTTGTTTTATAGTGTATAATGCAAGAAGGCTTCAAACAACAATCTGGCAAAAAGTATTTGTGTAAAAGACACGAACGTCTTATCAAGGTGTTTGAAGCTGACCTCGTTTCTGTTTGCATTTAAACACAATGTTACGATTTAAAGGACAAGTCAAAAGTAGAGAGCCACGTGATATTTCGCCTAAGGGCATTTCGTTGCTAGACTGAACACTGACATTCTGTCAATACTATATTGCATAGCTATCAATAAGTCACACTTGCAGGTTCTTTCCAAACGGTTTGGTATAACAGGCTAATCAAACTACGTTGTTGTGGGTAAGGGATGAGACTCTGAAAGACCGATAAGTTTTGGAGCCCAGTGCCGTTGCTAGAAATTTCGTTGCCCGCGGCGAAGTAGAATTCGGCGTCCCCTGACACTCACGTTAAAAAACTTTGACTTTTCCTTTCTGTGCTTTTATTTTTAACATATAAGAAAAACACCTTTTTGTTGTTATGCTACGCTGATTTTTTTTACCAAGGCGCTTGTACAGACCATTGCAACAGCCAAAAGCGATGGTTATGTATTCTTTAACACAGGGGTGCCCACAAGGGGGGGCTATGACGCAAACTGCGTCATTGAAATATTTGGGGGGGGGGTTAAAATCTATATAAATATGTTTGATGAGGGGGGTAAAATTAATCGAAAAGATGATTTTTTCATGGAAGAAAACCTACGGATAGACAATTGGGGGGGGTGCGTCATAGACATAAGGGGGGGTGGGCACCACTGTTTAACAAATAAGAGCCGCTCTCAAGAGGCTTATTTTAGACTTGCTGCTAAACTTGACAAAACTACCTTGTATACAAATCCACTTGGAGATAATTATGAAAAAAGCATGGAGTCGATTCTCTTACGTTAGGGGGACCATGTTACACATGGAGTTGGAGGACGCGAGTGGTGGCGTTGGAAAGGTCCTGGGCCCCTGAGTGCAGTAGTAATGTCAGAAATCAGGCCCAGGCCACGAAGCTCAAGGAATGGGGTCCTGACGTTATGGGCTCGGGTCCCTTCTATTCACCTATTAAACATGAAGTTGTTAGACGGCGTTGGCGGCATTTGAAAGGTTTTGATCCGTTGAGCACAATTATGATGTCAGAAATCGATCCCTGGCCTTGAACCTAGAGAAACTGGGTCCCGAAGTTTTAGACGCGGGTCATTTCTATTCCCCTTTTAAACATGGGGTTGTTGGACGCGGATGGTAACATTGAAAAAATCCTAGTCGTCTGAGGACAGCGTAATGCCCGAAATTGGTTCCTGGCCTCAAAGCGCCAGAAATGAGTTTCAGAATTGGCTCAATCTCAATACCTAGCTGCGCAAGATAGAACAACATTTATAGCTGTATGGATGGTTTTATCTCGCGTAATAAAATACTGATATTGATGCACAGCAAAGGCTTACATCACAACCCAAATGATTGGAACCATATCTGATTTCTGACATCACCGCAATGCTCAAGGGACCAAGACCTCTCCAATGATTAAAGCAAGTAAATGATGATAGAAGAATTGGTTGAATGAAATGTGGGAGGAAGCGGGAGTACCCTGAGAAAACCCATGGACAGGACCTTGTCCACCAAAAACTTACTAAGACGGGAATCGAAACAATAAGGTCCCCATGCTCCAGAGAAAGGGCTCTACCACTGAGCTACCCCGCCCAATGATTAAAGCGTCCATGATGATATAGAAATTGCTGGAATGAAAAGTGGTAAGAAGCGGAAGTACCCTGAGAGAACCCACGGATACGATCTTGTCCACCATCACCAGAGGAAGCGTTCTACCAGTGAGCCACTGCTCCCAAAGATTAAAGCAAGTAAATGATGAGAGAGGAATTGGTGGAATGAAAAGTGGAAAGAAAGGAGAGTACCCTAAAAAAACCACGGATACGATCTTGTCCACCACAAACATACTTGGCCCACCAGAGGGAGTGATCTACCGTTGAGCCACCGCACCCAATGATTAAAGTAAGTCAATGATAATTAAGAATTGGTGGAGTGAAAAGTGGGAAGAAACGGGAGTACCCTGAGAAAACCCACGGCTACGACCTTGTGCACCACAAACTTACTTGGTCCACCAGAGGAAGCACCCTACCACTGAGCCACTGCGCCCAATGATTGAACCAAGTCAATGATAATAGAAAAATTGGTGGAATGAGATGTGGGAGGAAGGGAAAGTACTCTGACAAAACCCACGGATACGATCTTGTCAACCACAAACTTACTAGCCCGGGGATCGAAACAGTAAGGACCCCACGCACCAGATAAAGCGTTCCACCACTGAGCCACCGTGCCCAATGGTTTGAAACATGTCAACGATAATAGAAGAATTGGTGAAATGAAAAGTGGGGAGAAGCAGGAGTACCGTGAGAAAACCCACGGATACGATCTTGAACACCACAAACTTAATTAGCCCACCAGAGAAAGCGCTCTACCAGTGAGCCACTGCGCCGAATTATTGAAGCAAGTCAATGGTAATAGAAGAATTGGTGGAATGAAATGTGGGAGGAAGCGGGAGAACCCTGACAAAACACACGGATATGATCTAGTACACCACAAACTTACTTGACCCACCAGAGGAAGCGCTCTACCACTGAGCCACGGCGCCCAGTGTTTATGGTAGGTCACTGATAATAGAGGAATTGGTGGAATAAAAAGTGGGAAAAATCGGGAGTACCCTGACAAAACCAACGGATACAATCTTGTCCATTACAAACTTACTTGGCACACCAGACGAAGCGCTCTACCACTTAGCCACCGCGCCCAATAATTAAACCAAGTCAATAATAATAGAGGAATTGGTGGAATGAAAAGTGGGAAGAAACGGGAGTACCGTAAGTACACCCACGGATACAATCTTGTCCACCACAAACGTAATTAGCCTACCAGAGGAAGCGCTCTAGCACTGAGTCACTGCGCCCAATGATTGAAGCAAGGCAATAATAATAGAAGCATTGGTGAGATGAAAAGTGGGAAGAAGCGGGAGTACCGTGAGAAAACCCACGGATACGATCTTGTACACCACAAACTTAGTTAGCCCACCAGAGAAAGCGCTCTACCACTGAGCCACTGCGCCGAATGATTGAAGCAAATTAATGATAATAGAAGAATTTGTGGAATAAAATGTGGAAGGAAGGGAGACTACCCAGACAGAACTCACAAATACGATCTTGTAGACCACAAACTTACTTGATCCACAGAGAAAAACACTCTACCACTGAGCCACAGTGCTCAATGACTGAAGCAAGTCAATGATAATAGAGGAATTGATGGAATGAAAAGTGGGAAGAAGCGGGAGTATCTTGAAAAACTCAGGGATACAATCTTGTCCACCACAAACTTACTTCGCAAACCATACGAAGCGCTCTAGCACTGAGCCACCGCGCTGAATTATTAAACCAATTCAATGATAATAGAAGAATTGGAGGAATGAAATGTGGGAGGAAGCGGGAGTACCCTAACAAAACCCACGGATACGATCTTGTATACCACAAACTTACTTGGGCCACCAGAGGAAACGCTGTACTAGTGATCCACTGTTCACAATGATTGAAGCAAGTCAATGATAATAGAAGAATTGATGCAATGAAAAATGTGAAGAAGCGGGAGTACCTTGACAAAACCAAAACCGCGGTGGCCAAAATTAGCCCAGGATAGGGGACTTATATTAAGAAAATGAAAATCTCAGGAAAATGCAGAAGCCTTTTAGTCTGAGAGAAAAAAAGGAATGAAATCTCTAATTTCTAGTTCTGTTAGTCTTTTAGCTCTTAGTCCGGACCAAAGTACTGATAGAAATATGGCCAATGAATTATGACTATTTTGTAAAACATTCCACTTTAATATTACAGGAAATTCATCTTCCGGTTTGCTTGGTTGTGAAAAGTAATAGAGTGTATTGTTATATTATGTAAAGTATGTGTACTGTCGCTGATTTGTGATAACAATCAGAAACAGAAGTAAAAGGTAAATTACAGTTATAGTTTTCTGTTAATTTTTGTATTCAAGGGGAGGCGGAAAACCTACTTTTATCTTAACATTTGTTTTTCTTAAAATTTCTTTTCGGGTTCACACCCTTCCCCTCAACATTGAATACGGAAATGGAGAACTTATTTAGAATTTGATTGTTGATTCCAGTATATTTCAAGCATCAGTTCTCGGACTTGGGCCTGTGATATGTCGATACATCGCTATCGTCGATATCTTTATTATCATATATCAACATTCGATATCGCGAATATATGGACATAAATATATCATTCTAAATTTTCGATATCGATATTCGGGGGCGGCGAGGTATAAAAGACCCCTGCGATGGATGAAGAAATTAAACTTACTTTTTACAATATTGTTTTCTAATCATAATATCTTTATTACCACAAATTGCAATGTATATACATCCACTTGCAAATTTGCAATATTATATGGTATAATTTCTTAGGCGTCAGAACTTTTCTGTTCCCTGAAGAAAGTAACAAAAAGTCACGTGCAGAAGCAAGTGCTTGGAACTTTGAACTAGAATTTACCATAAGAAAGTTTTTTATTTCTCTCTCTTGGAGATTTCTACCCCTTTTGGCCTTTGGGACCGCTCTTTGACAAAACGTGCACACATGATCGCTATATGCATTCATGTTCTTAGGCAGAGTCAGAGATTTTGAAAAGGAAACGACTTTTTAATAATAATAATAATAATAATAATTATTATTATTATTATTATTTTTATTATTATTACAATGGGGTTTACAACTAGGGTCCCATTTCTTTATCTCGCATGGGAGGGCCGCAAGTCTGCTACGCCACTGGTGTCTCCTATTCTGTGTTTGTCTCTTTTTCGTTTCGTTTAGCTATTTGTTTTTGTGCCTTTATATTATATAAGTTTTTCTTTTTATGAGTTTCTTTTTTTTGGGTGGTGAGGGGGAAAGAGAGAAATGCTTTCTTCTTATATCTCTTTCTTACCATTCATCTTGTTTGAACTGCTTAAGTAAGTCATTTTGTAACTTTTGATGTCATCCAACTCCGTCACAATAATAAAATTGTTATTATTAACAATTTGTTTTATTCTCTTATTTGCAGTTTGCCATACTGATATATTTGTGACAAAATTGAGGTTTAGTCCAACATCTTTCGAATTTGCAACCAACCCAACCGCCGAGCTTTTTGGGTTGCCTGCTATTGCACGAAAAGGAGAATTGCAGGTGGTAATGCACTTTTGGAGTCGTGTATACATTGATCACTTCTTTGTGCCCTTTCCCTTGAACTGATAAATAAATAAATACTCGTATATAAACAATGATATTTTAGAAGCAGGCTAGCAAACGGGGCCCATTACTTGCATCATAAGACCTTAGAATGAAAACAGCACAATATACTTGGATTTTCTTTTATTATATTTCAATCTATGCTCAGCTTTTTCCTTTAAATTTCTCTGAGGTTGTTTAACAGAGTGAAACTTTTATTTTATTCATATTGTAAAATTCATATTCACATACGTTTTTTCCTTTAAATTTCTTTGTGGCCCCCAAGATAATAAAATTTTTATTTTATTTATTTTAAAGCTACATTCGTTTTTTTTAAAAAATCTTTGCGGGTTCCCAAGAGAGTGAAGCCTTAAGCTATAGCTTGTTTAGTTTATATGGAAATCCGGCACTGATTAGTTTTATTCGGCAGATACTTCTGCTATTTCATCTGTTATTTGGTGTAATATTGATTAACAATTTATTGGGTTTGGTTTTAGTAAAGGTGTGGCCTTTGTAAGGCTCATGCCAACAAGTTTCTTTAGTAATTATTTTTTACCTACCGTCCGGGGGCCCCCGCAAAGTGGGGCCCGTGGCGGTGGCACCGCTCGCCCCGCCTTTACGCCGCCACTGATGTGTCCTTCACGGGTCCTTTATCAACAGTAACAGTATGTAGGCCCTGTTCATTGTACAGAACGTGCCATACAGAAGAATAAATAAAACGGTTTATCTTTGATGTGATTTCGAAGGGGCGCTTTATGTAAAGAATGCACTGTACTTATCACGGGTTCTTTACTAATAACAACTGTAAGAATTTATTAAATAAAAAACTTGTAACTTTATTTACAATGTGATATTTCGGAGGGCGCACCGAAACATGTCGCGGTGTCCCGGTGGGCTACCATGGGACTGAACGAAGCCCAAACATATACTATATATATATATATATATATATATATATATATATATATATATATATTTTCTGGCACGTATATACGTATATTCTGGCACGAAAGTAACAGAGTACGGTAAAACTATGTGCGAGTATTTTCGTACACTTTCTGATATAGAATTTTTACCGAAATTGACTGAGAAACAACCATAAATGTCAAATGGCACTTTCATCCTCCACGTGGACAATGCGTAGCCATGTCGTGCTAATGTTGTGACCTCATTCTTGGCTGACGAGGGTATTGAATGCGCTACACCCACTGTATTCACCAGATTAATCCCCGAGAGACTTCCTGTTGATTGCAAACCTCAAGAATTCTGTTCGTGGACGACATTTTGTAGTAGATCATCCGTGTGAAGTGCTATTTTCCAGCATCTGAAACGTATTCCTAATATTTCCAGCATATTCCTAATATTTCATATTGAATTGAAATGTATGACTATGCCAAGTACTACACAAAATGGATGCAAGTGAGAATCAATAAATAAGAAGAGTTTGTTGATTAATAGACATAGGTTGGTTCCGTTTGTTTCCTTGTTCTTGGAAATTAGAACGAAACAGCACGTGCTTTTGGTGTGGACCTCGTAAGCAATTATGACTGTCAGCAATCACAAACTGAAATGATGAATTTTGCCTTGCGTACGGAATGAAGCCTCTGCATATATAGGGCCTTATGCAGAGTCGTTTTGACGTGTGGTTAGTGACAACTAAAGAGTTCGACTAACATATGTTTCCTGCAGTAGTCAGACCTTTAGTATGACACTAATCATATTTCAAAACGACTCTGCATAAGGCGGATAGTCTTTTTTGTTGTTACCTGGTAACACAGTACGGCTACTATTTATACCTGATAAGAATGGCTTTTATGCACTGATGCCAACTCGGGGAAAAAAAATCCCATATTATGAGATTTTTCGATAATGATTTTTAGAAATGGGATAAAGGGAATTTTCGTATAAATTAGTAGGATTTATAGGATTTTTCATATATCTAATCTATTGACTTCAACAAGATTGTCTATTGGGAAGGAGTAGAGAAATTAATCTTCAATAAACTTGAAATTAATGCTAAAAATTGCCAAATATTGTAACTATAAAATGCATGTTAGTGTTAAAACGATTTATTCAGTGACTAATGAATCTCAAGAAAACGTTAATAGTACTCTGGCATTAAAAAAAAAAAAAAGAGAGAGAGAGAGAGAGATGAAAGTAAGAACAGAAGAAAGATAAACGAGAAACTTCCAAATCGTTCCATACGAAATGACTGAATAATGAAATTTAGTTAATTTTACACATTCAGTAGAGGATTATAGTATAAAAACGTGACGAAAATACTAAACTAACATCAAAGTGTACTTATTATCAGCAGTGTTTTCAATTGTCTCTATGAATTGAGGAAAATACTTGTTCATAAAGTGTTCACTCATATATATTAAAGAAAATAACACACACACTAATTTCACTGTTATTTTTTTAAAAATTCCAAGTTTAGGAAATTTTATTAGTATAGCGCGGGAAATTCATGAGCAAAATGGGAATTTTTGCCTCTCGAGATGGGATTTTATAACGTTTCGGGTTGGCCCAGTGTTGCCAGAGCTACTGATTTTGCAGGAGATCTCCTGCTTTTCTACGTTCTATTGATCTACTGCGAAAGAAAATGAAAAGTGAACAATCTCCTGCTTTCTCTTCACTTTGAGAAGTTAAAGAAATATATTATTACTATTAATACTTCATTTTCATTTTTCCCTTACATAAAAAGAGGAAATTTCTCTGTATGCATATACAAAGCTCTGTAGAGCATAGGGTATATAGAACTTTGCTGTATATAATATGAATACAAAGATACAACTGTATGTCATCTTCTATATGCATGATGGTTGGCAATCGTTATGACTTGTAAGATTTAGGAGTAAGTGTTGTTTAGATTGGGACTTGGGTTGAAAACAGGGGTAAAAGTGAGGGGAAAATGCGGGGGACGTCGTTACCCTACTTCCAAAATAGATATTTATGGAGTCCCCCTACTTTAAAAAAAATTATAATAGGCAAAGATAGGCACGAGGGACGGTGTGATGTTATGCGTCACCCTACGTTTTCAGAACCACTTTTACACCTTTTTGGAAGAGTAGCTTGCCTAGATTACCTCTCCACGATCGTCAGCGAAAAATCGTCTTATATTAAGATTACGTGTGAATGTAACATATAGCTATACTGTCGCTAGGTGCATGGTTAGACATTTTCCCACCCCACCTTGCTCTTTCACTATGTCTTACTTCACACAGGTGTGTATGAAACGTTATAATATGAAGAGGACATGAGGGTCTTTCAGCCTTCAAAAGATTACCTAATCATCGGGGGAAAAAAATCTTTATGAAACTTATTTTGAAGTAATTAAAATTCAAATTTATGTTTTGCATGTATCGCTTTATTTTAAAATGAAAGTAATAATGAATTCTGGACTGCTTGTTCTGATCACTGTCCCATTAAGGTTAGTGTAAAGGGACAAGTTTTGCCGATAGATGTCGCTACAGTCTTCGTATCTCTCCCATGTATTTTCTTAACTTTCACGAAAATTTACAATTTCTCTTACAAATTTCAACCTAGAGACTACAATTTTTAGAGAAGGAACTTCATAACCTATTAAAAAGAACAATCCGTGCCGATTTTTTATTTAGAATTTTCTTCACTGTTGATTTCAACAATCATTTCAACAATGAAGGAAATTCTAAATAAAAAATCGGCACGGATTGTTCTTTTTAATAGGTTATGAAGTTTCTTTGCTAAAAATTTGAAGTCTCTAGGTTGAAATTTGTAAGAGAAATTGTAAATTTTGGTGAAAGGTAAAAAAATACATGGAAGAGATACGAAGACTGTAGTGCCATCTATCAGCAAAACTTGTTCCACTTTAAACCAACCTTAATAATGGCAAATTTTTGCTCCCCCTGGATTTGCACTCAAATGCCGCCACTTTGTCTACTGCTTTCTCTCTCTCTCTCTCTCTTTTTTTTTTTACCTTCGAATCTTCTGCTTTCCCAACTGATCGGCCTGGCAACACTGGGTTAGCCCTTTTTTTTTTTTTTTGGCTAAATCTAACATATTGGTAGAGGCACTTAGCTATACAAATCTACGAAATGCTTATAGCCTTAAATATAGATTATTTTATGAAACTCTTTTGCCATTTTGGCCTTTTTGTTAACCGTTAAATTAATTCTAAAAATACTTTTTCTTTGAAAATAAAGTGTAATTTTTAAAGCTGAGACTATTTGTCATTATATATTATCGTATTATATATCGTGTTAATTGATTTCTCTAGATAAGTGGAAGTTTTATTACGCAACAAACAATTCTTTTTCAATCTTCTTCTCTCTCCCCGCCCAAAGATTTACAACTACTTAACAATAGTAATCGACTCAGAAAGAATTTTAATGTTTCTACTGTAAGGGCCCTTTTGCTACATTTAATTATTTTAATTTTCACATGTCATTGCAAGAATGAAAGCCTTCTCATACAAATTTAGTAAACTGTTTGGCTCTTCAAGCAGCAGAGATTGTTTTTGTCTATTAAAAGAAACAAATAGCATATCTAATTAGCTTGAAAACTTTCAATGCAATCATGATGATTCATGTGGGTGTACGAAGAAATAAGAAGTGTTTGTAAGGGCTGGAGCTGTCGAACGAAGTACTACTGAAAATTGGGACAATGGCAGGCTATATAAACACAACCAATCCACAATCCAACGATGATGCATCCAGTTCCAGCGCCTCGGCTAACTGCGACATCATCAATGATGACTTATTTCAATTCAACTGATAATATGGCTACTGACTTTCACAAATCAGATGAGTTGTTGATGGATTTTATTGTAATTTGAAGTCATATATGTTGCTTGTTAGTCTTCAGCGAATAAAATTCAACATTTCAAATTTTATTGTTACTCAGTTATAATCCTATACACAAAAAGGGGTTTAAAATCAACAATGTGGGTTTTAGGTAAGGAGTTCAAAATCTAGCCATTTTTTTCTGTAAGCAAGCTTATTTCTGAAGGCAATTTAGCCTATTTTCTTCAGAGGTTGTTGGCAACACTGTTGGCATCATTCCGAAGAGAAGGAAGGAAAATACCTTGAACTTGAACCAGCGTTGCTAGGTCTCCTGATATTCCAGTAGATTTCCTGGTTTTTCAAGTTATCTCCTGGTCTACTGATTTTTCTTTAAAAAATGTTAAAAACTCCTGGTTTTGCGTATCATCTAAAAACACTTAGAAAATGTAATCTTCAGAAACCAAAAGGAGTTCTTATCTACAGATAAAATGTGCTTTGCAGCAAAAGTTTCCCTATTCATAGCATCAAGAAATCTCCCAAATTGTGGACTGCAAGATTTTTAACTCAGGTGTCTTGAATTATATATTGAACCAGTACATCAAATTCGAGAGAGATATGCGCTCCTCCGTGGCTAAGCACACGTGGAAGGACCGGGTTCAATTCCCGGTGGGACCTTATATGGTTCGGATTCCACGTTAATCAATAGGTCTACGTTTCATATAGCCTCGCTGTTGAACGGGACGTTAAACTCAACTCAACTCAACTCGAGAGAGAGAGAGAGAGAGAGAGAGAGAGATACGCTTCATGATCCCGTCATGAAACATTTAGAGATGATTAATCCATCAAACGAGATAGAGAAATCGGCACAATCAATTGCTCCGCTCGTAGCTGACTTTCCTAATGATATAGAATAGAGTAAATTGCAACACGTAGACACAGAATGGCAGTTATTGCGAAACAGATTTGTAAACTGAAAATGATGTTTCTGTTCGATTTTTGGATGCTTGTCAGGAGTGTCATTTCAGATTTTGCTTAGGGTGATAAGACCCTTTGATATAAGTAAAATTTCGCACATTTCAATTATTCACTACTATTCTATTGATAAAATCAATATAAATGTCCAACTCAGGGAGGGCAGTTGCCCTTCCCCGTTCTCACTAAATGACGCCTCTTATGCTTGTTAGTAAAAAGAAGAAGATGTAGATAGCCTATACAGTTAATATTTCCGAATATATCCACATTTGTCTTTGCTCTGCCTTTCTCAAGTGTCACTGTAGAGAAAAGTATTTTCAATCGTAAATTTAATGAAGGCGAAACAGATAGACTTGATACCCAAACTTTGCAAGGAGTGCTGCACACAAGAACGCTCACTTCTAACAGCTCATGCTAGGTTCCCCTGTGAATCGCTCTCCAACCAGCAGAGTCAATGTTGACATGTACGCAGATAAAGATGATTAGACTTTTGTTGGTAGGTATAATCATTGATGGGTTCACTGTTTGCCTTGTAAAATAATAATAATAATAATAATAATCATCCTGATTAACATCTTTAGATTTTAAGTTGCATCTCCTGGATTTTTCCTGGATTTTGGATAAGAATTTTCCTGATATTTGGAAAAATTGGTTGGAAACACTGACCTGAACCTGAACCTGATGTAGTGTTTTGTTCTCAATGTGCGTTGCTGATGTTACTAGTGAAGAGGAGGTACAATTTATTATTAGTATTTTTTTTGTTATAGTTTGATATAACATATGAAGTTTTTGTTAAATTACTTTATGTGGGTAAACTTTACAATACCTACTGTACCTGCATGTAAGGTAGGATCACTTTAAACTGACGACTCTATCGTATGTTCAACACGTGCATTTGCACAAGGCGGCAAGAGTAAACATAAAATATGCAAATTAGAAACATGTAAAATATATTATTTAAAATAAACATGGCCTTCATGCAACATAGTAAATACAAGATGTTAAGCTTTAAGAGCGTTAAAATTGTGTCACGTGTTAAGAAATTTGCTGTTATTATCTCTTGAAAGTTGTTTCTTAGGCCTTGAGCAAGCCCAAAAATTTAGGGGCCCCCCTTATTCAACCATATTATAGTTAATGTGTAAGCCTACCGTGAAAATTTTACCCTCCCCCGGGTGGATATGGGTGTTTCTCAAGACGGTTGTTGCATTCCTCGGTAAAGATTTACTTGCCGTATTGGGAATGAACACCCGGCATGTGTCATCGAAACTAAAGTGTAAAAACGCCATCTTTGATAGGTGGCTAGTAAAAAGTACGGGCACTATCTAACCGAGGCAGAGCAGGGCGAATCTGATGACCCCGTACATTGTTGGTCAGCAAGAGTAGGCATACGCGTGAACGAGGATGTCGGTAAAAGTATAAGGTTGAATTTGGGTCAGATGCTTTCACAATGCATTGGTTAAAAGAATGGCGTTTAGTTCTTCCCAAAAAATCCATGGACGGCTCCGGACTCTGTACTGTGACTTAAGTAAGCCGTTGTAAACGATTTCGTTTATGTGTATACTCATTTGAAAGGCTGTTCTATTCTGAAGAGAATGATGTACGAACCATGATCTTAGGATAAATAGGGATGTCTCAGGAAACTGTTACCTGAGATCCTGTTTTATACGGGAATCTGGGATATTTGGGGACATTATTTTTCGCGGGCTTACTTTCGCATCTAGAAGCTTGAAATTTTGGACACTCATTCACTGCACCCCGTAGTATTTTTTCAGATTTGTTTCAGATCCTTGCCTTTAAACAGAGGCGGTACAGAGGGGTAAAAAGTAAAAAAAGGGGTTATTTCTTAACAGAAAATCCCTTTTTTCGTGATTTTCCAGCCCCAGATAGCCTACAGGATGGAGACATTTGAATGGTACCGTTTGAAATTGATTTTGAGATCTGTGCGTTAACATAGGGGAGTCCAGAAGGGATCAAAATTTAAAAAAAAAGAAAAAATCAGAAAAATCCCGACTTGTCTCAAAATTTTCCGCTTCAGGGACATGATAGGGAAAATGTGAATGTTACCGTTTTAAAGGCTTTTTTATTCTGAAGAGGAGGAGGTATGAACAATGATCCTAGGATAAATAGGGATGATGCTTGACTGAAAGTCTATAATTTACAAAAAAAAAAAAAAAAAAAAAAAAAAAGACATAATTAAAAAAAATCATGATTTTTTCCACCCTGGAGAAAAACTACGTGTTTTTGAAACTATTTTGAGTGTAGGCATGCTGATGTCGAACATACGGGCGTAATGAGGAAATTAGTTCACTGTATACACATTTCGATATTGAATTTTATGAGTTATTATGTTTGGTGGAGCAGCGCGGATTATTTAAGTTGAGCAGGAGATGTGGCAGATGTAGATAGGCATTAAAGACATGTAAATTGAGAAACAGTTACATACACAAATGTGAACATCGTGTTGATGTTGTGAAATGTCAGTGGCAAACGTTGGCAGTGAAAGGTACATTTTCCGAGGACAGTTAACTTAACGTAGTGCTTTTAACGACATTCTTGTTTATTTTCATACCCACCGTTGTTGACAAGCCTGCTCCCAACGGACGCATCCCCTCGTGTCCCCTGCTCTGCTCACGCCCTAACACGGTTAGATAGCATTCTGCCTTTTAGTGGACACTAGCACTGGTTGGTTTGTGGGATTTCCACTGTAGTTTTTTTGGCACATTTTCGGACGCAGTATTTATACATAAAGCGGTGAAGTTCTTTTACAGTGAATGCACCGTGGAATTCTTGAGAAACACCGTAGTAACAGTGAATGTCTGGTAAATGATCAGGTTTTAACGTTTTGAAGTCCGAAAATTTCGGTCCTACTCTGCATTCACTGCAATTACATTCGCACTATCACTACGATACTCACATTTAATTATATAAATCTTTGTTTGTTTTAAAAGTCTTTCTGGTCATTCCACGTCAACTTAACACTGTCATCGAGACTGACCTGTTTGGATTTCGATGAATTTTGGTACAGTTGTTGGCCTTATAGACCTATGAAAAAAATATGAACTTTTAGATTTCTTACTCCATTGGTTCTTAAGGTATTTAATTTTGAAATTAGAAAATTTCTAGAGAATTGGACGCGTTTTGAAATCTTTAATGAAGCGCAGAGCAGCAACCGATTAAGATACAGACCTGGGAGTGGTATCGTTTAAAAGCTCTTTTAATGGGCTTTCATATGAGAGACTACTTGATAGTGGTTATTTTGAAATAAAACAGTTTAAAATTTAAAAAAAATCTCAAAATAAGTCCACAATGTCTCCTTGCATTACCCAAAGTTTTGTTCTGGAATCTCCATCGGATCACGAGTTACAGTGCATAACACACACATATTGAGGGAAAAAATGCGCTTGTATGAGTCACTGTCTCTAGTGACAAACCTTGAACTGCTGGAATGTCTCCATATTTTTTTTTCACTTCTTTTTCTGGTAGAGTGTATGTTCGACCGGCTGGATTGACTGTGCATATCACATCTGCAATGGGAATCCACAGTATATCAGGTGCTGTAGGATAGGGAAATGAAAGTATTGGTCCTGTTGGATAAACCCACTTTGATTGCGAACTTTTCTTTGAACAGTTTGTGGGCCTCCTGTAAATTGCAATGCATCAGTCGTTTGGATACTTTAACTTCAGTACCTGTTTGTCCATCACAGAAATGCAGTCCTTAATTCTTGGCACCATTCGACTGACTTCGTCACTTGCATAAAAGTCTGACACAGTTAACAGTTTCAGTTAGTAGGCCCTTCTCGAGTTTCATGTCAGGGCTTGAGAAGACACCTTTTTCTTTCAAAAGCGTCTTCGCTTGTCTTACAATGTAATTGGGGCGTGAAATTCCTGCATTGTTTTTCTTATACTCCAATTATCGGGCACAAGAGTTAGGGGAAGGTTCTAGATTACTGGTCTCCCATGTAGATTAGTAGCTGGGTAGGTTTCTTTCTGTACTTAAGTTTGTACATTTAACTTACACAGTATTGCCGAGCGAGCGTTCGCGAGTCAAAGCGGGTTAGAGCCCCGCAGGGCACGTTGTTCTCTGTCTTTATTACTATTCAATGGGAAGGGGGACCAGTAATCTAGAACCTTGCCAAGAGTTAGCAACGTAAGCTTTTTTTCTTTTTTCCTACTAGTGTAGCTTGCATATAGTATCTTTTTGACATGTTTTAGGAAATCACATTCAGTATCACTGTCTTCATTGATAGGAGGAGCACTCACCAATTTCCTCTTCACTGCAACACTGATCCTTGCTGCTTTCTCCTTCGAGTGTGATTTACAACCAATCTTCCTTTTATCCAGAGGTGACTCTCCTATCTCTAAAAGAGAGCAGTTTAGAGATTGAAGTGCCTTTGTTGTATTTGAATAAGGTAAATCACAAACGTCTCCATCTTCCTGAGTGCTGCGTGGTAAATGAGAAGCGGCATCTTGTTCTTTCAAATTGGAAAGCTTCTTGCTGCAACTATCACACACACTTTAGAATTGTCACTTGTTCCTGGCATCAAGGCACACTTTCACTGGGTCACAAGTGTTAGTCCTTTCCTAACGTGTGAATGGTTAGTTTTATCAAAAGGGTTAAAACTATTCAAACTCTTTCTCTTGTCTGAAGGATCCGTTCGGAAGATTTGTAATACACGATCCACTAGGAGTAATCACTGAACACAATGCACTCACATAGATCAGCTACCCTCCTTCAGATGTGGAGCTCCACTGACTGATTACAGCTAGTGTTCCCAACACCACTAGAAAAAGTGGCTACAATCACTAGTTAAAGATGGCTAGAAATGACCAGGAAAAAAGCTAGCTTTCGCGCTCAGACGCTAAATAATCGATTTCTATAACAAAATTAAAACAAGACTCCTCTAACAGAAATATAGTAAATATCATCACGCTGAGGCGATGCTTTATTTGTCTCGATTCCTAGTACCCGGCTGCTTTAGTTCCAACTAGTTGCAAAGCTGTAGCTGAAATGTCGTATAGAAAACAATATTTTCGCACATGGTGCAACCCAAATCTCACTCTTAAAATTGAATGAAGTGTTTTTGTTTACTATATTCTTTGAACAGGAAGAATGGAAAGTGTTAGTATGGAAGAATCGAATATTCGGATATCAATGAAAGTGTAACAATAGAAACTACCTAAGATTGTGTTTTTGGCATAAGTTTTCAATGCATTCTCCCTTATGATATTTCTTTAAGCAAAGTTATATTATAAGGTTATGGCTTTAGGGGGTTAATATGTTCAAAAATTCATTTCAAATGTTCAACAGTTTCCCCTTGACGTGATCTCAAACAGGCAACGTCGATTTAAATGTGAAAAAAAAAGTTTTTTTCTCCTTAAAACGGAAATCTTCAAACTCGGGGAGAGACATGTCTCCCCTATTTCTAATATTTCTATACCAACTTTCAGTTTCCAACTTCATAAGCTCGTAAGAGACTGTATTTGTGGCTGAAATTTTGAACCTTGTCTACTTCCATCAGGGTTGTGGAAAAAAACATTTTTTTAAAAGAAAAAACAGCTCATTGAGTTTTATTGGGCCAAATTGGGTTTTATTGAGTAATATTGGGTTCCGTTAAATTTTGTACGCATATTTAAAGTCATTTCTAGTTGAAATACCATTTAAACATTCATATACTATTATCCATATAAAATCATTCTCTTGTAGGGCGGCGGTGGTTCACATCTTGGGCCGGTTCTAGTTCAATCCCAGCTTCCGCCAGGTGCCCTTTGTGATGATGAAACATAATGTGCATGGGTTTTGTCGGGGGTTCTCCCGTTTCCTCCCACTTTCGTCATGCCCCTGTTATCACTCATCTAATCATGAAAATCTTCCGTAGCTTTTGTCCATAATCATGAAACATTGAATTAAATTATATATATAAAATTTGTATATATATAAAACCCGCACAAGAAATTCTTGAGGCCGTATCCATGTTTCGTGGAACACATTTTGCACCATTGGCACACGCTTATATTTCGATTTCTAGAAAGAAGGAAGTGCACAATTTTGTAGAGTAATAAAGAGATGGATAATTTAATGTAATAACAGAATAGGAATAAAATCCCCTCTTACACTTAAGATTCAAATCCTTGAGCCAACCGTCCTGATTGAAAATTCTTTTAGTTTCCCTGGAAACACACCAAACAAATACAG
Organism: Thermobia domestica; assembly: GCF_964235325.1. NCBI lineage: Eukaryota > Metazoa > Arthropoda > Insecta > Zygentoma > Lepismatidae > Thermobia > Thermobia domestica. Next base: position 220,968,756 of record NC_137460.1, on the reverse strand, counting down.
GAATAGTCCTTCAAACTCAGGAGCCAGAGGTAGAAAAATGACTATTGAATTGTTGTTGTTTTTCTAAAAGAAATAAAATATGTTTTATTTTTAAAGAACTGAAATTCTGGAAATGAACTTTTTTTTTCCTCATTTGCAATTGCCAATCTACTTTCTTACAATAGATGCTACGATTAAAGGACTTCTGTGATATACAGTAATAAACTACAACAACAATAGAAAAAAGTTAGGAGAAAAAATAAAAACAAGCAAATTGGATTCGTATCAGGTCAAAAGTATTGATTACATTATCCCAAATATAAACTGCTAAATATGCATGGCTATTGAAACAATTGTATCAATTGATAAGTAAGGATTTTTTTAAGGGGATGGAAATTCGTATATGTTTTCTTTAACGAGGTTTTCTGCATTTGTGAAGATACTATTCTGTTCCAACAGAACCTTTACATTAAGTAACGAAAAAGGAGCTGAAGATTTCAAGCATAAACTGTGATCTGTGTTCGGAAGTCCTATGATATTTTTTAGGTCATATATTACGAACAATATGTGAGCTGAGTCATGTTCTTTGTTATCAGTTACTACTGCAACAGGGCTCATACACTACCTAAAAACCTGTAAATCTCAGGGAAATAGATTTTGGAAGAAAAAATCCTGGATAATTCAGGGAAATCGATCATATCTAGTAAAAAAACCTGGAAATATCAGGTAAATTGAGTTCAATATTTTTGTATATTTTGAATCAGGGTTGGCTGGTTTAAACCAGCTGGTTTTTTCAAAAAAAAAAAAAAAAAAAAAAAAAAAAAAAAAAAAAAAAAACTGGTTTAAACAAAAAAATGTTCGTAAAAGTGTAAGTGTTTGTAAAATCTTGATGAACACACATTTGTGGGTTATCACGTTTTACTCCCGTATATTATTCGTATTATATTCAGACCTAAATTCCCCATTCATTACTCAAAAAGATTATACTACAAAAGCAACTTTTTTTTTATAAGTTTATAAATGTTTATTTTGTGATTTTTTGTAGTTGTTATTGTTATGTAATTGCAATCGAAGAAAAATTCTAAATATTGTTTCGTTTCAGTGTTTACTATTGATAAAATACATCGAAAATGCCGTACTTTTTGTGTGTATGTGTGTGTGTGGGGGGGGGGGGTCATACAGACCCTACGAGAGGCATTTAGTGAAATAAGTATCTTTGGTATCTATTTATGTATAAATGAGTCAAAGTGGACTCAAATAATTCGTATTTTTATTCACTTTTCTTATTGATATGCAGATTAAGTCTGTGTATTTCTTTAATTTGGACCAATAAAAGTCGTTGTTAACTAACTTGAACTAAATTAGTTCTTCTGTACTCCGTAGTACTTTGAAATTGTTCATATGTAATTCTGTGTAATGGTTTCACTTGTGCAACTGTTTATCTTTTTGTCCTTCTGAAATGACTCTTGACAGTTATATTAAGAAGCATGTAAAGATCAGTACAACGTATTTTTTTAATCAGGATTCCTTCGTGAGTGAGTCGGCAGACGTATCGCATTTGTGGCCAATTAGACCTGGTTCCGAGTTCAAATGGAGGACAATTTCTCTCGGATGTAACGCGAGAAGCGGTTTTTATTCCGCTTTAAGCTTATGTGACCCCTTAAAACATAACCAGGTTGTTGCATAATAACATCAAGGCGAAACAAACTTATTTCTGTCCATATATGATATGAATATATAAAGGAAATTATTTAAACCATAAAAACCTGGTTTAAACAAAAAAAAAAAAAAACGTTTTTTTTTGTTTTTTTTTTTTTTAAAATAAAAACCATGGTTTTTGCCAACCCTGTTTTGAATGTGTTCAAGTACAGTACAAAGTTTTGGATATATTTAATTGCAAACGTTCATTGGGGAGAAGGGTGGCCATTATTAAATATATAAATATATTGTTCTTTAAATTTATGTGTTCTCTTCAGGGTTTGCCCAAGTGGGCCCAGCCCGAAAAAACCCACCGGATTTTTTCGGGTTGGACCCACCTGAAAAAACCCACCTTAAAACTCACCTGGGTTTTTGAGCTTTTTGTTAATATATTATTGATACAACCAAGGTGATCATATTGAAAGTGATTTTTATCAGATTTTGGACTTTCCTTGGGCGAATTGAATGCTTTCACGTTAAGGTATACAACAACATTCAACACAAGACCTTTATAAAGTTCTGAATGCACTGAATGAATAAAGAAAAACCTTACCTTAGCTTGAGATAATTAAGTAACAAATTAATGTATGGATTATGCTTATAGCCTATTTGAAGGGAAAAAAATGCAATTTTATACTTAGAAAATACTTTCCGTGAATAGCGTGCTCGCTAACTCGGCGACGCTGAGGGACGTTGTCCCTCATACCCTCATACGTTTGACGCGTTTAAAGCCATAGATGCCGGTACTACTAATAAACATGTAGTGCATTAGTAAAACTATTAGTATTATTTCTTACATTTGATGGTAACACAAGTATTCTTCAGTAAAATTTAGTTTTCCAAAAACAACAGTTTAGTGCAGTTATTTGTAGGTACTCTTCAAATAAGCATTCTGTAGAATCATCACCAACAAAAGCGTAAAAATTCGTCAAATTTAGAAAAAACTCGATGCTCAGGGTTCCGAACTACGTACCGCTTACTATTTCATGTGCTGAATTCGAACTTTCGTACTAGTGGAAGTTTCGATGTACAGTAAAGGGAGCTGCATTTTCGAGGGAGGAGGAGAAGAAAAAAAACGCCCCAAAAGAAGTTCTCGGGAAATTCCCCCAATTGAACGCACAAAGCATCGGAACTGAATACTTCAACAATAAAATTATTTATTTTATGTTGGAAGATATTTAATTTCATTTAAGACATTCTGAAACATCCTAACTATATATAAAATTACATGAGCTGACATAAATTATTGAGCACTTCCTGTAGGGCTACAATGATTAAATTTGGCATGATGATAGCTTTCCGGGACTAACCGACAGAAAAATTGCCAAAAGTGAATATTTTTAATTTTTAGGGGGTCTAAAGAGGGGATGAAAAAAATCCCCATTTTATTTAAATGGACCTTTTTTGGACCTATAATCTCATGTTTTAGGTACTTAGAATTGGAATAAAAACTTGAAATTCGGTATGCTTGTACGTTTTCTTAGCAGTACCTAAGTAAATCAGTAAAAATTTAAAAATCCAACTTTAGAGTGTTTTTATAGGGAACTGAAAAATCTTTCCCATGTTATTTATGCAAAACACCTTTTACACCCCCAAATTATTGAGCACTTCCTGTAGGGCTACAATGGTTAAATTTGACATCATTGTAGCTTTTCGGGACAAACCCACAGGAAAATTGCCAAAAGTGAATATTTTTAATTTTGAGGGGGTCTAAAGATTGGATGAAGAATTTCCCTATGTTATTTAAATGGGCCTTTTTTGGACATAATCTCATGTTTTAGGTACTTAGACTTGGAATAAAAACTTTAAATTCGGTATGGTTGTATGTTTTCGTTAGCGTTACGAAGTGAATCATCAGAAATAAAAAAAATCCGACCGTAGAGTAGTTTTATGGGAACTGAAAAACCTTTCCCATGTTATTTATATTGGACGTCTTCTACACCCCAAAATGTTTAGGCACTTCCGGTAGGTTTAGAATGATGAAATTTGGCATGATTATAGCATTACAGGACTAACCGACAGGAAAATAGCCAAAAGTGAATATTTTAAATATTTTTAGGGGTCTAAAGGGTGATGAAGAAATTCCCTTGTTATTTAAATGGGCGTTTTCTTGGCATACAAAATCTTATCTTTTAAATAGTTGAAATAGGAAAAGAAATGATAGAATTGTGGGTTCAAGAGATGCGAGGCCGTAGGCCGAGCGAAAACAGTGTGTGGAGGGCGATGCCCCCGGGTGGGCAGATTCAGGAAATATGAAGAGCAAGTTCACGAAATTCACTGTTGATGCAAAGAGCAATAGATAAGAAATATGAGGCCGTAGGCCGAGCAAACCTGGGGATCTGGGGGCAGAGCCCTCAGCTAGCCAGAAGCTAGTTTATTTTATAAAATATGAATTATATCTTTCTTAATGGTCTTAAATTAATTTTCTGGAAAGATCCCTCTTGCAACAAGTGCTCGGGAAATTCCCGTAATTGAACGCACAAGGTATCGAAAGTGAACTTCAACAATAAAAACCATTTATTTTACGCTGTTAAATTAATATATTTGGTGTTCATATTTCGCAAACGTCACTGAGGCTTCTGGGATGATTCAATCTGCATTTGTTCGTTCGTCTGTTTGTACCACACATACTACAAGGAATCACTTCCGGTCTTTTGAGTGTAAATTTTCAGAGTTCAAGCACAAGACACACTAAATTTCTTGTATAGATTTTGGCGGCATACCAACGTAAAATTTCAAAATGGTGACATTTTTTTTTTTTTCAAAATAGCGGGTATGCATGCTACAAAGCGCAATTTTCGGTCTTTTAAGTCGAAATTTTTAGAGTAAAAGCACGAGATACTTAAATTAGCTGTATATATTTTGGCGATGATCCAACGTAAAATTTCAAATGGCGGCCATTTTTCCAAACAGCAGTGATTAGAAAATTGTTGCAAGTTGTGACAATGATAATCTTGAAATATAAATCACATTTTAACACTTTTACCCCAAATACATTGAAATATTTTGATAAAATCCAATTAAACCCGAAAATACCCGAAAAAACCCATATGGGCCCAGGTGGGTTGGGCTTTTTCAGAAAAACTCGTGTTTTTTCAAACCCTGGTTCTCTTACTGTTAGTTTCTTCCACTATACCTGGAAATTGCAAAATTAATACCTGGAAAAACTGGAAATTTCAGGGAAATTAAGTATTTTTGTATGAACCCTGTGCAAGAGTTGTGGTCTTGATTTGAAAATATGTCTCTCTCGTGAAAATTAAAACTTGGTCATTACTTCGGTGATGCCCATGTATTTGTTGTAACAGAATCACATATGCCTTCACTTCTGCAGTGTGTTGTTGTTGTAACTTCTTGAGATATTGGTGTCTCACTGCTTTCACTGTCAATGATGGTATTCAATGACAACAGTTTTCTTAATGCGTTTATTTTCCTCCCATGTTGCATATGCAGTCCCAGAAAAGTCATTTGCTGTGTTTTCCAGACCAAGTATTTGGAACGCGAGTGTTTCCTTTCCAGGGAAGCCATCAAAGCTCTGAAACAAACAGGTCTCTCGTTGTACTTGACTGACTATTAACGACTTCACGTTTCCAACTAAGGTGTAACATGTTACACCTTCAAGTAAGCTCTTTGAAGTTACCACGCAAAGTTCAAAATAAGCACAATACACAAATAAACATATATTTCTATGTGGGCGTGGAACCATCCACTTAGGTCGTAGTGCATAAAATTTTTATGTTTCAGTGTGAAATACTGAAAGTGCCTCCTTATAAATGGCGAAAGTTTTATATATATATATATATATATATATATATATATATATATATATATATATATATACAGGGGTTTTCATAAAGTCTGGACTGATTTAATTTGCTTATAATTTTCATAAAAATGCTCATAATGAAATCAAATAAAGTGGAAACGGTAGCGGAAGGATTAAATTTTTAGTTGGCAACACTGTTAGATAAGCGGTAACTCTGAACACGTTGAGAGGGGGAGAGGGAGGGCAAGGGTCAGTTTCTTACCAAATTCCATCCATTGTTGTTTTCATTGTTGTTTTAATGTTGACTGTTGTAAGTGGATATTTTCGATCCACTTACTTGTAATAAGTTAACTGTAAAAATATCTGGTTTAAATATAGATATATATAATCTAATAGTTTTTAAGTTCATTAAATTCCAGGCCTGGATAATTTTTAGGTGCTTATATATTTATATAGTTTATAATGTTTATATAATTTGTATAACTTATCTGTATATAATTTGTATCATGGTTATCATATATTTTTTTTTAAACCTTAGATAGATTGCCTTTAAAGATTTTCTGCTTAGATAGATACACTGTTACATTTGCTTCCATAGTTTAGGAATCGGATACGTGCTTGTTAACTGTTAGAACTTCAAGGGGGGAGGTTGGTAGCGTCGGTTTTTTCAAATTTGCAACGAACTTTCTTTATTTTAGCTGGAGATCTTTTCGTTTTTGGATGCTGCCACGTGTGAGCCGAATCGTATATATACCGAGCTGTTTCGCTTGGTAGGGGTTCTTCTGACGCTCTGGACCACATGGTTAAGTTCGACCGACGGTCCTAATGTCTGTTGGATCAACCAATTTTTTTTTTTTTTTTTAGCTATGCTGTTTAAGGCTGGCAGGTTAGGATGGTCTCTCGGAATGACCAAGGATAGGGAATAGGTTTTTCTTTTGCAAATAACTTAAGAATAGTTTTCTGGGGAGAATTCTTTTTTTGTTTAATAGGTTAAATTTTAATCACGCCGAGGACGTGGGGATATCTATTAAATAGGTTTTTATATTTTGAGATACGTTTTAATCTCTTGGATAGGTCTATTTAAGAATTCTAATTTCGAGCTCAAATGGTTTTGGGTTCGAGTCCCCTCTCGAATGAGAACATTGTTTCTCAAGTTAAAGTTTATTGTTTTCCTTTTTGATTCCCTGATCCTAATCCTGTATTAGTGATTATCTCTTGAAAAAGAGATAAGTTTCTGGTCTTTTAGAGCGAGACCTTATTTAGGGCAAGGCCTAGTTTTGGTGGCCAGTTTATTGTCTCAAAGAGAGAGACTTGGTTAGGGCAAGGTCCACTGCACGGGCCAGTTTATAGTCTTATGAAAGAGACTTGTTTATTACCTTAACTTAACCTCTTACCTTGTAAAGTTATTTAGCCAGGGTTTCCTTCTGCAGGTTCTCTAGAGTTCTGGAGACCTGTGTAGATAGGCCAAGCATTTTCTTTGATTCAAGGAATTGCTTTTAAAGTTAAGGCAGAGTGGAGCTGTTCCGGTAGAGAGGGCAGAAAAACTTATGCCACAGGACCCTTATAAATTAGAGCATGAACTAGCATGTATTTGTATATAAGTAGGGAGTGACGGGTTCCGAGTTCGATCCCTCACGGGTAAAGTTTCCAGAGTCCTAAGAGAGAACTCTTTTTGCTGCGTCTCGTAGAGAAATTTTAATTCTTGCTCATATCTGGTCTACTAATAAAATATTAAAGAAAGCCTAAGTAATGTTTCGTTCTTTAAAACAAAAATTTCCCTGTGCCCGGATGTAATAAGAATAATATTAATCATACCCTAGACGATTAAGTTTTTTGAGAGGAGCCAGTGAAGAAGGATTGATTAGACAATCTTTTGTTTTGTTTTTTTTTTCATTTATGTAGTATATTGTTCTTGCAGTTCAGTTTTAAGAAGACTGTTAGATAGAGAGGAAATAAATGGTTTTTTGTGCCAAAGTAGTATTAGAGATACTACTTAGTAGTGGCGTATATATTTATATAAAGAGTTTTTCCTATTTATTTTTTTATATACTACATATTCTGGGGGCTCGTCCGGGATTTAAGATCTATTTACACGAACGTAAATTTAGTACGTTGAAAGAGCTAGAGACATATGCAGTCAAAATTCAGTCTATTTTACTTGAAGAGGTGAACTACGCTAAATTACACAAGAATGGGAATGTGGGAAAAGATGTAGCCGTCGTTTCAAATAGTACGCATGAGTTTGGAAAAATTCCTGAGTTTAAAGCTGAAGCTTTGGATCCCGCATTGTATAAACGGAGTATAGGGGAGAAGGATACCACAAAACCAGTGAAAAGAGAGCAATTGCGTTGCCACGCGTGCAACGGCTTAGGGCATTTTAAAAGTCAGTGTTTAAAGATTAAAAGAAATTCTGAGAAGAAGAACGAAAAAACTGCTGCGGCCACTATTAGAAAAGAGGTTAGACAAGGGAATAGTGCTCCGACGCATATGCTTTTTTCTATAGAAAGCCGATTGATGTTTTCTATGATAGCGGCAGTGAGATCTGCTTCACAAGCACAGAAATTGCGAAAGATTGGATTGCGAAAGGCGCTAAAACTGAAAAAATTAACGAAGAAATTCTTCTAGCTACAGGGAGCACAATTTCGAAGCAAATTGTGCGTGCTCGTTTTTGTTTAAAGAAGAGAGTTTTCTCTTTTCCTTTTTATGTTCTAGATTCCCCATCTATTCCGACGGTTCTGGGATCTGATTTCCTTAAACATGCTGGTATACAACTTCATTTAAGCAAGGCCGGCTGGAAGTTTGACAGTGAGAAGCACCTCACACGGTTTATTGTTCCAGAGGAAAAAGAAAGAAAAAGCCAGACACCCCGTGAAACAAGTACTCATGTACTAGAAAAGGGGAGGGGAGGAAAGACTCGATTTTCAGAAGGAACAAGTGACCCACCTAACGATGGAGGGAGGAGTAACAACAGGAGTTTTAGCAGTGAGCAAAAGAGCGGAAAAAGTAGGAGAAGAAATTTTTTATGGTCAGTCGTAGGCGGAGGACGGAAAATACCTGGGAAAAGCCTCCACTGATAAAAGCTCGCATTTTTGACAAGGACTATTTCCTTTATGCAGACAGCGGTAGTAGCTATTCTTTTATTTCTGGTCCAGTCGCAGAGGAGTTCGAGAAAAGAGGTTGTAAATTTAAAAAAGACCCAACGTTATTGTCACTGGCTGAAGGAACATCTTATGTTACAAAAAGCGTTACAGTAGAAGTTAATTTCTTCGGGAAATGCGTTAGACAAAAGTTTTTTCTTCTCCCGTATTTGTCGAAACCAATTCTGTGTGGTCGTGATTTCCTTTGTAAAAATAAAATTGTTCTGTCTTTTGGATTGTTTGGGTGGAAGATAGAGGATTATTTGACACCTCTTTATGCTTTTGATCAATGTAATAATGAGCTGAAAATTTCAGATGGTTTTCTTTTGGAAGAAAATAAAACTTATTTTGTGGATCAGATGTTGGAAAAAGTAAATGTGGGTAAACCAATAAAAGATAGAATAGCACTGATTCTGTATGATCATAAGGAAGTTTTTTCCAATAAGCCTGGGGTAACGCATTTGATTGAGCATGAAATCAGGGTTGCCAACCCTCGTCCTTTTTATTCTCGGGTTAGACCTTTGACCATAGAAAAGAGAAAAATTATGGAAAAGCTGTTGTCAGAAATGGAAGCTGATAATTTAGTTGAGAAAACTTACTCTGATTTTGTTGGAGCACCTATTTTACATAGGAAGAGAGATAATTCGTACAAACTAATTTTAGATTCACGTCCCGTTAATAATTTCACTATTAAGGAAACTTGCTCTTTACCTAGCATAACGGAGGCATTAGCACATTTAGGGGGCAAGAATTGGTTCTGCATTTTTGATGCCAAATATGCTTACGCACAAGTAAGGATTAAGGAAGATAGTCAGAAGTATACGGCTTTTAATACTCATAAGGTTATATACAAGTATTTAAGAGCCCCATACGGGTTGTCGAATATGGCATTCACGCTAGTTAAACTAATGCAGTTAGTACTAGGAGATTTATATTTTACAAAAGTCATAAATTACTATGACGATTTTTTGCTTGCCTGCGAGACGCAAGAAGAATTGCTAAACACGCTCCAAGAATTTCTAAGTAGAATAAAGTCGGCTGGACTTACGCTCAGTCCGGATAAGGCTGTGTTGTTTTCTCAAGAAATTGAGTTTTTAGGATTCAAAATAAGTCCTGGTGTGATAACATGCACAGAGGAAAAAATCCGGATGGCAAATCAATTTTCATCCCCGAAAAATATTAAGCAACTTCAAGCTTTGTTAGGATATTTTAATTTTTTCCACTTCAGGATAAAAAATATGGCTGAAATAATAGCTCCCATGACTAAATTGCTTCGTAAAAATGTCCCGTTTAAATGGGAAGAGGAACAAGAAGAAGCGTTAGAGAGATTGAAGAAAGCTTTGGTCGAAGATCCTGAACTTTTGTTACCTAAGTTGGGTGAGCCTTTTCACTTATTCACTGACAGCAGTAGTATTGCAAGTGGGTACACCCTCTGTCAAAAAGATGGTGAAGGAAAATTAAGAGTGGTTGCCTACGGGTCTAGGCGCTTAAATAGGTCTCAGGAGAAGTATTGCTCTGCGTACATCGAACTTCTTTCAATTGTTACTTCGGTTGAAAAATTTGAAGTTTATTTAGTTCATGCGCCGGAAGTTCATGTATACACTGATAATAGAGCAGCTATAAGCTTGTTGAAAGCTAGTAATATACCTCCTATGGTCTGCAGATGGGCCACCCGGATAATGAGATTCAATGTAATTTTACATTATCGTCCAGGAAAGATTCAGCATGTGGATCTTCTATCGAGAATAGAGAAAGGTCACACTGAAGGTCCGGATTTCGTTGGATCTGTTGCAGCGGAAGAGAATTTGCCACTGGGAGGAGATGAGCCTGGATTTTTAAAAATACAGCATGAGGATGGTGCAATAGTTGACTTTAACGAGGTTCAGAGAACTGAAATTTTGTTGACTGATATTGTAAATAGTCAATTATTTAAATTAGAAAAACAAAAAATGAAGCAAGAAAAACGGGAGAGAGATTTGAAAAATTGTTCTAATACGTACGTGTCCGAATTAGATAAGAAACGCTTATTGAAGGAATTACCCTTCTGTCTTCTTAGCAAAGAAGAGAAAGAAGAAGAAAATTCGGATGGAATTTTGATAGATATGACTGATTTTGATAAAATAAGAGAATATCAGGAGAAAGATTCGTTTTTGAACAGGTTGATTAAATTTAAAAAAGATGGAATGCAGAAATTATCCAGTTCTATGAAGAAAAAGCTTAGGTACTTAAACAGCGTTACTTATTTTTCTGAGCATGATATTCTCATGCGTCGTATCAAGATTATGAAAGAGGATAAGAATGTTATCTGGATTCCAAGTTCTTTACGAGCATCTGCCTGTTATTATGGACATATTCTCAAGGAGTCGGGACACCCTTCATTCAATGAAACTTTTAGGAAGATAAGAAATATTTACTTTTGGGGTAATATGCGAAGGGATATACTTAGTTTTTGTAAAAGCTGTGTAGCTTGCGCTGTTTTTAAGGAGAATGTCAATACAAAATATGGAGAATTACAGAGTTCTCTAGCCACGAAGGTGAACCAAGTGCTATTTTTAGATAACCTAGGTCCTCTTCCAGCCTCAAAGGAAGGAGGTTATCGGTATTGTCTTGTATTAGTGGACGCATTCTCCAGATTTGTGAAACTGTATCCTGTAAGAAAATTGACTGCAAAGATAATGGTGAATTGTATTGTAAATTTCTTCTCGGAATACGGAACGTACGACCGTGTATGTACAGACAACCACAGTGTCTTTTCATGCAAATTATGGAAGGAAGTAATGACGATGTTAAAAATTAAGTACAGCTACATTAGTGCCTATAGAGCTAGGGCTAATAAATCAGAAAGAATCATCAGGGACGTGAAACTATTATTGGGCATTTATAATAAAACTCATGAGAATTGGAGTAAAGATATTAAGCATATTGAATTCACCATCAATTCCAGAGTATGTTCTGCTACGGGTTTTAGCCCATTCTTCTTGCAGTTTGGGAGGGATCTACCCCATCCATTTTTGAGGACCCCTGATGAAAGTCTGAAAGTTTCGGAGGAAGAGTTCGTAGTAAATTATTCCAGTTACGTGGAGGAAATGAAGAAGAGGATGATTGTTGCTGTAGAGAGAGCCAACAAGGTTCAAGAGCAGAGGCAGAAAGCTTACAAGAAGATATATGATCGGGGGAGAAGAAAAAATCCATTCAAAGTAGGGGATAAGGCCTGGTTGCGTGTCATTAGGTTGTCCGAGCCCACCCAGAGAGTAGCAGCCTCACTTTTAAATCGATATTCGGGGACGTACACAGTTGTAAGGCAGCTGGCTACTAATTCTTATATTGTTAGAAATGATTGGGATGGGAAGGAAACTCGAACGAATGCCGACATGTTAAAACCTTATGTATACCCCCCTAAATTTTGTCAACATATTCCGGAAATGCAACCTTCCTTCATACATTGTTTGTCTTCAAAAGAAGAGAAAAAGTCAGGAAGGGGAAAAGTTATACAGCCTAGCGATTTAGTTGTGTAGAAAAAAAAAACGAAAAAACAGGGAGAAAAGGGGGAAAGTTTTTCTTTGTTTTCTGTTTTTTTTTCTTTTGGGTGTGTGTTTTAGACTAGTTTAGCTTAGATTCTTCGACTGGTCAGTCTGACACAGTATAGCTCGTCGAATCAAGAGTTGATCCGTTTCAGTTGGAGACATGTCTTTTAAACTTCCTAAATCACGACGATCTGTATATGTGGCTGCTAGACCACATCCAGAAAATCCTCTATCGCTACAGCTACTTTTCCATGTAGATTCATATAAGAATAACAAACGCAGGCTTAAGCGTTTGGGAGCTGGTCCAGTTTTATCGACCAGAGATATTCTGCAGAAGTCAGTTCCTGATTTGACGCTTGAACAAGTGAGGGACATTCAACGTATAAGGCAGGAGGTGCCAGGTAGCAGCGCTAATAATCCCTCATTCTCCACTTCCAAGAATCCTGATTCAGATGATGAATCTTTCATCGAATTAACTACAGATGGAGAAAGTCTGGATTTAAACTCTTTGCCACGTACCCCGGGCAAAGAAGATGATGTTGAACAGCCGGGAAAACCTTTCAAGAGGAGGCTTGAATTTTGAACTGTGCCCGTAGTGTACATTTGAAGTGGGAGACAGTGAACCGTACAGAATTAAGATTTCGTGCGCGGAGTTTATTTTTTTCTGTTTGAGTTTTTTTTTAACAGGACAGCACGAGACAATTGACTATGAATTTTTTCTAAAAAGAAAAAGTAATTATTTTCAAAAATAATGTTATGCTGTTTTTGTGTTAGTGAATATATTAGTTTTGTCTGTGAATTTTTTGTGTGTGTGTTTGTGCAAAAGTTACAAGAACTGAAAGAGACAGAGACAGAGACATTTAAATAAGTGAGCACAAGCAAGTATTCTAATTTTTTCTTTTTCTTTTTTTTCTCTTTTTTTTGACACCAGAGTATATGTAAGTGGATATTTTCGATCCACTTACTTGTAATAAGTTAACTGTAAAAATATCTGGTTTAAATATAGATATATATAATCTAATAGTTTTTAAGTTCATTAAATTCCAGGCCTGGATAATTTTTAGGTGCTTATATATTTATATAGTTTATAATGTTTATATAATTTGTATAACTTATCTGTATATAATTTGTATCATGGTTATCATATATTTTTTTTAAACCTTAGAGAGATTGCCTTTAAAGATTTTCTGCTTAGATAGATACACTGTTACATTTGCTTCCATAGTTTAGGAATCGGATACGTGCTTGTTAACTGTTAGAACTTCAAGAGGGGAGGTTGGTAGCGTCGGTTTTTTCAAATTTGCAACGAACTTTCTTTATTTTAGCTGGAGATCTTTTCGTTTTTGGATGCTGCCACGTGTGAGCCGAATCGTATATATACCGAGCTGTTTCGCTTGGTAGGGGTTCTTCTGACGCTCTGGACCACATGGTTAAGTTCGACCGACGGTCCTAATGTCTGTTGGATCAACCAATTTTTTTTTTTTTTTTAGCTATGCTGTTTAAGGCTGGCAGGTTAGGATGGTCTCTCGGAATGACCAAGGATAGGGAATAGGTTTTTCTTTTGCAAATAACTTAAGAATAGTTTTCTGGGGAGAATTCTTTTTTTGTTTAATAGGTTAAATTTTAATCACGCCGAGGACGTGGGGATATCTATTAAATAGGTTTTTATATTTTGAGATACGTTTTAATCTCTTGGATAGGTCTATTTAAGAATTCTAATTTCGAGCTCAAATGGTTTTGGGTTCGAGTCCCCTCTCGAATGAGAACATTGTTTCTCAAGTTAAAGTTTATTGTTTTCCTTTTTGATTCCCTGATCCTAATCCTGTATTAGTGATTATCTCTTGAAAAAGAGATAAGTTTCTGGTCTTTTAGAGCGAGACCTTATTTAGGGCAAGGCCTAGTTTTGGTGGCCAGTTTATTGTCTCAAAGAGAGAGTCTTGGTTAGGGCAAGGTCCACTGCACGGGCCAGTTTATAGTCTTATGAAAGAGACTTGTTTATTACCTTAACTTAACCTCTTACCTTGTAAAGTTATTTAGCCAGGGTTTCCTTCTGCAGGTTCTCTAGAGTTCTGGAGACCTGTGTAGATAGGCCAAGCATTTTCTTTGATTCAAGGAATTGCTTTTAAAGTTAAGGCAGAGTGGAGCTGTTCCGGTAGAGAGGGCAGAAAAACTTATGCCACAGGACCCTTATAAATTAGAGCATGAACTAGCATGTATTTGTATATAAGTAGGGAGTGACGGGTTCCGAGTTCGATCCCTCACGGGTAAAGTTTCCAGAGTCCTAAGAGAGAACTCTTTTTGCTGCGTCTCGTAGAGAAATTTTAATTCTTGCTCATATCTGGTCTACTAATAAAATATTAAAGAAAGCCTAAGTAATGTTTCGTTCTTTAAAACAAAAATTTCCCTGTGCCCGGATGTAATAAGAATAATATTAATCATACCCTAGACGATTAAGTTTTTTGAGAGGAGCCAGTGAAGAAGGATTGATTAGACAATCTTTTGTTTTGTTTTTTTCATTTATGTAGTATATTGTTCTTGCAGTTCAGTTTTAAGAAGACTGTTAGATAGAGAGGAAATAAATGGTTTTTTGTGCCAAAGTAGTATTAGAGATACTACTTAGTAGTGGCGTATATATTTATATAAAGAGTTTTTCCTATTTATTTTTTTATATACTACACTGTTAAAAGTAAGTTGTAAGCTGTATTGGTGTGTGTGTCTTTTAAAGAAATAAATAAATGAAAAACTCCTCTGAGAAGACTTTTTTTTTTTACCGTATCAAAGATGGCGTCGGTGAAAGAGAAAGCTCAATGTGTTCTGTGGTACGCAGAGCTAAAATCACCAATTCTGGTGTGTCGAAAGTTCACCAAAGAGTTCAAAAAGCCGGCACCGACTGAGAGTGCAGTCCGAAAGTGGCATGCTAAGTTCTTGGAGACAGGAAGCGTCCTGGACCGTCCTCGAAGTGGGCGGCCGCCAACATCGCCTGCAACAGTGAGCATGGTAAGGGAAAGCATCATCAACAGCCCACAGAAGTCGATTCCTAGACGGTCCACGGGGTCCACGGAGACGCCCAGTTGGAGGTGTGGCGGTGAATGAACTGAGCTGGTGCAGATTACAGGTAAAAATTTAATCCTTCCGCTACAGTTTGCACTTTATTTGATTTCAATATGAGCATTTTTATGAAAATTATAAGCAAATTAAATCCGTCCAGACTTTATGAAAACCCTGTACATATATATATATATATATATATATATACAGAGAGAGAGAGAGAGAGATTTAAGAACAATCCCATTTATCTTCCGAGTAAAATGACTGCAGTTTGAACAAGTGTATCATTCATGCGATGTACCATGCCAGGGATCTGATTTTGCAATACTGCGTTTGCAGACTACATTTCTTGGCTTGACTAACTCATATTTTGTTGCAGATGAATGTGATGCAAAATTTCTCTCTTTGAAAGAGGCACTGGGATAATTGTGAAAACTCGCACTTTTTCGTTGTAGAATTTATACGATTCAGCAGCTGAGTTGAAGTTTGATACAAATAGAGATGCAAAAAAGCAGTCTTTTTTGGGGGAAAAAACGAGAATTTTTGGGAATTTTGGCTTTTGTCATTTTCATGATTTTTCTATTTAAATAACTTTCTTACAGTATACTCTAAAGTTAAATAAGATTTCATGACCGAAATACCATATTTCGCTCAGGAATTCACCATCATAATGGATGGAGCACATGTTTTATGAGCTAAAGTAAACATAAAGTACGTAGTATTTGAGGGCATTCGTAGAGTATATTTAACTTTATTTTAACTTCTGAGTTATCGAATTTTTTTTTCTCTACATCATTTCTTTTTAGTCATCCGTGTTTCATTTCTTGGAGATTAGTAGGCCTACTTTAGCTTCTAGCACATAAGTCAGAGCGTACTTCCACATTTTTGTTATACTGTAGCTGTGCAGTAATTTAGCAATAATCTTCCGGATACAACCTTGAATTCCATTTTATAGAAATAATCAGTAACTGATTCAGAAAAGTATTTTGGGAGGTGTTTCTCTGCGTAATGTTTGGTTTTTCTAAAATTTCCGAATTTTTATTTGGAAGGAGCTTGAAATTTATGAGTGGCATAGGTGCAGAAAGGGATATTTAATAACCATTTGAGAGAAAGTTCAGTGTTAGTTATTGTACGTGATACTTGTAGAACGATGGGAATAAGCCAAGGCCTACATTCTCATATTATACGTAAAACAAGCCCTTTGTACATATTACACCAACATATACAAGAATTGCAGAGGTAGGTGAATAAATGCACTTTAAAGCTACAAACTAAGGCTACAAGTCACTGAGGTTGCTTGCAAATAACATATCACAAGTAGATTAATTTTCTTGCTGAGATAGGCGCAGGCTGTTGATAGCAACACCCACATGCATACATTTCAGCGACTAATTATCATCCTCAGTGCGCGTTCCTTAAGAAAATACACTGCTTGTAGAAGTATATATTGTGAGTAGTTTCCTCCAGTGAACGAATAATGATAATGGATCGTGAATTACTGGCATTAAAACTCTCTTGTTACGTAAAATACACCTGTAAATGGTGCCTCTGTATTCTTCACTTCATGTGGGTCGGCGGTATGAATATTCCTTAGAAGCATTGGTAGCCACTTCTTAAACTTATGTTGTTTTTCTACCTTATTTGTACTCAAATTTTCGTGTCAGTTTAGTGGAAGCCTGTTCTGTGCCCACCACATATGTAAATGTCACAATGCTTGATATGGTGAACCGACTCAAATCCCCCACTGAACCACTTGGACAAGATCTCTTACATCTGTACTGTTTTCCAGCTCACCGATATTCAGCTTGAATTTGTGGTAGTGCCGAGAAGACATGTGTATCTGTACTCCAACCATAATTATTCCACCTAACAAACTATAAATCTTCGAACTGCACCTTCGTGTTTGGTAGTTTAAACTTTGTTCTGATACATTCATACTCAGGACAAAAATGTGCTAGGCGCAGGTGTATACATTACTAACTTTCATTAAACTGATGGGAAAATTTGATTAGAGGAAAGTTGAAAAAAAATAACACAAGCTAAGAAGTAACTACCAGTGACTAAATGCAATGTCTGGGCTGGTCCTCCATATCACGTGAACTGATGTAAACAAGGTAGCGTTGCAGACACACAGAGTGAACCATCTATCTTGGTATGCCATTGTAACTTTTAAAAAGAATCAAAAAGTGAAATTTCATACCAGTCAAATATCAATCCGGTGACATTAACATTCTGCAGAAGAGATTCAAGAATAAAGGTATTCTTCTTTTAGTGTTTCTTATCATGAGATTGTAAAATAAATGTATTTTTAAGTGCTTTCTTCCGTTTTTTTAGTTTCTTATCGTGTACTTTAAAGCGTACCTTCCATGCTAGGATCAATGTATTCTCTTCTTCCTCTGTATTTTCCTGCCAGATCGATGTTTTCTTTAAAGTTTCTAAAATTAAGTGTAAACACAAATGACATGTCTTGTTCACTTCCTAAAATATATATGTAATCTTTGCCCTGTTATAAGGTTCCCTGTCCTGGCTTAGAATAGTAGACTGTTAAGAATATTGTTGCCATATATATACGTGTATATCGGGTGTTCCAAAAATGGCGCCCACGGTCTACTGAGTACTATTCTACAAGTCAAAATAATAAAAATAATATTAATCGAAAGTATTTGCCATTATTACAAGTTCACTTGCTGCAACTGAGAAGCTTCCATGCTCCACGGTCTTCCACTAACCTCTTCGTCTTCAGATACGATTTTTCAGTATTGATATCCTGCATTAAATGTAGTCTCCTTCGTCCCCTCCATCGTCTTCCTGCTACCATATCCTTCATGATACAGTTTCTTCTTATCCAATGTCTAAACCAGTTTCTTCGTTGTCTTAATAATATCTAAGATTGTTCTTTTCTCCCCAATCATTTCTAACACCCTCATTCGTTTTCCGCTCATCCCAGTTAATTCGCTCCATTCTTCTCCACACGCACATTTCGAAAGCTTCCAGTCGTGTTTCATCATGATTGTGTAATGTCCATTTTTCTGACCCATACAGGACAGTACTTAACACGAAGCATTGTATGATTCTTTTTCTCAACTCTATCCAAGGACCCACAAAAATAGTATTTTCTTCCTCCTAAAAGCTTCTTTTGTCGTTCCTGTCTTTGCTTTTATTTCGCGTTCACATTTCATATCATTACTAATAATAGTACCCAGGGGTCACTTGTTCAATTTTCTCCCCTCGTTCCAGTCACCATGACTTTTGTCTTTTTAACATTTATTTTCATCCCATATTCTTCACAGCCCTTCAACTTTTCTAACATATTGATTTTCTTTTCAGATTCTACAGCAAGCGCCAAATCATCTGCAAACTTTATGCACCTAATCATTCTACTTCGTACTGAAATGCCACCTTCATTTTGTAGGCTCTTTTTCACTATCTCTTCTAGATAGGTATTAAATAATGTAGGCGAGAGGCAGCATCCCTGACAAACTCCCCTTCCAACTGCACACCGCTCTGTCATTCCCTCCCCTATTCTAACACTTGCTTGTTGGTTCATGTATAAGTTTCTCTGTCTTCGATCTTTCGATTCCATCCCAACTTTCTTTAGAACTTCCAACAATTCCCAATTCACGCGGTCAAAAGCCTTTTCTAGATCAATAAATACCACATATACTTCTTTCCTTTTTTTCTATAAACCCTTCACCGATCACTCTTAATACTCCAATTGCATGTCCTGTGCCCTGACCTCTCCTGAATCCGAACTGTTCCTCCTCAACCTTCTCATTTCTTTCATATAATCTTCTGTTTAGCCTAGAATTCGAAGGAAATTTTTTGCTGCAAGAGATATGAGACTAACAGTTCTCTTTGTGTTGTCTTCCGCACATCTCTCTGTGTTCGAGTTCTTAGCCATTGGTATCGTGATCGTCTTCGGGAAGTCTTTTGGCCATTCCTGTTTCGTACGAGTCATTGCAAAGTTGGAACAATTCTTTCTTGCCCTTGTCTATCAAATTTTTTGATTTCGATTCCTGACAGCAGAAAGAAAACATATGTGCAATGGTCTTTCATAGGTCAAAATATAGTTCCGGATGTAAAATATCCCACCATTCGGATCTCAGAGAGGAGAATGATTTGGAAAAGACCATTGGACGAGAAAGTAACAATGTGAGAAAGATAGATAGGGAAATTAAAATGTGCAAAAGCAAAAGGTTTAGTTTAAGGACCTGGAAAGTACGCACCATGTGACAGGGAGGGAAATGAGGAAATCTTTAAGAGGAAATGAGACAAAATAATCTAGACTTGGTAGGAGCTTGTGAAGTTAGATGGGAAGGTAATAAGGTGTTGAACAGCGAAGAATGTAGGATGCTTTACTCAGGTAATGAAGAGGGCTGTCATAATGGTGTAGGAATAATTCTTAGTGAAAACGTAGTGAAAGTAGAGTGTTGACATATACAATACTAGTTACCAGTTCTATTTTCTCCCTTCCTACTTCTATTTATGACACCGGCCCCTTCGTTCCAATCACCATGGCTTTTGTCTTTCTAACATTTATTTTCATCTAGCCTAGCTGGTCATTTGATTGAAATTTTTTTCCATATCTGATCGGAAGTTCTGCTCTTTACATTAAAAATAAAGAAAAGAATGAATGGTGTCTTTGCTACTACGTTTACAAGATACCAGCTGATGACCCACTTTATATATTGACGGTAGAAAGCTGAAACAAGTTGATTTGTAGTTATAAGTTAGTGTAATTCCATAAGTAGTTATTAATGATATAGAACCTTTTCTTCACTAGAAAACTCAAATTGCTACCGATTTTGAGGTGAAGAAGGAAAATAAAAGTGTGACTTTGAAGTGATTTAATACAAATTCTATATTAGCTATAAAATATTAGTATTACTTTGTTTACTTGGGATTCTTTCCGTAGCAAATTATTTCAGGGTAAAGTTTTTTTTTTCCCTTTGAGTGCCAAACGTAGAGCAAAGAAAGACGAAGTCAAAGTAAGTTGTAACCACTTCTGGTTGTAAATTTTCGTTTTAGTTGAACTTTTTCTTTGCTGTTGTTAGTAAAATAGTAAAAGATGACAAGAATTCACCTTTTACCCGCAGCTATGGCCTTAAGCATGTCACATGAGGAATGACTTCCCTCGGCGAGCACATTGTCCTAAGAAGGGAGCAGTCTTGGACCTGTATATTTTGTACCATCCTTGCATTTGCCTGGTGTCAGTGAGGAAAATCCAAGGAAAGTTGGATTTCCGGATGGCTAACCTCGAAAATCTAGTACACTTTTTCGAACAAGTGTCCCCACTGGGAATCAGATTTTTTCGATTTTCTTTAAATATATATATATATATACACATATTCAAAGACTACAAGATAGTGCATGAAAGCTGCAGAAATCTTAGTGTGTACTAAGACAATGTTCTCATAGCTTGAAATATTGCATGCGTGTTTTCTTATACGAAGGATTTGGATAAACTCTTGTTTGATAGAAAGAACCCCGTACAATCCTTATGGAAATTGGATTTCGGTGGAATTGCTTGAAACCATGATATGTTGTAGATATTGTGATCCTGAGTAAAAATCTCTACGAACACAACCACCAATCACTGACTATTTGGCCACTACGGGGCCACTTAAAAATAATCGAAGATAATGATAAAACAGCAGATAAAATATCATAAGGTAATGATATTCTGGATTTCGGTGAAAAAGACTTAAACTGTGATATGTTGTAGACGTTACGATCTGAGAAAAAGTCGTAATGGGCATAATCACCGATCACTGATCGTTTGGCCAATGAGACCACTTTTTTGAAAACAGCCGAAGAAAATGATATTCTGGATTTTATTGGTAAAGATTGAAATCGTGAAATGTTGTAGATACTATGATCCGGATAAAAAGTGTCAATGGGCACAACCACCAATCATTAAACGTTTGGCCATTAAAAGTTTTTTTTTTTTTTTTTTTTTAACGATCTACAACATATTACGGTTTCAAGCAATTTCACCGAAATCCAGGATATCATTATTTTCTGCTGTTTTCAGAAGAATGGCCTCATAGTGGCCAAAAGGGCAGTGATTGGTGATTGTGCCCTTTGAGACTTTTTCTCAGCATCACAACATCTACAATCACCGTTTCAGTCTTTTCCATCGAAATCCAGAATATCTTTCACTGTTTTTCTTTTTTAGAAAGTGGCCTTGTAGTGACTAAACGGTCAATGATTGTTGGTTGTGCCCATTGAGACTTTTACTCAGGATCATTCTACCGAAATTCCATTTCCATAAGGATTGTGCGGGGTCCTGTTTTTTTCCTTCTTTCCTCTTCAAAAAGTGGCGACCCTCTTATTCATTCTCGTTTGTAGTTTTGGTCATATTCCTTACTTCACACATATCATACATCTTAGGCACGTGTAAGCGAACATACTTATATTTAAAACAAGTAAGATAGCATTTAAATTTCACAAATTGTGAAAAGAATATTTCTAAAGTCGAAATTAATTACATTCTTGTTTGAATGAAAATGGGGTGTAAGGGGCGCTCCCTTGTGGGTGCCCAAATGCCAACCTCACTTCCTCGTAGTGCACCCTGGAAACTGTATTCATTGTAATGCAGGCTAACGAGGCTCTGGCGACTGGTGACACCAGGATAAACATGTTATAATGAGAGTGGGGTGGGGACTATAATCTTGATTTTTGTTTCCTGGGTACGTTTCAGTACCAAACGTGAACATAGTGATGTTATTTGATATTTTATTTTCAAGGAATTTTTCTGTTTGGTGTGATTTGAATCATTCGTTATTTTTTGTTCTTACGGTTTCAGTTGTTCGTTTTAGTTGGGGTGCTGTCTGTCAATAATGGCCCAAAGACTTCACTTGATGATAAGAAGCATTTCTTGTGCACAGCAATTCTATATAGATATACAATGAAAAATAGAAGTAAAGCTACTTGTAGAGGGGGGGCTGCAGTGACTTACTGAAGCGGTTTGAATGTCTGGAAACCCAGCCGAAAAAATCAAGCTCGTATAATAGGAAATATACTCTTAACAGCTTGTTTTATAACAACATTGTTTTTCTACCATAAAACTCAGTGCAGGTGGTTATAATGATTGTTGTGGAGCAGACAGTAACACAAAAGCCAAGATTACTGCAGTGTCCTGATTGCATGCTTTCCAGGCGTATTCCTTTCCCATTGCCTTTGAACATGGAAAGTGTCGCATCCAGTGTAGGCATGGAATCATGAAGTGCCTCAGACATTACCAATCGATTTGAGAATGCCATGTGCTGGAATTAATCTTTTGTTACGTCATACTCCAAATAAGATCCATAGCTCATCCAAGCCGGGTGCTACTAGACGGATATAATAAGCAACCGTAAGAACATCATCTCTGATAATAGTGTTTATAACTACAGCTTTCAGAATTATTTTGCTGTCTGCTATCATGGAATTCGAAGTTTTCTCCAATCAGGGGCGAATGTCCATGTGTGGTTCCAACAACGGAACCAAACAGGGGCGAATGTCCATGTGTGGTTCCAACAACGGAACCAAACACACTAGACACTACTTGCACAGAGTGATGTTTTATATTGTAAGGGTAGCGAGAAGTTTAAAAAGCTCTTTATTTTTGGTACTCCGTAGAAATATTGCCATTTCTTCTGAATAGGACCATTTGGTTGAACTTGTCTTCTTGTCCAGGCACGTTGTTTTACACCGGCAAAAGTATCTAAACTTGCTGAAATATACGAGGCCTGTCTAAAAAGTATCCGACCTTAATTTTTTCCACGCAAAGTAGTGATTCTCAGGCGGCGCCACCGTGCACGGTGGAAGGAGGAACCTTAATGCGCATGCTTGAATTTTTTCACCGCGTTCGCGTGTGCTAGTCGTGAGCTGGTGGTCGCGAAGTGAGGTGCTGTTGGTAGTGTTCGTCGGATTTAGTGTTTCTCGCAAGATGACTGAACGAATTGAGCAAAGATACTGCATCAAATTCTGTCAAAGGCTGGGTGATTCTCAAAGCCAAACAATTCGTAAGATTCAGCAGGTGTTTGGAGAAGATGCGATGGGTGTAACACAAATTAAACAATGGTTCAACCGATTCAAAGATGGCCGCACATCAGTCGAGAGTGAGCAGCGTAGCGGCAGGCCCCAAACTGCTCGGAATGCAGCTGTTGTTGAGCGGGTGCGAAATTTGGTGATGGCAGATCGCCGTTTGACAGTGCGGGAGATTGCAGAAGATGTTGGAGTGAGTAAAGATTCTGCACATGCAATTTTGCGTGACGATTTGAACATGAAACGAGTGGCTGCTAAATTTGTACCCAAGTTGTTGTCTCAGGAACAAAAAGACACCCGTTTTGACGTTGCACAGGACCTTCTGGACACCACCAACACTGATCCTGGGTATCTGAATTCCGTGATAACTGGAGATGAGTCATGGGTGTACGGGTACGACCCAGAAACAAAACAACAATCGTCTCAATGGAAGCATCCCGATTCTCCAAGGCCGAAGAAAGCGCGGCAGATGCGAAGCAAAATCAAGGTGTTGCTGACTGTTTTCTTCGATGCCCGTGGAATTGTGCATCACGAGTACGCACGGTGTCGCATATGTTGAGGATTCACCGGTTCTATTAAAGTATAATCACGCCAACGATGACCAATTAACGTGTAAAACTTAATAGTAACTATTCTCCTCGCAACTTGTGGGCTTGACCGCAAATTGAAAGTAGATTATGATTCATTCAAGTCACAAGATCTTATATAAATATTTATGAAGAATTTATCCTGCAAAACAAATCATACATATTATGCCACTCTCACACTCCAATCTCACCATAATGTGCACTGCACCACATTGGTTATAATATTAGGTAATAGAAATGCTTTTAAATTGTAAATCAAAACAATTTGTATAAATTCCAGAACTTTTAATTTCACAAAAACTTTATTAACAAATACGTAAGAGGGTAGGCATACTACTTTACTATTTTTCTTACTAAATTGAAAATCTCAAGGAGAAGAGTTCCGTTAAAAGAAAAGGATCAAATAGCTCGTTACTAATTGTTTCGCAATATCAAACAAAATTCTGTATATAAGGTTCAAAAGGAATAACTCCAGAAATTTAATTACTTCGAAGAGGAATAAAATTTAAGTGTAGATATTTTTTTTTATTCCAACCTTTATTTAATTAGGGTTTAATTTCTCACTCATACGTGCAGTGAACATAATCCAACCAAAACTACAAAATATAGAAAATTTGGATACTCACCAATTTTGCAGTAGACACTTACTTCAATATCTGAAGACTCTAGCCATGAAGGAGTTACTTGACTGACCAATAATCTCATTCACTCCAAATTTTAGGATTTTTAATTTTATCCAAATTTACTGTTTAAGAAAACGTTTTCTCTAATTTTTTACTTAATCCCTTTAAAAATTTTATAAGCCACTCACTCAGTTATAAGTTTTAATCCCAGTTAATGAGATTGTTAAAGATTAAACATTGATTTAATAATTATTTTACAACCCACACAAATTTTCAATTTAACGTCTCACCCTTATGTCGGTTTTTAGAATCTCTAAGTCATGACATTTAATTGCGTTAAAATACTTTGAATAGTAATAGGTTTTATCTACTAAAGATTAACGTCCCGAATTTACCATATCTTAGACGTATTTTAAAGATCCTTTCAGAATTTGACACTACTAAAAAACGTGGTTTAATGTCCCTAAATTTTAGTAGTGATACCCTTTAAACCAATAAAATAACTATAACTAGTTTTTATAGATTCACGAAAATTTTATACCCAAAACTCAAATACTTCTTAAAACCCCTTAAATTCTCTATTTAATGAAAATTTAAGAAATTTATGAAAATTAATAAGGAATCTTTGACGTTAATTTTTAGTTTCCCTTTAGACCAACTTTAAATTTATAATTAATAGCTACTTTAAATTTTTCTATTTTTAGTTTTTAAGTCAATTTTGGTTCAAGAGAACAAAAAGGATTTAGCTTAATTTTCTCTAACTCATTCTTTTAAACACAAAAGGAGTTGTTAGCAAAAGCTAGTCAAAAAACTCCATTTTCCTAACGACACTACTCAGTCGTTGTATGACAAAGGCAACATTTTGTACTCCACGCCAATTCAATAGCTTGGTTTTTACTCCAAAAAGACACTAGAATCATACTACATTTGCTCTTGATCATCACTCCATTTTAACACAAACTTTCAATGCACAACTTTGTACGAAAGCTTCAACTACAAACTTCAATGCTAAAGAAAACGAAGAACGTAGATACAGCTATCAACGGGCGAAATCAACTAGTACGAGTAATCCCAGAATCAGCTAGCGATGTTAACCCAACTAATAATCCTTCCGTGAATGACACGGCAGTTTCCGCTACACACACAACAAGGTGAAAAAGGAGGGGAGGGAAACAGGTTCGCGCAACGAACCTTGAGTGAAGAACACTGCCATCTATTATCGGAAATGCGAAACAATTGCAACTCACCATTCGATTTACAATGACTTACGGAACTTTTCCTTTACATTTTTTCTTCTCTATTTTTTTTAAAAGAAAAACTAAATTTATTGTGACAACATGTCACAACCTCCCTCCTACCCAAAAAAAATTTGTGATATATAAATAAGAATGAAATTCTTTCAAAATTTTTTCCAAAAATCTCTATCTTTGAACTATTTTATTACTCTGTTTTTAACACTTAACAAATTTCCAAACCTGGAGAGTTCAATTTTCAATTTTTGATATTTTCATTTCAATAGAATGTCTTAATATATTGTATTTTCAAGACTCGTTCTGGAAGTTTAAGGTCAATTTTCTGGAAGTCTTCCAATTTTTCTCCATGGAGATTCATCTTTGGTACCATATCTGAGCAATTCCAACCAAAAATACAAATGGACAAACATTGAACATTTCTGGATCCATCATACATTAACGTGCATCAACAAACAGGTGAAGAAAATTTACAATCATCACAGTAAGGACCAGCCTCATTTTTCTCTGTGAAAATATTAAAAAAATAAGAATATTATATACAATTTAAGCAATATCATATATATATATATACATATTTTTACATATTTACAATTCTAATTTATTTCAGAAACTGTTCGGAGGAAAGGTACCACCTTTTTCAAATCTGATACATCAATTTAATTAATTCTTTATTCCTTATCCCTTTTACAAATTACCTTACAACATTTATTAACATTGTATAACTATTTCATAATTTTAAGAAATTACCTAACCTTTTTTTTTTACATTACAGATCCCTTCTAGGAATAAACTTTTTAACGTCCGAGACGTGAACCCTTCGTTTATTATTTTCATCGTCAATATCTTCAACGAGCAATGTATTAGCAGTAAGAAACCTACTTAACTTAAAAGGACCAATCCATACATAAGCTAAACTTTTAGCAAATTTATCTTTCAAGGATGACTTAACATGATTTTTAATTAGAACTTGATCTCCTATGGCTAAATTTACTTCTCGTCTGGTCTTTTCAAATAAAAGCCGACGTTTTTCCCAGCTTTTACGCATATTTTCCATAGCTTTAGTCCAAATTTCCCTTTGTCTTCCTCCATCAATATCTGCTTCAGATATTTTCCATCGGGCTTCTAGAGAACTCATAAGAGCTCTACCTAAGAATATTTCTGATGGAACCGCTTTCAACCCATCGTGCTCACAAAGATTCATGCTAAACTGAAGATCTTCAACATAAGAGCTCCATTTATCTTGCGCTTCAGCAAAGTACGATTTCATACAGACCTTCAATGTCTTGATGAAACGTTCCGATATGTTAGCTTCCGGGTGATACGGACTTAATTTAATATGTCTTATGCCCAAACTAAAGCAAAACCTTTCAAACACTTCTGAGGTAAAAACAGACGCATTATCTGTAGATAAGGATTCAATGAACCCATATCTAATAAATAGGGAATATAGACGATCACAAATTACCTTAGAATTTATCTGCCTCAATTTTTCTACCATAACAAACCGAGAGCAATGATCTACTACTAATAACAAAAAAGAAAATCCATTTGACTTTGGAAGGGGGCCAACAAGGTCCGCCATCCAATTTGCATTAACTCTAGTTTCAACAATAGATCCTAGACGTCCCATTTTTGCCGTATTAGCTTGTTTGGACTTTTGACATATTTCACATGATCTGACATATTCCTTGACGTCATTTATAACTTGGTCCCATGTAAACCTTTTTAAAATTTTTCTTAGTGTCCTCTGCATACCAGAATGTCCCCCAGTTAGTTTCTCTTGATGAAAATATTCTAATATGTACGGAGTTAATTCCTTTGGTATTACAATCTTCAATGGAAATTTAATAGCTCTAGTTCTTTTAAGCAAAAACCCATTATGGAATTCATATCCTTCCACTGGCCTACCTGCTTCAAAACTTTCAATAATTTGATGTAGATGCGGATCCTTACGTTGGTAGTTCTGAAGAGGTTCCTTTAAATAAGGAAGATTCCATACATTAATACAAGATATATAATTACCAAGAAGATGTAAACCAACCATCTCCTTCTGCATCTCAAAATTATAAGGATCATACACTCTGGACAATACATCTGCTATTAAATTTTCCTTAGTTCCAATATGATGAATTTTGAAAGAGAACTGGGACAATTGCTCTACCATAGATCCATATTTCAATAACCTCTTCGGATTATTGGTAATCCAAGACAAAGCTCGGTTATCAGTATAAATGTCAAATTCCCTGAAAAGAAAATGTTTAAACCTTAAAATAGTTCTAACTAAACTTATGAATTCCAATTCATAAATGGACCTATGCCTATCTGCCTCTGAAAGTCTTCTATTAAAGAACCCCACAGGTTGTAATTCATTATTTTCAGAATACTGGGAAATCACACCTCCAATTCCTCGGGTCGAAGAATCCACATGGATAATAAATCTTTTATTTAGGTCAGGACTTTTTAATACTACATTTTCCATGAATGACCTTTTTATATTGTCAAATGCAGTTTGTTGTTCCTGTCCCCACACAAATGGTTTTTTAACAGATCTTAATTCAGATATAGGTCCAATTATATCTTTAAATCCTGGAATGAAACGAGCATAAAATTGCATCAATCCACATATTTTCTGCACTCCTCTCCTAGTTTTGGGGGGTGGTAAATTTACTATGGCCTCTATTCTGCTCGGATCCATTCTGACTTCCTTTCCATCTACAATAAACCCAAGATACATTAATCTCTTCTTAAAAAAGAAGGATTTAGTTGGGGAAATAGTTAGTCCAACTTGCCGTAAACGATCAAGCACTATGCGAATCATCTTCATATGTTCTTCCTTTGTTTGATGGGCCAGGACTACATCATCAAAGTAGGAATAAACTCCCTGATCTTCCAAATCACCAAGAACATCCCTCATACACTTCGCTAAAACGCTTGATCCGATCTTAATTCCAGTTGGCAATTTGCAATATTGGAAAGATCCAATAGGTGTAACAATCGTAGTAAGGTCCCTGCTATCCTCATCGATCTCTAATTGGAAGTAAGCTTTCGAAAGATCAATTTTACTGAAATATTGACACCCTGTGACGTTTCCTAGACACTCTTCCATATTAGGAATCGGATATAAGTAATCTGCTAATATAGAATTAAGTTTAATATAATTCGCAACTAAACGAAAGGACCCATCTCTATTCTTTACAATAAAGCAAGTACTTCCGTAATTAGAATGATCAACTTCTTTTAAAACACCCTGTTCAACTAAATCTTTTATCACCCTTTCAAAAATTTCACGCTTATCTCTAGGAACTGGAAATGGATTTTCCCTAATAAATTTGTTTTCTCTTAAATATAATTTACATTTAAAATTTTTAAGACAACCAATTTTTTTACTGATGATATCAGAATATTCTGACTTTACTTCATTTATAAAATCCCTAATGTCAGTATCAATCCAATCAGATTCATTTAAATTTTCAACTTCATTCATCAACGGTGATTCCTCCTTTTGATCATTAGGTGTTTCAACCTTTGCCACCACATCACCACGTAATTGTCCGGTGAGACGATTAAATCGAAGTTCGAACTCCTCCTCGAAACTATCAGTCCACTCCACCTTCTCATTCAAATCACTATTCGATGTACCACACGATATTAAATTGTTCACAGTCTGTGATGCAACACTCTTCTTGTTAACTCCTTCGACCACCGTAATCTGATTAGGCATTCCTCCTTGATGATGCACCTCCTCATTACTAGTACTCAATCCAATGTCCACCATACATTCACGAGCTTGAAAAATTTCAGGTGTAACCGAAAAATTTCCACCTAATTGATTAGGTAAAACACTCCTAATTTGAGTATTCAATCCAGATGGTGATGATCTTCCTCTAAGATAAACACAAACCAAATTTGACGATGACACAAACTTGTGCGATGACGCAACATTTTCTCGAACCTCACCATCATCCATCCAACAAAGACGAACTGATCTTCCAGAGTTTTTAAAAATTAATTTTTCCTCACATGTCAATAAGAGCGTTAACCACAGTTAAATAGGGAACACCCAATAAAATATCGCAAGGGAGCGTTTCCACCACTATAAATGAGACTGTATTTCTTATACCAGCAATTTCAACCTGAAGGGTGACCACTTGATTACTTTCAAGTTGCTTTCCGTTGGCTAAGTCCACCTTAATTGGATCACACTGTTGACTAATGACCTCATTATTGAAATTTTTAATCAAAAAATTTTTATTCACCAAATTCAAAGAGGACCCTGAATCGATGCATAGAGCCACTTTACTACCATTGATCTTTCCAAAAACAAAGGATGCCGATTTTCCCTGAATATTCGCAGGAACAACTCTTCTATCTGATTGCGGATTGAAAACTGCATTAGAGCGTTTATAACCTTTACCTTTATAATCCAAGTTCAAGGCCTTATTACATAATTTCGAATTCTGAAATTCAGATCTAAACTGTCGTTGAGTATTTCCCAACCTTTCATAATTACCAGTACTCTTACTAGTTTCTTTATTTAAAGATTTACTCTCTTTATAATTTTCGTAATTAGGTACATTTTGCTTGCAATCATTTCGAGCAGAACCAAAAACAGCACTATGTCGAGTCTCAAACCCATAACCCCCATTAGTTGGCATTGTCATAAAATTTTTTTCCCTATTCTCAAATTTAAATTTATTGTTATATTTCAAAAATTCTAATTTAGAACGCTTATATGAGTTATAGGCTTCGACTCGTTGTTCCAACTCAAAGTTCTAGGCCAGTAATTACTAAAGCATTTAAATCTATAGCTTGGATTTATTCCATGCAAAATAATCGAAACTATATCAAATTCAGATGTTCCAACGCCTAATACCTTAGCTGAATGTGAAACGCTATGAATGTAAGAATTAACATCTTCATTCAGTTTCATACACCTATAAACTCTCTCTGCAATCAGTCTAGATCTAGCATTCATCGATACGAATTTATAAAAGATCTTATTCCTAACATCAGGCCATCTCAACTGTAAACGTATGCAATTTTTAATCTCATCTAAAAGCAAATCTCGAGTTTTAGTAGTCACTGCAAACAAAATTAACCGCAACGGAAACTCATAATTTTCAATTAATTCATTAAGAGTTACCAAAAGCTCAAACACTGAGACACTATCTGAACCATCAATAATTTTTAATTTTCCAACACGTTCATTTAAATTTTGTGTTATTTTATCAAAAATAAATTTATCCATCAATTTGTCAGAAAAACTAAATCCTCCAGTTACTTCTACCTTTGGGACACAGGGTTGTCCATCTAGAGATCGACCAACATTAAACGTACTAGGCTGTGTTAAATTTGTTTGAGGGTGACCAACATTAAAGAAAACAGGCTGGGTTAAATTTGTTTGTGGTTGACCAACATTAAAAATACTAGGCTGTGTTAAATTTGTTTGAGGTTGCCCAACATTAATAGTACTAGCCTGAGTTTGAGTTGGACCAGAGTTAACTACAGGTTGACAATAAATTTGAAAATTTCCCATAATTGGATTTTCAACATTAAGGCTCTTTAATTCAGTTTCACAATTATCAACTGCAAAAGAACGAGGTAAATTAGTAACCAAACCTAACGGTTGTTTTTCTAATTCTGATACAAGTCTATTATTAACTTCCTGACCTTTCGATTTGTTTTCATTTGATGTCAACAAAGATTCAGATTTTATTCTTCTTAAATCATAATTAACAGGAGGGATTCTACTAACAGGAGTTTGACTAGGTTTACCATATTTATGAGCACTCATTAAACTCTCTCTATTTGGATCTGAATAAGGTACATGACTTGACACACCAAGTCCACCACTGCACCTCGAAGCTCCATTTCCAAACTCGAAATTATTCAGAACTGAAAAATTTCTCATATTATTTTCAGCTAAGTCAGAACCATTACCGGCTATGGCATTTGATGACTCAGATATTTCAAACCTACTACTCGAACTCAGCAATGAAGGAAAAGCATTAACCGAACTATCGGAACTAATTAATGGTTCAACCTCCCCCGTCCTATCAATCGTATAAAAGATATTTGGTTCCAAACTCATACTACTATTAGTAAATGACGAATAACTTGCCATTTTTTTATATCGGAAGTTCAAAACAAAACTTGCTTTTGAATATAAATGAAAAGGAAAAGGTTTACAATACAAATATTTAATACAAACTATTAATAACTAAACTACTCCTAACTACTCTCTCATTCATACAAGCACACCAAAAATACATCAAAATTCAAAATAATACTATTATCTAATAATCAAGATTCACAAACAGTTTCAATTCATTTATTTTTATTAAATGACAATAAACAATAAATGCTCTGCTTCTCTGCATTCAATCTTCAGAAAATATCTTGGACTTTCATAATTTTTCCGCTTTTTTCCGCTAACGTTCAAAATTCCTTAATATTTAAAGGGAAGGAATAAAGTTACAACCCATTAATACATCTTTTTTTTTTCTAACCGGTCGTAAGATACTATCTCACCATTCACCAAACTTGTGAACCCATTCAACTATAATGTAGCGTATAACCAGAGTTACAAATAATTCTAAATTCTTAATCAATTAGTGTTTATAGTTTTTTAACCCACAACTCAATTTACTAATTTTGCTGAACAGTTTCCGAAAAGGTTTTCGCAGCTATAACCCGACCTAATAAATACACGCATTTAATTTAAAATAATTATCTCTAAATTGAACATTCATACAGTACTCAATACAGCCATTCCAAAAAGGCAATTAAATTTTTTTTCTGATCAATTTTAATTCTAATTAAAAGAACAATTCAAAATTTATTAATTTATTACAATCCTAAATTTTTATTTGAACAAAATTCTATTCATTGAACAATCCTCAGCCTACTTAATACTATTATTTTAAATTTACGGCTACTCGAGTCACTCATACCAAATCATAAGACCCATAGCTATTCGTGTCGTGTGATTCACGGAAGGATTATCTTTATTGTCGCATATGTTGAGGATTCACCGGTTCTATTAAAGTATAATCACGCCAACGATGACCAATTAACGTGTAAAACTTAATAGTAACTATTCTCCTCGCAACTTGTGGGCTTGACCGCAAATTGAAAGTAGATTATGATTCATTCAAGTCACAAGATCTTATATAAATATTTATGAAGAATTTATCCTGCAAAACAAATCATACATATTATGCCACTCTCACACTCCAATCTCACCATAATGTGCACTGCACCACATTGGTTATAATATTAGGTAATAGAAATGCTTTTAAATTGTAAATCAAAACAATTTGTATAAATTCCAGAACTTTTAATTTCACAAAAACTTTATTAACAAATACGTAAGAGGGTAGGCATACTACTTTACTATTTTTCTTACTAAATTGAAAATCTCAAGGAGAAGAGTTCCGTTAAAAGAAAAGGATCAAATAGCTCGTTACTAATTGTTTCGCAATATCAAACAAAATTCTGTATATAAGGTTCAAAAGGAATAACTCCAGAAATTTAATTACTTCAAAGAGGAATAAAATTTAAGTGTAGATATTTTTTTTTTATTCGAACCTTTATTTAATTAGGGTTTAATTTCTCACTCATACGTGCAGTGAACATAATCCAACCAAAACTACAAAATATAGAAAATTTGGATACTCACCAATTTTGCAGTAGACACTTACTTCAATATCTGAAGACTCTAGCCATGAAGGAGTTACTTGACTGACCAATAATCTCATTCACTCCAAATTTTAGGATTTTTAATTTTATCCAAATTTACTGTTTAAGAAAACGTTTTCTCTAATTTTTTACTTAATCCCTTTAAAAATTTTATAAGCCACTCACTCAGTTATAAGTTTTAATCCCAGTTAATGAGATTGTTAAAGATTAAACATTGATTTAATAATTATTTTACAACCCACACAAATTTTCAATTTAACGTCTCACCCTTATGTCGGTTTTTAGAATCTCTAAGTCATGACATTTAATTGCGTTAAAATACTTTGAATAGTAATAGGTTTTATCTACTAAAGATTAACGTCCCGAATTTACCATATCTTAGACGTATTTTAAAGATCCTTTCAGAATTTGACACTACTAAAAAACGTGGTTTAATGTCCCTAAATTTTAGTAGTGATACTCTTTAAACCAATAAAATAACTATAACTAGTTTTTATAGATTCACGAAAATTTTATACCCAAAACTCAAATACTTCTTAAAACCCCTTAAATTCTCTATTTAATGAAAATTTAAGAAATTTATGAAAATTAATAAGGAATCTGACGTTAATTTTTAGTTTCCCTTTAGACCAACTTTAAATTTATAATTAATAGCTACTTTAAATTTTTCTATTTTTAGTTTTTAAGTCAATTTTGGTTCAAGAGAACAAAAAGGATTTAGCTTAATTTTCTCTAACTCATTCTTTTAAACACAAAAGGAGTTGTTAGCAAAAGCTAGTCAAAAAACTCCATTTTCCTAACGACACTACTCAGTCAAGAATCCTTTTGTATGACAAAGGCAACATTTTGTACTCCACGCCAATTCAATAGCTTGGTTTTTACTCCAAAAAGACACTAGAATCATACTACATTTGCTCTTGATTATCACTCCATTTTAACACAAACTTTCAATGCACAACTTTGTACGAAAACTTCAACTACAAACTTCAATGCTAAAGAAAACGAAGAACGTAGATACAGCTATCAACGGGCGAAATCAACTAGTACGAGTAATCCCAGAATCAGCTAGCGATGTTAACCCAACTAATAATCCTTCCGTGAATGACACGGCAGTTTCCGCTACACACACAACAAGGTGAAAAAGGAGGGGAGGGAAACAGGTTCGCGCAACGAACCTTGAGTGAAGAACACTGCCATCCATTATCGGAAATGCGAAACAATTGCAACTCACCATTCGATTTACAATGACTTACGGAACTTTTCCTTTACATTTTTTCTTCTCTTTTTTTAAAAAGAAAAACTAAATTTATTGTGACAACATGTCACAACGGGAAGGACAAACAGTGACAAAGGAGTACTATCAAGATGTTCTCAGGCGACTCCGTGACGCAGTCCGGCACAAAAGACCAGACATGTGGACAGCGAAGAACTGGCACGTCCATCATGATGACACCCCAGCACATTCATCCCAATTGATCCACACGTTCTTAGCCAAACATGGAATTACAACCGTTCGCCAACCTCCCTACTCTCCAGACCTGGCTCCTTGTGACTTCCGGTTGTTTCCAAAATTGAAGACGCCTCTGAAGGGATCCCGTTTTGAGAGTAGAGAAGACATAATGCGGAACACGACGACGGAGCTGAACAACATTCCAAAAGAAGACTTCCAGCGGTGTTTCCAGCAGTGGAAGGATCGGTGGGCTAAGTGTGTGGAAGCACAAGGGGCCTACTTTGAAGGGGATTAGGGTCCCAAATCTGTCAGGTATTCGCAACTATTTTTCTGGCCAAAGGTCGGATACTTTTTAGACAGCCCTCGTATCTATCCCATACCAGGTCGATTCGTTGACATTTCAAATTATCAGTATCGCGCAAAAGAAAGGGCTGAAAATGATTGTAATAATGATCTTCAAATATCCTTGATACACGTGGTCTGATCATATTAGAAAGAAAAGAGGCATCATATAGAATTGGTTCTGGCTTCTCAGGAAAACTAGATTCGTCAGTATTTAAGACCTTTTCCAGAAGTGATACAATTTTTGATTTGTTTGTTAGGCGAATTCCTCTACTCTAAACGAAAGCTGTGTCGTTTTTCCCTACTCTCTCGAGTTGAGATCGTATGAACCACTTTTTGGTCAACAATAACGTTATCAAACCCTTAACACAATCTAAGAGTGAATTATAGAATTCCTTAAAATAATTTTTGACAGCAAGTTCTTTTTTCTGAACTTCGCCTGGAATGCTGGATATTGATGTCGATTCGGTCCCTTATTTAAAAGTACTTCACCACTTGATTTATCAACATTTTGAAGGCCCTAATCACCTATCTTCGCAGAGCTGCTGGGGTTTCTGAGAGTTCCACTGCTCCTCATCTTCCTCAAGTGTATTATGCTGCTCGTGGGCTTGGCCTATGCTGATAGCATAAAATAGAACGATTGCATTTGTGGACGAGCAATTTTCCTGACCTGAATACTTCATGTGTATACAGAAGCTTAGATTCTGCTTCTCTCAAGCCCTTTTAAGTGAATGGGTAACAATTGTGCACTGATAATCTAGGGGGAAAAAAATTCACGATATAGTATGTGGTTACCTTCCTGAATGGATCGTTGTAGAATTTCAAGTTAATGCCATTTTCCTAATATTGGAACATAGGGCTTTTTTCGCATTCAGTGCGCATCATTATAGAACATCAAGGTTTCCTCCATATTTTTCATGGTATTCGTGTAACATTTGAAACAGTGTAGGTACCATGATGTGTTGAAGTCTTTTCACTTTAACAACATACCCAAGTTTCAAGCAGACATTCACTGAAACAGAAGAGTAGAGTGTGTCCTTCATTCACTGTTCGATTACTTGTAAGAAAGCTTGCTCTATGTGAACTATTCCGAACATAACAACAATACTTCCTTCTCTATATTCCTCCAGCCAATTCCACTGTATAAGCTTTGCTTGTGCAAAGAAAGGCTGATGTATTGTAATGACTGGAGTTCGATCCCATTTAAATGTTATCCGTTTTACAATGTCCATACCATGCTTCACCTACCGGTGGGGGCACTTGGTCGAAAAAGTGAAAAAAGCTTTTTCAAACCAGCCATCCTGAATGAGATTTTCCTGGGTTTTCCTCATTCACACTAAGCAAATGCCGGGGTGGTACTTAACTTATTCTCTAGATTTCAGCGTTATAGACCCCTGTGTTTAAAGCCTTGTTATGCTAAAATGGCTGTCATCTATTCTATACATTATACCTTGTTTTAATCGTTGAAGTGTTTGCTACAAGTTGGTGTATACTGAAGAGCTTTACGTGTAACTAGGAAAAAAGTTGCGTAAAATGTACTCAAAACTGTCTTTTTTTTTTTAAGCCATTTTCATAAACTAACCAGTTTCACATGATATATTTCAGAAACGACGGGCCTCTTAAAAGCGCTTTCACATAGTTCAACATGTGATTATTACTGATTTCAATGAGCAAGTTTGGTCATGTTGACTCCTTTCATCTTCATGCAAATACTGATATTGTGATCCCATGCGTTTTCCGAATCTAACAACGCTGCAGACATATTAAAACGATTTAGATAAAATATGTTATATCTATAAAACAGAAGTTAGTGTAATGTTGTAATATCGCAAATAATAAATTGTATATTTAATCAGAAATTTCCGAGCTCTTTCGCGGAAAAAAAATCTCACTGCCAGCTGATTCCCTTTGTGCAACATTGTTACAGAATTCGCCTACGCAGGAAGCTAGCCCATCACCAGTATGGGAGAGGAGCTCTCCCCGACTTCGCTGTGGCAACGCTGCAGTCCCTCTGTTGCCGGACATTCTGCCTCTTGTGAGAAGGCGACCGTGATTTAACAGGAGAAAAAAAATGTAACAAATTCTACTTTAAAAAAAAAACTGCATTAGTCTATACACATTTTTTTAAAGAGTATTACACACATTTAACTCTTTCAAATTTTTTGGCCTGTATACAGGCCATGGCATCGACCTTCGGAATTTGCTTTATAAATCTCTATTCGCTTTTTCACGAAGCTTTGCAGCTCTTGTAAACAATGCAGACGGCAGTGTGTAAATGATACCAACTAATAGACTAAAATATTTATAGAAACTCTTGAGCTTACATATTAAGAAACAAATCGAAGAGCGGGAGATTAAAAATGAAATGGCATGGACTTCTGATAGATTACCAAGATGCATTTTCTCTCTCCTGAATCTTTGAAGAAGCATATAAACATAGACACAGAACACTAGGAAGCATGGCTGCCCGCAGCGGGGGAAGGAAAAGGGGATGTTGCCTCCCTGGGTTTTGAAAGGTTTTTGGAAGTGCATGTCAAGACATACTAATTTGCTTACTTAAATGTTATAACACTTAATATGTTCATATTAAATACTATAGCACCTGGTATTATAGATTATTTACTGTAGTTAATAAGGATACGCGCGTAAATAACTGTTGTTTTACATTATGTATTATGTGCCCTCGTGTATCAAAATATTGTGTATTCGCTACTCAGTTTGTGTGTCGGTCTTTTGTTCCCCCTCCGGAATCGTTCTTTTGTCCCCACCCTGGAATCGGTATTTTGCCCGCTTGAAGTAGTCCTGCGGACGTCCATGCCTGGAAGCCGGGTTGAACAATCTCTTAAATTTTCCTTGTAACTGCAAATCATGGCTAATCGTGGTTGACCATAAATCTTCGTCCTCTGTATATCAGGGAGTTCGCATTAATGGTTCAAAATATTCAATCTATCACTACTAAATTTTATTTAGCTTGCCCATAGTGTCAAGGGATAACATTAGAATCAGAGCTATTGGATCTTAGTATGTTCTCTAGTCTCCGTTGTCTTACTATGTTTATTAGCTTGACTAGCAGATCTACTAAAAACATGCTCTTTTACTCCCGTCCATTTCAAGACTGTGTTTCGAATCACTACGTGACTCTCAAGTAGAGGCGAGAGAACATATGGATTAAATAATTGTTCATTAAAAAAAAGAAAAAAGCAGTTTAGGGGAAGGTCGGGTAGTATCGGACACTTAAGCAACATTGATGTAACAACTTTATCATTACCAGAAATTAAATAAAAACCTGATATGTGCAATCCTCATACATATCTTTATAACACTATATAAACCATATTTCACTTTTACTACAAAATTTAGAGAAACTGAAAAAAAATGTAAAAGTCTAATTTTTTAAGATATAAAAACTGGCGGGTTATATCGGACAGATCTGTTATTACCTTCTTCGATTCCTTACATGTCTTCTTACATAACTTACAAACTGCAGATTGTTATGTTGTACTGCAAATATCACATTTATAATAAAATGCATCTCTCTCAAGACTTGCACAGTTTTCATGTGCCCAACCTTTGCACGAATTACACTGTATCCAGTTCTCATCAATGTTTTCCCCACAAATTATGCAATCAATCTTCGTTTCACCGTTGAATTTCAGAGACTTCCTTGCTGATCCAATTGCTTGGTTGAGCATCAAATAAGGCTTCCTTCGGGAGCATCTTTCGTAAGTTCTTTGTCCATTCTTACTCTTGGGAACACAAATAATGGAGGGATAAGTTGATCACCAAACGCGTTTATGCACAGAAGAATTGTTACGTTTTTGCCTCTTTCTCCAGATGTTACTTTCCCTACCGGCTTTTCCTCTTTATAGACACAACTTTTAACTGATTTTCATGAACTACTGACACACCAGTTTCATCAGCATTAAAAATTCTCGATGGTTTAAAAGAATATTTATTCATAAGTTCAGAGAGTTTGTCAAAAATAATATACCAACGTGCTCCTTGTTGAATCCTATATCCCGCTGCAAACTTGTGGACTCCGCGCACCTCAAACTTAAACCGGGATGTCTCTTCATGAAAGAATAATAAAAAATCTTTCCCAGCTAGTCCTTTATTTCTGTTAAATTTATGGTTCAGTTTCAAGTGTTCAGCGAACTGAAATGCTAGTTTCAAAAATTCTTTCTTGTTGAGAGGCATCAACTGGCTGTCCAGATCTTTGACAAGATTATACAGTAACTTATCTGTTCATCCGTAAGAGTGTTTTGAAATTTACCCATTGACGGTTGTACTTGAATTTCTTTTCCCAAGGAAAGAAATCTTACCCTGTCACCTAAAGTGCTTTCCGGGACAGAAGACTGTTTACCTGCTTCTCTAGTACTCATCCCACCACTTATCACTTTTTCAATTGCTGTTTTCATATTTCCCTCTGACCATTTACCTCTGTTTTTGTCCATTTTTACCTGAAAAACATGAGAGAACTATAAGATTTCGCATTGAAACTTCGAATATTGCTGTCCGATATTGCCCGCCAACATCCTGTCCGATACCACCCGACCAACGTGCATGATACTAAAGAGTCTTGAAATAATTTGTCTTGCAATGTAGGCAATGATATAATGCCAATTAGGATACAAAACTACAACAAAAATATGCAACTACTTAAATTCATATTTCATTTACCTTTGTTTCTGTAATTAGCCGACAAAATTAAGTACGTGCAACCACAAACCGCACAAAAACTACAAATCGTCGCACCACATGTACACCTTTCAACATACTATCTCAGAATGTTTGCGCCACGCTTCCCTCATACAGAACTACTAACACGTGGCTAAAGAGTGTCGCCATCCTGTTCCGAAAATAGTGAACTATACACTGTCCGATACTATACGCTGTCCGATACTATCCGACTTTCCCCTACATTATTAAATTACAATTTTAGTATCTCTTGAAGATTTTTTCAGATATTGTGTTACTCGTGAGACCGGACGATCATTCTTACGGCTCTTAAATGTTCATTTAAGCCCGATCGCTTCTTTTAATCGATATGCGAATTATAACCAGGGGCAAAAGTGTGGGGTAACGCGGGAGAACGCCATCCCCCGACCTCGGAAAAATATGTACGGTGTCTTCCAGTTTCTAAAATATTACAATGGGGAAGGATAGGCGGGGGACGGCGTGACATCATGCCGCTTGCTACCCTCCCCCTACCTTTTCAGATCCAAGGGCACCGATTTCTCTGTAAATTGGTGGAAGGGGGCATTTAGATCCAGAAAGCATATATGAGAATTTTAAAACAAATTGCATTCAAATTATACCAAATATTGTAAATTTACAAATACAGTAAGGGAGCCCACATGAGCTTTGTGGAGCTCGGGAACCTCGGCGCCCTTGTTCAGATCCACTTTTACCCCTGATTATAACATACAGAATTAATATCAGACGTTACGCTACTTCGAATCGGTGAAATAGCTTTTATCTTTCTTTCTTACTTATCTTTAAAATAATAGGCGTACAACTTTTTATAGCCTATCCAATGAAAGGCCCTCCAATTATCTTAAATACAATGCATTTAATACATTAAATAGAAATGTAGTACAAAGGCTGTTTTTCTTTTGGGTAACATAATGAACATTGCAGTCCAGTTCTCTGAAACTGACTAAACAGTCTGTGACTAAGATTCTTCGGGGGAAAAAATGAAATAAAATCAGAAGTGAGCAACACTTACAATGAGCCGAATGACCATTATTCTTCCATAAGAAAATAGTCCCCAACAGATTCCACTTGTTCTACGTAGGTAGCAATTATTGTATTTTTAAAACACACTAAGAACATTTTAGTTTCAATTAAAAGCACATCTCTATATGTGGATTGACATCTTCCACCAAAATATTAAATTTAACAGGAAAACAGTTACAACCACTAACAAATACGCAGAGCGCGCGCTATATTTGAAGATGGCCATGCAGGCAGGAAGGTTACCAGCGTCTCCAAGTTGTTATAAAAAACATAAACGAGGCAAACCTTTAAGTGCAGGGGAAAAACAAATAGTGCTGAATGTATTTAGTAGTTTTTGTGAGTGGTATCCAGACAAACCTGTGAACGAAATAGTAAATTTGGTTTCGAATGTTACTGGCGTATCTAAAAGAAGTGTGTTCAACATTATGAAAGAAAAGCGTGTCAGTGGTAATGTTCGTTCACCTGTTAAAACTCATAATGTTGTTGCCCGAGTGGACAAATATGATTCTTTTGACTTAGATGCAATTAGAAAAAAAAGTGCATAATTATTTTTTCAAAAATGGGATACCGTCAAGTGGGGTGAATAGAACTGTGTGGTGAATAGGAACAAAACTTTCATGTTTTAATTTGTTCAGTCTTACGTTTCATTTATGCAAGATAAACTCTATTTTAATTGTCTGAGACACTCTTCATAGCCTAACCTTGCTGTACGTGCAATAATAGGTTTTGCGGCTTGCTTTGATATTTTTTCTCCGCAACTATTTTTAGCCGCATTGTTGTTGACAATTGTGAACTTAGCTTAACTTTGTTCACTCCAGAGGTGGCGCTCTAAGCAATTCAAATCATTTATGAGCGCACTTCGAGGTTTAACGTGTAAAACTAGTTTCGAAATCAGATAATTTGATTTTAACACACTTCTATAAATAACAACAGCATTTTTGAGAGTGGTAGGTGAATGGGAACAGAATGCCTCGAGTTTATAAACCAGATCCCCGTGCCAAAAAATATCGCAAATATCCAAAGGGTCTGTTGGAAAAGGCTAAAAGGGACATTATCGTTAACAGATTAACGTACAGAAGTGTAAGTGACAAATACGACATACCCACAACAGTTTTACACAGACATGTAAAACATTCTAACGTGAAGTCTCAAGGAGGTTAAACAGTGCTAACAAAAAATGAAGAAGAAATGATTGTTGACAGAATTTTAAAGTGTGCAGAGTGGGGTTATCCCTTAGAAGTATATGACATAAGGCTTATGATCAAAGGATATCTGGACAAATGTGGGAAAACAGTTCCAAAGTTCAAAAATAATTTTCCAGGGAAGAAATTTGCTCGTGGTTTTCTTCTACGTCATTCGGTAAAATTGGCAGTTCGGCTAAGCCAAAACATCAAGAAAGGTAGGGCTTCAGTGTCTCCTGAAGTCATAAATGCATGTTTTGACAATTTGGAGAAGGAGCTTAACAGGATTCCTGCTGAAAACATTGTAAACTATGATGAAAGTAATCTTACAGATGATCCTGGAAGATCAAAAGTTGTTGTTAAACGTGGATGTAAGTATCCGGAGAGGGTGATGAATCATAGTAAGTCAGCTACGTCCGTTATGTTTGCAGCATCAGCAAGCGGAGTTTTGCTGCCTCCATACGTTGTCTACAAAGCGGTAAACATGTACAACACATGGAAGCTCGGAGAACGTCCGGAAGTAAGATATAACTACCAGATCGGGTTGGTTTGACAGTCGCACTTTTGACGATTGGATACAAACTGTCGCCCTCCCATACTTCAGAAAGTTAAATGGTCCTAAAGCACTCATCCGAGACAATCTCTCGTCACATCTGTCAGTGGAATCAATTCGCCTTTGCTCTGAAAATAACATAAAATTTATATTCCTTCCCTCCAATTCAACACACTTAACTCAACCCCTTGATGTTGCATTATTTGCCCCTCTCAAGAGGAAATGGCGGGAACTCATTTCCAAGTGGAAAGGAGGCCCTGGTATCCGAGAATCAGCTCTTCGGAAAGATATATTCCCAAGGCTTTTTGCAGAGCTTCTAACAGCCATTGAAGAACATTCTACTGCAAGTATAAAGTCTGATTTTCGCAAATGTGGAATATTTCCTATAGACAGAGATCAGATTCTCAAGCAGCTTCCCGATGCAGATCCTGAAGCTTCAGGAAATATTGCAGCGTTGGACGGATCACTGTTGGAAATGTTCAAAGAAATGCGATATGGGAGTTGCATTCCACAAAGAGTTCCAAAGAAGAAATTGTCTGTTGAAGCCGGAAAAAGTGTTGCCCTTCATGAGGAAGACCCAGATGACCTAGATTCTTCAGAAGACGATATTGAGCTAGAAGAAGAAGCAATCGAAAGTGACTATGAAAAGGAGGACAAGGGGATAGGAAACGTTTGTACCGGTAGTAACAGATGTTAACTATGACGACATTTCAGAGGACGACTGGCTGTTAGTGTCTTTTCCTGTAGCTGAAACATCAAAAGCTATGAGGGCTAATGTTGAAAAGTTGTTCATCGGTAAAGTTCTTTCCAAAAGAAATGGAAGTCTTACAGCAACGTTCTTGCGCGGCAGATCTACTAGGGAACACAGTGGATTCGTGTATGGTTTTCCCGACGTTCCAGATGTATCCTATTTTCATTTTGGGCAGGTAAAAGGGAAACTCCCGCTGCCCAAGCCTTACTGTAGAGGAATGATGATATTTCCCGTCAATTGCAATGTTGGTATCTGAACTATAACTATAGTACGGTATTGTCAAGTTCACATTATGTTTATGTTGGTGATATAAATGTCTTTGAATCATTCCTTTTTCAATAAATATTTTTAAAAACTATTATTTTTGTTCCTATTGATATTTCGGGCAGTACAATAGGAAAGTAAGCAAAAAATAAATGCTTGTTCCTATTCACCCCACTTGGCAGGTGAATAGGAACAACCAATATTTTTTAAAATAAAACATGTAATAAAAGGAAAGGGGATTTAATATTTGTCACAGTTCTATTGCCCCCATAAAGACTGTCATTTGAGACCAAAACTTTATTTTTATATACCAAGCAGTTTTAAAATAATTTGGTTGGAAGTTGAAAAACTGTTCCTATTCACCCCACTTGACGGTACCAACTTTGAACAAAGTCCTTCAGGATATTAACAGTGACGC
Source organism: Thermobia domestica (assembly GCF_964235325.1). Classification (NCBI taxonomy): domain Eukaryota; kingdom Metazoa; phylum Arthropoda; class Insecta; order Zygentoma; family Lepismatidae; genus Thermobia; species Thermobia domestica. The sequence goes on along the minus strand of NC_137460.1, from coordinate 220,924,714 downwards.
GGAGCTACCAAATTTCAGTGCTGCTACACTTTACCGACTTATGAAAGACATTGGTTTTGTCTTTGCTGAACGAAATCGTGAGACGGCTTTGATGGCAGAGACGATATTGTAGAATGGCGAAGAAAATATCTAAGGTCAATAAAATCATTTCGACAGGAAAGTAGAAAAATATATTATTTAGATGAGACGTGGATAAACGCAGAACAGTAGTCTTGGTGGAATATGTCCGCATTCCAATCGACGGGATACCATTGTCAAAACAATGGGTAGATAGTATAGTTGTATAGATATACACTATTGTTTAAATGACATATGATGACAGGTAATGGCTGGTGTACTATTGTATGTATAGGAGTGACAGAAAAGAGAATAATAAAAGATGTGAAAGTTGTAAAGATAAATGATTTTAAAAAAAAGCATTGGAAACTTGTTGAACAATGGCAGCTTGTTATAAAGAATAATAGAGCTATAGAATATTTTGCAGGTATATGTTTTAAAATAATAAAAGAGAAACCTTGGGAAAATTATTGAACAAGGGTAAAATTGTTATAAAGAAATAATAAAAGAGAAACCTTGCAGGTGTATGCTTTAAAATAATAAAAGAGAAACCTTGGGAAAATCATTGAACAAGGGTAAATTGTTATAAAGAATACTTTGCAGCTGTATGTAAAGAATAATAAAAGAGAAACCTTGGGAAAATCATTGAACAAGGGTAAATTGTTATAAGAAAAGAATAGAGCTATAGAATACTTTGCAGCTGTATGTTTTAGAATAATAAAAGAGAAACCTTGGAAACTTGTTGAACAAGGGTAGTTTGTTATAAAGAATAATAGAACTATACAATACATTGTAGCTGTATGTTTTAAAATAATAAAAGAGAAACCTTGGGAAAATCATTGAACAATGGTAGCTTGTTATAAAGAAATAATAGAACTATAGAATACATCGTAGGAAAAATTTTAAATAGAATAATAAAAGAGAAACCTCGCACCTGTATGCTTTAATAATAATAAGAGAAAAACCTTGGAAACTTGTTAAAGAATAATAGAATTACAAAACACACTCTAGTTGTATGAAAAGAATAATAGAAAAGAAACCTTTTACCTGTATACTTTAACCCGGCGGCGGAAACGCGGACGCGGCGCGGGAAGGCGCGGGGCGCGAATGCCCGGGCGCGAACGGTAAAAGAAATGTGTACGCGGATGGTAATAAACTTGAAAATGAAGTAAAAGAGAGGATGATATAGAATTTTTTAAAAGAAGACAATAGTATTTACCTTGAACGTATATATAAAAAGAATTTTGGGATTTTTTTTGTTAGTGTAAAGAAAAGTTTTTATGTTTTTGTATTGTGATAATGACATGTTTAAATATTGATTGAAAAGGAATAGGTGACTTGTATGAACTTGATGGTATTGGTGGACGCCATCTTGTTTGTTTGAACTGCTTAAATACGGGAGTTTTGGAAAATGTTGTATGTATTTTAGCTATGGCTGCTATACAGAAAGAAGATTTTGTGTACGCGGACGAAGAGACGTTGTTTTCTCCGCCGTGTGTGGAGAATAACCCGAAGACCGAGAATAGCGATTTATCGGTAAACGTCAGAGCAGAATCTCCAGACAGTGTAAAAACTATTTATTTATCATCGGATGATGATATTGATATTGAAAAAGATGAAGAATTTGTGGGAGGATCACCATCCTTATTATCACGATCAGTAAGATTTTGTAGAACACATTGTACGTGTGGAAATTTTAAAGTGGACACAAAGTGCATTGTAAATGCTATAAAAAACTGGGAAACAAATAAAATGTTAATTTGTAGTGGATGTTTTGAAAGTGTAGACAATCAAATGGCCGACGAATGTTTATTTATGACTGAAGAAGAATTGGTGGAACGAGCCATTGCAACTTTAATAGAAATAGAATTTGAAGAATTGTTTTATACATATGCTAAATCGCATATAATAGGCATATGTACCCAGGAAATGTTTTATGAATTATATTATGATTTGGTTGAAGAAAGGGATAAGACATTTTTAATTGACGTGATTGAAATTTTTAGAATGAAAGACGGAAATCATGTGTGAACTGATCTACAGATGAAAAGTGAACTTTGTGTTTGTGTTTGTGTAAATAGTGTAAAGACATACAAAAAGTGAAAGAACAATTTATACTTTAAACTTTTAATTATGTATGTATACATATTACGTATTTCGAAAATAATTTTTGTGTATCATGTAGTGAAGAACATATTAGTGAAGTTTGTGTTTTAAAAACTATAAGTGCATACTTACGTTTTAATAATAATATTTCTTGTGAACAATGCTTGCTGCATCTTGAACATGAATGTTTATTTTTATGATATTGGAACTTTTGCTGTAGAATATTTATCCAACGACATAACTCTTATTGATTTATTTGAAGAACATCATAGTGAAATTTGAAGTATAAACTTTATACGCAAAGCGCGTGAACACTGAATTTGTTGCTATGTTTTTTTTGTTAGAACGTGAACATAAAATTTGATCATGTGTTAATGAATACATTATTGACATACAAAGTTTTAAGATTTCAAATCATGAATTTATTATACGTGAATTTTGTTTAACTGCGTGTGATGATACAGTAAATTTACATTGCTTAATAAAATCACCAGTAGAATACAATGTACTTCCATTAAATTGTCAAAAACAAATTGATTAGTTATCATTAAACTTATATGGATTAACTTGGAATGATAAATACTGTTATAGTGTTTTTCACTACGTAACTTTATATATTAACTTTGTAAACAAGATGCAACCTTTTATTGTAAAGGTGCAGAAAAAAACACTTTGGATTAAAAATATTATTGCATTAACTAATATTTTTATAACATTGATTGTAATGTATGCAAACAAGAAATAATAATTATTATAGTAATTTTATTGTAGTGATGAAAATATAAAGAAATAAACTTTTGCATTATAATAATTTTTGTTTTTCTTTAAAATTGGTTAATGAAACAAATAATTAGAAAAAATTTGAAAATGATTGCAACTAACATATGTTTGATATTTATTTTCTTTTGCATTTACTTATATTATATAGTGATTAGTATTGTTTCACATGTTTCCATTTTTTTAATTTTTGGTAATATTATTTTACATTTTAAGAAAATATTTAAAGATAAATACAAATAATAATAAAATATATACGTATATAAAAGTTTAATACTTAAATAATTTATGTATGAACTATTAAAAAAAGAAATGTTTTTGAAAATACTATATTAGTTGAACACTTGGTATGAACGTGTTAAAATTGCAAAGAAAATTTTACTTTCGTATTTTATCGTTTCTTTTGGAAAAACTTATAGTTAAAAAGTGTGACTTTACGAATAATTTTGTGTTATTTCAAGTAACACGATATGTAGAAAATGTTTGGAGAATTTATTTTATTAAGTAAACTTTATTTTTAAACTTTCGTATTATTAACAGAACCGTTTTACAAAAACTATTTAAGTTTGTGCAATAAATTACACGAACATGTGTGAACTAATAAAAATGATTTAAAAATAATAAAATGTGAAAACTTAGAAAACATATATTAATATTTATTGTGTTTTGAATATAGAATACAATTTTACTTTGTTTTGATGTTAGTATACTTTTAAAAATATATACCTATACGTACCTGCATAATGAAAAGCAAAACATATGTCGCAGTTGGAAGCTCTGTTAGCCAATGAAACCTATATTTACCAATGAAAAGTAAATACCAACTTGTAACACGCATGCGCATTTGTTAAAAGTTTATACGCATGCGCAAATTTATTTATGAAAAGGAAAACATATGTTGGAGTTGGAAGCTTTGGTAACCAATGGAAAGTAAATACCAAGTTTGTAACAGGCATGCGCACTTGTTAAAAGCTTATACGCAGGCGCAAATTTATGTATACACAGGGACATTACTTAAATAGTAAAGTATTTGTGAAGATGTGTAGTAGACAAGTATTCCATTCCGAGTATATTTCGCCACGAGAGAAAGAACTTAAACTTGTTAATAGGAAGAAAGTTATTTGTGAAGTGAAATTACTATATCCTAATGAAGAACATTGTAATTTGTTTAGAAGATTTTACCGAAATGATGATGAAATACAACTTGAAAAAGTGTATCCTAATACACATATTGAAATTCATGAATTAGATATTCTGAAGTGTAAGTGCAATCGTTTTAAAGTAAGTTGTGCATAAAAGAACTTTTTGAAAATTATAAACTGAATGAACCACTACTTTGTTCTGCTTGTTGATTAAGAATACCAGATGAGCGCCTTCATTTATGTTTATTAGCATATAATAATCGATTGAAACGTGCTGTGTGGGAATTTGTAATTAAGAAGACAATTCGTGACAGTGTTTGAATTGTACTTGAAGAAACATTGTTTAGACGATAATTACAAACAAAACAAAACGCTTTTAAATAGATTTATCATATGAATCACTTACATTTTGTGATACTTATATTTCTCAGTTAGTGGAACTGTTTTTAAAAAAAGATAAAAATGCCTACAGGAAACACACCGTGTGTGTATAATTGTAGTTCTTTTTTGTGAATGAACAGTGTGTGTTGGATTGTATTTCAAGATGGAAACCAGAATATAAACTTGTATGTGAAGGTTGTTTCGAAAACTCACGTATTATAGAGCACCATGATTGTATTACTGGGGACTATGAAATGATGTGCTTTAATGCATGGCGTGTTATGGTACAAGGGGATACTTTTAATGAACTGTATGAAATCTTTTCATCATATCACAATATTGAAATAGATGATTGGACCTTTATTTATCTTATATAATATTTTATTAAACAAAAATTATGTTGATTTAATTACAGACCTTTTCTTAGAAAAAGATTTTGCTTATAATTTTTAATTTGTTTCATGTGTTAGTGAAATAAGTAAACGAAGTAAAAGTTATACATTGTAAATACAATAAATTTGAAAACAATACTTATTATAATTTGAAACAGAAAATTTTAGTACGATGAAATTGTTTACATGTACATGAATTTAAAATTAAAATAGAATATAACATTACATGATTATTTATATTGTATACCTTGCAACAATTTTTATTTATATGTAAATCAGTTTTACATTATGTGAAAAATAAAAATATTTGTATAAAAGTATTTTTGTTATTTTCATTTGTTTTTTAATATATAGTTTGTAATTTTTGTACACACAAATAGTTTGTAGTGTTATATACAATCGTATTTAGTTGTAATTTTGCACGCATTGGAATTTATTTTGTATTGTTTTACATATATGTTTTTATTTTATAATTTTGCATAAAATCGAGTTACATAATTATTTTAATATCATTTTAATACATTAGGTAAATCATAAAAAATGAGATAACATTTGTAAAGAAAGAAATAGAATAAAATAATCATGTTTGAAATACATACATAGAAAAACTTTTAAAACGAAAGTAGAAAAGAACTAATGTTTATTTCATATTAATACTTCAATATGATAAGAAGAAATTTTAACATTGAGTTTGTTCTTTAGTATACGCAAATAATGTTAGGACATGTCTTTACAATGACTTTTTTATTATTACGCAAGGGAATAATTATTAATGAAAAAATAAGAAACAATGTTTACAAAAAAGTTTATTGAAAACTGTATTATGAACTTTATTGGATTATGCTATTGATATTTTCGTTAACAGTTTATTTTGATATTTCCCTAAAAGTATAATAGTACTGAAAAAAAGATTTTTTAGTAAACATGTACTACAAATGCCATAAGTTATAAATCGCATACTACATAGTAATAAAAATACTGAGAAAAGTATTTATCATATGGTACCTCAAGAGAATTTTCATGGCGGACGTACAGAATGTTTTAACGCCTTGTACGAATGTACCAGCGAAGAGTTTGTGGCATATTATGATGTTACCAGTCTTTATCCCTGGGTAATGGCACGTAAGCCATTGCCTATGCGTAAACCTATAATATACAAAGGTCCTGACTTTCCACAAGTGCAAAGTATTCATGGATTAGTTAAATGTAGTATCTTACTTCCTAAGGACTTATATTTTCCAATTTTACCATATACATGTAATGATCGCCTTTTGTTTGGGTTATGCCGTACGTGTATGGAACAAAGTGACAACAATTGCATGCATAATGATACCGAGCGTGTCCGTACTGGTACATACTGTACTTCTGAACTTTATGTGGCTTTAGATCTCGGATACAAAATTCTACAAATTATCGAAATTTGGGAATTTAAATTATCCGGATCAGAAGATAATCTGTTTAAAGATTATGTCAATTCCTTCTTAAAAATGAAACAGGAGTCTTCAGGATTTCCTAGTTGTGTAAAACTAAACAAGATCAAGAGAAATATATTGCAGACTATTATGTTCATGAATGCATTCAGTTAACGGAAAATAACATATAATCAAATGCTGGTCTAAGATATATTTCCAAAATATTTCTCAATTCCTTATACGGTAAATGGGGACAGCGAACAGATTTATCTCAATCTGTAATTGTAGATACTTCCGAAAAATTTTTAAGTTATCTATGGGCACCACAATATGAGGTACAAACTGTATTGCCTATTGGAGAGCAACATCTCATTCTATCATATAAAAATATTGAGAACAAAAACAAACCATGGAAATTTTCTAATGTCCTTGTAGCCTTCATCACCTCGTGGGCGCGTCTAAAACTTTACGAGTTAGTAACAGCTATAGATCCTGATTGTGTATTGTACTGCGACACTGATAGTATTATGTTTGTACAACAACGTAATGAAGAGCCTCCACTTTCTTTGGGTTTCTATTTGGGTTAGTTAACTAATGAAGTTCCTGATGGTTGGGAAATTGATGCATTTATAGGCTTAGGGCCAAAAAATTATGCCTATAGAATGAAAGAAGTTCAAACAGGGAAAGTAAATTATGTATTTAAAATTAGAGGAATAACTTTAAATCATCGTACACGACAAGAAATTAACTTTGATCATTTTTATTAACTAGTTCGGGATAAAGCTGAGAAAAAACAGTTACACAATCCAGGAAGAATTGTTCGTAAACCTGGGTTTGTCATCGTATCCAAGTCTGAAACTAAAACACATCAGAAAGTTCAAAATAAAAGACGACGATTAAATTATAACAGTATTACTGATTATAGGACATTGCCATATGGTTATCAAAGTATTAAGTGTTAAATGATTGGTATTCTGTGTATATGTAAATAGTAGACTGTGTAAAGGTAGCATGATGTCATAACATAATCATAATATCATCAAATATGTCCATAAGTTTTCACAAGACCTATCAGTTGGTACTTCTACGTATATATAATGTAAATATGTCAATAAGTTATTAAGAATATTCTAAGTAAGGTAATATCTTATCTATATATGTATATAAATATGCCAATATTGGAAAATAGAATATTGTAGACTATAAAAATACAATAAAGCGTTACAATTTACGATATGTTTTATTTTTATGAGTATATTCAAACAAATATTCATATAATACGAAGTATCTGTATTCTATATAAGATAAAGGAAGAATACGTATGCTTCATATAAGGATATTTATACGTATTTATTATATTTTATGTTCCTACAATAAATTATTCTCGGTTGGAAATCATGTTGACTTTATAATGTCTTCTACAAGGTGAACAAGCATCTTAGAAGTAAGTAAAAGTACGAATATATGACATTAGAATATTGTAGTGAAAAGATTTCTATAAGTAAATGGTTATACGATAGTAATATCCTATGTACTTAAAATATCAGTACAACATGTCTAACATCGAACTGATAAAAAAATAATACGACGTTTACAAATTACATCATATTGTGTAATATTACTGTTACTAATTTAAAATATGATAAAGCACCTGCGTACGAGATTACAAAACTAAGTGCGTTTGGGTACGAGATTACAAAATTACGTAACAAACTGTGTTACATCGTATACAAGTAGTAGTGTTATACTCTATTATTTTCGTTATAAAATTATAATTACCAATGTTTAAAGTATACGTATACCAAACGTGTACGGGAATTGTTCATACATTTTTATGTTTATGTTCGACAATTTTTGTAAAACTTTGGGAAAAGTTCGGTTAAGTTCGGCAATTTTCGGAACCATTCGTGTGGTACATTTACCAACATGTAAAGAAATTGTAGATATACTCTTATGTTCATCTTCGGCAATGTTCGGAAAACTTCGGGAAAGTTCGTGCTAACTTGTTCAAATTTCCAATTGTTACTATTTTATAATAAGATAATACAATATTTGAAAATAACGTTTACTACATTAATTGTAAATATTTTTAAAGTTATACAAATATCTTATTACAAATATATTACATATCATTAATGCAAAGAAAACACATTAAAATCCAACCGCCATGTTTGTTTCTTCAAACAACGCCATCTGTACACATAACATTGACATTAGTGTGTATAAGACTGTGCGTGTGTGTACATGTACCATAGCAAGTTACCGAGTGTTGTTTGTTTTTTATAACCGGCAATATCCCGCGCAGTTTCCGGGCGGCAATATTTTACGCGTCCCGCGTCGCGAAAACCTTTTTCCGGGGGCAAATACTACGCGGCGCGCACCGGTAGCGGAAAAAAAGGCGCAAAAATGGTATTTATTTTAGTAATATCATTCATTTTATTTATTCATATAAAAACATATCCTCTAAGAAGCATATTTCCAAAGTTTCAAAAAAATCGACGCCATATTGTTTATGCAAATTCATTAAATTTTTATTTTAAAGTTACAATGTTCTAACTGATATCGTAGTGTTCCTTAGGTCCTAAGGTTCAAGAAAATACCTTTCTTTACTTTCTACGACCAATAGTTTGCCGTAGAAAGCGAAAAATAAAAAATGTACTTTTTGAACAAGCCTCGTATAAATTCGAAAAAATAAAAATTGTTCAAGTTTATCATGTAGGGTGTCTTTCTATATTGATTTTGATCTGAGAAATCGTTTTCTGTTGTCCATTTTGTCCTACGATCAATAGTTTACGATTTATGATCATTTAAAATTATTTTAAAGTTACATTGTTCTAACTTATATAGTAGTGTTCCTTAGGTCCTAAGGTTCAAGAAAATACCTTTCTTTACTTTCTATGACCAATAGTTGGCCCTAAAAAGCGAAAAATAAATGTACTTTTTGAACAAGCCTCGTATAAATTCGAAGAAAATAAAAATTGTTCAAGTTTATCATGTAGGGTGTCTTTCTATATAGATTTTGAGCTGACAAATCTTTTTCTATTGTCCATTTTGTCCTACGATCAATAGTTTACGAAATATGATCATTTAAAGTTATTATACGGAAAAATCTTAGTCTTTTTGCATCAACGCCATCTATATAACAACACATGTCAGTAGTAAACAGGTTTTTGTGCAGTTAACACCAAAACTTATCGGGTTAGTCTTATTTGTACAAACGGCAATGCCTCATACGTTTACCGACAAAAATATTTTGTCATTTCCCGTGTTTTTTTCCCCGCCATATTTTAGTTGTTCCTATACAGTTCCCGTATGTGCTTGAAACATTAAAGAGGATGACATTTTGTCTTAGGTAAGTATCAACGTTGTAACATTTCTATAATTTGCATGTGCTTTCCAGTAGCCACCATAACAGTATAATGTAGCTTTACATAGGCATATCTTCTAAATCCATTTGTAATGTTTCAAATGGCAAACATATTTTTAAAGTAACGCTAAATAGCTAAAGAAAAAAATAATCACTCTAAAGCATTTACATATTCACTTACAATCTCAATTTATTCTCAATAAGCCGCGCGCATAATCATATTCTGCATACGCCACTATTTTCAACATACAAATTATTCGATTTCGTTAATTTAATTCAATCATTTGCTATTCGTTTTCTCTTGGGTTACGCGAAGTTTTGCAGTTTTGCTCTTCAAAAAACAAGTTGTCTTCCTTTAAAATGTCGTAAATTCCATTCCATTCAGCTAGCAATAAAAAACCGCTTGAAGCATGGATAGCAAGCATGCCCATTCACGCTTTTTTCCCTCACTTTTCTCACACACCAACGCATTTATGCGTGCTTCCAGCATTCTCTCTCTCTCGCGCGCACGCTCTTTCCGTCAAAGTACAAACACAAACTCCCCCCGGCCCACCTCCCGCCCCGCTCCTATTGTAATCTGCACGCAAAACTTTTTTCTTTTTTCCTCTCTCTGTCTCGTTCCTCCTGTTGCCGTTCATAGTTGTTTCCAATGGTAGGTAACCTGTCTGTCCCCTATGCGCTTCTTAGCGTTTCAAAATGTAGCTAAACCATTTTTTTCAGCCCATATAGTATTCATTCATGCATTTTAAACGAAAAACTATCCAGGAAATACACAGCAATTCCGGTTTTCGTATTTCAATCTTAAAATCGTCACAAACAAATCTCAATGTCTTTTTCAATCATAACAACGGTTACAAAAGCTTTTGATTCAGTTTTATTCTTACACAAATGGATTCAGGTTTTACTTTGTGCAACAATCATTTTAATATTCCCCATTTATGTTCGTTGTGTGATGAGATTCACTAGTGAAAAAATGTACATAGGATTTCCTTTTTTTAACTATCATACATATTCAGTGGAGGCTTCTACAGATAATGATTTTTTGGTTTAAATATCTATGTTTATTTAATAATAGAGTACTCTTAGATAATATACTTGGTAATGTCCATTCAATTAAAATTTGTATGCAAAACAAAGAGTAAAAAATATTATTTCAGTTTCTTTTTTATGAGATATTTTTGAAATCAATTCATTAAAATGCAAAATTCAAGGGAATATGCAAATAATCGCTGAACTGTTACACACAAAAACCTATTCGAAAAATCCCATGGAAATCATGAGTTATCTATCAAAATTTTTAAAGCCTAACAGCCTTACATTTTTTACTTTTCCCGAAAAATTTTTCATGAAATAAAAAATTAAATAAACCCTATAGCCAAACAAGTAATCATTTTAAGTAAATATTGCACTTAGAAAGAAGTTCATCTCGATCTTCAGTGTTCCTTTAATCAGGATCAAAATACTTTACCAACACACATGTTATAAAGCTTCAAGAGTGTTTTTAAGGGGGACATAATATATATAATGACAAACAAAATTATTTTAAAAAACGGGTAGCAGAAAAGAGGTGAGTTTTATTTATCTTTCTTTTTGTTAATAATATTATATTCATTGCATATAAAACTAACTAACTAACTAACTAAGTCTATGGCCTATGGAACCCGAAGGTTCACAAAAGCTCTTCAGTGACTTCTATCCTTAGTCAACTGAATCCTACTTTGCGTGTCCTATGTTTGCGAAATCCATCTTAATATTCTCCTCTTATATGCGCTTAGGTCTTTCTAATGGTCGTTTTCCTATGGGTTTACCAGTCAACACTTTAAAAGCGTTCCTACTTTTTTCATTGTAGCTACATAACGTCCACCTAAGCCTCCTAGACTTGACAACCCTAACAATGATGGGTAATTCCTATAAACTATGTAGTTTCTTGATGTCAAGCTTGTGCCAATCCCCATTCTCGTTCCTCCTGGGTCCAAATATTTTTTTCAGGATTCTGTTCTCAAATACTTTCAGTGTATGTTCTTCCCTCAGAGTAAGAGATCATGTTTGACAATTTGATTGTATATAGTTTACGAAAAATTCTTTTTTTTCATATGAGTATGAAAGGAAAAAGTAGAAGAAAAGCACTACATAGGAAAAATAAGATAAGCATAATTTTAAAAAACAGATGAGTCAAAATCATAAAGCGTAAAATTATTTTCCAGGTCTGTCAAATGTATAATAATAATAATAATAATAATAATAATTTAGATAGCTGAATGCTTAGTTGGATTCCAGCTAGCATTACCTAAAATTTGTCTCTTATTCGTACATTTTCTATTTTTATTAGCGTTTTTTGCCAAGTTCAGAAATCATCTTTAACCATTAATTGGAAATTATATTTTCAGCACTGTTCTTCTTATAAGGTTTCTATAGAGTTTTTTCCGTGTAATTTTAGCGGCAAAACAATCTTAAATCCCTGTGAAACTAATATCCTTTGCTGGGTCTTTCATAAAAAATATACAATACCTTACTCCACTACATTTGTTAGTTCCAGTCTTTCTAGAATCCACCGGAAAACTGAAAGAGAAAACCATAAAAAAAATGTGGTCGCTATAAAGCCTTCCAACCAACCAAGTAACCTTAAAATTTGATTTTTAACAGTTCAAATTACCTAAAGTAATCATATTAGAATTAATAAAACACACAACTTATATTGCCTAATCTAATTTTCTTTTTTTCTTTTTATTTAATATATTTACATTTTTTCTTTCTTTTTTTTACAATTTTCGTCTCTTTAATTTTAGTTTTTCCACTGCTTCGACTCTTTTTACGGCAAGTATTAAAAGTTTTTTGTTTCCTCATCTAGGGGAAACAATTCCCACAGATCATCTTCTTCTTTCTTCATTTTTTCTTTTCTTTTATTCACACTACGTCCAAATTTCAATCTTCATATTTACTTATTATTTCAACAAGCATTTCTATTAGTCCACAGTCCACTGCCAAGTTTGAAATATTAAATTCAAAGTTTGCGTGTAAATAATTACGTAAATTAATTAGAGTATTACAAATGCGCTGGTCATTTAATATTTGCATATTTTGTTGCTCTTCGCCAACTAATTGAATTAGATTTCCCCCTCCTCCCCTCTTGTACATCTTCGGGATTTAATTCCACCACCTCATCTTCCTCTTCGGGATTTAATTCCACCACCTCATTATCTTCCTTAGTTAAATCAATAATTTCAATTTGTCTGTGGTGTGCCATCCTGCAAGAAACAAAAATAACAATTATAAATATCAAATAATAGTATAAAATTTCACAGATTATATTTAAGCAAGCGTGCTGTTAAAAATATATCAAAATAAGTATCATCTTATTTTTTATGTCTCTCAACAATTCATCCAATCAATTATATAACAATCAGTATCAATTCACTGTTCTGTTCTCAAAATAAATAGCTACTGTACATTCAATACTTGGTTATCAGTCTTATAGTTATTCGCTTAGCGCCTATAATTTGATCTGCCAAAGTTATTTCATTATTTAAATATTAGTTCTTAAAACTTGGATCTTCAATACAAATAATAACTAATTATTTTTTATTTGTTCTCTTCTAAACAAACTGATATTATTTATTTATTTATTTCCCACCAATAAAAACTCTGGGGAGCTAAGCTCCCTAAATCATGTTTATAACGCAATTTACCTATATTTTCAACAAAAGTAATATTTCATTCCTTCAATCATAAACAAACTAATTTTTTCTACAATTTTTACCTTAATTTTAAAAATAACCTACATATAACTGTGAATAAGACCTTAAAAATCACCAGTTTCAATCATATTCTAACAAAATTAGTTTGTAACCCTCCCGACAGAAAATTTCTGTCTGTCTCTCCCTAGATATCCAAAATATCAAATAACATACATCCTTATTACAATTGTGTGGACATATTCGTATCATTTATATGAAATTTCACAAAAATTAAGCAAGAGTTTTTCCTAGGAAACATTCCTATTTACAATACTAGCAAGACAATATTCAGTTATCATTACGTTTTTATTTTACTTTTGCTACACAAATCCTAAAGTAATTCCCTATAGTACATTTGCTCCATAATTCTGTTCTTTGGTTAAGTTATCATCATCATCATCATCATAGGTATTCTGTCTTTATTAGCAGGTCCTTTGCCGCAGCTAACAAGCTTTCATGCTCCACGGTCCTCCGCTAACCTTTTCGTCTTCGCGTATAATCTTTCTGTTTTAATATCATTCATTAATTGTAGTCTTCTTCGCCCTTTCCCTCTCTTTTCCACCACCATACCCTCTAAGACATTGCTTAACAAGAAATTTGATTAAGTAATCTTATAATAAACAATATTATATTCGTAATTTTTTCAAAATTCTTCCGTTTCCTTCCACATCCTTAATTATCATCTCCTTTTACCCTAACTTGCATTACCGTACAATATAAAGTGCTAAGTGTCATAAAAACAATTCAATATTTTCAATAAATGAATATAAGGAACAAAATTCAGTTTTCCTAAAAACTAATCTTTTTCATGAGCTTCTTCGTGCCTAAGCCGTTAGCGTACGCGCGTTTGCATATAACACTCGGTTCAGTTTCCGGTGCGACCTCATGTGTTTAAATTCCAGCTTAATCAGTAAGTCCACGTTTCATATAACCTTGCTGCTCAAGGGTACGCTAAACTCATAATCAACTTAACTCAACTGAAGTCTTCTTTATACCTACATTTTAAATACGGTCATGCAATATTCTTCATTTGATTTTTCTATACTTATATTTCTATAATATAAATCATGAATTTACTTTCACTCTGACTAAATATTTTATCTTCTATTCTACACTGAAATCATTATTTTATTACATATTAAGCAGGTGATTATACTTTATCCCCCAATGCTTTGATGTTCTTGCATTTTTATTTTTTATTGTTTCTGCCATAAGGTCAGTTACATAAAGCTGTACAAAACGTATAACGCATTATATATTCCAATAATAATAATAATAATAATAATAATAATATTTAAGTCGCGAGCACACTCCCTCAAATACTGATATTGCCAATAAAAGTCCTTATAGGTATCAATTTAAATTAATTTTAGGCATTAAAACATTTCTCTGCACGTTATTAGTTCAATCCATACTAATATCACAAGTCGGGTTTTGCCCAATTCTTTAGCTAACAAATATAATTGGTTTTAGGACACAATGAGTTACTAATAATTGGATTATCTTTCCTGCAAAAATAATTATGGTACACTTGTACCTATGACAATTTACATGTCATAAATGTTGGTGAGTGTTTCCCAATATTAAAAAACTTTCATCGCGAAACTGCTACATAATAACAGTGCGTTTAAAGCCATACCATTATTACGTAACCTTCTATCTACACGGAAAAAATACATGTCAGTCTACAGTTTTACAATTAAGCTACCGGTGCCTTTAACAAAAACAATTCAGTTCAATTCATCACATTAACTAAACTAATTCCAATTCCACGTTATCTTACATAGCCTTGCTTTTAAAATTATCAACTAAATTTAAAATACAACCACGCATTGCTTCTGTTTTTCCAATTCAATAATTAAGTAAAAGTTTATATCTCATATCCTCTTCTAATAATAAATTGAAATATATATATATATATATATATATATTAAGGGCAGGTTACGCTACTTCAGTACTATAACGCTCGCCTCGGGTGCTTCCAATCCCTCATACAATCCTAATCCGCATCAAGTAAACTTTGGGGGTGCACAAACACCGTATGCGTAGGTTTTCTCAGGGTTTCCTATTTCCTCTCACTTTCTCATTTTATCATTTTACTCATCTCGCATTATACCCTTTAGCCTAATCCGAATAAACGTAAAAAAATTTCATTTTCTATCACATTCATAAGCTTTTATCTTTGCACCGTCTTCTGCTTTCCTTTCCATATGTTCCACGGTACCTCACTGTTATAACGCCCACCTCTGGTGCGTGCAATCCCTCCTTCAATTCCCGGCAAATTAACTTTATGATAAACAAATACCGTACTCATGTGTTTTTCGGAGTTTTCCCGTTTCCTCCCACTATCTCATTCCACCAATTGTTCAATCATCATACACTTGCCTTAATTGTGCGTCACTCTTAGCCTAAAGGGCATAATCGTGGGACATTAAACTAAAATATTTTATTTTCTATGTCTATCATAAGCTTTTATCTTTCCATCGTTTCCTGCTTTCCTCTCGATAAACTAGGCTAAACATACTATACTCATTATGTTCCCAACTAAAAGTAATCTTTTCCAACAAGTCAATTAAACATAATAAGCTCGACACTTTTCCTCTCTTAAGTTTAAAAATAATTTATTTCTTACCTCAAATCTAGAAATTCCTTTCACAACCTGCCTCAAATCAATCCAGGAAAAATCTAAAACAAAAATAAGAAAATAATTTTAATATAAATTCAACATCTCCTCCGCAAACATAATATATTCTCTATATAGCATATATATTAAAAGTTTAATAAAAATTACTTGGGTGGTTTACAATTAAGTTCTATGCTATTATATAATTTTAAAAATTAATTCCACCCTCAGCTCTTTAATATTTATCCTTTATTTTTCTTAAAAGTCAACAAATAAAAATAACTTCATATTACAATTTACAATAAAAATGATGTTATACTACCACTTCAATCATCTATAAAAGCTAACTTCTTTCATTATTTCTTTATAGAATAAATATAAAAAAATTCAACTTACCTTCCAAATATAGGTATTTTCTAACAACTAATCGCTCGTTTCCTAAACTCTCACGCAGAAATACACTAAGGCCAAGTAAACTCTAAATAAAAATAAACGTGTTCTCCAAAACAACTTATTTATATTTTTCACAAATAAAGAGGTAAAAACTAACGCCAAACATTTTACGCTTTCTTTTTTATTTCTTCAAACAATCTCTTTCAAATCTTAAGGCCCCCTCCAAACACACGTCCAATTACTGTATGTCTTAAAGCAATTTTTTTCTGTAAAAGGCAAAATTCTTTTAAAAGGATGCCCCCTACAAGTTCCCTTCAATACAACAGAAAGTTTACGCAACTATCTCTCTACAAACAATAAATTCTCACATAAAAGAAACTCTAACCCCTTAAATACAGCTTGTAGGGTCTAGATATTTCACAATAGCCAAAAAAATACAATACACTTTTGTAGGTTCTGCAAAACGAAAACCGAAACCAAAGGTTTCCCCTTTTCAGTTTATTATCTTATTCACCAGTGCAACAGCTCTTTTTTCTTGTCTCTGTAAGTATGCCACCGTACGTTAACATTTTTTCAACTAAAAATCTAACTTTCATTCCTATTGCTATGATAATAACAAAACGTTCATTTTTTAATGTTTCAATCATAATTTTCACATGAGTTTCCCATTTTCTCTCACTTTATTTATTCATTTTCTATTACTTCCTGTTAACAAAGTGCATCAAAATATCGCACTTACCTTCAGTACATTAGTATTTTCATTTAATTTAAACCACTTTCATTGCTGTCCATAAATATGTTTCCTCCAAATTCTCTTCTTTCAACCATAAATTACAACATACTCCTTCATTACTAAGGCGTTTAGCTCTCCTGCTTGAAGTCTCAGCTTCAATCACAGTTTACATCATATACATATCCTAATATACACCCATTATAATCATATTGTTTCACTAATACATTACATATCTATAATGCACGCTATACAATATTCCATCTAAGGTAACGCGGGTTCAATTCCCGCCCCCAACAAGTAAACTTTGGTAAACAAACACCGTGCTCGTACATTTCCTCGCGGTTCTCCCGTTTTCACCATTTCACTCATCTCTCATTATCATCGCCTCCTTTAGCCTAACCCGCACACGCATCAAAGGTGTGCGCCCTAGCTACTAGGTCAGTGTAAAAAAGCATCTAAGTACTCTCATCTTGCATTTTCGCGCAATTCTCCCGTTTCCTCCAACTTTCTCATTTCACCATTTTACTCATCTCTCATTATCATCGTCTCCTTTAGCCTAACCCGCACACACATCAAAGGTGTGCGCCCTAGCTACTACGTCAGTGTAAAAAAATCATCTAACTACTCTCATCTTGCATTTTCTCGCAATTCTCCCGTTTCGTCCCACTTTCTCATTTCACCATTTTACTTATTACTCATCACCATCTCCCTTAGCCTAACCGGAATAACCATGGAACGTAAACTCAAAGATTTCATTTTCAATATTCCGACTACAAAAATATAAGGTTGTAATCATCAGTATTATACCCTTATTATTCACTAAGTCCATCTCTCATATAGCTTCGCTGTTCAAACCAACGCAAAACTAACATCAACTCAACTCAAAATCCATTCAATTCATATCTTGTTCGTTCCAATTCTCAAAATACTCATGTTTCTTCCCAACAATATTAATCCATTTATCACATCACTAATAAAATATTTATCTTTAATGTTTCACACATCCATGGTTCAATCCTCAGCTCGCACCATATATATTTTCCCACATTTTAATCTATTTTTTCTCAACTATAATATATTATCTACCCAATCTTATCTCTTTTCATCTTCATCTTTTCCACTATATGGCATAAAAATTCATATAAATTAAAACTCCAAACAAATCCATAACCCCGAAATATCTAAATTTTTACTACAAATATTCTCTTATTTTCCACGTAAGTTTCTCACACTCCTTTTCAAAACTACAAAAATCCATTCACGGTAGTAACCCTAACATCAACAATACTTTTTTTTCTTTTTTTTCATTCTTTTCTCCCCTTGTAAACCAATGGCATAATAGCATTCTTATTCGCAACCTGTCTTATTTTTCTTTTTTAAAGCAGTAGATTCACTATTCTTTAAAGTTAACAAGAATCTTTTCCAGAAAAAGGGCTTTTTTCTTTTTCATTCTATCAGGGGTAGAAAACATGGTAAATGGAACATTTTTCTGTTTAACAAGTCAAAAAAATCTTTTTTTCTAAAAAGAGTTACACATACAGGGGGTCTCAACCGTCAACAATAAATACCACATACGTTTTCTCAAATAACTTTCACAGGTGACAACTACATGCTAACAACTCAAAAGGGTTAACACATACAGGGGGGTCGCAAGCAACATGACGTTCTTTCATCCACACAAAAATATTTCGCTTTCTTTTGCAATAATTTTCTACATTTCCCTTTACGTGCCAAGGTCCTTAACTATTGCCTAACAACTCGCACGCCAATTAAAACCAACCCTTTGCTCAAAAGGAAAGTACAGTTCCCATGCAATCTTATGTCCCGTCTCTCAGTATGGGGCAGTACATTAACTTTTTACAAAGTGACACGTAACATTTAACTATCTGTTTCTTAAAATCTCTGTCCTTATAAATAATGAGTTCTATTTCTCCATAAGGTAGAAGTCACAGCCCGATTTAAACAAGGTCTTTTACTCCATGGACAGCACACTTCGCTCCCTCCAACAACCTGGACCACCCAAAATTACAACACACCTGCGTCTATGTTCCTTTCTTTACTCTGCATCAAAGGGTTCTCTCCCTCCCCCGCCATCCTTACCTAACATTCAATGTCTTTTAACATTTGTTCTTTATCGAGATTTTCCCATGGTTAGACTATTTTCAGACATCTATATGTCATTTTTAAGTGACACTTCCTTCTTTCTTTTAATGACAGAAGGTTCAAATTATGATACTGTTACAAAAAGCTTCTCAATTTCAAATTCTAACCTTTCCTATTGTGATTCCCATGTTTCTAAAAGTTATTTGACATGTTTTTTTCACCTCCCATGGTTAAACTATTCTCACACATCTATATGTCACTTTTAAATGACAGTATCTTCTTTCTTTTAATGACAGGATGATAAAATTACGTGACAGTTACAAAAAAGCTTCTCAATTACGTATGCAAAAGGTTCCTATTGATTTAACAATGGTATCACGTCGATTGGAATGTGGACATATTCCACCAAGGCTACTCAGGACATATGGTATCAAAGGTTTGGCAAGACAAGACTATCACATCCAAGAAGCAGGCTTTCTTGAAAGGACTGTCAACTGGATTAAAACAGCCTTCCGGGAAGGGAAACAGGTTGATTGTCGCGCATATTGGTAGTGAAACTGGGTTTGTCGTAGGGGTAGAGCTTATGTTTGTGTCACAGTCAAAATCTGATTACCACGAAGAAATGAATGGCGAAACATTTCATAAGTGGTTTGAATCTGTGCTGCCAAAATTAGAACCGTATAGTGTAATTTGTCTTGATAATGCACCGTACCATTGTGTTCGAAGTAAAAAAATTCCTAACACCACATGGAGAAAGCCTGAAATATTTAAGTGGTTACAAGATAAAGGTGTGGAAATTACGTCTGATATGCTGCGTGTAGAGATACTGCAACAGGTGAAATCTTTACAGCATATATATAACAAATATGTTGTTGACGAAATGGCAGCAAGACTTGGTCATACAGTACTGCGGTTACCCGCCTATCATTGCAACCTGAATCCAATAGAAATAATCTGGAGTCAAATAAAGCGTTACGTGGCTATGAACAATAGATCATTTAAACTGGACGAGGTCAAAGGTCTTTTTGAAACAGCTGTGTCTCGTGTTACCGAATCTGACTGGGCAGCCGGAGTTCATCACGTAATTGAAAAGGAAGAAAAGAGACTGTGGAAGGTTGATTGTTTGACAGATGAAATGAGTGAAAGATTGCTTATATCGTTAAACGATGATTCAGCAAGTGATAGTGATGATTCCGACATTAGTGGTGTGTGTTCACTCGAGGAGAATTAAAACCGTAAGTTGCCAATTTGCATTTTTTTTAGAGAATACGTAGAATAAATATATAAACTATTTATTGTATGACTTTAGTTGCTATTTGTAAGTTCAAATGTTATAGGATATGAGAAAGCATATCGAGAAACAAAGCTTCAGGAAAAAAAGAAAAAAAATGTTTAACCTGTATTCGTTCATTTATTTAATGGTTTAAGTAATAGATAAAGAATCTAATGTGAGTAAATATAGTTGCTGTTAATACAGCGTATCGTCTAATCTTGAAGTTGATAATATTGGCGTAGTGTGTACATCTAATTTCATCTATAATTATAGTAGGCCTATAACAATATTAAATATCTGTGGTCGGTCCTCTTTGGAAGAGAGCAGAACTATTGTCAGCTATTTTGCCTAATGTGAGGGTGTTGTTGTGTGTTTTAGTTTAAAAAAAATCATCGTTTTAACAGCGAAGGATTACATGCGCGCATGCACGTGCAGAAGCAGAAATATTGCGGGAAACATACGAAGCATTTTCTCTTGCACCAATCGCTGAATACTTGTGCGCGGAATGATACAACTCGAGTTACGCGGTTTGTTTTTGAAGGGTGCAAAGGTGTGTGAAAAAACGAGTAGTAATGCTTTTCATGCCGGTTTTTTTTTTGCATTTATTCGAGTATGGAAGCATCGAAGAACATGTTTTATGGGCATTTTGCAGTCACGTGTGCGATGCCTGGGGGCAGTGACGTCACAAACAACGAAGGCGGCTTTTAAAAAGGGTAAATTTTAGAGCTTTTTAAAAAATTCGTGACGCATCCCTATTAATCTTAGAAACATAGTTTGTATCTCGTTGGTTTCCTTATAAAGCAGAGTTTCCAAATGTAGCTCTCAAATTTCCCTATTATGTACGAGAAAATCCCGCCCAAATCGAAAAAGGGATTTTCAGGAGAAAATTTCCCTTTCCCCTAAATTTCTCCCCTCAGGGACATATAGACATATTGGAAGTGTTACGTTGGAAACCTACTCTTATTTGGAACAAAGCGAAATACAAACCATGATCCTAGAGTAAATAGAAGTGTGTCAGGAAACTTTCCAATGTTTGAATTCTTGCTTTATTTACACATTTTTAGTCAATTAGTTTAGTAAAGTATCTACAGTATTATCACTATTTATCCTAAATTCATGAATCTTACCTCGTTCTCTTCGGCATGAATCAACCTTTTGAACGGTATAACTTGCATATTCGTATCGTGCACCTGAGGAGAGAAAATTCTCCCAAAAGGGACATTTTTGTAAAAACTTTTTTTCAATTTTGGGCCCCTTCGTGCGCCCCGGGTGGTAACGCTCAGCGCCCAAAATATTTCGAAATTAGTGTATGTAATAACTGTACGAAATACCAATCTCATATCTTGAACACTAAGGTCGAGAAAAAATATTGACCCATGTCTCAACAATACGCATGTTGGCAGTGCCTCTTGTCAGTGCTCCATTAGATTTTAGGGAACGCATCAAAACTTGCTCGATTACAAGATCACATCCCAAGCCTGACCAAGGTGTATCAGTTCTGTGCACAACATGAAAACCCTTCTGAAACGATGAATATACACCGTATATGTGGTTTCCCTTCCGGAAATTGCGTCATAGTTTGCAAATAAAGATAGGCTGATTTCAAATACTTAATATGACCTGCAGCAGGAAACACAGGCAAACATTTACAAATAGCCTCCAGATGAGAAGTCCAGGACCCTGACCGATCTACTTGAACAAGTTTGCGTGCAATAGCTACTATAGATTGATACTCTGACCACTGTTTGCTTGTAAAAGACGAGTTTCTTAAACTCTCACTCTTTCTTGCTATAACTGTTTTCAATGCACTTAAAGACTTCGACTTCTCTACATCAGAAACTGTCTTCTCGTGTATCAAGAGTTCATCATACAGAGAAAGGATATGTTGAATTAAATTTTTGTACTTTTCTTCATCAAATATGCCATGCAACAAGATTGAAGCCAGAGCGGAGTCAAGAATGATATTTGCACGGAAAGCTCTGGACACAGCTTTGCCATTAATTATCTGCTTTACTGCGTTCCCGTAGATCTGTTGCAAAACGTCTTCAATACCGGAATCTTCCATCAAAGCATCAATGTTCCAATTGCTCCAAGAAAATTCATCAAAGTGTGGAAAGACCCTAACATAATGACCAAATATTCAAATTCTACTTTGTACCTCGTATCGTTAGCAATAAGAGAAGCTTTCCAAAAGAGGGGTTGATCGAACGTAAGAACTGGAGAGTGTCCTTGCGTCCTCGATAATTCACAACTGTACTTCATAGTTGATAAAATGCATGTCATATTACTTGGCTGAAGGTTGATTATTAGTAGTATCACAACAGTGGATTTTCCACAACTAGGAGAATGGTGAATGCTCTTCATTGTGCCTGATCATCCAGGAACATTAACTCTTAAGTGCCATGCTGTTTTCCAGAGGACATCGGTGTGTAGATATGTCATTTCAAATTATGGTAACACATCCATTTTCAAATCAAGCGAGCGTTTGTTGTGGAAATATTCGTAGATGTTAATATTTGCCATTTCCTTCACTACGTCATTTGATATATTCCCACGAGGAATAATTAGTCTCGTTTTGAGACCTGGTGTTATCGCTGCCATCATCACCATGCCATGAAATGTATTATCACCTTTCAGCGTAGCAATGTTGTGATCAATATTGTCAGCAGCAAAAATAACTGCTAGTTTCATTCGGTGCCATAAGGTGTCCACCATTTGCAAAAGGCGCATTTCACATAAACTTTCGGTAAGAACAACCAAAACCAAGATGACTCAGTACATCTAGAAGGAACTGAGAACGAAAATGGATGTACACCAAAACTGATAGACCCAACTGCATTGGTGTTAGTATTACTCTCAGTATACAAACTTGCATTATTTATTGACCAATGGCAGCAACTTTTAATTCATCACACCCAGAAAATATTTTCGAACATATTAGTTTCAGGCTGGAGGGAAGATATTCCTCGGTCTCTTCTAATTCCAAATCGGCTGACGCAGGATAATATTCTGTTTCCAACATCAATTGTCTTGCACTTTATATTACTTTCAATTAATTCCGCAGCCGTTTCAATTATTCGCATCTTTTCAGTTTCATCATCTACATTCTGTTGACATTTGTAGTGATTTCTTGTTATGGAACTAACAGGTTCTCTTAAAACGTCAATATCGTTTTGGCCTTGTTTCTCACTTATGAAGATTGATTCACCGAAGTGTTCAATGAGTTTAGATTTTAGGTAACGAGGGCTTTACGCGTTTTCTTTCGTATGTTCCAAATATTGGTTCATTAGTGAAAATAGATCACTGTATGTTGTTCATCTTCATATTCCTCTAAGTATGAGCATACTTTTTGAAATGCTTCTGCTAATGTTTCATTTTCAGGTCGACCTGATTGTTTTTTTTTTTTTTTTTTTTAATAATGTTTCGTCATTTCTTTGTCTATATTTGAAGGGAATCTCTCTTCCGGTTCGGAAATTTACACTACAGGGTTGATGGTACACACAATCAGCTGCAAATAAGTCACTTCCAAGGTATTCCAGGCGCCCTTGAACTTCAAGAGACCATTTGTCATTTCTTTTCTCACACATTTCACGCACTGTATTTGGAAATGTACTTGTCGTAACACTTACAGATTCTTATCTAGGGCTGTGTTTTGCATTGAAATCTACAAACTGTTCACATAAAAACAATCAGTGTGACTGTTTAATACACCACCACTGGAACGCGATCTCTTCCTAGAGGTAGATGGTTCGAGCTCACTAGATTTCCTCCTGACAGTACTCTCTATATCTTTTTGTTTGTGAAACGCTTCCGACATAAAGAATGCACAAAATCTCCGGTAGACACAATAATATCCGAACAACGTTTTCTGCTAGCCTGGTTAATTCCATTGATACTTTTTTCTTGCAATTGAATGAACTCACTTCAGTCACTGTCTTTTTTTTTTTTTACAAAGAATGCAAATTTGTCCACAAGTATCCACTTTTTATGATGAACCAGACCAGTTAAACCGTAAAGTTGAAGTAATCATTTTTGTATTGAATCTGAAAAGAAGAAAAAAAAGAAAAAAAAAAACAATTAATAGACGAACTTCTATTCTTGTGAAAACAAACAATATTCTATGAACTCAGACTCTAAAATTACCCCCTAAACATGTATTACTGCTACTATTCTAGTAATGAATAAATTTCTTTGCGCTGGCGGCCATATTGGAAACGTCCAAAAAAAAAAACTACTTTCCCGTGGGAGAATTTTGTCCGATTTTGCATATGTTAAAAAGTGATACATAAGAAGTTGAATGCCATTGGAATTGCTTCTGTTGCAATTTGTTCAAGGTCAAGTGCTATTTTCAGTAGACTATAACTTTTTTTAAAAAAAGATTTACAAAATAAACAAATTCTTTATTCGTAAACGATTCACTTTTCGACTCTTTCTAATACAGTCTGTATACGCCCATCTATCATATCGATGATCACATTGTACCCAATGATTATTTTTCGTTTTTACCTTGTTTTTGCTATTTTTTCTCACGCAATACACAAATTCAATATTTCATCTGAATTTTGAATGAAATATCACCTGTATTTGTCAGAATTGAAACTTGCGTCTAGTCGCTTAGTACTTTTTAATTTCTCAATGTAAAAACGTTCGTGGACACCATAATTGTATCCGCCTCTTTCGATAGCATCATTGACAGTATTAGGAAATAATCCGGCTACATCAAGTACGTCCTCCACATTATATTCACGTACAATATCGCATGAAGGTAATTTTCTACATCTCTTATTACCGAAAGGATCCATGAACAGTACTCCCTTAGTTTCTATATTACCTACACATAGACACAAGTAGTCCCTATTTTGATTAACGCACATTAAAATATGTATTTCTTATTACATAATTGTATCTCATGAAAGCAATCGGATATAAGTTTCTTTCCTTCTCAGCATTGTGCTTATTTCAACCGGAACATGGGACCTTTTTTAATTATCATTATCTTTGCTTCTGTATTTATGATAAATGAAGACAACCATGTCCTATCTTGCAATGTTCTAAAATCTAAATAATCGATTGAAATTTTTGATAACGAACTAGAATGAAATTTTATTCCATATGACTGTTAAAATAGTAATCAAGACCATCCATAAGCCCGTTTGGACCATCCATAAGACCATCCATTATTATTCCTTCTCGTGTAGATTCAATGTCATTGTCAATTTCACTATTACCAATTGACATTGTATCTAAATACATCAGCACCTAGAATGATATTGTGTTCGTCGCTGTTTGAGCCATCTGCGGAAAGGTCAATTACCGGTGTATCTTTCCCTATATTAGTGTTACTGTCAAATTCCTCATGATGCTACTTTACTGTATTCATTTCAGACTGACAACCCTCGTTTTTCTTTTCATTTTTCACTTTCAATCTCTTCCCATCATTATTACCGAAGGCATTTTTCCAGCAGGGTTTTTAGCAAATTCCATTAGAAGTAAGTTGTCTTTCTTTTCTTACGTTTATTCCAATTTTCCTCCGCGAGAGAATCGGCCTTCGTGTGCGTACATCTTAGACAAATACACGTGGAACTTCAAAAGCCATTTTTTATTGGGGAATTTATGATATCTCTTTCTATCCGAACAAATCTACTGCTTTCATATAAGTGTCCGCGGCAAATATTGTTTTTCACCATATTAAACCAAGCCTCAGGTTTACCATTACTAAGTGTAAGTCTAGAACAACTTAGAAGACAAAATAACAAGGATGCCAGTGGTATGTATTTTTTAAAACTATAATTCTTGCCATTTCGGGACAATAGGATTTGTTACATCAGCCTTGCGATCGCATTGTACTACATTTCCCGCAATTTCGTCGAACAACCTAAAAACGGGGATTGTTTGTATTCATAACTTGTACCATTTTGAATGAAGTTTTCTTCCGAACAATCTATCCCAGTAGGTGACAAATTATCCCTGGCTGTTAGTTCTTCTTCCTGCACTAACTCTTGCCTGATTCCGTTAACTTTCTGAAGTGATCTTCAGCATTGCAGCAAAATTGCTTCTATTCAAAATGGACACTAATGAGTGAAATACGTCAACCAACTTAGTCATTGTTTTACATTCTACCATTAGTAGTACACTTCAATTTATACATCATTTACACATTTTGCTCAGCTAGTATTTGACTGAGTCACGAGCCACCATGTGAACAAAATGAGATATGCATATATGAGTAAGCACTAAAGTCGATTACATGTTTTCGAGGTTTCCAACATTTGACATAGGAAATCCTACATTCAGGTAATGATTCAATGTCATGCAAATGAAGCCATGATAGAACTCACAACAGTCCGTTTAAATATGGGCAATGTTTTCCAAAGTTTTGAGGAAGAACTTCCTAAATGCACTCAAAACCTTCAAAAGAGCTACGGCATTTTGTTGCGCACTAAGCATTTCGAAAACGGGTGAAAAGCTTATCTTTAACGGAAGTAATATCAACGTAGTAGAATGCACGCTTCCAAACCCAAGGTTTGCATATAAGCGACCCAGTTACATCAAAGTACCTAATCAAATCATCCACAGTATTACTGCAGTGTTTTGTAAGGTCGAGTTGTTTTACACTATACGTATGAACAGTGAAAGGTAGTGCAGCATATTGTTAAGTATTGCTCATTGCTCGATTCCGTTTAACATTTGTTTACTTCTGTTCCTATTCACTAATCACATCGAAAAAATCATCATTGTGCAAATCATTAACAGATTTTTCTTTCTCCCAGATTTTTTCTTTTGGTAAAACTTTAAGACTTAATTTCCTGACAATTACATGGACGCAGTGCCTCGGGATCGGCTTCTGAAATGGTATGTTGCCATATACTAAAGGTTTCGTATTTTTCAGTTTCGCTGATACGATAGACCTTTTTTTATCCCGTAATTGCAAGGTTTAGAAACTTAAATGTCTCATTTTACCGTATCCCTTTATATTAAAACTTACGGAACAACCTTCCACTGGAAAATTATTTACAGTGAAAGTGTATTCTCTTCATCCTTCGAACTCGCATTTTGCAAAAACGACTGAATGGTAAATCTTTCCTTCGATTGAAATTATGTTTTACAAAAATTATAACAAAGCTTATATACTTGAATAAATTTACTTCAAGTAAATAATAATAGTGATGGGTTTCAATCTCTGCCCAGCTTCATCTGTGATGTCACACCACTCTTTATAACTTACTTCAAACATAGTCTTGGGTGCACGATGTCTCAATGGTACCTTTGGTGCGTGGGTTCTCTGGTTCGAACCGCGGACGAGTAAGTTTGTGGTGGACAACATGGTGTCCGTGGGTTTTCTCGGGATATTCTCATTTCCTAGCACATTATCATTCCACCATCATTCGTTTGTTTTAATCATCGTCTCCCTTATTTTACAAAATGTATAATTAAACTAAAAGATTTCATTTCATTTTAATATTGCAAACATTGTCTCAAACGCATGACCTAAATCATTAACAGTACATACCTGTTGATTAATCATTGACACGTGAGTATTTTCTGACTCACTAGCGTTAGTTTCTTTCTCTAATAAGTGTTGACTATTTGTAGGAATTGAAACACCATCATTACGTTTTATTTATTCTACATCACGACCGTATTCGCTTGTTTCTGTAATTTCTTCTGTTTCTGAATTCTCAATTACATAATTTTGTGCAATTATGTACATGATTTCGTGTACTTTTTCATTATTTTCCAAAAGGTTAGGTGGCACTCCGTTTTCGATGTTTCATATACTGATACTTCTTCTATCTCACTATCAGTAAATAAATGTCTTTTTTTAGAGATAGTTGTGTCAGTTCTGTATCATTTTTCGTGGCAGTTTGTGTACTGCTCTCTGTAAGGATGTCGACGTTTCCTTCACAACTAGTACGACTCTTTTTTCCGAAATAAATCTCCAAGCGTAATTCAGGATCTAGCACACTCTTGTGCTTGAGCAGCTAATTGATATGTATTCTCAGAGATACTTATTCAGTGAGTCACTAACCCCGCCAACATTCTTCTCATTTGAGGTGTTTTGAATGTACCATACTAACTGCTGTTTTACGGAATATCCTAGATGTTAGTTTTACAACCAGTAGATTTCAATACTCATTGTATGCAGTCTGAAAACTGACCTGTAAATTCCTTTCCACTTTCTGTTACGAAAACGTATTGGTGATTCGGGTTTAAGAACGGTCTTATATGTTGTATGTAGTTTAAAAGCAATGTTTTTCTTCCTTTATTCATGCGTATGTTTCTAGGTCCTCTCGTCGCAGCAGTCTTGTATCCGAACGCTGGAATCACATGCACTATCGTTTTGTCGCATTGTCTACTTCATTTTGCTGGAGGTGTGGTTTCTACAAATAAACCGCTTTTGAATTCGTGAATTGTCATGTTCAGAATTACAGCAGGTCTTTGTACGGTCTTTAATAAAATATACATTAGGAGGTAGTTTCTAGCTACTGAATGTTCTTTCACTGACAGCGCGCTACTTGTACTTGCATCTCTTAGACATACTTGAGCGGTTTTAGTTACTTCACTGTTTCCAAATGTAGACAGCTCTTTGGCATTATTGTATTTTTTCCTTCTTCCAGTGCAAACTGAAATCTCCTGTTAGGATTTCAGTTGATATATAGAATAAATCCATTTAGAAATAAACATGTTCAATTCTCATTCTTGTGTACTTCGTTTCTTCATTAGACAAGAATTGTAAGTTTTCAGCGAACCCATATAAAACAGAACAATTCCTGGTTTCTCTTCTTTCAGATTTGTAAAAAAAAAAAAAAAAAAACTTTTTTTTCTTAAAATTTGGAGATACTAATCTTTGTTGAAATTTCTTTTATTGAAGAAACTTAGATATTTCAAGTATCTCCGTTTTACTTGTCTTGTATTCTGTTCTCGATTTTTTGTTCCTGTTATAGAACCTCCATCAATAGATAACAACCATTTATCAAACAGTGACCAAGGTTCCATCGTAAAATTCAATGGACTACATTTCGAACACAGACCTTGCGTTGTAGGGCCTTGTTATTGTTCGCCCAATTCGGTCGTATCCCGTGGTTTTCTTTCTTTCCCTTTCTCAGAGTCGATAAATATTGCTTGCTTCATTTTCTCATTTTGTGTACTAGCACCAAATTCTAATCAAGATGTAAAATTGCTTAGGTACGTCCATCCACGGCGTAATGTTTACATCGCGTTTTATGCTTATTTGAAATTTTAGGTAAGGAATAGCTGATATTTCTTGCCTTCTGTGGACTCCAGGAATGAACGTCTCGAAGGTGTTTTGGAATTTTGTATACATTTCGTGAGCGAATCGGGCATTCTTTTTCTTTCCTTCAGTTAATGATGTCTTTTATTCGTATTATTTACTTTTGATATCCATTGCATTTGTCACGATTTTCTTAACCGAACTCACACCTAAAAATACATGATACTACAGGTATTCATCATTACCTTTCATTTATTTAAGTTAAAGCAAATCTATTGGAATTTCTAACATTTATTTATTGTAGTTGTTATCTTAGTATTCTTTGTATTAATTACAAAGAGTTGATATTCTTGGTATCCATTGAATTTTTCACGATTTTCTCAATTGAGGGTCAAATTCGAGACGCCTTTCTCAACGGTGAACATCTTGTAGCAATATTTTTCGACTTAGAGAGAAGGCGTATGACACTACATAGCCTTACAACATTTTAAAACAGTTATATGTCGGGTCTTTGTTGACATATGGCTCACTTCATTGTGAACTTTCTTCATGAGCGCCGGTTTTGAGTGTGTGTGGGATCTAGTCTTTCAGAGCGTTTTGTTCAAGAAAATGGTGTTCCACAAGGGAGTGTCCTTAGCATCACGGTGTTTGCTGTTGCCATCAACAACGTTCTTTGGCAGCTCCAGGCTCCTGTGGCCGGTCTGCTTTATGTTGACGATCTTGTCGTTTTTTGTCGCTCCCGTCACCTTCGGGGCATTACTCAACCAGCTTCAAATGACTCAATCGTCTTGTACGCTGTTCGAGCGAGACAGGCTTTCGATTTTCCACCGAGAAATCTCAATGTGTCCACTTCTACCGCCAATTTACTTGTATGAGTCGGAGCCACATAATGGCCACACCGCCAGCAGCGCGACCAGCATCAGGCTTATCACATCTATGCGTACTGTACGCAGAAAGAATGGAGGACTGGGTAGGCCTGGAATGTTTTTCCTGCAAACAGACAACTATAGGTGAGTGGTCAGGAATTATTTGTTTCAATTCCTCAAGGTGACTACAGAAGCATTTAAGGTTCCATTGCGGAAGTACTATAGTGGAATTACTAGATGGGTCAAAAAATTATTGTAACAAGTACATAAATATGTAGTTTTATTACTGTGTATTTTTTCTACAATAGAATATAAAATAAAAATCTCATTTCTTCTTTATAACAGTAAGTTAGTATTATCATAGTGAGCAAACCTGTAAAGAATAAATATGGTAAACGACAATTCCTTTAAATTGCTTGTTTGTTAGCTGTTTACAAATTGATAAATATTTAAATTTGTAGGGAAAGAAATGTAATAGGTTCGTTATAAGTTGACTTAGTTGCTTGAGAATGCGTTTGTGCGACAAGACATACATACATACATATATATATATTACAGTGAAAATTATTTACAGTGAAAGTGTATTCTCTTCATCCTTCGAACTCGCATTTTGCAAAAACAACTGAATGGTAAATCTTTCCTTCGATTGAAATTCTGTTTCACAAAAATTATAACAAAGCTTATTTACTTGAGTAAATTTACTTCAAGTAAATAATAATAGTGATGGGTTTCAATCTCTGCCCAGCTTCATCTGTGATGTCACACCACTCTTTATAACTTACTTCAAACATAGTCTTGGGTGCACGATGTCTCAATGGTACCTTTGGTGCGTGGGTTCTCTGGTTCGAACCGCGGACGAGTAAGTTTGTGGTGGACAACATGGTGTCCGTGGGTTTTCTCGGGATATTCTCATTTCCTAGCACATTATCATTCCACCATCATTCGTTTGTTTTAATCATCGTCTCCCTTATTTTACAAAATGTATAATTAAACTAAAAGATTTCATTTCATTTTAATTTTACAAACATTGTCTCAAACGCATGACCTAAATCAATAACAGTACATACCTGTTAATCATTGACACGTGAGTATTTTCTGACTCACTAGCGTTAGTTTCTTTCTCTAATAAGTGTTGACTATTTGTAGGAATTGAAACACCATCATTACGTTTTATTTATTCTACATCACGACCGTATTCGCTTGTTTCTGTAATTTCTTCTGTTTCTGAATTCTCAATTACATAATTTTGTGCAATTATGTACATGATTTCGTGTACTTTTTCATTATTTTCCAAAAGGTTAGGTGGCACTCCGTTTTCGATGTTTCATATACTGATACTTCTTCTATCTCACTATCAGTAAATAAATGTCTTTTTTTAGAGATAGTTGTGTCAGTTCTGTATCATTTTTCGTGGCAGTTTGTGTACTGCTCTCTGTAAGGATGTCGACGTTTCCTTCACAACTAGTACGACTCTTTTTTCCGAAATAAATCTCCAAGCGTAATTCAGGATCTAGCACACTCTTGTGCTTGAGCAGCTAATTGATATGTATTCTCAGAGATACTTATTCAGTGAGTCACTAACCCCGCCAACATTCTTCTCATTTGAGGTGTTTTGAATGTACCATACTAACTGCTGTTTTACGGAATATCCTAGATGTTAGTTTTACAACCAGTAGATTTCAATACTCATTGTATGCAGTCTGAAAACTGACCTGTAAATTCCTTTCCACTTTCTGTTACGAAAACGTATTGGTGATTCGGGTTTAAGAACGGTCTTATATGTTGTATGTAGTTTAAAAGCAATGTTTTTCTTCCTTTATTCATGCGTATGTTTCTAGGTCCTCTCGTCGCAGCAGTCTTGTATCCGAACGCTGGAATCACATGCACTATCGTTTTGTCGCATTGTCTACTTCATTTTGCTGGAGGTGTGGTTTCTACAAATAAACCGCTTTTGAATTCGTGAATTGTCATGTTCAGAATTACAGCAGGTCTTTGTACGGTCTTTAATAAAATATACATTAGGAGGTAGTTTCTAGCTACTGAATGTTCTTTCACTGACAGCGCGCTACTTGTACTTGCATCTCTTAGACATACTTGAGCGGTTTTAGTTACTTCACTGTTTCCAAATGTAGACAGCTCTTTGGCATTATTGTATTTTTTCCTTCTTCCAGTGCAAACTGAAATCTCCTGTTAGGATTTCAGTTGATATATAGAATAAATCCATTTAGAAATAAACATGTTCAATTCTCATTCTTGTGTACTTCGTTTCTTCATTAGACAAGAATTGTAAGTTTTCAGCGAACCCATATAAAACAGAACAATTCCTGGTTTCTCTTCTTTCAGATTTGTAAAAAAAAAAAAAACTTTTTTTTCTTAAAATTTGGAGATACTAATCTTTGTTGAAATTTCTTTTATTGAAGAAACTTAGATATTTCAAGTATCTCCGTTTTACTTGTCTTGTATTCTGTTCTCGATTTTTTGTTCCTGTTATAGAACCTCCATCAATAGATAACAACCATTTATCAAACAGTGACCAAGGTTCCATCGTAAAATTCAATGGACTACATTTCGAACACAGACCTTGCGTTGTAGGGCCTTGTTATTGTTCGCCCAATTCGGTCGTATCCCGTGGTTTTCTTTCTTTCCCTTTCTCAGAGTCGATAAATATTGCTTGCTTCATTTTCTCATTTTGTGTACTAGCACCAAATTCTAATCAAGATGTAAAATTGCTTAGGTACGTCCATCCACGGCGTAATGTTTACATCGCGTTTTATGCTTATTTGAAATTTTAGGTAAGGAATAGCTGATATTTCTTGCCTTCTGTGGACTCCAGGAATGAACGTCTCGAAGGTGTTTTGGAATTTTGTATACATTTCGTGAGCGAATCGGGCATTCTTTTTCTTTCCTTCAGTTAATGATGTCTTTTATTCGTATTATTTACTTTTGATATCCATTGCATTTGTCACGATTTTCTTAACCGAACTCACACCTAAAAATACATGATACTACAGGTATTCATCATTACCTTTCATTTATTTAAGTTAAAGCAAATCTATTGGAATTTCTAACATTTATTTATTGTAGTTGTTATCTTAGTATTCTTTGTATTAATTACAAAGAGTTGATATTCTTGGTATCCATTGAATTTTTCACGATTTTCTCAATTGAGGGTCAAATTCGAGACGCCTTTCTCAACGGTGAACATCTTGTAGCAATATTTTTCGACTTAGAGAGAAGGCGTATGACACTACATAGCCTTACAACATTTTAAAACAGTTATATGTCGGGTCTTTGTTGACATATGGCTCACTTCATTGTGAACTTTCTTCATGAGCGCCGGTTTTGAGTGTGTGTGGGATCTAGTCTTTCAGAGCGTTTTGTTCAAGAAAATGGTGTTCCACAAGGGAGTGTCCTTAGCATCACGGTGTTTGCTGTTGCCATCAACAACGTTCTTTGGCAGCTCCAGGCTCCTGTGGCCGGTCTGCTTTATGTTGACGATCTTGTCGTTTTTTGTCGCTCCCGTCACCTTCGGGGCATTACTCAACCAGCTTCAAATGACTCAATCGTCTTGTACGCTGTTCGAGCGAGACAGGCTTTCGATTTTCCACCGAGAAATCTCAATGTGTCCACTTCTACCGCCAATTTACTTGTATGAGTCGGAGCCACATAATGGCCACACCGCCAGCAGCGCGACCAGCATCAGGCTTATCACATCTATGCGTACTGTACGCAGAAAGAATGGAGGACTGGGTAGGCCTGGAATGTTTTTCCTGCAAACAGACAACTATAGGTGAGTGGTCAGGAATTATTTGTTTCAATTCCTCAAGGTGACTACAGAAGCATTTAAGGTTCCATTGCGGAAGTACTATAGTGGAATTACTAGATGGGTCAAAAAATTATTGTAACAAGTACATAAATATGTAGTTTTATTACTGTGTATTTTTTCTACAATAGAATATAAAATAAAAATCTCATTTCTTCTTTATAACAGTAAGTTAGTATTATCATAGTGAGCAAACCTGTAAAGAATAAATATGGTAAACGACAATTCCTTTAAATTGCTTGTTTGTTAGCTGTTTACAAATTGATAAATATTTAAATTTGTAGGGAAAGAAATGTAATAGGTTCGTTATAAGTTGACTTAGTTGCTTGAGAATGCGTTTGTGCGACAAGACATACATACATACATATATATATATTACAGTGAAAATTATTTACAGTGAAAGTGTATTCTCTTCATCCTTCGAACTCGCATTTTGCAAAAACAACTGAATGGTAAATCTTTCCTTCGATTGAAATTCTGTTTCACAAAAATTATAACAAAGCTTATTTACTTGAGTAAATTTACTTCAAGTAAATAATAATAGTGATGGGTTTCAATCTCTGCCCAGCTTCATCTGTGATGTCACACCACTTTTTATAACTTACTTCAAACATAGTCTTGGGTGCACGATGTCTCAATGGTACCTTTGGTGCGTGGGTTCTCTGGTTCGAACCGCGGACGAGTAAGTTTGTGGTGGACAACATGGTGTCCGTGGGTTTTCTCGGGATATTCTCATTTCCTAGCACATTATCATTCCACCATCATTCGTTTGCTTTAATCATCGTCTCCCTTATTTTACAAAATGTATAATTAAACTAAAAGATTTCATTTCATTTTAATTTTACAAACATTGTCTCAAACGCATGACCTAAATCATTAACAGTACATACCTGTTAATTAATCATTGACACGTGAGTATTTTCTGACTCACTAGCGTTAGTTTCTTTCTCTAATAAGTGTTGACTATTTGTAGGAATTGAAACACCATCATTACGTTTTATTTATTCTACATCACGACCGTATTCGCTTGTTTCTGTAATTTCTTCTGTTTCTGAATTCTCAATTACATAATTTTGTGCAATTATGTACATGATTTCGTGTACTTTTTCATTATTTTCCAAAAGGTTAGGTGGCACTCCGTTTTCGATGTTTCATATACTGATACTTCTTCTATCTCACTATCAGTAAATAAATGTCTTTTTTTAGAGATAGTTGTGTCAGTTCTGTATCATTTTTCGTGGCAGTTTGTGTACTGCTCTCTGTAAGGATGTCGACGTTTCCTTCACAACTAGTACGACTCTTTTTTCCGAAATAAATCTCCAAGCGTAATTCAGGATCTAGCACACTCTTGTGCTTGAGCAGCTAATTGATATGTATTCTCAGAGATACTTATTCAGTGAGTCACTAACCCCGCCAACATTCTTCTCATTTGAGGTGTTTTGAATGTACCATACTAACTGCTGTTTTACGGAATATCCTAGATGTTAGTTTTACAACCAGTAGATTTCAATACTCATTGTATGCAGTCTGAAAACTGACCTGTAAATTCCTTTCCACTTTCTGTTACGAAAACGTATTGGTGATTCGGGTTTAAGAACGGTCTTATATGTTGTATGTAGTTTAAAAGCAATGTTTTTCTTCCTTTATTCATGCGTATGTTTCTAGGTCCTCTCGTCGCAGCAGTCTTGTATCCGAACGCTGGAATCACATGCACTATCGTTTTGTCGCATTGTCTACTTCATTTTGCTGGAGGTGTGGTTTCTACAAATAAACCGCTTTTGAATTCGTGAATTGTCATGTTCAGAATTACAGCAGGTCTTTGTACGGTCTTTAATAAAATATACATTAGGAGGTAGTTTCTAGCTACTGAATGTTCTTTCACTGACAGCGCGCTACTTGTACTTGCATCTCTTAGACATACTTGAGCGGTTTTAGTTACTTCACTGTTTCCAAATGTAGACAGCTCTTTGGCATTATTGTATTTTTTCCTTCTTCCAGTGCAAACTGAAATCTCCTGTTAGGATTTCAGTTGATATATAGAATAAATCCATTTAGAAATAAACATGTTCAATTCTCATTCTTGTGTACTTCGTTTCTTCATTAGACAAGAATTGTAAGTTTTCAGCGAACCCATATAAAACAGAACAATTCCTGGTTTCTCTTCTTTCAGATTTGTAAAAAAAAAAAAAAAACTTTTTTTTCTTAAAATTTGGAGATACTAATCTTTGTTGAAATTTCTTTTATTGAAGAAACTTAGATATTTCAAGTATCTCCGTTTTACTTGTCTTGTATTCTGTTCTCGATTTTTTGTTCCTGTTATAGAACCTCCATCAATAGATAACAACCATTTATCAAACAGTGACCAAGGTTCCATCGTAAAATTCAATGGACTACATTTCGAACACAGACCTTGCGTTGTAGGGCCTTGTTATTGTTCGCCCAATTCGGTCGTATCCCGTGGTTTTCTTTCTTTCCCTTTCTCAGAGTCGATAAATATTGCTTGCTTCATTTTCTCATTTTGTGTACTAGCACCAAATTCTAATCAAGATGTAAAATTGCTTAGGTACGTCCATCCACGGCGTAATGTTTACATCGCGTTTTATGCTTATTTGAAATTTTAGGTAAGGAATAGCTGATATTTCTTGCCTTCTGTGGACTCCAGGAATGAACGTCTCGAAGGTGTTTTGGAATTTTGTATACATTTCGTGAGCGAATCGGGCATTCTTTTTCTTTCCTTCAGTTAATGATGTCTTTTATTCGTATTATTTACTTTTGATATCCATTGCATTTGTCACGATTTTCTTAACCGAACTCACACCTAAAAATACATGATACTACAGGTATTCATCATTACCTTTCATTTATTTAAGTTAAAGCAAATCTATTGGAATTTCTAACATTTATTTATTGTAGTTGTTATCTTAGTATTCTTTGTATTAATTACAAAGAGTTGATATTCTTGGTATCCATTGAATTTTTCACGATTTTCTCAATTGAGGGTCAAATTCGAGACGCCTTTCTCAACGGTGAACATCTTGTAGCAATATTTTTCGACTTAGAGAGAAGGCGTATGACACTACATAGCCTTACAACATTTTAAAACAGTTATATGTCGGGTCTTTGTTGACATATGGCTCACTTCATTGTGAACTTTCTTCATGAGCGCCGGTTTTGAGTGTGTGTGGGATCTAGTCTTTCAGAGCGTTTTGTTCAAGAAAATGGTGTTCCACAAGGGAGTGTCCTTAGCATCACGGTGTTTGCTGTTGCCATCAACAACGTTCTTTGGCAGCTCCAGGCTCCTGTGGCCGGTCTGCTTTATGTTGACGATCTTGTCGTTTTTTGTCGCTCCCGTCACCTTCGGGGCATTACTCAACCAGCTTCAAATGACTCAATCGTCTTGTACGCTGTTGGAGCGAGACAGGCTTTCGATTTTCCACCGAGAAATCTCAATGTGTCCACTTCTACCGCCAATTTACTTGTATGAGTCGGAGCCACATAATGGCCACACCGCCAGCAGCGCGACCAGCATCAGGCTTATCACATCTATGCGTACTGTACGCAGAAAGAATGGAGGACTGGGTAGGCCTGGAATGTTTTTCCTGCAAACAGACAACTATAGGTGAGTGGTCAGGAATTATTTGTTTCAATTCCTCAAGGTGACTACAGAAGCATTTAAGGTTCCATTGCGGAAGTACTATAGTGGAATTACTAGATGGGTCAAAAAATTATTGTAACAAGTACATAAATATGTAGTTTTATTACTGTGTATTTTTTCTACAATAGAATATAAAATAAAAATCTCATTTCTTCTTTATAACAGTAAGTTAGTATTATCATAGTGAGCAAACCTGTAAAGAATAAATATGGTAAACGACAATTCCTTTAAATTGCTTGTTTGTTAGCTGTTTACAAATTGATAAATATTTAAATTTGTAGGGAAAGAAATGTAATAGGTTCGTTATAAGTTGACTTAGTTGCTTAAGAATGCGTTTGTGCGACAAGACATACATACATACATATATATATATTACAGTGAAAATTATTTACAGTGAAAGTGTATTCTCTTCATCCTTCGAACTCGCATTTTGCAAAAACAACTGAATGGTAAATCTTTCCTTCGATTGAAATTCTGTTTCACAAAAATTATAACAAAGCTTATTTACTTGAGTAAATTTACTTCAAGTAAATAATAATAGTGATGGGTTTCAATCTCTGCCCAGCTTCATCTGTGATGTCACACCACTCTTTATAACTTACTTCAAACATAGTCTTGGGTGCACGATGTCTCAATGGTACCTTTGGTGCGTGGGTTCTCTGGTTCGAACCGCGGACGAGTAAGTTTGTGGTGGACAACATGGTGTCCGTGGGTTTTCTCGGGATATTCTCATTTCCTAGCACATTATCATTCCACCATCATTCGTTTGTTTTAATCATCGTCTCCCTTATTTTACAAAATGTATAATTAAACTAAAAGATTTCATTTCATTTTAATTTTACAAACATTGTCTCAAACGCATGACCTAAATCATTAACAGTACATACCTGTTAATCATTGACACGTGAGTATTTTCTGACTCACTAGCGTTAGTTTCTTTCTCTAATAAGTGTTGACTATTTGTAGGAATTGAAACACCATCATTACGTTTTATTTATTCTACATCACGACCGTATTCGCTTGTTTCTGTAATTTCTTCTGTTTCTGAATTCTCAATTACATAATTTTGTGCAATTATGTACATGATTTCGTGTACTTTTTCATTATTTTCCAAAAGGTTAGGTGGCACTCCGTTTTCGATGTTTCATATACTGATACTTCTTCTATCTCACTATCAGTAAATAAATGTCTTTTTTTAGAGATAGTTGTGTCAGTTCTGTATCATTTTTCGTGGCAGTTTGTGTACTGCTCTCTGTAAGGATGTCGACGTTTCCTTCACAACTAGTACGACTCTTTTTTCCGAAATAAATCTCCAAGCGTAATTCAGGATCTAGCACACTCTTGTGCTTGAGCAGCTAATTGATATGTATTCTCAGAGATACTTATTCAGTGAGTCACTAACCCCGCCAACATTCTTCTCATTTGAGGTGTTTTGAATGTACCATACTAACTGCTGTTTTACGGAATATCCTAGATGTTAGTTTTACAACCAGTAGATTTCAATACTCATTGTATGCAGTCTGAAAACTGACCTGTAAATTCCTTTCCACTTTCTGTTACGAAAACGTATTGGTGATTCGGGTTTAAGAACGGTCTTATATGTTGTATGTAGTTTAAAAGCAATGTTTTTCTTCCTTTATTCATGCGTATGTTTCTAGGTCCTCTCGTCGCAGCAGTCTTGTATCCGAACGCTGGAATCACATGCACTATCGTTTTGTCGCATTGTCTACTTCATTTTGCTGGAGGTGTGGTTTCTACAAATAAACCGCTTTTGAATTCGTGAATTGTCATGTTCAGAATTACAGCAGGTCTTTGTACGGTCTTTAATAAAATATACATTAGGAGGTAGTTTCTAGCTACTGAATGTTCTTTCACTGACAGCGCGCTACTTGTACTTGCATCTCTTAGACATACTTGAGCGGTTTTAGTTACTTCACTGTTTCCAAATGTAGACAGCTCTTTGGCATTATTGTATTTTTTCCTTCTTCCAGTGCAAACTGAAATCTCCTGTTAGGATTTCAGTTGATATATAGAATAAATCCATTTAGAAATAAGCATGTTCAATTCTCATTCTTGTGTACTTCGTTTCTTCATTAGACAAGAATTGTAAGTTTTCAGCGAACCCATATAAAACAGAACAATTCCTGGTTTCTCTTCTTTCAGATTTGTAAAAAAAAAAAAAAAAACTTTTTTTCTTAAAATTTGGAGATACTAATCTTTGTTGAAATTTCTTTTATTGAAGAAACTTAGATATTTCAAGTATCTCCGTTTTACTTGTCTTGTATTCTGTTCTCGATTTTTTGTTCCTGTTATAGAACCTCCATCAATAGATAACAACCATTTATCAAACAGTGACCAAGGTTCCATCGTAAAATTCAATGGACTACATTTCGAACACAGACCTTGCGTTGTAGGGCCTTGTTATTGTTCGCCCAATTCGGTCGTATCCCGTGGTTTTCTTTCTTTCCCTTTCTCAGAGTCGATAAATATTGCTTGCTTCATTTTCTCATTTTGTGTACTAGCACCAAATTCTAATCAAGATGTAAAATTGCTTAGGTACGTCCATCCACGGCGTAATGTTTACATCGCGTTTTATGCTTATTTGAAATTTTAGGTAAGGAATAGCTGATATTTCTTGCCTTCTGTGGACTCCAGGAATGAACGTCTCGAAGGTGTTTTGGAATTTTGTATACATTTCGTGAGCGAATCGGGCATTCTTTTTCTTTCCTTCAGTTAATGATGTCTTTTATTCGTATTATTTACTTTTGATATCCATTGCATTTGTCACGATTTTCTTAACCGAACTCACACCTAAAAATACATGATACTACAGGTATTCATCATTACCTTTCATTTATTTAAGTTAAAGCAAATCTATTGGAATTTCTAACATTTATTTATTGTAGTTGTTATCTTAGTATTCTTTGTATTAATTACAAAGAGTTGATATTCTTGGTATCCATTGAATTTTTCACGATTTTCTCAATTGAGGGTCAAATTCGAGACGCCTTTCTCAACGGTGAACATCTTGTAGCAATATTTTTCGACTTAGAGAGAAGGCGTATGACACTACATAGCCTTACAACATTTTAAAACAGTTATATGTCGGGTCTTTGTTGACATATGGCTCACTTCATTGTGAACTTTCTTCATGAGCGCCGGTTTTGAGTGTGTGTGGGATCTAGTCTTTCAGAGCGTTTTGTTCAAGAAAATGGTGTTCCACAAGGGAGTGTCCTTAGCATCACGGTGTTTGCTGTTGCCATCAACAACGTTCTTTGGCAGCTCCAGGCTCCTGTGGCCGGTCTGCTTTATGTTGACGATCTTGTCGTTCTTTGTCGCTCCCGTCACCTTCGGGGCATTACTCAACCAGCTTCAAATGACTCAATCGTCTTGTACGCTGTTCGAGCGAGACAGGCTTTCGATTTTCCACCGAGAAATCTCAATGTGTCCACTTCTACCGCCAATTTACTTGTATGAGTCGGAGCCACATAATGGCCACACCGCCAGCAGCGCGACCAGCATCAGGCTTATCACATCTATGCGTACTGTACGCAGAAAGAATGGAGGACTGGGTAGGCCTGGGATGTTTTTCCTGCAAACAGACAACTATAGGTGAGTGGTCAGGAATTATTTGTTTCAATTCCTCAAGGTGACTACAGAAGCATTTAAGGTTCCATTGCGGAAGTACTATAGTGGAATTACTAGATGGGTCAAAAAATTATTGTAACAAGTACATAAATATGTAGTTTTATTACTGTGTATTTTTTCTACAATAGAATATAAAATAAAAATCTCATTTCTTCTTTATAACAGTAAGTTAGTATTATCATAGTGAGCAAACCTGTAAAGAATAAATATGGTAAACGACAATTCCTTTAAATTGCTTGTTTGTTAGCTGTTTACAAATTGATAAATATTTAAATTTGTAGGGAAAGAAATGTAATAGGTTCGTTATAAGTTGACTTAGTTGCTTGAGAATGCGTTTGTGCGACAAGACATACATACATACATATATATATATTACAGTGAAAATTATTTACAGTGAAAGTGTATTCTCTTCATCCTTCGAACTCGCATTTTGCAAAAACAACTGAATGGTAAATCTTTCCTTCGATTGAAATTCTGTTTCACAAAAATTATAACAAAGCTTATTTACTTGAGTAAATTTACTTCAAGTAAATAATAATAGTGATGGGTTTCAATCTCTGCCCAGCTTCATCTGTGATGTCACACCACTCTTTATAACTTACTTCAAACATAGTCTTGGGTGCACGATGTCTCAATGGTACCTTTGGTGCGTGGGTTCTCTGGTTCGAACCGCGGACGAGTAAGTTTGTGGTGGACAACATGGTGTCCGTGGGTTTTCTCGGGATATTCTCATTTCCTAGCACATTATCATTCCACCATCATTCGTTTGTTTTAATCATCGTCTCCCTTATTTTACAAAATGTATAATTAAACTAAAAGATTTCATTTCATTTTAATTTTACAAACATTGTCTCAAACGCATGACCTAAATCATTAACAGTACATACCTGTTAATCATTGACACGTGAGTATTTTCTGACTCACTAGCGTTAGTTTCTTTCTCTAATAAGTGTTGACTATTTGTAGGAATTGAAACACCATCATTACGTTTTATTTATTCTACATCACGACCGTATTCGCTTGTTTCTGTAATTTCTTCTGTTTCTGAATTCTCAATTACATAATTTTGTGCAATTATGTACATGATTTCGTGTACTTTTTCATTATTTTCCAAAAGGTTAGGTGGCACTCCGTTTTCGATGTTTCATATACTGATACTTCTTCTATCTCACTATCAGTAAATAAATGTCTTTTTTTAGAGATAGTTGTGTCAGTTCTGTATCATTTTTCGTGGCAGTTTGTGTACTGCTCTCTGTAAGGATGTCGACGTTTCCTTCACAACTAGTACGACTCTGTTTTCCGAAATAAATCTCCAAGCGTAATTCAGGATCTAGCACACTCTTGTGCTTGAGCAGCTAATTGATATGTATTCTCAGAGATACTTATTCAGTGAGTCACTAACCCCGCCAACATTCTTCTCATTTGAGGTGTTTTGAATATACAATACTAACTGCTGTTTTACGGAATATCCTAGATGTTAGTTTTACAACCAGTAGATTTCAATACTCATTGTATGCAGTGTGAAAACCGACCTGTAAATTCCTTTCCACTTTCTGTTACGAAAACGTATTGGTGATTCGGGTTTAAGAACGGTCTTATATGTTGTATGTAGTTTAAAAGCAATGTTTTTCTTCCTTTATTCATGCGTATGTTTCTAGGTCCTCTCGTCGCAGCAGTCTTGTATCCGAACGCTGGAATCACATGCACTATCGCTTTGTCGCATTGTCTACTTCATTTTGCTGGAGGTGTGGTTTCTACAAATAAACCGCTTTTGAATTCGTGAATTGTCATGTTCAGAATTACAGCAGGTCTTTGTACGGTCTTTAATAAAATATACATTAGGAGGTAGTTTCTAGCTACTGAATGTTCTTTCACTGACAGCGCGCTACTTGTACTTGCATCTCTTAGACATACTTGAGCGGTTTTAGTTACTTCACTGTTTCCAAATGTAGACAGCTCTTTGGCATTATTGTATTTTTTCCTTCTTCCAGTGCAAACTGAAATCTCCTCTTAGGATGTCAGTTGATATTTATTTATTTATTTATTTATTTATTTATATGAAAGTACACAGGCATACACCCACAACATACCTTCTTGACTTACATAATTGATGGTAACACGACTTTACAAAGAAGAAAAATAAAACATGGAAAGAGAAAAAATAAAAGAAAAAAATACTAAAAAATAAAAAAAGGAAAGAATGTACAATCCAGCCACGAGAACAATAATATACATATATATAATATATATCAGTACGTTAACAAATAATAATAGATCATACATGGACATTATTCAGTATTTCATAGAGAAGTTTAACAAATTTAACTTTTCCATCTGAAAATAGGTCTATCCTATCATTTAATTTATTATAGACTCTCAGCATTCGTATAATAGGTGAGTGTGCATGAGTTGAACTTTTCGACATAGGTATATAAAAGATATTTTGATTTCTGGAGCGATATCTTGGTACATAGAAAGGGATATGTAGCAACAGTGTTGAACTATTAATTCTATTTGTCAATATATTTCT
The DNA here is from genome assembly GCF_964235325.1 of Thermobia domestica. NCBI lineage: Eukaryota > Metazoa > Arthropoda > Insecta > Zygentoma > Lepismatidae > Thermobia > Thermobia domestica. The sequence continues at coordinate 220,880,467 of NC_137460.1, read as the reverse complement.
TAAAATAATAAGAGAGTGTACAATTCTTCTATCCTTTAAGCTACTTAGTTTGAATAGCGAGCGTAAAAGAGACACTGACAAGTAAGTTGTTGAATCTGGTTTAAATGTTTTATAATATAAATATCTTAAAAAATTGTTTTGAATCACCTCAATTGCTTGGATGTCTCTCTTAAAGTGGGGACTCCAGATTACCGACGCATACTCTAATTTGCTTCTAACTAGGGTTGCATATAACTTGATAATTACTGATGGTTGTGAAAATATTTTTGTGTTTCTGACAACAAAACCTAAGGCTCTATTTGCTGAGTCTATAACACTAACTAAATGATTACCAAATGTTAATTTACAATCAAAAATTACACCAAGATCTTTAATCGATGTAACATTCTCTATTTGGATATTATTAATTTTGTATACATTTTTAACTAATTTGTTTTTTCTATTAAAGGTTACACTTTTACACTTATTTACGTTCAGTTGTAGTTTATTTAAACCACACCAATCTATGATTTTATTCATGTTTTGTTGTAAAATTTTGCTATCTTCTTCAACTGTAACTGATTTATAAATCTTTACATCGTCGGCAAATAACAAACAATTGGAATTTTCTACAACCTCAGGCAAATCATTAATTAGAATTAAAAACAACAAAGGACCAAGATTGGAACCTTGCGGAACACCAGATGAACTTACAAACTGATAAGAAATTTCTTGTTGAAACTCTACATATTGATTTCTATTATGTAAATAAGATAGAAACAACATAATTAAATTTTTGGATAATCCGAATGTTATAAGTTTCTTGATTAATATTTCATGATCTATTTTGTCAAAAGCCTTAGCAAAGTCCAAATATATTACATCCATTTGTTCCTTTTTTTCAAAACAATTGTAGATCTCCTGTGAGAATTCCAACAAGTTAGTTACTGTTGATCTGTTAGGGAAAAAGCCATGTTGATTTGGAGAAATGCAAATTTTCACATGATTAAACACCTTTTCGTATAGTATGTATTCATATACTTTACACATTGAATTAATTATTGAAATAGGCCTATAATTTGTCATAACGTTCGAATTACCTGATTTCAAAATTGGAGTTATTTTTGTTTCTTTCCATTTTTGAGGAAAAATATTAGTTTTCAATGACAAATTAATAATAAATTTAATTTGATCGCATAGAACATCTGCACATGCTTTAATAACGTAAGAAGGAATTCCATCTGGGCCACAAGATTGTTTGGGTTTGAGATGCTTAATAGCACTTTTAACCTCATCTGAAGAAACATAGTTAAAATGCAAAATATCAAGTTTGTGATGTATGTTCGGAAAATCTCCAAGAACATCGTTAATTTTATAACTAAAGTTGGTTTGACTGTAAACTGAAGAAAAATATTTTGCAAAATCGTTTGATATATTGCCTTGGGAAAAGTTCTCGTTATTCAAAGTGTACACTAGATTTCTTATGTTATGTTGTTGTTTGGTATTTACAAATGACCAAAAACGTTTTATATTATCATTGACATTCATTTGGAGTTGTTCTATGTAATCATCATAAGCTCTATGTATAAGCTGTTTTAATTCCGACCTTAAGTTCCTGAATCTTTCGTCATAATACCTAGAGAATTTACGCTTTTTAGCACATTTTTTCTTAATTTTAATAGTTTGAATTATTTCTCTGGTAAACCATACCGGATACCTAGACTTCCTAACTTGCGTACGTATTGGTATACAATTATCAAAACATTTATATAAAGAATCATATAGAAACATTAGTGCTAAGTCGACACTATCGAAATCATATAGGTTTTTCCAGTCATAATCACGCAGTGTACAGTATAATTTGTAAAAGTCGGCTTCCCTATAATTATAATATTTTCTTTGCGTTGTCTTACTTATGGGCATTTTTTTGACTGACGGTACTGAAATTGATAAACTAGGATGATTAACATCTTCAGGTACTAAGGGAGACTCATCTTGCTCGAGTTCCACTGTAACATTCGCTAGAACCAAATCTAAGGTTCTTAGGTTATAATTTTGTATAGTATTATATGAAGTCATGTTAAAATATGAAATAAATTGTTGGAGCCTTTGACACGTTCTCGATCCTCCTAGGAGATTATGATTTGAATTATCAATTTCTTTTATATTAAAGTCTCCAACTATAAAGATGTCGGAAGCAACTAAACAGTTGTTCTGTTCTAAATGATTAAAATAATCTTGATATACACTTATTGGGGAAGATGGTGTTATATAAACAACATTTATAAATAACTTTTGAGTTTCATCACGAATATATATTGTGAGTGATTCACAATTTTGTGCATTATATGTTACCTCATGAATAGTTTTATATAACTTCTTAACCGCCACAAGTACACCCCCACCTCCAGATTTACCTGATAACGTAAGGTCTCTATCATTTCTAAAAACATTATACCTGTTATCGAATAATTCAGCAGTCTTAACATCAGTATTCAAAAATGTTTCTGTTAAGGCTATAATATCATAGTTACTACTTAATATGTTTTTGAGAAAAAGGTGAGTTTTGGTCCTGAGACCCCTAACATTTTGATAATATAATGAAAGTTTATTTTTGTACTCCATCTCCTATACGAGTATTTATAAATATTAACCAATTGATATCAATGAGATAATAAATCCATTTATATAGATCCATATATAGAATAAATCCATTTAGAAATAAACATGTTCAATTCTCATTCTTGTGTACTTCGTTTCTTCATTAGACAAGAATTGTAAGTTTTCAGCGAACCCATATAAAACAGAACAATTCCTGGTTTCTCTTCTTTCAGATTTGTAAAAAAAAATACTTTTTTAATTTGGAGATACTAATCTGTTGTAATTTCTTTTACTGAAGAAACTTAGATATTTCAAGTATCTCCGTTTTACTTGTCTTATATTCTGTTCTCCATTTTTTGTTCCTGTTATAGAACCTCCATCAATAGATAACAACCATTTATCAAACAGTGACCAAGGTTCCATCGTAAAATTCAATGAACTACATTTCGAACATGGACCTTGTGTTGTAGGACCTTGTTATTGTTCGCCCAATTCGGTCGTATCCCCTGGTTTTCTTTCTTTCCCTTTCTCAGAGTCGATAAATATTGCTTGCTTCATTTTCTCATTTTGTGTACTTGCACCAAATGCTAATCAAGATGTAAAATTGCTGAGGTAAGTCCATCCACGGCGTAATGTTTACCTTGCGTTTTATGCTTATTTGAAATCTGAGGTAAGGAATAGCTGATATTTCTTGTTTTCTGTGGACTCCAGGAATGAAGGTCTCGAAGGTGTTTTGGAATTTCGTATACATTTCGTGAGCGAATCGGGCATTCTTTTTCTTTCCTTCAGTTAATGATGTCTTTTATTCGTATTATTTACTTTTGATATCCATTGAATTTGTGACGATTTTGTTAACCGAACACACACCTACAAATACATGATACTACAGGTATTCATCATTACCTTTCATTTATTTAAGTTAAAGCAAATCTATTGGAATTTCTAACATTTATTTATTGTAGTTATTATCTTAGTATTCTTTGTATCAATTACAAAGAGTTGATATTCTTGGTATTCATTGAATTTTTCACGATTTTCTCAATTGAGGGTCAAATTCGAGACGCCTTTCTCAACGGTGAACATCTTGTAGCTATATTTTTCGACTTAGAGAGAAGGCGTATGACGCTACATAGCCTTACATCTTAAAACAATTATATGTCGGGTCTTTGTGGACATATGGCTCACTTCATTGTGAACTTTCTTCATGAGCGCCGGTTTTGAGTGTGTGTGGGATCTAGTCTTTCAGAGCGTTTTGTTCAAGAAAATGGTGTTCCACAAGGCAGTGTCTTTAGCATCATGGTGTTTGCTGTTGCCATCAACAACGTTCTTTGGCAGCTCCAGGCTCCTGTGGCCGGTCTGCTTTATGTTGACGATCTTGTCGTTTTTTGTCGCTCCCGTCACCTTCGGGGCATTACTCAACCAGCTTCAAATGACTCAATCGTCTTGTACGCTGTTCGAACGAGACAGACTTTCGATTTTCCACCGAGAAATCTCAATGTGTCCACTTCTACCGCCAATCCACTTGTATGAGTCGGAGGCACATATGGCCACGCCGCCAACAGCGCGACCAACATCAGGCTTATCACATCTATGTGTACTGTACCCAGAAACATTGGAGGACTGGGTAGGCCACCAATTGTTCCATCATCATTCGTTTGATTTAATCATCGTCTCCCTTATTTTACAAAATGTATAATTAAACTAAAAGATTTAATTTCATTTTAATTTTACAAACATTGTCTGAAACGCATGACCTAAATCATTAACAGTACATACCTGTTGATTAATCATTGACACGTGAGTATTTTCTGTCTCACTAGCGTTTGTTTCTTTCTCTAATAAGTGTTGACTATTTGTAGGAATTGAAACACCATCATTACGTTTTATTGATTCTACATCACGACCGTATTCGCTTGTTTCTGTAATTTCTTCTGTTTCTGAATTTTCAATTACATAATTTCGTGCAATTATATACATGATTTCGTGTACTTTTTCATTATTTTCCAAAAAGCAATCTCAAAAAGTTTAGATGGCACTCCGTTTTCGATGTTTCATATACTGATACTTCTTCTATCTCACTATCAGTAAACAAATGTCTTTTCTTAGAGATAGTTGTGTCAGCTCTGTATCATTTTTCGTGGCAGTTTATGTACTGCTCTCTGTAATGATGTCGACGTTTCCTTCACATCTAGTACGACTCTTTTTTCCGAAATAAATCCCCAAGCGTAATTCAGGATCTAGCACACTCTTGTGCTTGAGCAGCTAATTTATATGTATTCTCAGAGATACTTATTCAGTGAGTCATTAACCCCGCCAACATTCTTCTCATATGAGGTGGTTTGAATGTACCATACTAACTGCTGTTTTTAGAGGACTGGGTAGGCCTGGAATGTGTTTCCTGCAAACAGACAACAATAGGTGAGTGGTAAGGAATTATTTGTTTCAATTCCTCAAGGTGATTACAGAAGCTACTAAGGTTCCATTGCAGAAGTACCATAGTGGAATTACTAGATGGGTCAAAAAATTATTGTAACAAGTACATAAATATATAATTTTATTATTGTTTATTTTTGGTACAAAATAATAAAAAATATAAAATAAAAAAAATCTCATTTCTTCTTTATAACAGTACGTTAGTATTATCATAGTGAACAAACCTGTAAAGAATAAATATGGTAAACGACAATTCCTTTAAATTGCTTATTTGTTAGCTGTTTACAAATTGATAAATATTTAAATTTGTAGGGAAAGAAATGTAATAGGTTCGTTATAAGTTGACTTAGTTGCTTGACAATGCGTTTGTGCGACAAGACGTACCTACATATATATATATATATATTACAGTGAAAATTATTTACAGTGAAAGTGTATTCTCTTCATCCTTCGACCTCACATTTTGCAAAAACGACTGTATGGTAAATCTTTCTTTCGATTGAAATGATGTTTTACAAAAATTATAATAAAGCTTATATACTTGAATAAATTTACTTCTAGTAAATAATAATAGTGATGGGTTTCAATCTCTGCTCAACTTCATCTGTGATGTCACACCACTCTTTATAACTTACTTCAAACATAGTCTTGGGTGCACGATGTCTCAATGGTACCTTTGGTGCGTGGGTTCTCTGGTTCGAACCGCGGACGAGTAAGTTTGTGGTGGACAACATGGTGTCCGGGATATTCTCATTTCCTAGCACATTATCATTCCACCATCATTCGTTTGTTTTAATCATCGTCTCCCTTATTTTACAAAATGTATAATTAAACTAAAAGATTTCATTTCATTTTAATATTGCAAACATTGTCTCAAACGCATGACCTAAATCATTAACAGTACATACCTGTTGATTAATCATTGACACGTGAGTATTTTCTGACTCACTAGCATTAATTTCTTTCTCTAATAAGTGTTGATTATTTGTAGAAATTGAAACACCATCATTACGTTTTATTGATTCTACATCACTGCCATATTCGCTTGTTTCTGTAATTTCTTCTGTTTCTGAATTCTCAATTACATAATTTCGTGCAATTATGTACATGATTTCGTGTACTTTTTCATTATTTTCCAAAAAGCTATCTCAAAAAGTGTAGGTGGCACTCCGTTTTCGATGTATCATATACTGATACTTCTTCTATCTCACTATCAGTAAACAAATGTCTTTTCTTAGAGATAGTTGTGTCAGCTCTGTATCATTTTTCGTGGCAGTTTATGTACTGCTCTCTGTAAGGATGTCGACGTTTCCTTCACATCTAGTACGACTCTTTTTTCCGAAATAAATCTCCAAGCGTAATTCAGGATCTAGCACACTCTTGTGCTTGAGCAGCTAATTTATATGTATTCTCAGAGATACTTATTCAGTGAGTCATTAACCCCGCCAACATTCTTCTCATTTGAGGTAGTTTGAATGTACCATACTAACTGCTGTTTTTCGGAATATCATAGATGTTATATTAGTTTTACAACCAGCAGATTTCAATACTCATTGTATGCAGTCTGAAAACTGACTTACTGTAAATTCCTTTCCACTTCCTGTTACGAAAACGTATTGGTGATTCGGGTTTAAGAACGGTCTTACATGTTGTATGTAGTTTAAAAGCAATGTTTTTCTTCCTTTATTGATGCGTATGTTTCTAGGTCCTCTCGTTGCAGCAGTCTTGTATCCGAACGCTGGAATCACATGCACTATCGCTTTGTCGCATTGTCTACATCATTTGCTGGAGGTGTGGTTTCTAGAATTAAACCGCTTTTGAATTCGTGAATTGTCATGTTCAGAATTACAGCAGGTCTTTGTACGGTCTTTAATAAAATATGCATTAGAAGGTAGTTTCTAGCTACTGAATGTTCTTTCACTGACAGCGCGCTACTTGTACTTGCATCTCTTAGACATACTTGAGCGGTTTTAGTTACTTCACTGTTTCCAAATGTAGACAGCTCTTTGGCATTATGGTATTTTTTCCTTCTTCCAGTGCAAACTGAAATCTCCTCTTAGGATTTCAGTTGATATATAGAATAAATCCATTTAGAAATAAACATGTTCAATTCTCATTCTTGTGTACTTCGTTTCTTCATTAGACAAGAATTGTAAGTTTTCAGCGAACCCATATAAAACAGAACTATTCCTGGTTTCTCTTCTTTCAGATTTGTAAAAAAAAATACTTTTTTAATTTGGAGATACTAATCTGTTGTAATTTCTTTTACTGAAGAAACTTAGATATTTCAAGTATCTCCGTTTTACTTGTTTTATATTCTGTTCTCCATTTTTTGTTCCTGTTATAGAACCTCCATCAATAGATAACAACCATTTATCAAACAGTGACCAAGGTTCTATCGTAATATTCAATGGACTACATTTCGAACATGGACCTTGTGTTGTAGGGCCTTGTTATTGTTCGCCCAATTCGGTCGTATCCCCTGGTTTTTTTTTTCTTTTCCTTTCTCAGAGTCGATAAATATTGCTTGCTTCATTTTCTCATTTTGTGTACTAGCATCAAATGCTAATCAAGATGTAAAATTGCTGAGGTACGTCCATCCACGGCGTAATGTTCACATCGCGTTTTATGTTTATTTGAAATTTGAGGTAAGGAATAGCTGATATTTTTTGCCTTCTGTGGGCTCGAGGAATGAACTTCTCGAAGGTATTTTGGAATTTTGTATACATTTCGTGATCGAATCGGGCATTCTTTTTCTTTCCTTCAGTTAATGATGTCTTTTATTCGTATTATTTACTTTTGATATCCATTGAATTTGTGACGATTTTGTTAACCGAACACACACCTACAAATACATGATACTACAGGTATTCATTAATTACCTTTCATTTATTTAAGTTAAAGCAAATCTATTGGAATTTCTAACATTTATTTATTGTAGTTATTATCTTAGTATTCTTTGTATTAATTACAAAGAGTTGATATTCTTGGTATCCATTGAATTTTTCACGATTTTCTCAATTGAATGTCAAATTCGAGACGCCTTTCTCAACGGTGAACATCTTGTAGCAGTATTTTTCGACTTAGAGAGAAGGCGTATGACACTTGATATCCTTACAACATCTTAAAACAATTATATGTCGGGTCTTTGTAGACATGTCGGCTGACTTCATTGTGAGCTTTCTTCTTGAGCGCCGGTTTTGAGTGTGTGTGTGATCTAGTCTTTCAGAGCGTTTTGTTCAAGAAAATGGTGTTCCACAAGGCAGTGTCCTTAGGATCACGGTGTTTGCTGTTGCCATCAACAACGTTCTTTCGCAGCTCCAGGCTCCTGTGGCCGGTCTGCTTTATGTTGACGATCTTTTCATTTTTTGTCGCTCCCGTCACCTTCGGGGCATTACTCAACCAGCTTCAAATGACTCAATCGTCTTGTACGCTGTTCGAACGAGACAGACTTTCGATTTTCCACCGAGAAATCTCAATGTGTCCACTTCTACCGCCAATCCACTTGTATGAGTCAGAGCGACATATGACCACGTCGCCAGCAGCGTGACCAGGATCAGGCATATCACATCTGTGCGTACTGTACCCAGAAAGAATGGAGGACTGGGTAGGCCTGGAATGTTTTTCCTGCAAACAGACAACTATAGGTGAGTTGTCAGGAATTATTTGTTTCAATTCCTCAAGGTGACTACAGAAGCTACTAAGGTTCCATTGCAGAAGTACCATAGTGGAATTACTAGATGGGTCAAAAAATTATTGTAACAAGTACATAAATATGTAATTATATTATTGTTTTTTTTGTACAAAAGAGTAAAAAATAAAAAAATCTCATTTCTTCTTTATAACAGTACGTTAGTATTATCATAGTGAGCAAACCTGTAAAGAATAAATATGGTAAACGACAATTCCTTTAAATTGCTTATTTGTTAGCTGTTTACCAATTGATAAATATTTAAATTTATAGGGAAAGAAATGTAATAAGTTCGTTAGAAGTAGCGTATATAGGGTTATATATAGGGTTCCATTCCATATCATAAACCATAGGTACATTAATGCACCCGTTTAAATTTTTGGGAGGGGTACCATGGCCAACCCCTTAAATTTTGGAAATTTTTCAATTTAAGCATTTGCTATCATAGTACATGACCTCGACATGTATCATGATAAATTTGGGTGGTCCACCTTGTTCCCTTTCATGGGTAAGAAATTGACAAAATATAAACATAAGCAATATGTTGTACCACGTGTTTGGTTTTTGGCCCAATTTATTCCCTTTAACGCGGCCTTATTACCGTATATGGTTATATGGTCATGTATATGGTTTCATTTCTTATCATAAGACGTGGGACATTGATGCACCCTTTAAAATTGGGAGGGGGTATCTTGGCTCATCCACTCAGTTTAGAAATTGTTTAATAGAAGCATTTGTTATCATAGTACAGATCTTCAATATGTACCACTATAAATTTGGATGGTCCACATCGTTCCCGTTCAACAAAGAAACAAAGAAACAAATATTTAAATGTATATAATAAGATTACGATTTATTATAGGTAAAAATGTTAAAAACTTTCAACAGTTTGGCTTCATTTTATAGTTCTGTATTTTGGGATGTCTCATTGTGGCCCATACGTGCTTGTCTCATTCTGGCCCGATCTGTTTCTTAACACATATTCAGTCCGATCACCTGGAAGAACATGCACTATATTAACAAATTATACTAAGTTATAAAGAAAGATGTAAGCATTTAACATTCGAATTTAATTTACCTGTATTCTTAGAGGATCACCACAAAACGACGTACTGAATAATTTGCCGAAAAACTACTTTCAATGTGAATTTCTAACATATGTCGTTCTGTTTACACCATAACGTACAGCCATTTGCAGTATGGACTTGTGGGTAGGTTTTGTATTTATGAGTTTACACTGTAGATGGTGACATAATTCATGCATGCAAACTAGAGATAACTCAAACGTCTCACTGTGGCCCGTGTCTCATTGTGGCCCACCCTCCCCTATAATTTAACTTACCTATTATACCTTTATTAAAATGATCAGATACCTTTATTGAGATGATCTCATGACCTTTGTCTTTACGACGGATTGATGCATAAGAAAACCAGTATCTCCAATGTTTTGTATCCAACTCGGTTTCTTCTGTCGTTAAGAATGTATCCAGCCAAGGAGAATATTCTTTCCGATGGAACGAAAGTGGCAGGGATACACAAATATTTGGAGGCCATTTCTGTCAGTTGTGGAAGAGTTTGCTTTTGTTTTCCTCAGGAAACAAGAGGGTCACTTTTTCTGTCCATGTAGGGCGTTCCTAATGTTGTCGGAGAATTATGCTTGCACTGCTGTTTACTACTGACTTGGTTTTCAGATGAGCCTCTTTATCAAATTGAACCCAAATTGAACTGGAATCCGTAGCTTCCGTCTCCTGCAGTGCGACGTACTTTGTTGCTGTTGATTCATTTACTGAATCTGCTTCTTCACAAAGTGAGATAAGTTTTTTACTTTGCCACTTGTATGCAGACTTAGCATTTTGTTCTATGCCAAACGCTGCCTTTTTAAATCGTGAATCTAAATATATAGCAATTGCTGCAGTTTTACATGTCTCCATCGATCCCAAACTCGTAGCAATGCTATCTGTCAGAAATGCCTGTAGACGTTTGCCTTCATCTGTCCTTTATGTTCTTGCTAGTGTGCTGCACTCGTCGTATGAGGAAACAACCATTGATAACGTTGGATAAGAATTCCCAGATAACTCGACCCTCATCAGTTCTAGTGGTTTAAGGAGTGGAATGCAATCAATTATTACACTCCACTCCGTGGCATCAATTGCCCTGGGGTCTAGGGACAAAGACAGACGAGCAAGAGACAATGACTTTCTCACTACCAACAGTCTTTCTAACATTATTAAGGTGCAGTTTCACTTTGCTGCAGCGTCTTGATTTAGCATTAATTCAGCGTGTCCGAAGGTGCTCTGAACGCTAAGAAGCTTTTCTATAACAACACAACTTTGAAATATGTAACAAGGGCCCTACACTTACTGAGTAGATCCTCAAAAGTTGCGGCTATACTTGGTAGCTACTAGATTAACCGTGTGTGCTACATACGAAATATGCAGTGCCTTTGTCTTTCACGGCATTGAACTTGTTAAAAGCATTGCCCGTGACATTGGCTACCACTTTATCTCATATACCCCACTCATTTAAACTTAAGTTAGCGATATTCGCCTTCGTATTCCTTTCTTGCCTTTCTTTAGTTCCTGAGACAAAAGATTTTATTTTTTGACTGTGTATGCAGTGAGCAGTAAGTCAAAAATGATTTTGTGTTGTCTGACGTTCATATGTTTGTAGTAATGGCAGTATGTTGCACGGCAGTTGCGACACTCTGCACTTCACTTTTCACTTCTTTATATACGCACGGTAGTATTTGTGTAGTTAGCGTTTTCTTACTGGAAGGATTGTATCTAGGTTCGAGTTTCTTGGAATATACCAAAAAGAACTTTCTTTCCATGATAAAAAGTGTTTCATAGTCTTTAGTGATCATTTTCACCAACTTCGTGTCAATTTGCATGATCTGTTCCTCGGGCAATTCGTTTCCTCTTGTTCAAGCAGAAAGTACCAATTGACGCAAACGCGATTATTTGCTTACTGACTGCTGTAATTGTACCATAACAATTGATGTACATGTTGTTGAAGGTTGCACATTAAATGGTGTTGATGGTTGCACAGTGACTGCTTCTAATGTCTCAGTATCCATTAATTGCTCCACTTCTTCAAGTAGTCTCATTGACGAGTCTATTGTTGGGTGTTTCCTTCTTAAATATGTCTTCATAGTATTATCGCAATATTTAAAATCTTGTTTACACAAATTACATGTGATACTATTAGCTTACATTTTTTCCTTACACAATATTTCCACACTGTGGAGCGTTTTTGATTGTGATTCGTTGTTTGATTTCAGAATCCACGGCTCAATTATTAGAAAATAAATCACGTGCAGAGTACGAAAGTAATTCGCAAAAGTAATAGTAATAATAAAGAAAATGCGCAATTGAAAATGAAACCAATTTATAGTTCAATAGAACTCTCGAGACGAGGATCACGATAGTTGATCTTTGTCAGGCCACTGTCTTTTGCGGACGGTATTCTCATACATAACCCACTTCTAATCACCTGTTATGATCGTGTCTATAAAGCCATAATTTTTACCCGATAGCAAACTTCTGGTGATTACATGCAATGTTATTTATTCCGTTCGCTGAGATTGTGAAGTATCCATGCTCCTAACTTGCTGACTCCCGTAATTTCTCAAGGTGGTGGCAAATAGTTGATTGTGATGTATTCAACCTTTCTGCGATATCTCTTGTTGACTGACGTAGAGTTTGTTCCAATATTGCCTTTAAAATGTATTCGTTAAAGTCGGAAGGACGTCCAGCCCTCGGTTCGTCTCTTAAGGCCTGGACTGTTGATGAAATATTTAAGAATGAAATAGCTAAAAGTTTCCGGAAAGTAAGTAGTTAATCAAGATAACTACCATTTCCTGACTTTTTTGAGAATATATTGTGCCATATTGTGGATCTATTATGTACTTATTTATCAAAGAGTATAAAGAAAATCGTTGCAGCCGTTTTCCAGAAAATAGTTGGCAAAAACGTATCCCTATTAGTAAACCACCTCTTTCTGAGAGTACACCAGATAAATATACGAGTTAAAAACATACTTTTCGTGGATTTTCACATACATCTTAAAACTGAATTTCTGATTAAAAGATTATGAAACAAAGAAAAAAAGAAATTAGTTATGGAAATATTACCTCATCTCAAAATTTCTTGAACTTCCTTTCTAAAAACTATGAACGAATGAATGTAGTTTTCGAGTATAACACTGCTTTCTTATATCCATCATTCACGATACCTGACACCAGAAAGAAGTTTTATATTTTCAGGTACAGGAGGCCTTTACCATTAACCCACTTTTTCTGAATTTTTTTCTTCAAAGAAAATTTGTAGATTTGGAGTAAACGACTTCTTTAGAAGTGCAAATTAAGGTTTTTAATGAAAAATGTAATGTACAATGCACCTAGAGCGATTTATATCCCGTAGCATATATGGCACGCAAAGCAGAAGAGTCAATTTTGACGTGTTATATTAGTATATGTCACACTAACCAATAGAAATCAATATTTGAAACACAAAATATAGTTTTACAATTAGCAATGTTCAGACACTAACGAAAATAATGAGTTGGTATGGAATGACTCGAAACATTGAATAATACGTGTAAGCCTACTTCACATCTTACACAAACACAAAATTCGGGGGAACTTTTACAGTTTTCTGCAGCATAACGGCGACTTTTCTTGTCCGGGATCACTGCCAGTAAGTGATTCCTTCCAGCGCATCTTTTGTCAATCTTTACTTTGGTGGTTACCAGTGAGCTTCCGGGTAGCTCAGGGACCATTTAAATGACGGATTAATACTAAGATAACGTTCCACGATGTATCTGCAACTGCGACATGTCATGTCAAATTTTTCTTGAAAAGACCTAGAAATTTTGAACAGAAGTGTCCAGAATCCATGTAAATATGGACAACAGCCATTTTCCCCTCTTACGTGAATTTTACATTTTTCAACATTTTTTTTTTCCCATTCTGTCTGTACTGCTCATGAACTCATTGTACTTTCCTATCAGACCTGATCGAGTAACTGCAATCTTTTCTCTCCTTTTTGGAATATCTGGTTGCAGATGATACGAATTCCACTGCATGGCATGTAGAAGCGGTGGACACTATTGAGTTGTCTAACTACTTACAGACAACATTTCCACTTTCTGTGCCAATTTTATATTTATAATGCTCTCTTTTTATCTCCTTAACCTTTGCTGTATAAGATTTCAGGTAACAGTTTTTGAGAAATCTAACAGTTGCAGTTGTTCTCTAACCACAATTTTTTAGGTGAACTAGAAGGGTGATGGGTGTGAACAAATTGTCGAAATAGAACAGGAAGGGTAGAAGCTGTGCTTCAGCTGGACATTTCGAAGAACAGCTTACTGTTGTCATGGACCCAGGTTATCTAACACTCCGCCACTATCTTTATCGACCGAATCCTCACCTGAATCGACATTGGATGCGGGTGACTATGTAGACTGAATGTGTATCAAATTCCTCCCTTTCCAGTATTTGTGCAGTCTCATGGACACTCTGGCTCCTGAAAAGAGAATTTTGAGGATATTTCAGTGAATTGCGTAGCGTGTCATATATGTAACACTAAATTCAAATACATACTACAACAGGAAACCAGCCATTAAGTTCCTCAGTCACTTGCTCCGCAGTTGCACGACGGTTCTGCGTGACAATACGCTTTAATACCCGGCGTGACCTGTCACTCATGAGTTTCTTCCGCCCACTGTTCCGCTTCCCCGATGTGGTTTTCCCGTGTGTTGTGTAGGCCGTCATCACCTTCGACACTGTCCCACGTGACACACCTAACACAGTAACCACTGCCGTCACACTCACTTCACATAACCGCGCACCAACAATTTGCCCTCTTTGAAAATCTGAGAGGTATCCCATTTTACACTACCTCCGACTGCTGTTCCACTGCGCCTGACGTAGTATGGAGACCGACCTAACACACCACCACCAGCGGTCCGGCGCTGCGAGCGCCACGACACCACTGCCAACCCATACATCTGACGTGTTGCCAACTACAGGTGTTTCCATTTTTCTGATCACCATCTGTATATACGAATAGATAAGACTTTGAAATATTACCTGGAACGGAAGGCGGTCGAACAACTGGATCGTACACACGCTTAGTTCTTCTCTCTGCCTCGCTTCTGTCTTCCTAGACGGTCGATACTCCAGTTGTTTCTTCTTGCTCACTGTGGTTGCCAACTTCCTCCTCAGTGCGTGAGTGCAGTCCATCTTCCATTTGAGATGCAACCTCAGCTACACAAGTTCCACAAAATCTTGTCGAAGTATCATGGCCTGTGCTGCCCGTCTCTTAAAATGGAGCCAGCGCCACAGGTAATACACACCTCTGAAGAAGATAGTCACTGGCGATTCTTCAGGAGGAATACCACTAATACAAACACTTTTATTTTTTCAACTTTTCCGGAAAGAAATAAAAAAGCGTTTTTTTTTTTTTTTTTTTTTTTACCAACAGCTTCAAAATTTCCAGAAATCTTACGTGGTAAATTTCATAGGAAAAGGATTATAAATACGAAAATTAGAATGAGTAAAACAAAATGTTGCTAAATGGGCAAGAAAGTTTTATTTTCGTTTTATTGTTCTTGTGAGTTTTAAGTGAATCAGCGTGTTAAATCAGGTACGTAGCATTTTCATGTTTCAGTAGTAGTTGTTCTAAGGAAAATAATAAATTATTAATATTTATAAGAGCATTGCGTAACCTGAATAAGTTAAAATTGTGCTCTTTACTAAAATCAAACATTCGTTAGCATTCCGCGAATTAAGATTTAGATATGTAAATAAATAATCCTAGGAATTGGGGCTATGAACTAACACATTTCAAAACTTAATTGTTTCAATTATTTTGGCGTGGAAGTATTTGTATATTAAACACTTAATGTTATAAGGAATAAGCACAAAAATATTGTTTTGGAGAAATAACAGATAACAGTTAAAACTTACAACAGTTTTCTCAAAAAGAAAAGAGAAGTATAATATCTTCGTAATTATATAGTCCTAAACTGTCCAAATATAGAACATCTTCTGCTTTCGGAGCGCAATGATTAAACTTCAATAAGAACATCTAACTACACGAATAAACGTGATATCATTTTGAAGGGGAGTTGGGAAACTACATTTCAAATTGAAAGCTAAGCCACCATTTTTCAAGATACCTCCGCATATTGTTAGTATGACAGACCTTTATTTCTCTTAATGCCCTGGGATAAATTAAAATATACCCAACAAGTAATTCCTTGCTTCTTTTCAACTTCAGAATTATCGTACATCATATCATCAAATGGGGATTAGCTTAACCCATTAAATTCCAAATTATTTTTTTCTTACAAATTTTAATTTTTCTATGCAAAATGGACATATTTAATGTAGAGAATTAATTTTGTATGCATGTGCGCTGGCACAGGGTTTTCGTGTCGGTAATATATCCCGTCCTCAAATGAGGAGGCTGGGCATTTATGTGTTTTTATCGTACATACTCTTGGTGGGGTTAGATTACCGTATAAACTGTTCTACATACATTTTGATTTATTCGGAATACATTTTATGAAAACTAGTTAATATATGTTATGTAAGTGGTGTTGCATGTTTTACTGTTTTGATGTACAATAATACAACCTAATATAATCAGTTTTTATACCTAAAATAATGGTATACTTTGGAAACAAGTATCCTTTACTTTCGATGGTAAGGAGCAAAGCACTTTATACACAATGTGACAGAACATTTATGCAGAAAGATCTAGGCTTTGATTTATAACCTTCTCGAGTACATCTTCTCTGTTTCCCTCTCTTGCCCATCAAGAGGTCGACACCAACAAACCGTACATCAGGAAGCACTTGTTTTCGGCTAGATACCACCATTCTCGGAGCACGAACAAGCTCTTCACTGTCTGATTTCAATTTCACGTATTACACAGCTACAGTGCGCCTGAAGTTCAGAAGATCTAGGTCACTGGTGCCATGTATGAGCTTGTGAATAATCCGTGCGTTTACAAGAGCCATATCTATCATACGAGTAAACAGTGGCCAATACCATTTTTGCCCCTAACTGCGATCGTATATTTACTTACCAGCCAATCGTGATGATCAACTCCTCCCATATACAAACTGTAATTTTTCAAGAGTGGGTTGTGGAACAGGAACTTTTTTTCTTACAGTTCTGTTGTATCTGAAAGCAGACGAAAGAGGTACAATGGTATCATGGTTTGTAGCAGCAGTTACACATATGTTGTCCTTCCACTTCACGAATAAAATTTCTCGTCTGGTGTCAAACTGGAAATCATAAGTGCCTCGATCCTCCTTTTGTAGCTCTTTCGTTGGTTTAAGAGGGCAATTTCCAACACTATTTTCTCTAAGAGTACCGGATGCTTGGAAACCCAAATCTTTCAAATCAATAAGCAAATCACGGCTAGTAAAATAATTGTCAAAGAACACAACGTACCCTTGAGAATTAGATGTTCAAAACAACCACAACATGATCATTCGTAGTTTTTGTGTATTGTCTTTACCATAATATAAATCAAACTAGTAAGAGAATCCATTCGATCCGCATAAAGCTCAGAGTTTGTATCCAAATCTAACTGGTTTCCCACGGATAAACTGCTTCAAACTACTATGTCCATAGAACTTGACAATCATTTCATCAACCGACAAATACTTACTGAATATACCAAACTGCTTGAAAGAAACATTCAACAAGAGGCCTAATCTTGAATCCTCGGTCGTGTTTATTGTCATTGGCAACACCACTATCGTTAAAATGCAACGTTGACTTCTATTTCAAATATCTATTTCTTGGCATTGCTTGTTTTACAAGGTTAACTTTAAATCTTCGTCAGACCAATACAAACGTTCTGAGGGAAGCTTATGGTAGCTGGTAGAAAAAAGAATTCCAGTAAACACTCTGAGTTCGTTAACATCCAATACAAAATCTTGCACATTTTTATCCGTCTTAGCATATCTCCCTGTTTCTTTGACAATGTGATCCAATACCTCGTCCTGAACCAATTTTTCAAACAACTCTTTTGGTGACAAGACTTTTAGTGAACTTTTAATTTTTTCCTCTTGTATTTCAGTTTCATTATTAGAATTCAATTCTTTTCAATAACAAGGTGCTACATTGTTCCATTTGGGATTTATGTGTGTCAGAGAACGCTTTTTACGTGTATTTCAAGTTGGCTGTTATTGTAGATGAATTGATCTGACTGTTATTACACTTAACTTTCGAAATATATTCTAATTGAAAAGTTCATGGTACATCCTCTATTTCTGCAGTGCTTCCAATTATGTCCTCCGGTCACTTATCTTCATCCGTCAAGTTGTCCACATTACGTGGGCATACAACAATGTCAATGTTATCACAATCACTATCAATACTTTGTTCGCAAGATTCATCATTTAGAATTTCTTCTGTCTCACAGTGAGAGGACAAATACGTTTGTCACTCATCGCATGTAAAACATACAGATCGGCACATCAGTTGCTATCGACTAACGCAAAACAATTAGTCAACTGTTTCAATACTGCCAGAACAATATGGAAAAAAGAACAAGCAACTCACGGCAGTTAGTAATTAAACCTGATATTTGAGCTGATACTACTAACGCCCAGTGTCCTCGTTCGAGGACAGTTGTTTTTCTCACTATACGGAAAGAAAATTAAGATCTCCGTAAACCTTATTCTAATTGTAGCATTTAGATTTGACTTCAGACTAATGATCTGAACTAACCAACCATCATTCTACGCCCTCGATAAAAAAAAAAAAAAAAAAAAAAAAAAAAAAAACAGAAAAAATCCAAACTTTTCGAAGCGAAATTACAATAATTGCTATTTAGTTAGAAATCGTGTATTTCAAAAATTTGATGGCAAAGTGCCGTGTTGTATTATTTTATACTTACGTGAAAACTTCATAACTTACGATAAAATAATATTTCGGAACGAAAACAACATAAAAAGCAAAGAAAATATATACCTTTAAAGTGTATGTCCTCAATTGAGGACGCTGGGCGTTAATGGGTTAAGTTCGATTAGGAGCTAATTTCCCCTTCAACGTTATCTATTGTTGGATGTAAGGTACTGAATGCTGCTGCAGGTTGTACAAAGCATCTCCATTTAGTTATTGACTTACCTGCAACGGTGATGAGGACACTGAAGACTAAATACTCTTCTGAGGATTTAGAATAGCTTATCACCTTTGAGTCTTCAGCTGGTTCCACGAGCGTTGATGATGCCGGATATTTTTCTTTCCTGCTTTGCACCCACGTTTACGTTTTTTTAAACTACTTAACTTTATTCGCCTATCCTTCCATTCATTATCACCAACTGAGAGTGTTACAGCTCGAATGTGGTGGTAGTTTTTCTTCATGCTGCAACTACACTTTCCTTTAGGGTAAAGTGTTTCCATGTATTTTTTATCATTGTAGGGTACAACAGAACATTGTTCTTCTGGAATGTATTTAATACTTCCCTACAGCAGTAACTGTATCCTAATGTAAAAGTAATGAAATTGTTTTCTGCATTTACATTTTATCTCATGTTCAAACCACGCCTTTGAAAAAGAAGATATTTCATCTACTGGCAAATTATTGTGAAGAAAGACAACTTGATCAGGAACAGAATTATAACGTATTTTTTTTATTTTGCATAGTCTCCCATTTCACATTTTCTTCTTAAGATTTCTCTCTGGTGAAACAAGTCTAATGAACAGAGCAAAAACTGATCAATTCACTCCTTTTTGTTTAGAAATCTCTTTAATACAGAGTTGAGTGCCTTCCAGGAGTTATGATTCAACTTCTTGAGATAGACACATTTACTTCCATCAATACCCATTTAGCATTTCCTTTCACATCAGAAGCCATTTTTTCTTGTCAAAGTAGCCTTTGAAATTAATGCTCCGATTGGTACTAAATTCTATATTTATCTTCAAATTTATCCTCATTGTTGTTATCCAAAAGATTCCACACATTGGTAACAGAATTTTTCATCCTTTGTAGTGCACTTTCCCTGTTTACGAACTCAGTTCTTCATGTTGTATTGAATGTGATTCCAGTAGTAGAAGTGCTTACAATTTGCTAATGCTTTTCTGTAGATCTGTTGTGATTTGTTTTTCTCTGTCAGATATAATGTGGATTACTTTGAATTCCGCACATTTTTGTGTAACACATTTAAATAATTCTTCATGTACTGCTGCACTTCTGTTGTAATGAATCATACAGGAAAGTAGAATGACAGATTTTGGTTCAGATTTGGAATTCGTAAAGGATTGTATTGAAATGTAAAAGTCACTTAAGTCAGTGGTTATGTCGTGGTATAGATTGCATCCGTCTACAAAACAAACGTCTTTGAAAGCATATATCATTGCTTTACTGAAAAATATTGTTACAAAATTAGGAGTTCGTTGCAATTTCTGGATGTTCTGCAAGTCTTTTTGGTACATGTACAATCCATGCCATGAGACAATACCTTCTTTTTCCTTTGATTGCTTGTAGTGTTAGTGACTTACTTTAGATCTCGATGATGTATAACTGGAGTCAATGCTGGATGAACTTCTTGAAGTTTAAGATTTCTATATGAATATTTTGGCCGGCAATTAATGTTTCATTTCTTGGAGTTCAGATATTGCTGTCCGAATGTGCGGTCTTATGTACTTTTCCTTACTTTTTTTGTGAGGTGATGGTAGTGATGGGAGATAATGCACTAATGTAGCAGTTGAATCATTTACCCATTTCTTGTGAAGAATATAGAAGCTCGTTTTAGAAAATAACAATTTGATTATACATTTCTTGTATAATATTGCATGTCAGATGGGTCGATTGATCTCTTTTTACATGCCAAAGAGGTAAACATTATGTATCTTTATTGTGGTTCACTCATGCCTAAATCAGGCATGAGATACTGCACACCCTGAGTCATTGTATCGTAAACTGTTTGAATACCCTAGAATGCCTTTTCCACTAAGAACCAGGCACTTTGTCTTCTCAGGATACCTAGCACTAGTAGGATGAAAAATTTTGAAACATGTGTCAACAACATTTTGTAAGGAATTGAATTTGTACAAAGTGTTCTTAGCTACATAGGAGCATGTAACTGACGTTATATCCACATCTTAGACAACTACCAAAGGCTGAAATATAGCTCCAAGTTTCTGTAGTTGTTCTCTCCTTTGTTGAATTGTGTTTTACAGGTGGCTGTCAGATGTAATGTGTGTAATAAATCCATAATCTTTTTCCAAATTTGAAGGGCGAAATGTTGTTCTCTTATTATTCCGCTAGATGGATGCCACAGCAGTGGCAGACAAATCAAAGCAACATTTGTTTCCACGTCAGGTGAAATCAGTAAATAGTGAATTATTTGACAGGTCTCCATATAAGTGTGGTCATTTTCATGTAGTGTCTGTAGCACATAGACGAAAAACTAGTCCAATGACTGTTATACACAAGCAATTAAATAAGATGAAGAGGACGCTGATAGTTGCATACTCTTTGCAAGCTGGATATGTTTTAAAATTTTTTTCAATAGGTCCAATGATATGTCTTCAGTGTGTAATTTCTTATTCACAAGAAATGCGTTGTATGAGGGGGAGTCAAATGAAAACCATAATTATTTTTTTTTAAATATTATTTATTGGTCACACAGGGTACAGAAGTAAATCACTTTTCAACATAGTACCCTCCTCGTTCAATGCAAGTCCGCCAGCGCTTCGGAAGAGCCTGAATACTTGCAGAAAAAAAGTATTTTGGGCGACAGCGCAACCACTCGTGCACCGCGTTGCGTACCTCTTCATCGGAGTGGAACTTCCTGCCGCCCATTGCTTCTTTGAGCGGACCAAACAGCGGACCACTCCTTGCTCGCTCGCTTTGTTTCAGGCTGATGGTAATGCACCCATGTTTCGTCACCAGTGACGATTCGTGACAGGAAAGCATTACCGTCACGTTTAGCACGCCACAAAAGGTCTTCGCACACATCAACACGTCGCTGTTTCAGTTCAGGCGTCAGTTGTCGGGGCACCCATCTTGCAGACACCTTATGAAACTGGAGAACATCATTCACAATATGATGTGCCGATCCATAACTCGTGTGTACACATGCTGCAATTTCGTCTATTGTCACACGGCGGTTTTCAAAACGATGGCTTCAACGGCTGCAATGGTCTCTGTAGTCATTAAGCGCCGAGCCTGGCCGGGGCGTGGAGTATCGGCCACAGACGTAACACCATTTGCAAATTTCTGGCACCATTCATAGATTTGTGGCTGTGACAAACACGCATCTCCATACTGAACCTTCATTCGCCTAAAAATGTCAATCGGTTTCACACTTTCACTTCGCAAAAACCGAATCACAGAACGCTGCTCCTCGCTGGTGCATGTGGCTAGTGGGGCTGCCATTTTGGAACTGTTGTTGCGCCGGTGTTTGTGCATCTGCCGGCTGCTGCCACCTAGGAGACATCCGGCATACTATCGTAAACAGGCATGCCAACTTACAGCCCACTGGCGCCATATGCGGATTTTTATTTCTACTTTTATGGTTTTCAGTTGACTTACCCTCGTATATGATAAAAAAGATAAAGTATATAGCAACAAAGGGAAATAATATTGAAAAGCCCACAACTTCCGTAATTTCATATATATTTGAATGCTAAAACTACCTTATGAAAGGTAATTTTATTTCTACTTTAATTAACATAACAGAAAATTGTAAATAAGCACCATTGTTGCCACACATGACAACAATGAATATAAAACATGAGCATCATCTATGGTGCTCATGGCAGTCAACCGGTTAAAAGAACTTGTAAGAGAATAGATAACAAAATAGGAATCACAGTTGACGCAAACCATCTAAATATCTATGTTTCACAATCCTCCGGTATCGGCAGAAGGAATTGAATAAAGCAAGTTGGGGTATGGGGTTATACTTTTAAGTATTAAATGAACATTAATAAGAGTCATCATGTAGATGTCATTTAAAATCATTTTATCTCACTGTAAATAATCGAAATTTACTAATATCACTTTTCCTCTTTCAGAAAACAGCTAACATTAATTTCACGTGTTATGCAACTTCACACATATTCTAATTTAACGTTTTCCAAACCCAGCCTCCTTTGTACAATTCGTTACCCCGTAACAGTAGCATTGTTAAGCATGAATATATTTATAAGTATATACTTGTTCCGCTTTAATTCCTTCAACAGCTAGCAGTAGGTTCCATAGTTCTTATGCTAGAGCTTTTCTAAAATGTGATTTACCATATTTTCAGCGGATTATTATAGTATGAAAAGAGGCATTTGTGACCAATGTTAATTAGGACTTTTTCCTTTCATTTGATATAATGAATTATCTCTCTAAGTTTGTTCATTGAATCTTTTGACTTTTTGTATATGTTATTCATTAATCGATTATTGTGGATATCTCAGTTAATAGTCAGAGACATATACATAAGAAAAATACATGAGAAACTCAAAGCATAAGTCAAATTGATACAGAAAAGAATATATAATTATCACGTAATATCATCCATCTTAGACATCCCAGTTAATGGTGATTCATATATTGATAGAAAAATAAATGTAAAGCACTACTTAACCTAACATGAAAAAATTGGTACAGACAAAGAACAGATTAGTATCATATAATAACAGAACATACGTAACCGACCCTCTTGAATATAGTTGAAATATATGGGAAAATATTACGCAACATAAGATGAAACAAATTGGTACAGATAAGGAAAATATATACATCACAAAATATCAGTCACCTTGGATATATCAGTTAATAGTCAGAGATACATAGATGTATATGAAAAAATACGTAAACTAATTAATACAAATAAGGAAAAGAAAGATTAATATGAGAAAAAAGTAGAAAATAATTAAAGATACCCAAGATTGCGAATAGTACAGTATATAGAGTAGAAAGAGATTTAGCTCAAGTGACGTAAGCATGAATAAATAATAAATACGAAATAGCAAAGACTACAACAGAATTCCAACACTTCCAATTCTAATTAACAATATTATTTGTTGCTTTCTTTCTGTTTCGTTATCTCGAAAATCCTATATTTTCGATAATAAAGCACGTTTTGCGAGTTTCTACTGTCATTTTAGATCTTCTTGCACGTTTGATTGATCCCTCAATGGAAAACAATCTTTCAATATCTTCTGATATCGGATTGAAAAGATAAGTTTTTGCCAGAGAGGAAACACAGGAAATTTTAAGCTGTTATTGCACCAAAACTTATATAGATCTTTGCATATTGCTGTTTCCTACAAATAGATGTTTAGTTCGTCTTTCTTAACATTATTTACAGCGGGACAAATTTGTTCCAAAATGCCAAACGGGTTGTTAATAATTCACTGGGAAGGTCTGATCTCTACATTTGAATTCAATACTTCATCACGTATACAACTGTCCGACGGTGGCAATATACAATTATATTTTATGAAATCACTTATTTCTTTTGTCCTCTCCAGAGAGGGTAGTGAAGTACGAAATGCACTTGCAAATGCATCTTCGGAAGTTCTTAGCTTTAGCCTAGAATGAAGAATGGAATCAATTATGAAAGCTGGTTCAGCAACTGTGCTGTTGAATCGCTTCAGCAAATTTTACAGTATTACATCACGGATGAACACAGCTGCGTGAATTTTTGAAACAGTTACGTAAGTTCTAACTATTGTCAAAATAGTTAATGATGGAATTACATCATTGCCTTGTAGTTGGTTGGTTGCCAATGCAATAATCCTACTAGGGATATTAGCTTATTTCGATTTAGTGGGAATCTGATCCTAATTTTAGAATTGGGTCCCATGAAGTTGTATTGAATGATTAATTCTTCTACTGAATTGAACACAGTCCCTTAACTAAAGAAAGGAGTTGCCGATTAGAAAACGACCAGTAGAAAACAGATGAAATACCGTAGATGCGTGCTTCTTGGACCCAATTTTGCAATAAAGTCGTTTTTTTTTGTCGTGTATTCATCCAGCTACAGGCACTACTGTACTTATCGACAACAGTTTCAGTTACATGTATTGTAAACAAAGCACAGGCAATTTTTGTAAACTTAAACCCACCTTCATAATTTCTCCCAGAAAGCGATTGAAATCTGCTCTGGGACTAAGTAGAACGTACGTGTTCCAAGAACAACACTTTCTATTTACTGCCAAAACAAAGAGAACATGTTCAGAAGTACTATCAAATAAGCTACTAGACATATTGTAGGTAGAATAACATGTTGCTACTGAAAACATACATTGATTCCCCTAATGGCACGAACTCTCCCACTTAGCCCAGTAGAAGTATTTGAAACTGAATAATAAATAGTTACAAACAGAAAATAAAATTATGCTTATCTGTCATGAGCCATCTTAAGGAATTATAGTTAGGTTGCAAGTCTCAGAGGTGTAGTGAAAAGAACCCCTTTTAATTAATTGAGGTGGATTGATCTTCATTGTAATATCGTGCCATTTGTACATAGAGAGTGCATCCCGATCTTTGTGGCAGTGATCATTTTCCGTTATTTGTTGAAGGTCTCCCTGTTACTCCCCATTTTCCTTTCCGCCGCTTCAATCTGAAGTGTGCTGACTGGCGTAAATTCCGTGCGTTCAGTTAGTTTCATTGTTGTGATGATCTCCCAATAGCTGTTGTCCCTATAGGTGAGACTTTTGAGCGGACTGTCCTTGATGCTGCCCATGGTTCCATTCCAGAATGCGGTGGCGACGTTTCCCGCCGGCTTGTTCCCTGGTGGTCTCCGGAACTCCGTGAGGCTATCCGGGCTCGTCGGCTTGCTCTTGCCACTTCCAGCTTTTCCACTTTTAATCGTCATCCGACTCTCGAAAATCTTCAGCAGTTCCACATTCTGCGTGCTCGGGCTCGCCGTCTTTTAAAGATCTCGAAGCGCCTAAGCTGGAAGAATTACGTTTCGTTCTTCATTAGTCGCACCCCTATATCTGTGGTGTCGGGTTCGCTCTCTAAACGGCTATTCTTCACTTCCTGTGTCAGCTTTAAATGTGAATGGTGTTCTAGAGACCAATCCCTCAGAGATCGCTAGCATATTGGGCTACCACTTTGCGACTATCTCTGAGTCGGCTTACTACCCACCAGCGTTTGCTCGTTCACGCCCTCGGCTAGAGCGAAACACGTTAAACTTTAGTACCGGCGAAGACTATAACTCCCCAATCATGCTCGTTGAGTTCGATTCTGCTCTCCGCGAATCGTCCAATACTGCTCCAGGGTTTGGTCGTATATCCTACGAAATATTGCGCCACCTCTCCCGCGATTTTCAGCTTGCATTATTGCAGCTGTATAAATGCCTCCGGGTTGAGAAGTTTTTTTCAGTTATTGTGTCGAAACTGTTACCTGATTGTGTGTTTTGTTACTTATTATCACATAGCTTTGCTCAGTGTTACGGAGGCCCGCAACAGTAAGAAAAAAGAAATAATGTGTTGAGGTGACACATGGCGTAGCTTGAATAATGCCTGGGTCAGGACACTCTCGGTACATCTCGATTTCAGCCGAAAGCTTGGTTGAACTCAAGCGGTCGAATCGCACTTCGAGAGAATCCGAAGTGTATAGGATTCTTTACTGGGCCCGGCGTCCATCGTGTACCATCGAGACCCAGAAATGGTAGAGCATAAAAGTTAATCACTAAACTTGGCACCTACGAGAGGTGGGCGATCGAAACACTGGTATTTGAGGATTGCACCTTCATACAGCATGTCTTCCAACATAGGAAAGAAATTGACCCCTTTACTACATAGAATTTCCTAAGGGATTCTATGGAAATTAAATTCATTCCGTCAATTAAATAGCTTTATTAAAGAAATTGAAAAAGAAAAAAATACAAAAATGTAACAACATACCACTCAGCTATGGCCGAGAATGATACCTCAATTTTAAAATTCTAGACTACTGCTGGCTAATTTGATATATATGAGTGGTCATGAGTTTCCCTGAAACACTAGAAATAATCACAGAACCAGCTGTTTAGCTTTCCCATTGATGTCTGCTAGTCGCGCACAACTTGAGTTTGTAAGAAAGCTGGAAAAATTGAAGTAAATCTCAAAATGAACTAAATGTGCTCGGAACAACGGGAAAATTAGACGCTCGTCGGGCGTTATTAATATTGGTGCTAATAGTTCTAATTCAAGCTGTCAACAAGGAACGAGTACGTTTCATCTCATTACAACAGAATGAAAATTTATAAAGTTGTTAAAATTATTCTTAAATTCTTAAGTTTTCGAGAAATCTAATTAAAACACATTACAGCATCAATTCAGACTATTTCTGCCTACTACAATTTGAGTCTACAGTGCATAGACTTTTATACGATGCCCAGCTCGGCTGGGTTCAGTTTATGCTTATTGACACAACCGACCAACGCGGCCAAAATAATAGGGAAAAACTTCAGATTTCTTTGGTCTGCCATGGGCAAACAGAGACTAAGTTCGCTTTAAAAATCGCTTAACTGTTAATAATTCCTAACTTGGACAAAATTCACCTTAGAACTCCCGTTTTTGGGACGGAGGTTGCTTACTCTCGGTCCTGTTCCTAAGTTGGCGGACATAGGTGTATATCGATTACCTTTAACCACCGCACGCGAGTTTTTGTTATTTTCACATGATTTTTGATTACATACTCACCGCGTGGAGTCTACACGCGTAGCGAGTCCAGATAAACACTGCGAAAAAACTCCTGTCGGCCCCCGCGGAGCTCCAAACTCGCGTTTATATACTCGGGAAGTAAGGTAAACATAACCTTGGGTCGGCCCACAATTGGAGGGATAGGATTTTTGTAACCTTGGACACACCTTTTTAGAGTGAGATGGAAGAAGACACAACAATAGAGAGAGAAGATATTATTTCCGTATTTGTCTGAATACCGGAAATCGCATCTGTTTATGAATTTCTGCAAAATCAAAATTTTTCATCAACACAAATTTTTATATGAGAAAGCAAAAGTAATTTGTTGAAGAGAACAACAATTTTAGCTGAATGTATTAAAGTAAATTTAATATGAGGGAATATTCTCCATGTCGCACAATTATCGTTCACAATAGCATTTTTCCTCCCTATCTCTGTTAAACATCAGAGATCGCCGTTAATTCTGCTTGCCATCACTCACATACCAATCTCTCTTTACCTGACTCATCCTCTATTAATCTCCTGTATTACATTCATTACACTCCTGACGCAAAATCCAGGTTCCGACCGATTCAAAGCAAGTTTACAGCCTTTTACGGCTTCGCCAGTGACTTACTTCGAATCTAGGATAGAACTTTCACGCATAAGGTATGATCATGCGTACAGTCGGCTAAGATTCCTGTTGCGTTCAGCCAACCAAGTACAACTCAGTGTCATACTTCGTCCTCCTATTGTTTTTTTACATAACATTTTAATGTGTACCGAGCTCGACTGGGACACCTCTTATTCATGTTCCAACCCAGCAGAAAAACGCTGTTTTTCTATTCTGGTGTCACTGAGATTTTAAGGTGAATATAAAATCTATCCACATTATCGACTCAATTATGTTTTACATTAAGTATTTTTTTAAGTATTCGAGTTTAGCACTCCTTAAAGTTAAAAAGAAGTGAATTTCTTATCTGTTTGCGCTTCCGGTGCTAAACTCGACTACAATTTCCGTCAACATTCTGTGTTAATGTTTATCGTTTGTAGTTCCCTCAACTTCCAGGTTCTTGAATGATAGTGTAGTACTCTTCTTTTTGAAGTCTACGAAATAACTTAGAATCACGTTCTTCAACTACCAAGGTATCATCTTTGCGCCCATTAAAGTATAGACCACGAAGCAAAGTATCAGGTTTACACTGCAAAGATCTTCTGATAGGACTTTTCTCTCTCCGTATTTTATTTTATCGACCACATGAGAATAGTCCGTGTCTGTCACCATTCCAATATCTTATAGAACGATGGAAGCAGTAGCACGGTCAGATACAACAAACCTATCACTATTTAGTACCGTTGTCTTCAGTTTTATTCTCATTTGCCATTCTGACGGAGTTTTGGTGGGGATATCGAGGGTAGCTGCAGGATCGAGCCGAAGGCACGTGAGACCCCATCAGCTTTATTTTCCACAGTAGGTACATAACATATTTGAAAATTGTTCAAAGAGAATACAATATGCGCAATTTGTAACAAGTACACTACATTTACGTCTCTGAAAACAATATACTATAGCCATGTTATCACAATATATTCGTACCCGTTGAGGGTATGCACATAAAGCTGCGAAGGCAGCAGCAAGAAATTCCATGACAAAAATTGGTAATTCTGACAAGTCAGTCCATTGGAAAATGACATCGTTATCATGAGTTATATCTACGACCGCGAGCGAGGTGGGTGTGGCATTAGAATGAAATTCCACTTCAGGAATGAATTCATCCCAAATCGGTTGCGGTCGAGATTCTACAGACAGAAGGCAGCACACAAAAATTGTATACATTTTCTATGCAACACAGCAAAGGCTAACGGATATTACATAGTGGTGACAGGTGTGCACCATACAATGTAACCCGCCAGTTCCTGGCGTGCCCTTTTTGAGCGAAACAACAGAGAGATAGGACAAGACCTGATAATATCTAGATATCGTTCGTCTATGGTGAGCGAATTATCATCAAAGTCTACCCAAATTCCCAAATACATGAGACGTGGGAAAAAGGACGGATTTTTCTAGGTTAATAGCCTAAGTTAAAGAAAAGAGCACTTTTAAAGCTTCTTGGAGGCTGTCCGGGTCACCTAGGAGCAATATATCATCATAGTAAACGAGAAACTTCACTAAATGTCCCACATGATTCTGTAATTCCAAGATAACAAAGCGTTGCATGATGAGCGGGCTGAGGGCCCAGCCCATTGGTAGACGAACGAAACGGTAAGAATGTTCGCCACATCATAAGCGTTTGCAGCGGCGACTCGCCAATTGTGCTGAAGGGCAATACACGATAAGCGTATACGCTCAATGAGGAAAGCTTTGTCTTTTTCGAAGAGTTGCTCGATGAAAGGAAACATCATATATGTGACGAAGTTCAGTTGCGTCTCGACGCGCCACAGTTGGATTGTTAAGACGAGATCTGAGATACACCATTGCTGCATCAACATCAAATGTAGCACCATAATTTCTTGGGGGATTTTATTGTTGCTGAGCTTGTTGATTCTTGGTGAGAGTTTCAATGTGGTTGGTGAGTGCTTGTAAGGATTGCACAAGCGCGACACTAGGGTCTCGTGTTTCGCTACGCTCCCCATCTTTCTCTTAAATAAGAATTGGGTGAGCGTGGTTTGATGAAGACGTTTAGACGTTAGCACAGGAGAAGCACTGAGGGAAACACTAGTTTCTTGCACAGAAGGGGACGTCAAAGCGACGCTAACACATCCACGCGATGCACTGGAACTGGTCCTCGTTTGATGCACGTTCGAGGTCACTGGAGCAGATTGCGCGAGAGAAGTACGTCCAGAAATAGTTCCAAACTCACTCGCTGGTGAGTCTAAAAATTGTGATAGGTCTTGCGCGTACTGGTCCACAGGTGACGGAACTCGAGTAGCGTCGTAGGGTACAACTATGTGAACTGGACAATCGGAAGAAACGCGACGCCCACGACAGGTACACTTAGACGCGGAAATGGTGTCGCTTGTGGAAGAGAAGTCTATGGAAAAAGGAACTCGAGAGCAGATCGATGATTGGCTCAACCACACACAGGGCGGACGACGATGACCGAAATCAATCGAGATCCCACGCGCGCTTCACCGGATCCTGCCTCTACCCCAGACTTGCTCAAACTGAAGGGCTACCACCTGGCTCCAAGGTTTTGTAAACCTGGTTGCCAGGTGGAGCCCCCTGATTGGTCGAGGGGAACTTATCATTTTCACTTTCACAGAACTCGGGAGAGTCCGAACCGTCTTGTTGAAGTCTTGAACTGAAACAATCTGTACGGTCAACAGGGTTGTGTCGTCGTTGTCTGCTGGGTGCCGGGTCATGTCGGCATCCGGGGAAACGAACTTGCTGACACAGCTGCCAAGAACGCCGCCTTGGCCGGGGTTGCACTGGAGCATAGCCTTCTTTGCTCCGATCTTCGTTCCTATTTTCACATCTTGATGCGCTCTCACTGGCAAGCCGATTGGGACCAGGCCATTGACAATAAATTACATTTAGTCAAACCACTCCTAGGCGAGTGGCGTACGTCCTCGTCCCATCGTCGTCGAGATGAAGTGCTCCTGGCGCGTTTGCGTATCGGACACTCTCATCTGACGCAGTTACTTGCTGCGGAGGCTGAACCGTCCATATTGTGAAGATTGTATAGTCCCCCTGAGTATTCAGCACATTCTTGTGGA
The DNA here is from genome assembly GCF_964235325.1 of Thermobia domestica. Taxonomy (NCBI): domain Eukaryota; kingdom Metazoa; phylum Arthropoda; class Insecta; order Zygentoma; family Lepismatidae; genus Thermobia; species Thermobia domestica. The sequence goes on along the minus strand of NC_137460.1, from coordinate 220,849,403 downwards.
ATGTCCTGAATACCCAGATCTCAGGGAACGTTACGGACTCCCTTGTGGACTTACCCGTGCTTTGGGGAATGATAGTAATGTTGTTGGCCGGGTGCTTGAGTTCGTTCGTAGTATTGGCGTTGCTCACGTTCTCTGAGCTGTTTTTAGTCCGTTGTCCTTGTTTTATTGCTGCTAAATTTTTATATTTTCTCACATGTTTTAGGTTTATTTTTGTATATTGTTATTGTTATTCTTTTAACTTATTTATTCTTTTATCTTCCACTTTTGCTTTTATCCTTTTACTATTCATTTAGGAGCATTTTCGTTCTATTTCCTTTATTCTTTTTAGCCTGTAATTCCTTTTTAATCTCACAGTCCTGAACAACGTTTTTTTTATCGTGACGGGGACATATAGCCTCGTTGCTGACGTCCCCATCAATCCCCATTCATTCATTCATTCATTCATTCATTCATTCAATCTGTAGGGTCGTTTTCAAGAATGGTTGATGAACTCGAAGGCGTATCATTAAAAACACGTTTATGTTTGTAGTTCCTTCCCAGTCTTGAAGTTAGCTTTTCCGTTTCTTGAATATCTGTTGATCCAGTTTTGCCCAAACCACACTTCCTTTGAAAATAGATGAATTGTAACTCAAGAACAGGTATCTCCTTATACTTTTCACACTAGCACTTGATAGGAATTAAACATTCACACAAATCTTCTGTCTTATCACACGTACAGTTCAAAATGATTATCGTTATTTGATGTGGCTGCATGCAAATGTCCTATGATCTTTGCTTGAACTCTGTAATCTTCTTTGCAAATGTTGGGTTGTTCAAATCACGACCGTACGACTTTCTGTTTATAGTAACTGTCATGATACGTAACAACAAGCTGCACGATCCTGTACTCAGTAACGGTAGGAATGGACGCTCTATCATATTTTTTAAAAAAATTTTTCTTGCAACTATCCCAGCAACTTTTGAAAAGCTCAGTTTTGCATTGTTTGTGGGTACAATTGTAGTCTTTCGTGAAAACAACACCGAAGTACATCTTCATATGTAGGCAGTTTAGTTAGTGACAAATCTCTGGGATGACCCAAAAGAGGACACTCAAAATTTTGCCTCGTAATCATTTTCGAAGCTGCCGTTGTAGCGCTACGAAAGATCACCGCACGGAATGCAACAAAAATACTAAGCACTATAATTCAAGATTATAAAGAACTAATACAAATGTAATAACACAGCTAACACTGGAGAGGACTTCTGCACAACGCCACACTTAATCACTAAGTGAGGAAATGACGAGGACGTGACGGACACGGAATGCGCGTCAAAACTTGCAGCGTTCAGCATTCAGCAACAATGCTCGAACACTCTCAGTCAAGCTTTCTTGCAGAAGGGAGGGGAAGTGGGATTAAATCCAGTAAATTATCGGACTGCGGTGAAATATTTCCGTCAATCTGCTTGTTTTTTTTAAACCAATCATTTAACTCATATGTGCAAAATTACCCCAGACATAAAGTATGAAAAAGTTTTTTTTTCGTAAAAAATAGTTTTCAGTTAAGGCGTGCAATTGGAAAACATAAAACAAAACAAAACAACACATTGTAACTATTTTTATTTTTTGCTACAATTTTTATTAACGAAAATAAATCATGGAATTGATTAAATATTATTTATTTATAAGACAAAATAAATTAAAAATCACAAGATTTTGGTAAACTTTAACTGCGATGCGCGAACGGAAGATGTTAACCGATTTTGAAATTTTTCTTAATTTTTCTAATCAGTACCAAAGGCAACTTTTCCGCGCTATAGTGATTTAAAAGAAATAAAAAGTATTTTTGGGCCACCTTATTGTAGACTTCTCTTGAAATATTAAACTACTGATTCGCCTTTACCTTCAGCTCCCCTAAGTCATTGATGTATGTGTTTACTCCCAAGCTTAATGTGTATGCAAAACACGGAATATGACGCCAGCTAACAGCACGGACTGCTGCTCGAAAGTTCGGTGCATTATCGCTTAGAATTGTCGAGATTTTACTTGTAAGCTCCTAAATTTCAAAAATTTCGTTTCCTTTTTGTTGCAAAATCTTTCGCAGTATGTCACTGAACCGAAAAGAATCCAAGATATAACTTTTAAGCGTACAATCATCTGGAATAAAACGAACTGTCAGTGCAATGCAACTTTGATTAACAATCCTAAGTCCAGCAATTTGTAGTCATTGAGATAGCTGCTGCGTTGTTGACATCAGTTGCTACTCTTTCTATAATTTGGTTGTATAAAACAGGAATGAGACTGTCTGTTATAGCACCATTTACAGCAGTAATTTTGAGAATCCTAAGGACTATCTCTACTCCTGACTTTTTGCACCATGTTGACGTGAAAAATATATATAGAGAGAGTGTGAGAGAGAGAGGACTAATATGTAAGTGTTATACTCCACATTATAATCAGCCTAACAGAAATAAAATAGTATTCAATGAATCTTGTTTATTTTTTTCCGTTCAATTCCATTGTATTTATTATATTCCATTCAATTATATGGAAACTTTAAATATTGCTAATCATCACAATATTCGGTAAATAATTACCAGCACATAATACAAATCCAGTGAACAGAAAAATGTTTTGTGAAGCCAGTTTAAAAAACGAATTTTCCATCGGCTCAAAATATAAAATTCTTATACACTCTATATGAGTGTGGACCTCTGAAACTACACAAAACATATTTAACATCACTTTAGATCACGATTATAATATAGAACTATTTTTATAAACCTGGCTTCTATTACATATAATGTCTGGTATCCTGAACTTTAAATCACAGTATCTGCCACAGTTTCTTAAAATTCCATCTTCCTTTTTGCGCATTGTTGGCGTCTTCTGTATTCTGTCCTTCGACTTCCTTTATGTAACCAAGGCTTAACACACGGCTCAGGATTAAACATGGGTACAGAGGGCCCGATTCATGACACTAATCGTAAACATTATTCACGAAACCGTATCAATTTTTAGCGAACTTCTGAGGCACTTTATGTAGTAGGAGCCACAATAAGTATGTACTTTGTCAGTAGAATGCTCACTTGTAGGTAATGTTAAAATTTATAGCCTCTTAAGTACGTCTCTGCTGTTTGAACAATTTCACTTTTATCAAATTTGACAATTTCTGATGAAGGAATTGGATCTTTCCCTTCTATCGCGATTTGATATATTCGTTTGCGTTTAAGTGGTGCACTCATTTTTCCTACCCCTTTATGTAGCGGACCCTCATCGTCGGGGAGGGGGTGAGGCTGAGAGGGCGGCTTCATCATTCATGTATCACCCCTCATCTTCATATCATTGCACGCCCTCTCAGACGCGAATAACGCTACCGGACTCGCGGGTGGTTGGTGGGAGTCGGGAAGAGGAAGGTCTAGTGGACGTCTTCCCCCGCTAGGGGAGGACGTGCACACACACGGTCTACCGTTGTGTTCGTCCATTATTTGTGTTGTCCGGAGTGTTGAGTCTTTGAAAATATTGAAAAAATACCAAAAAAGCGCAAAAATTAAAATTATTAAAAAACAATAAAAATTAAAAAATACAAAAAAAATCCGCACCTTTTTGTTTTCTTATGTTCTTCTTGGGCTGGTGGGGGTCTATCCTTTTGTTTTCCAGGTTTCTTTTTATTTTCTTTCACTTGTTTTTCCGGGGCCACGCGTTTTTGTCGACGGGAATGGTTTTCTTGCACTTCGATTCCCCTTGACCGCGTTTGCCCCACGCTGATCCTAAAGTGTTGGGCGTGCTGATGGGATTGCCAGGGGGTAGCGTTAGTTCCCTCGTTAACGCCCCGGTGTGACCTCACATCATTTTCTCCTTAGTACAAGTTTATTAAAAATCATACTTTGATGGGTACAAAATCTTTAAAACCTGATCCGGGCTCTCCCTCACGGAAGAAGCCCAAACCGAGTGAAAGCGAAAGTGTGGAAAAGACAAGTATCGCCGCGCCCGTCGTACGATATCTTCTAATTAAAGATAAAGATGCTGATAGTGCCAAATCTGATGCCAACCGTCCGAGTGCTATTAAGGGCTTATCCCCTTTTGTCATTAACAAAGTTATTAACTACCAAGCCGGACAGGTTCAAGACATAAAAATTGCGGAATGGCACTTTATTGGTGGAAACGATCGATTAAAAGCAAACAGCGAAGTTACTGAAATTAACTTCGATTGGACCTGTGAACGTGTCAGTAGAACCTCATCGTCTCCTGAACGTCTCTCGAGGGGTGATATCATGTTGGGATCTCCTGAATGCCAGTGAGGAGGAGATTAAGTCGTAGTTAGCGGCCCAAATGTTATAGATGTAGCTCGCATAAAAAGTAAGAAGTCAGATGAACTCGTCGCTACCCAGTCACTGATTCTTACTTTATGTTTGCCAATGCTTCCAGAGTATGTGAAGGCTGGTTACTATCGATTGAAAGTTCGGCCCTATATACCTAGTCCTTTGCGCTGCTATAAATGTCAACATTTTGGGCACACCAGCACCTCGTGCAATGCGAGTGCTGCTCTTTGTGCCAATTGTGGCCAGGCTAGTCATGGTGCGGATCCCTGTAAAGCCACGAAACCCTTCTGTGTCAACTGCAAGGGTGAGCATTCAGCTTGGTCTCGGGATTGTCCAGCCTTCCAGCGCGAGAAGCGTATACGGGAGCTCATGGTTGTTGAAAAAATATTTGCTGCTGATGCTAAGCGTCGTTTGAAAGAAAGCATTCCTTCCTCGCTTTCTGTTCCATTCGCTACTGTTGCAGCAAGTTCTAAGAAATCTGTAGCAACCCAGACGTCCGACGTTTCCACCCAAACCGACTTTGTCCCAGAGCCTAGTTATGTACCCAGATCCCAGTTGCAACAACAAGCGACCTTCCGTTAGTGGTGGTCTTCGGCGTACTCTAGCCCATAGCCGATCACATATCGCTGGCCTGAAACTTAGTCAACATATTCGCCGGCTGAACGAGACTGTTCTCACTCCCATGAGAGCAAAATCTACGCCAGTTCGTAAGCCACCTGCAGTTTCTCTGAAATCTGACACGGTGGAAGACGAACTGATGGATTCCGAGTGGGCTGTTATTGGTCCTCGTGGGAAGGTTCGCCTTAAACGTTGCCATCTTCTAGTATGGCGCTTCTTCAGTGGAACCTGAATGGCTTCTGTACTCACCGTGAGGAATTGACACAACTAATATTCTACCACTCGCCGGTTCTCATCTGTTTGCAGGAAACGTATTTTAAACCTACCCAGTCTTCCTTTCTTTCTGGGTACACTTTGTATCGGTGTGATTAGCCCGATAGTGACCACGCTGCTGGCGGTGTGGCAGTCTTAGTCTCTGATTCTTTTCATTCCCGGGAAATTCACTTTGTCTCCCGCCTGCAAGCAGTTGCGGTGCGAGTACCTCTCTCGCCCGCTCACAGTTTGTTCATTGTAAGTTCCTCACTCAGATGCCTTTACCACCGCCGACCTGCTTCAGCTCTTCCATCAGCTTGAGCCGCCATTCTTGCTTGTAGGAGATCTTAATGCCTATCACCGTCTGTGGAGTTCTGTCCGTACTGACGGCCGTGGCCGATAGGTCACCGAATTTGTTGGGGAGAGTGGCTTGCTTATCCTTAAAAATGATGGCAGTCCTACTAATTTTTCCACTGCCCATGGCACATATTCTTGTATCGACCACTCCATGTGCAGTGCTGGTCTCTTGACCTCATTGACATGGAGGGTGCATCCCGATCTTTGTGGCAGTGATCACTTCCCGTTGTTTGTTAAAAGTCTCCCTGTTACTACTCATTTTCCTCTCCGCCGCTTGAATCTGAAGGGTGGTCACTGGCGTAAATTCCGTGAGCTCAGTGAGTTTCATTGTCGTGATGATCTCCCTGTAGCTGTTGTGGCCGAGGCTTTTGAGCAGACTTTTCTTGATGCTGCTCATGGTTCCATTCCAGAATGCGGTGGCGACTTTTCCCATCGGCGTGTTCCATGGTGGTCTGCGGATCTCCGTGAGGCTATCCTGGCTGGTCGACACGCACTTGCCACTTTTAATCGTCATCGAACTTACGACAATCTGCAGCGTTTCGGCATTCTACGTGCTCGAGTTAGTCGTCTTACCTAGCTCTCAAAGCGCCAAACCTGGATGAATAACGTTTCGTCCATTAATAGTCGAACAGCGATGTCCACTGTGTGGCGTCGAGTCCGCTGTCTTCCTGGCCATACTCATCCTGTAGATGTTCCTGCCTTGACGGTAAATGGTGTCTTAGTTTCTCACCCTTCGGAGATAGCTAACACTTTGGGACAGTATTTTGCTTCTACCTCTGAGCGAGCACATTATCCTCCTGCGTTCGTTCCCTTTGGGACCGTTTAGATCGGATACAGTTAAACTTCCGTACCGCCAACAACGAAGATTAAAATGCTCCTTTCACCCATGTTGAATTCGATTCTGCTCTTCGTGAATCATCCAATACTGCTCCAGGGCTTGATCGTATACCCTATGAAATGTTGCACAACCTCCCCCGCGATACACAGCTTGCTCGCTTGCAGCTGTATAATCGCTTCTGGGTCGAGTTTTTTCCACTGGCTTGGGGTGAGGCTCTCGTTCTTCCTATCTTGAAGCCAGGCAAAGTCGCAACTAGCCCCACGAGCTACAGATCCAATGCTCTCACGAGCTGCGTCTGTAAGCTCTTTGAACACATGGTCAACAATCTTAGGGCAATTAAATGACTGGGGTCTTCGTGGCCATATGACAGAACTTATTAGGAATTTTCTTCAGGAGCGACGTTTTCGAATGCGTTTGGCATCTAGTCTCTCAGAGCGGTTTGTGCAAGAATATGGTGTTCCACAAGGCAGTGTCCTTAGTGTCACGTTGTTTGCTTTTGCCGTCAACAATGTTCTTTCGCAGATCCAAGCTCCTGTATCTGGTCTGCTTTATGTTGACAACCTTGTCATTATTTGCCGCTCCCGCCATCTTCGCGGCATTACTCGACAGCTTCAACTGGCTCTGAATCGTCTTGTTCGCTGGTCGAATGAAACTGGATTTCGCTTTTCCACCGAGAAATCCCAGTGTATTCACTTCTGTCGGCAGCGTACTTGCCTTGTTGACCCGGACTTGTACCTCCATGGAACCCGTCAGTCATTCGTTTATACATTCCGTTTCTTGGGTCTGGTGTTTGACCGTCGCTTGTCGTGGTCACCACATATTCGGAATCTTAAGTACTCTTGTCTTCGAGCTCTGTATCTCCTACCTGTCCTTTCCCACCGAACGTGGGCTGCTGATCGTACTGTTCAACTTCGTTTGACCGTAGTCTAATTCGGTCCAAGTTAGACTATGGCTGTATTGTCTATGGTTCTGCTCGTGCTTTTCAGTTACGACAACTTGACACCACTTAACGAAGGTTCACGTGGGTATTCGTATTGCTACTGGCGCCTATCGAACTAGTCCCGTCGTCAGCCTGTATGCTTAAGCCAATGAACCTTCGTTAGCATATCGTCGCAGCCGACTACTTCTTAATTATTCTGCGCATGTCCGTTGTATTCCAGACTACCTGTGTAGACCATGTCTCCGTGGTGGTCGGATATACGAGCGCTATGCTGCACGTCCTGGCTCTACACGTCCATGGTACATTCGTTCGTTTGATTCCTTCCTTGGCGACGATTTCATGTGGCCGTCTCTTTCGTTGGTTCCACTTTTGTGCTATTGCATGCTGGGTACTTCGTCTACTTTGCCATGATTTACGTTTGTCTATGCATTCCGAACAGCAGACAAGTTCCCAGGTGTACTAGCAAGAGCTTGCCGCACTGTTAGATGAGTACCCCAATTTTAGTGTGTTCTTTACGGACGGTTCTAAGAATGAGGATTCTGTAGGCTGTGCCTTTGTCACCGACGAGGGCAGCTCCGAATTCCATTTCTATCGCCTGTGTTCCGTGTTCACTGCTGAATTGACTGCAGTTAAGCTTGCCTTAGATTGGGACCAGGCTCTTGAGAATAAGTAACATGCAGTCAAGCCACTCCTAGGAGAATGGCGTACGTCCTCGTCGCATCGTCGTCGAGATGAAGTTCTCCTGGCGCGTCTGCGTATCGGACACTCATCTGACGCATGGCTACTTGCTGTGGAGATTGAACCGTCCGTACTCTGAGGAGTGTATAATCCCGCTGGGTATTCAGCACATTCTTGTTGAATGTCCTGAATACTTAGTTCTCAGAGAACATTTCGGATCGCCTTCTGTTCTTACCCGAGCTTTGGGGGATTCAAGTGATATAGTTCGCCGGGTACTTGACTTTGTTAAAGCTTGTGGGTTTGCTCACATTCTCTGAGCTGTTTTAATGTGTTGTCGCTGTTTATTGGTGCTAAATTTTTAATTTGGGTTAGCCTTTAGCCAGCCTGTTTTTTATATATTGTTATTGTTATCTCTTTTAGATTATTCTTTTATTTTCTCTTTTTCATTTTCTTCTTTTATTTAGCAGCACTTTTGTTTATTCGGCTCTAGTATTTTAACCTTTTTCTCTTTACATCTTTTGGTCGAGAGCAACCGTGTTAATCGTGACGGGGACACATAGCCTCGTTGCTGACGTTCCCATTAACCCCCATTCATTCATTCCTTTTATTTAGCAGCACTTTTGTTTATTGCGCTCTAGTATTTTAACCTTTTTCTCTTTACATCTTTTAGTCCAGAGCAACCGTGTTAATCGTGTCGGGGACATATAGCCTCGTTGCTGACGTCCCCATCAACCCCCAATGAGACGGGATTTCGCTTTTCCACCGAGAAATCCCACTGTCTTCACTTCTGCCTCCAGCGTACTTGCATTGTTGACCCGGACTTGTATCTCGGTGGCACTCCTTGATACAGTCCGTCCTTCGTTGATACAGTCCGTTTCCTGGGTCTCGTCTTTGACCGTCGCTTGTCGTGGGCACCATATATTCGTAATCTTAAGTGTACTTGTCTTCGAGCTCTGGTTCTCCTTCGTGTCCTTTCTCACCGCACATGCGGTGCTGATCGTTGTGTTCTGCTTCGCTTGTACCGTAGTCTAATTCGGTCCAAATTAGACTACGGCTGTATTGCCTATGGATCTGCTCGTGATTCCTTGTTGCGCCAACTTGATACAGTGCATCACCTGGGTATTCGGATTGCTACTGGCGCCTATCGTACTAGTCCCGTTGCCAGCCTGTACGTTGAAGCCAATGAACCTTCGTTAGCGAATCGTCGCAGGAGGCTCCTTCTTAATTATTAAACGACTGGCACTGAAGTTTACACCCTGTATATTTCTTAAATCTGATGAGTAAACTGGATGATAATAAGTCTTCTTTAGGGCCAGTTGTTAACTGGAGACAAATAGTGCATTTGTTCGTAATCGCTGATATTTTTTATACAAAGTTTCCAGCAATATAAACCACAGCATTTTGTTGTACGAAGCATCTTGTACAAAGCATCTCCATTTAATTATTGATTTTCCTGCAACGGTGGTAGGCAAACTTAAGACTAAATACTCTTCTGAGGATTTAGAATAGCTGATCACCTTTGAGTCTTCAGCTGGTTCCACGAGCGTTAATGATGCCGGACATTTTTCCTTCCTGCTTTGTACCCACGTTTACGTTTCTTTAAACTACTTAACTTTATTCGCTTATCTTTCCATTCATTATCAGCAATTAGAGTATTATCGTGTTTGCACACAATACCGACAAAATCGTAGGAGGGCCCGATAATATCGGTGTCGGCATACTTTGCACACGTCGCCGACAATGTCGGTGGAAGCCCCGACAATATCGTTGCCGGTGATGAGCGAAGTGATCGACCAGACATTATATATTCTGCACTGTGTTTCTAAAAATCTTCTCCGTATATGAAAACAAATAAAAGTAATAATAATCGGAAAAATTATTTTTTAAAACAAGGACTACAGAAACTGTTCTGAAGATGTTTGGAGGACGGTACAAAACTTAGAAAAAATAGGCATGTGCGTAAACATGTTTAGATTTAACACTGGTGTTTTAAATAGATTTCGTAAACATATTTTCGTTTCGAAGAGAATTGATGCTGCGGTACATTGCAAACTATATTAGTTTTATTTTTTGTTGAAACACTGTTACATATTGTATGTATGTATATTATTTATTTTTCCATGCAATTAACACTGATGTCATTGTAGATTAAATGATAAGATTCGAATTAGTAATTTTGTTTTACATTGCTCCATACATACCTGTCGTCTCTCGTTTCTCTTTGTCCATGAACTCAAAATCCTCGGCAAGTCCTGCATAAACTGCTCATCTTGCTTTTTTTTTTAATTCTGTCCTTAAAAGAGTCCGTTATATTATCCCATGTGCAAGGTCTATATTCCACAAGTTCAATAAGGGTTAAAATATCGTATGGGAAAATTCTTGTCATCTCTAAAATTCTAAGCAAAACTAGAAAGGTAAGAATGCAATAATACACAACCTTTTCATCCAGTCACTGTAGCTGAACTGCAGAACTCTATCAGGGGGTCGAGCCCGGTAAAAAGGGAAAACTTGGATACATAGCTTTGGTCTTTGTTTTCAATTGCCATTCCACAAATTCTTTTAAAAATGCGGGATTTGGGATAGTTTTGGAAGTGAGAGAAATAATCTGCAACAAGTGAAGCATGGAGCCACATCCCTGTTGTTGGGATCACAATCAAGAAATGCCAAATGAATAACTTGTCCTTGGGCTGAAGGGATTGCCAGGGGGTAGCGTTAGTTCCCCTGTTAACGCCCTGGTGTGACCTCACACCCCTTTTCTATATAAATGTTTAATTATAATCTTCTTTATATGGGTAAAAAAACTTTTCTAACTGAACCGGGCTCTCCCTCACGCAAGAAGCCCAAACAAACTGATAGTGAAATTGTGGAACAGACAAGTATCGCGACCCCTGTTGTCCGATATCTTGTAATCAAAGAGAAAGATGTTGATAGTGCCAGTTCTGAGGAAAACCGTCCGAGTGCTATTAAGGGCTTATCCCCTTTTGTAATCAATAAAGTCATAAATTATCAAGCCGGACAGGTTAAGGAGATAAAGAAACTAAGGAATGGCACTTTATTGGTGGAAACGACAGACGAGAAGCAAACGGCGAAGTTACTTAAGTTAACTGCCATTGGACCGGTGAAGGTTACAGTCGAACCGCATTGTATGTTGAACGTTTCAAGAGGGGTGATATCGTGTTGGGATCTTCTCAATGCCACCGAAGAGGAGATCAAGTCGGAATTAGCGGACCAACACGTTATAGATGTAGCTCGAATCAAAAGTAAGAAGTCAGGTGAACTTGTCGCTACTCAGTCACTGATTCTTACTTTTAGTCTGCCCAAGCTTCCGGAGTCTGTGAAAGCTGGTTACTATCGTTTAAAAGTTCGACCCTACATACCAAGTCCTCTGCGCTGCTTTAAATGTCAACATTTTGGGCACACCAGCACCTCGTGTAATGCGAGTGCTGCTCTTTGTGCGAATTGTGGCCAGGGTAGTCATGGTGCGGAACCCTGTAAAGCGACCAAGCCCTTCTGTGTTAACTGCAAGGGTGAGCATTCTGCTTGGTCTCGGGATTGTCCAGCTTATAAGCGCGAGAAGCGTATCCGAGATCTCATGGTAATCGAGAAGATTTCTGCTACCGATGCGAAGCGTCGATTGAAAGAAAGCCTTCCTTCCTCGCTTTCTGTTCCCTTCGCTACTGTCGCTGCTAGTTCTCGGAAATCTGTAGCTACACAGACCGTAGACGTTTCCACCCAAACGGACTTGACCCCAAAGCGTAGTTCTGACTCAAAGACCCCAGTTGCAAAGATGAGCGAACTTCTAAAGACCCCCGTTGCAACAACGAGCGACCGTCCGAAGACTCCTCGTGTTACTGTTAGTAGTGGTCTTCGGCGCACTCCAGCCCATCGCCGATCACCTTACATGGCTGGCCTGAAACTTAGTCAGCATATCCGCAAGTTGAACGACACGGTTCTCTCTCCGAAGAGACCGAAATCTACCCCAGTTCGTAAGCCACCTGCAGCTTCTCTGAAGTCTGACATGGTGGAGGACGAACTGATGGATACTGAGTGGGCTGTGATTGGACCGCGTGGTAAAGTTCGCCTTAAACGTTGATTTCTTCCAGTATGGCGCTTCTTCAGTGGAACCTGAATGGCTTTAGTAGTCACCGTGAGGAATTGGTACAACTGGTCTCCGACCACTCGCCAGTTGTCATCTGTTTGCAAGAAACCCATTTTAAGCCTACCCAGTCCTTCCTTCTTTCTGGGTATACTATGTACAGATGTGATAAGCCAGACGCTGACCACGCTGCTGGCGGCGTGGCAGTCTGTGTTTCCGATTCTTTTCATTCTCAGCAAATTCATATTGTATCCCGCATGCAAGCCGTTGCGGTGCGAGTATACTTTTCCCGCCCGCTTACAGTTTGTTCCTTGTACGTTCCTCACTCTGAAGCCTTTACATCCGCCGATCTGCTTCAGCTCTTCCGTCAGCTCGAGCCGCCAGTCTTGCTTGTAGGAGACCTTAATGCTTATCACCGTCTTTGGGGCTCTGTCCGTACATACGGTCGTGGCCGTGAAGTGACAGCCTTTCTTCAGGAGAGTGGACTGCTCCTCCTTAATGACGGAAGTCCCACTCACTTCTCCACTGCCCATGGTACATATTCTTCTATTGACCTCTCCATGTGCAGTGCTGGTCTCTTGCCCTCATTGACATGGAGAGTGCATCCCGATCTTTGTGGCAGTGACCACTTCCCGTTATTTATTGAAGGTCTCCCCGTTACTCATCCTTTTCCTCTCCGCCGCTTCAATCTGAAGCGTGCTGACTGGCGTAAATATCGTGCGCTCAGTGAGTTTCATTGTCGTGATGATCTCCCTGTAGCTGCTATGTCTGAGGCTTTTGAGCAGACTGTTCTAGATGCTGCTCATGGTTCCATTGCAGAATGCGGTGGCAACGTTTCCCGCCGGCGTGTTCCTTGGTGGTCTGCGGAACTCCGTGAGGCTATCCAGGCTCGTCGGCTTGCTCTTGCCACTTTTAATCGTCATCCAACAAACGAAAATCTCCAGCAGTTCCGCATTCTGCGTGCTCGTGCTCGACGTCTGGTCAAGATCTCAAAGCGCCAAAGCTGGATGAATTACGTTACGTCATTCAGTAGTCACACGCCTATGTCTACTGTGTGGCATCGGGTTCGCTCCCTAAACGGATATTCTCCTTCACTTCATGTGCCTGCTTTAAACGTGAATGGGTCCTCAGAGATCGCTCATATATTGGGCGCCTATTTTGCCACTATCTCTGAGTCGGAGAACTACCCACGAGCCTTTGCTCGTTCACGTGGTAAGCTAGAGCGAAACCCGTTAAATTTCCGTACCGCCAACAGTGAGAACTATAACGCTCCTTTCACGCTCGTTGAGTTCGAATCTGCCCTCCGCGAATCGTCCAACACTGCTCCCGGGCTTGATCGTATTTCGTATGATATGTTGCGCAACCTCTTCCACGACACTCAGCTTGCATTATTGCAGCTGTATAATCGCATCTGGGTTGAGGAGTTTTTTCCACCTGCTTGGGGTGAGGCCCTGGTTCTTCCTATCTTAAAGCCAGGGAAAGCCGCTACTAGCCCCACGAGCTATGTCTGTAAGCTGTTCGAGCGAATGGTCAACAAGCGCCTGGTGTGGTATTTGGAATCGCATTCTCTTTTGAGCAAGTTTCAGAGTGGCTTTCGTCGCTTCCGTTCAACTATTGACAATCTTGCTTATCTTGAGGGTCAAGTTCAAGAAGCCTTTCTCAACGGCGAACATCTTGTGGCCATATTCTTTGACTTAGAGAAAGCGTATGACACCACATGGCGTTACGGAATCCTAAAACAATTATATGACTGGGGTCTTCGTGGGCATATGGCCCACTTTATTTCGAATTTTCTTCACGAGCGACACTTTAGAGTGCGTGTGGGCTCTACTCTCTCAGAGCGCTTTGTACAAGAAAATGGTGTTCCACAAGGCAGTGTTCTTAGTGTCACGTTGTTTGCTGTCGCAGTCAACAGCGTTCTTTCGCAGATCCAGCCTCCTGTGTCTGGTCTGCTTTATGTTGACGATCTTGTCATTTTCTGTCGCTCCCGCCACCTTCGCGGCATTACTCGACAGCTTCAACTGACTCTCAATCATCTCGTTCGCTGGTCGAATGAGACTGGATTTCGCTTTTCCACCGAGAAATCCCAATGTGTTCACTTCTGCCGGCAGCGTACCTGCGTTGTTGACCCGGACTTGTACCTCGATGGCACCCGTTTGTCATTCGTTGATACAGTCCGTTTCTTGGGCCTGGTGTTTGACCGTCGCTTGTCGTGGGCACCACATATACGGAATCTAAAATATTCTTGTCTTCGAGCTCTGAATCTCCTTCGTGTCCTTTCCCACCGCACGTGGGGTGCTGATCGTATTGTTCTACTTCGTTTGTACCGTAGTCTCATTCGGTCCAAGTTAGACTATGGCTGTATTGTCTATGGTTGTGTTACGACAACTTGACACAGTGCATCACCTGGGTATTCGTATTGCTACTGGCGCCTACCGAACAAGTCCCGTCGCCAGCCTGTATGCTGAAGCCAATGAACCTTCGTTAGCGTATCGTCGCAGTAAACTACTTCTTACTTACTCTGCGCATGTGCGTTGTATTCCAGACCACCCGTGTAGACCATGCCTCCGCGGTGATCGGATATACGAGCGCTATGCTGCACGTCCTCGCTCTACACGTCCATGGTACATCCGTGCGTGTGAGACCTTCCTTGGCGACGATTTTATGTGGCCCTCTCTTTCGTTGGTTCACTTTTGTGCTATTCCCCCATGGCTACTTCGTTTACCTCGCCATGATTTACGTCTGTCTATACATTCGAAGCAGGAGACTAGTTCCCAGGTGTATCAGCAAGAGTTTGTTGCACTGTTAGATCAGTACCCCGATTTTAATGTGTTCTTTACGGACGGTTCTAAGGATTGGGATTCTGTAGGCTGTGCCTTTGTCACCGACGAGGCCAGCTCAGAATTCCATTTGCACCGCCTGTGTTCCGTGTTCACTGCTGAATTAACTGCACTTAAGCTTGCCTTGGACCATGCTCTGACACTTTCATTACGTCGTGTGCTTATTTGCACCGATTCTCGGAGCGTGGTTCAGAGTCTACAGAATGTCTTCAGTATGAACTCTCTAGTCCAGGACATTCTCGTGAGATGCCATCGATTGCAGCAACAGGGTTGTGTCGTCGTTGTCTGCTGGGTGCCGAGTCATGTCGGCATCCGGGGAAATGAACTTGCTGACACAGCTGCCAAGCACGCCGCCTTGGCCGGAGTTGCACTGGAGCATACCATTCCCTGCTATGACCTTTGTCATCATTTTTCCAGCTTGATGCGCTCTCACTGGCAAGCTGATTGGGACCAGGCAATTGAGAACAAATTACACGCAGCAAAACTACTCCTAGGAGAGTGGCGTTCCTCCTCGTCCGATCGTCGTCGAGATGAAGTGCTCCTGGCGCGTTTGCGTATCGGACACTCTCATCTGACGCACGGCTACTTGCTGCGGAAGCTGAACCGTCCGTATTGTGAGGAATGTATAGTCCCCCTGAGTATTCAGCACATTCTTGTGGAGTGTCCTGAATACTCAGATCTCAGAGAACGTTACGGACTGCCTTGTCTGCTTACCCGTGCTTTGGGGGATGATAGCGATGTTGTTGGCCGGATGCTTCAGTTCGTGCGAGTTATTGGCGTTGCTCACGTTCTCTGAGCTGTTTTTAGTGTGTTGTTATTGTTTTATTGCTGCTAGATTTTAATTTTTTTCACATGTTTTAATTTTTTTTGTATATTGTTATTGTTATTTTTTTATGTTATTTATTCTTTTATCTTTTGCTTTTATCCGTTACCTATTCATTTAGCAGCACTTTTGTTCTCTTAACTGTATTCTTTTTAAGCTGTACTACGTTTTTAATCTTGCAGTCCTGAGCAACGTTTTATATCGTGACGGGGACAAATAGCCTCGTTGCTGAGGTCCCCATTCCTCTTCATTCATTCATTCATTCAACTTGTCCTTGGAGCTTTGCAAAGAGTGTTTGATTGTGCTGCTTTCGTTTCCAAATAATAATAATTCTACATTGATTTGTCAACAAATATTCTATTCAATCATTGCTTATTGAAGTGGGACCGGGAAAAGTGATCTGCACACAATTCTGTTGAAAATAGAAGGAAGTAATAATAATCAGAATTTTTTCCATATGTTTATGTTCACAGTGTATCAAACTTTAAAAATTACACTTAAATTAATTTCCAGAATTTATTAAAATTTATATGCATCAGTAGATTAAAAAAAATACAATCAAAGAGAGAGAGAGAACAAAAATAAAAAAGGAGTGGAAAATAATCAGGAAATAGGTTATCGAAATTCTGAATATACTGACAAACTGGAACAACTAAAATAATATGTATGATCTTGATCATCATCATCTTCGATATTCACCTGTACCGTTTTATTGACATCTAATACAACTCCTGAGAGGTCTGATGAGATTAAAGCGGCTACTTGTGACCTCACGACGCAAGAACAATGCAAAATCTGGATGTTTTCGGACGACAATTTCCACTACCCATTTGTTAGAGTTATGTATGCACACGTAACTTCCTGTAATTGGGTTGTTGTTACAAACTCATTTCACAGTTCTGTAGCGACAAAATCAATTTGATCTTTAGACATTTTGTGTAAGGGCAAACACAAAGTAAATTCCAAGAAACTTGTTTCAAAGTCTGATTCAATCAAGAGAGGTCCTGTGGTGGATACTCTAAGAGATACCAGGTAATTATCTGCTTCATGTAAAGAATAAATCTCATCCAAATTTGAAAGATGCACTGGTTTCTTCCACTATGCCTGTTTAAGGTTTTGTTGAATAGACGTGTAATTATTCGTAGAAACCTACTCGTTGGACCCACATTTTCAAACTCTTTCATTCTAATTTCTATGCACAGTAACAGTGCATCAGCCACAGAATTCCTGAATACTTGGGCAAGGAAACAAACTTTCATTTCTTCTTCTGGAACTGCACGCACGCTTGATGTGCTTCATTTCCCAAAGATTCTTGAAGATCGCGTAGTCCTCTTGTTAACTAGCAAGACATAATGTCACCATAATCATTTACAAATGACCCCCTTTTCATGACAACATGAGGAAGTGGCGTTATTTCTAAATAATACGTAGTTTGCAGTTCATAACAGTTAAAAGGTACTAGTAATTAACACAAAAATATGTATCTAGTGAAGAACAAAGAAAGCATGAACATGTGAAAAATATTTGTTATTAACAATTAAAAGTAAACGATGAAGATGAAAGAAGAGTAACTGAGGTAAGATGTATTCAAGTAACAGCAAATAGTGAAAATTTGGTTCATGTGGGTGTAATGGATTTTCTTCCACTTTAGCTGAGTCAAGTGAAACAAGCAACCCTGTACACAAGTTGAATTTCCAAAAGCTGCCTTTACAGCCTGCATTGTTGCTATCTAGAAATCCATAACCACAGTTGCTATCTAGAAATCCATAACCAAATATTCTCTACTTATGCACCATCGCACGAAATAGTTCTTAATATGAAATTTGTGTCTTACTCTGCATTAGGGCGTACACCGTAGTAATGGAAGTTTCGTCTATTGGGAATCGAATAAGTTCACTAGAGATAAGATCTGTGATCCAGAGTCAATATCAGATTTTACTACCATTCCATGAACGGCAAAAGGTAGGAGAACCATGTTGTAGAGATGAGTCGTTCGTCAATGATTCGATCGAAAAGATCGAATCTTTTAGGTGAACGAAATGAATGAATCTCAAAAAGGAACTGATTGATTTGGCTGAATTGGTCGGAGTTGAAAGTGTTGTGCTCGCTTTGGAATGTAAAGACCACGTTTTCATAAGCAATAGAATGGAATGAGGGCAACAGAAATTTTCGCGCATGCGTATAAACCAGAAGAAAGCATAGC
Source organism: Thermobia domestica (assembly GCF_964235325.1). NCBI lineage: Eukaryota > Metazoa > Arthropoda > Insecta > Zygentoma > Lepismatidae > Thermobia > Thermobia domestica. The sequence goes on along the minus strand of NC_137460.1, from coordinate 220,831,459 downwards.
AGATGGTAGTCACTTCCTGTGTGTTTTCCTGCGGAAAACCTTTGTCCAGTGCCCTCTTGCAAACTCCGTCCGGACATTTTTGCAGCTCATGGAGGGGCGAGGCCCCAGGGGCAGCGGGTCGCGTGAAATATCACTACACTGAGGCATCATTCCCGATGAATGAAACGTTACGCATTGTTCTGTTTTTAACACCTTTTGTTTCATTCACATTTTTGAAAAAATACTTTACGAATAAAATAATAGGTCGTAATGACCAGTATTGTCTTGTCGCTTTTATATATAAATAAACAGTAAGTTTAAATCTTATTATATATATACACAAAGGGGGCAATTGTTTAAAGTAAATTACACATGTATAAATGAAGCGCAAGTTATGTTTTACAAATTTGAATTTAGAAAACGGATCTGACTAACTTTTTTGAACTTAATCGGCTTCTTCTTTCTGTTATTATTTATCCTCCCTTAGAAAACAGTCTCTCACAGTGTACAGAAGTTGACATTATGTGAAGCCTTCTCTTCATTATTTCAGAGAGACGTAGACATAAGAATTGCCTGTCTTTCCACCACAACAAAGGGTTTTCTTTTCTATTGATAAGACCTTCCTGCAAATATTTATCTGTCCATTATGCCAGCAGCAGTCGAGTTCTTTGGTTCTACTAGGTTTGAAACTTTCTGATCGAAATCTTCCCACAACAATGAGGTCTTTATTTCTCTATTCAAAGTAGCAAAGTTTCGGTGGAGGAAATAATGATTGCACTTGCTTTCTTTGTTATTCCTCTGTATGTAGAATTAAATGCTTGATTATCACTGGAACCTTGTTTCGTCAAACGTGGATCCACTAGCGTCGCTTCAGCCAACAACATATTTTCTTCCACTTTACCAAATCTTTCTACTATTTCTTTTGAAATTGTGTCCAGCATTGACGTTATTTCTTCAGGCAAACCCCTCTTTGCTCTTAGTTTTGATATGTGTTTAGCCAAGGCTTTACTTATTAGTATGCATTTTGATATTGTGACCCCGTTCTCACTACTAATCTCCTGGGTTACCTCCTCAAAACATTTCAAAACCAAACTTTTTTTTAAAAAATATTGTTTCCCACTCACTATTACTCAAGTGCCCCAAATCCGGATTCAAAATGGCTAAAGCGGCTACTACTCGCTTCTTGAGCTTCAGTAATCTATAAAGCATATAATATGTTGAGTTCCATCTCGTTGGAACATCTTGCTTTAGTTTGAGTTCATCATACCCCATCTGCAGCTGGATTGATTTGAGTTTTGCCGAGGCCTGTGGGCTTCTTTTGAAAAATTCTAAATACCCTTTGCTTTTTACTGCTCTTGTTTTATGTTTGTTATTCGTGTTTGTACAACTAAATTTAAGGTATGAGCAAAGCAAGGAATATACCGCCATACACCAATTGTAATTGCCTTGATGTTGGCGGCATTATTACTGACAATTGTCAATTTCCCACTCCTCAGAAACACGTTTGATCTCTGCTGCCATTTTTTTTTGCAGTGTGCTTTTCTTGAATTTCAAAACAGTCGAGGAGGTATGATTTCAATTCACATTCGTTGTTAATGAAATGTGTGGTTAGTGCCAAGTAACATTGGTTCGAAATTCAAGTCTAACGGATGTAACGCCATAAACATTATTTCTTATTTTCTTCATTGTTTGATTGTAGAGGAGAGGGATAAAGAATTGGATATGGTTTTCCTAGAGGGAAGGCTGTAGCCTCGACTTAACAATTTAATGAACTGACGAAATTCGACGTTCTCAACTATGGTGAAAGGGGGTATATTATTCAACAATCATCCTAGACAATTGTTCATCAATTTTCTTCGTTTTGTTAGGAGCAAGAAGTTCTTTCATAAACTGTGAAATTTGATATTGTCTCCTAACAGGTATTGTTGTTTGAGGAGCACGGATAGTTGCGAGATGTAGGATTTCTGCAATTGTGAAGATGCTTGGCCTGAAGATGAAGTGGAAGGAACTTCCTGTTCTTCAATGGGAGAAGTAGGTCCTGGACTTTTACATCTAATGTTGGATGTTTCTTTCATTAATGGGGGATGGGGTCGGGAGCAGCAAGGTTATATGTCCCTGTCACAACAAACGCAGCTGCTATAACATGGACTGCTACAATAAAACGCTAAAATGAAAAGTATAGATATGATAAAAGAATAAATAGTCGATAAAAGGAATAACAATATATATAGGAAAAGGAATTAAAAAGTAGAGAAAAAGATAAAGCGTTAGCAGCTAGAAATATAGGGCAAATACTAAAACGGCTCACAGAACGTGAGCAGCGTCCATTGCAGAAATAAAACCAAGTACTCGTCTCACAACACTACTATCATACCCCAAAGCACGAGCAAGGGTACAGGGCAGTCCATGACGTTCTCTGACATCTGAAAATTCAGGACATTCAACAACAATGTGCTGAATACTTAGGGGGATAATACACTTTTCGCAATACGGACGGTTCAGACAACGTAACAAATGTGTTCGGTTAAAGTGTCCGATGCATAGATGCACCAGAAGCAATTCATCACGACGCCTAGAACGAAAAGCGGTGCACCATTCCCCGGGGATAGGCTTAATCTTATGGATTTTATTGCCAATGGCCTGGTCCCAATCCGCTTGCCAATAGGAGCGCAGCAAGGTGAGGAAGGACTTGTGAAGATAGGAGCAGAAAAGGCTATTCTCCAAGGCAACCCCAGCCAAGGTGGCGTTGGAATAGAATGGAATGAATAGATGGGATTAATGGGGAAGTCACCAGCGAGGCTATATTTCGCTGTCACGATTAACAACATTGCTCAGGATTGTAAGACTAAAAGAATTACAAGCTAAAACGAATACAGTGCAAATGAATGAAAAGGAAAAAAGAAAATAGCAGAAGTGGAAGATAAAAGAATAAATAAGCTAAAATACGTAACAGTAACAATATACAGAGAAAAAGGACATATAAAATGAGAGAAAATATAAAATTTTAGCAGCAATAAAATAATTACGCACTAAAACAGCTCAGAGATCGTAAGCAACTCCACAGTCAGACACGAACTCAAGCACCCGGTCAACAATATTACGATCATCTCCCAAAGAACGGGTAAGCAGACAAGGCAGTCTGTAACGTTCTCTGAGAACTGAGTATTCAGAACATTCAACAACAATGTGCTGAATACTCAGGGGGACTACACTCTCCTCACAAATTGGACGGTCTAACCCACAAAACAAATAACCATGCGTCAGATGAGTGTCCGATACGCAAAATAGCCAGGAGCCCTTCATCTCGACGACGGGAACAACAAGACGTACGTCACTCTCGTAGGAGCGTCTTAACTGGGTATAATTTATTCTCAAGTGCCTGGTCCCAATCCGCTTGCCAGTGAGAGCGCATCAAGGCATAGAAATGATTCTGAAGATCGGAGCAACGAGGGCTATGCTTCAGTGTAACCCCGGCCAACGCGGCGTTCTTGGCAGCTGCGTCAGCACATTCGTTTTCCGGATGCCTAAATGACCCGGAACCAGGCAGACAACAACAGAACCTTGTTGCTGCAATTGATGGCAACTCAGAAGAATGCTCTGCACGAGTGGGTGCTTACTGAACACATTCTGTAGCCTCAGAATCATGCTCTGGCAATCGGTGGAGATGCACACGACGTAAAGGAAGCGGGAAATCATGGTCCAATGTAAGCTTAAGTACAATTAATGCGGCAGTAAACACGGAACACAGGCGATGCAAATAGAATTCTGAGCTGCTCTCGTTGCTGACAAAGGCACAGGCTACAGAATCCCCATCCTTGGAACCCTCCGTAAAAAGCACATTAAAATCGGGGTTCTGACCTAACAGTGCGGCAAACTCCTGCTGGTACACCAGGGAATGTATAGACAAGCGTAAATCATGGTGAGGTAGACGAAGCAGCTATGCTGGAACAGCACAAAAGTGAACCAACGGAAAAGGGTGCTACGCGAAATCGTCACCGAGGAAAGTGACGACCGAAAACGTAGAGCATTGTGCTTGTAAGTCCCACCACCATGGGGACAAGGTCTAAAAGGGTGGTCTTGAATACAGCGCACATGCGCAGAACAATTACGAAATATTTTGCAACGGTACGCTAAAGAAGGTTCATTGGCGTCAACATACAGGTTGGCAACGGGACTAGTACGGTAATCACCAGTAGCAATTCGAAATGCACTGTATCAAGTTGTAACAGATAATCACGAGCAGATCCATAAGTAATACAGCCATAGTCTAACTTGGACTGAATTAGTCTACGGTATAAACAAAGCAGAATTGTACGATCAGCACCCCATGTGCGGTAAAAAAAGCACAAGAAGGAGATCCAGAGCTCGAAGACAAGAGTATTGAAGATTCCGAATATGTGGTGCCTACAACAAGCGACGGTCAAATACCAGACCCAAGGAACGGACAGTATACAAGTCCGGGTCAACAATGCAAGTACGTTGCCGGCAAAAGTGAACACATTGTGATTTCTCGGTAGAAAATCGAAATTCTGTCTCATTCGACCAGGGGACAAGACGATTGAAATTGAGCTTTAGGTGTCGTGTTATGCTGTGAAGGTAGCGGGAGCGACAGAAAATGGCAAGGTCGTCAAGATAAAGCAGACCATACACATGAGCCAGGATGTGCGAAAGAACGTTGCTGACGCTAACGACACTGTCTTGTAGTACACCATTTTCTTGTACAAAACGTTCTGAAAGAGTACATCCTACACACTCTAAAATGACGATCGTGAAGAAAGTTCACAATGAAGTGAGCCATATGCCCACAAAGACCCCAGTCATATAATTGTTTTAAGATGCCGTAACTCCAGGTCGTGTCATGCGCCTTCTCTAAGTCAAAAACTGTAGCTACAAAATGATCTCCGTTTACAAAATCGTCCTGAATTTGACCCTCAAAATAAGCGAGATTGTCAGTGGTGGATCGGAAGCAACAAAATGCACTTTGAAACTTGGTCGAAAGTGAATTCCATTCCAAATACCAGACCAGGCGCTTGTTGAACATGCGCTCAAACTGCTTATAGACTCAGCACATAGAAGCAATGGATCTGTAGCTCTTGGGGCTAGTTGCGATTTTTCCAGGCTTTAAGATATGGAGAACGAGAGCCTTATGCCAAGAAGGTGGAAAAAATTGTCAGCAATAAGGCAAGCTGAGTATCGCAGGAGAGGTTGCGCTACATAGCGTACGAAATTCCGTCAAGCCCTGAGGCGGTATTAGGCGATTCACGAAGAGCATGTTCGAATTCAACAAGCGTGAAAGGGTGATTTTAATTCTCGCTTTTGGCGCTACGGAAGTTTGAGTTTCGCTTTAACCGGGTCCTGCTAGGAAGGAACGCTGGAGGGTAGTGTCCGGAGTCAGAGATAGATGCAAAATAGTGGCCTGAAGCGTCAGATATCTCGGAAAGGTTAGTCTCTAGCTCACCATTCACAGATAAAGCAGGGACATTGACAGAAATATTAATTCCATTGAAAGAGCGGACCCGACGCTACACAGTAGACATGGGTGGTCGGCTATTGAGGGTAGAACATAGTTCTTCCAGCTTAGGTGCTTCGAAAGTTTTATTAGACGTCTAGCCTGAGCACGTAGAATGCGTAATCGCTGTAGATTTTCGTCAGTGGCAAGACGAATAAAAGCGACAAGAGCGCGCCGAAGAGCCAGGATAGCCTCACATGAGCAAATATCTTGCGGGCAAAATAATATTCTTATCATTTTAAAGCTTCACTACGATTCTTAATCCCAACATTGTAAAGATAATTTGGCTAGCTAAGATTCTATTAGGTATATTCTGTTGTAAATCAGTAAACTTAAAAATTTTGAAACGAAAAAAAAATCAAACAAAAATTTTCAACAAAATTTGAAAACAAAAGTTTAAAAAAATTGAAACGAAAAAATTTGGAAACAAAATTTTGAAACTTAAAAGTTTTACGTTTCACGGTTAACCGTCAAACGTTATCCGCTTTTTAACTATTCGATTAAGAAATAAACGGTTTTGATCCTATTTATCAGTGAGTGCAAAGTGTTGAACAAAAATGTTCAAACCAAGATTTTTAGACAGTAATCGGTAAATTTTAAACAAAACTTAATGCAACAAAGATTTGAAAGTCATCAACAAATCAGAATGCATGATAGATAGTGATCAACCAATCAGATTGCACGAAAGATAGTGATCATCCAATCAAATTGCATCAACAATAACTTTGCCTCTGTCAGATTACATCACCTTGTGACTAAATTTCAGTGTTGTAGCATGTATTGCCTTTGCACTGAGAGTCATAAAATGCAATGAGGTTAGCTATCAGATTTCTAAAGCTCAAGGTCAAATCAAGCACCACCAATGATCTTAGACTATGAGCTGTGACTAGAGTTCAAAGTATTGTTTCAAATTTCGCGCCTAATGCTAAAATTCTGTTTATCACAATTCCCAAATTTAAACAATACCTCTCTCGATATACCTAAGTCTTAGATATTAACCATATCATTATATGCTCAATAAGGTCGATAATCTCCGTCAATTGTTTACCTTAGCAGAACCCACTGTTTTCTAGAAGTGTGTATTCAAGAAGTACCACAACAAAGGAAATGAATCCTATACACTACCTCATCAAGGTCAATCACGTGGTACATCGTATTCCTTACGTTTATATTTGGCCCATAGGCGGGAATAATCAAAGCCAATGACATAATTTCATTTTGACAATTCTCATATTATCCTACAAAGTTTTAATAGACCAATGTCCTGGACTCCTAATCCCATCATAGGTCAATAACTGCTCGCGTGACCGTACTAATATTTGACTATGATTTACCCGATGAATGAGATACCACCTAATTCTATGAACAATTACTAATTATTTAGGGATACATTCGAGTCGAGTCGAGTCGAGATTTAAGCCTGTCTCGACTCGTCTCGAGAAAATGTTGTCTCGACACGAAAATATGTTTCTGTCTCGACTCGACAGTCTCTGTCTCGACTCGACTCGAATTCGAGTCGAGACGTCTCGAAATTCGAGTCGAGACAAAATGTACGAGTTAAAACATACGCACACATCAGCCAGACCATCATGACTACCTACCTAATTGTCAGTATGTCGACTTTTGGCATGGATAAAAACGGCGACACGTCTTGGCATACACGCAATGATCCTTGATAGGTCGCTGGAGAGAGCTGTCACCACATGTGCTCACTCAGGTCACCTAATTCCCGTAAATTCCGGGAAGGGGAGCGATGTGTTCTGACGTCACGTTCAATCACATCCCACAAGGGACACCACTCAAATGTCCGGCTCCAATTTCAATGAAACATTTTTTTTTGCTGATAGCAGGCATGTATGCATCATTACTTGTGATGACAAATTTTTGCCATGGTGCATGTTTTCTATTTTTTAAATAACTTTTAAGAATTGTGATGTGGTTATTAGAGATTACTACAGAAGTCCCTTACTACCCTTTGTAAACGGAGCGTTAATGAAGGAAAGTGAAGAAAAACCATGTGGACACATATAAGTCCTGGGGGGAAGTCGTATGGTAGATATGACCTTGATTGCAGCCATCTTGAAATTCGCCATTTTGAATTAAGGTCAAGTTTTCAAAATGGGAATAGGGTAATATGATACATAGTTTCGGGCTAGAATTTAATTAGAAAAATAATGGCGAGGTTAGTTTTAAGATACACCCATTTGGGAGAAAGTTACAGGCATATTAATTGTTTTTACTTACAGTGTGCGTAAGTCCCTTCTTACTTTCGTCTCAAGACCTGTAAATCGATCGCAACGGTAGAGCCCGGTTTCGCACTAGTGTTTAGAAATCTTTAAACTCCCTTGAGGCAATATTTGTGGATTATTGTATTGTATTTTGCCTTTAATTAAATTTGAGCCCACTTCATGATCTTGTGTAAAGTATCACTAAAAGAGAATTTCTGTTTTTATGGAGAACGTAAGCATGGCAATTATAAAAGGTGAGTAAGGTGCGTATGTATTTACAAGAAAGTTTATTTTACGAGTCTTTTGTGGTTCCGCCAACCTATTCTTTAGTTGTTTTTTTTTCAAAATCCTCATATCTCATAAATAAAAGAGCTATTATAAAATCTCTTACCACTATTCTTTAATACTTATAAAATTTTATTTATTGTAAAAGCACTGGCGAGATATTTCTTATCGCCCACTAAAATTATGGTGGAGCTCCTTCGTGGCTAACGGTTAGCATACTAGCCTTTGGCGTGGGAAACCTGGGCTTGATTCCCGGTGGGAGTTCATGTGGTTCGGATTCCACGTTAATTAGTAGGTCCACGTCTCACATAGCCTCGCTGCTGAACGGGACGTTAAACTCAGAATCAATTCAACTCAAAATTATGGTTTTGACTTTATTATGATGTCATTAGTTTAAACGCCCAACTGCCCAGTAATTATAAACATTGACTACATTATAAAATTGTAATTTGTGACGACTAAAATATCAGAAATTAAAGATTATTCTTTGGGTTTTGGAACATTTTGAACAACGTGAAAAACTGGTACTGCACCGATACAACACACCTTTTGGATTTGTCATAACATGTCTTACATAGCTTTGGTTCGATTCTCAACACGGACTGCAACTACCCGTTAAATTGTGCATCCGAAACGCACTCTTTGTTAAACCTCGCTTATCACCGCTCATCTTAATAATATATATAACTTCACCGCGAAGCAAATGTTGCATTTCTCTCTTTCATCCTAACACAAAACAAAACTAACCACAGCTGTGACACGAAGGAGCTATTTCGAAAAGAAACAAACTGTGCTTCATAGAGATGTGTACCAAATGATAGAAGTATAAAGCATTGTTTTCTTTCCTGTTTATTGATATCAGTTGGTGTTCTTAATGAGTTTACTCATTAGTTTAGAAAGAGTATATATGGAATTTGGACATATGTTGTACGTATTCTCCTGAGAAATTGATGAGACCAGAAAAGTTATAAGGACAGATGGAATAGGTTTAAGCGGATCTACGTGACTTTATCAAATATTTATTCTCCATAATGGTACCACGCGCAAAACTTGGTATAGGCCTAGTTTTATCTTTGCCTCCCTCTGTTAGCTGTTTCGTATCATATATATTGGATGGTTTTGATACTTCTTCTGATCATTAAAACAACAATGGTACCTGTGTGCGTGCAGAAATGCAAAAGCACAAGGTAACTTCCTATTTGTTTTGGAAACAACAAACCCATTTCACGTGTGCGAGAGAAATTGAGCACAGCGAGATGGGGTGTTTACTCACGGTCAATTCGCAGCAGGAGTTCATGGTAAAAGATTTGGCTATCTCGAAAACACTCGCAATACCTTACAAATATATAAGACTGCGCTTCAAAGAAAGTTTAGACACAGATGTTTCAATTTTCTTTTAGCATCTTTCTTCAGCAAAATAGTCGGTTCATTGTATTCGAGAAAGGGTGAATTTATATTTTATGTGGGGGGTAACGTTGTAAGTAGTATAAACAATACATACCGCTTCCGACTCTGTACTGAAGCACTTCCTTTAGCGGTATATCACTAGATCTATCCTGACCCTCATCCCACCTCAAGATGTAAAGTAGAAAGGGACAGAAGTATTCAACATGACTGCGCACTTCAGTTTCAGTTCACAATACGAAAACCAGTGAGCAAGTAAACAGTCTTTTGTAGGATCGTGTTTAACTTCTTGAATTTATTTTTGAACATTTCTGTGAATTCAACAACAGAACGCAGTAGAAATATGGACTAGTTTTTACTCCAACCATTACTTTCGCTCCAACCCAGGGATGCCACATTTATTATTTCGTACTAGATTTAGTGATTTTACTATTGAACTAGTGATCTAGTACGTACTTTGGGTAAATAGGCACATTCTAGTGATTTTTTTTGCATTTTTTTTCTGATGCAGACAAATGAGAAGGAAATGGTTCTTAAAATAAAAGGAAAAAGTATATTGCAGTTGAAAACAAATGTAGAAACCTTAAATTATTTTTTCTTTTCCCTCTGACTGAATAAAACCCCTGCTGTGTAACGACCTTAAGTAAACAACGGCTATCTTTGGTCCGCTACCTCCTTTTGTTAGCCGACATGAGATGGGTTACCTTTTTTTCTGGAAGAAAGTGAAGAAATAATTATCCAGTACACTTACGTTTTGTCAGGCACACAGGCGCAGTCTGTACTTGTTTCCTAACAAATTTTAGCAACATAACATAAATGAAACATATGTACCAGAAAATAGAGGCAGTACAAACGGAAATTTTCATCTGTGACACATTTGATGAGAAATATAGTTAGATGTCACGTGCAAGCACTCTAAACATGTCCTGTCCTGTAATTCTATTCGTATGTTTATGTAGGTGAGACTGAGAAATCAAGAAACAATAATAACTGGTTTTCTTCAAGGGGAAAAATCTAAATGTGAAGGGGTGTTACGCTGGGACTTTAATTGCGTCCTTTGTACAAGATTAACAAGTAATAGCAATTTTTTAATTTATTTTAGTTCTTGGGGAGAGGAAGATGGAAGCGAACCCTCGTAAGGACCTCTGCAAGGAAACATGAATACTATCTGCCACTGTCTGTTACATTACACAAAATAGTTTTATATATATATATATATTGAGTTTTAGTCAGGGTTTTCATTCTGCAGGAGAGGGGGGGATAGTAATACCTGACGAACATTTTCTATTCTCAGAGTGTTGCAATGATAGCATTTCCTCCATTATAACTTGGCCAAGCTAGTTGCATTATATGTAAGGATTAAGTTAGCCTAAAAAGCTTAAATTTCTATAGCTGTTTTACTCTGTACCCATGTTTCTCATTTTCGGTCTACGGGACTCTGTGTCCGGAAATTTTCGATGGCTTCCAAGTCGGAAAATAAGTGTATCAAAGGCATATATATTATATCTATGGTTATATGAGGCATGGATCTACAGTTTAAAGTGGGATACCGGTAACAACTTCATGAGCTTCCACCGTAAATCGAACCAGAGTCTCCCGCGATCAAGGCGTATGTGTTAACCGTACAGCTACGAGGAAATTCACATAAGCACACACACATATATATTGTTGAGTTGATTCTGACATTACCGTCTCTTTCAGCAGCGAGGATATATGAAATGTAGACCTACTGATTAACGTGGAATCCGAACTACATGAGCTCGCGCCGGGAATTGAACCCGAGTCTTCCACGGCAAAGACGCGTACACTAGCCGCGGAGTTCACACACACACACAGAATCAGAGTCCTCACACACCAAGGGTGAGAGCTGTGCCACTGAGTCACAGCGGCCACGGGGCTAGGTCGAGTCCACTTTACGTTCATAGTTTCTTAGTACATAAATGTTACGATTATGAAATAGATTTTCCTTAACGAGCTGCATAAAAACAAAAGCTTTCGAAATGCATTAAACAATTAGCTCGATTTGAGTGTGAACTTGAAGTTATATCTGAGTGTAAATACGGATACGCACCAAAGCTCGAAAACTTAATACACTATTTCTCCTATATAGTCAGCATGTATCAAGCAATCGTTCAGCTTTCATTTGAGAGGATGGAAATCGAAGGCCCCTGAACAACTATGTTACTAATGTGCGGAATGTATTTATCTTACAGTGAACTGCTTTGATGCCAAGTGGCCTAACTCCAAAATTGAAATTTTCCAGGAGTGAAAGTTGAAGTTCAATATCTCATGAACAATCCATATTTCTTTTATGTTGGGAACCAAAACTATAACTACTGTATGTAGTTCATTGTTTTATAACTTAGTGTTTACAAAAATCCTTTTAAAAAATACCTATTCATAGAAGTGAATGGTACTTATCTGTACTAGTTCTTGGCATCCAAGCAGTCCATTTATTGTAATACTAGCTTAATATACCCATTCTTCGCATGGGGGCTGTATTTGGAAGTCAACACCTGTGGAAGTATCACCATTCATTTCAGTGACCGCGAAAACTATGGATTTGACACTAGTATCAATCAATATGGGCTATTTATACATGTCTCGGTATTCCTCACCCGCTGACACCCGGACCGCATACAGTAGTAGCTGAATTTGCAAGTCATCGCTGATGGAAGTGTCACCATTAATCTCAGCGACCATGAAAACTATGGATTTGACACTAATGTCGATCAATTTGGATTACTTTTACTACATGTATCGCTAAACGCCCCCCTGAGACCCCCTGGTTCCAATTTTGACAAAAACGCTTCGCCTTAGACTGGGACATGGACCAAGGTATCCGTGACCAAAATTTGGTAACTCTCGGTCAACTCGTCTGGTCCCCAGGTCGGTCCCAGTAAACGTCCCCCCCGAGACCCCCCTGGTTCGAAATTAAAAAAAAAAACGCTTCGTCTTGATCTGGGGCCTAGACTAAGGTACCCGTGACCAAATTTTGGGTACTCTCGGTCCACTCGTCTGGTCCCCAGGTCGCACACAGACAGACAGACAAACACACAAACAAACTCTTTATTTTATTTATATTAGATAAGATATACTATGTAAAATAGTCTCGTATCATAATATGTGATTTACAACAAATGTTACATTATATATTATCCGTAGCTCGTGGTATCCTGCAACATATTAAAGCCTCAGAATAGTTGGGCAAGCGAATAATCCAGAAGTTACGTAACCCTATTGCGTTCATGGGAACGAAAACACAATAATTATAACTATGCTAAATTACTATAGACTACCAACTGCTCATTCAGAGAATTTATGAAGTTCACTTTATCGCAATAGTTTTATACAAACTAGATTTAGACTACGGATAATAGTTTTATACAAACTAGATAATCAATTATTATTATTATTATCATTATATTTGCAGTACAACCAAATACAACGACATTAACTATTAGTTCTAATTAACTGAATTGAGCTGAAAATTAAATCTTGATCTTTAAAGATTAACTATTAATTTTATGCGTTCTGTACCTTTCTGAAAGAATAAAAGCTGGAATTGGTTTCAAGGGTGTTTCTGAGTGAATACTTTCTTCAAAATAATATTAAAAATTATAGAAAGATTTTCGAGACATTCGAGTCGAGAAATACGTTTGTCTCGACTCGTCTCGAATTTTACAAAGTGTGTCTCGACTCGAATTCGAGTCGAGTCGAGTCGAGATTCGAGACATGTCTCGACTCGAGCGCATCCCTATAATTATTGATTTAAAAATAAGAAATGTACCCCTCCCAAAATTTAACATTAGTACACAAATACGCCTGTGTCTTATGGGAAAAGTAATAAATTATGTACTCATTCAAATATACAGCCGTATCAAAAAAAGATAAAATAGGTCAATAATCTCTAAAATTTTAATATTTGGTCATAAGAGGAACACCAACTTGTTATTTGATAATTCCCAAATTTAAGAAATGGTTCTATGTGCTTCAACAAAATTTAAAAGGGAACATAAAAATATAAAGGTAATAAACCTCTTTACACATTCATCCTTATAAAAGGGAATAATGACTTCCGAAATTTACATTTTTGACAATTTTTTACCCATGAAAGGAAACGAGATTTTTAATGGTATATATTAAGAATCTATATTATTATACCAAATTTGGCAATTTCCTAACCTTAAGGGTGTACCAATGTCCCTATGGCAAATTTTAAGATAGAAGCATCGATGTACCTATAACTTAGAAATAAAACACATTCATATAATCATGTAAGGTAATAAAACCGCATCAAAGGAGGTCAATAACCTCCGAAATTTGAATTTTTAACAATTTTTTATCCATAAAAGGGAACAAAATAGACCACCCAAATTTATACTAATACATGTTAGGATCCTATAGTACTATGTTAAATGTTTAAATTTGGCAATTTCCAAAATTTAAGGGTGGGCCAATGTACTCCTTCAAATTTTTCAACGGATGTATCAATGTATCTATATCTTAAAAAATAGAATAGACCCCTATACATGCCCATATGATCATATAAGGTAATAAGACCTCATCAAATGAAATGGGTTAATAACCTCCGAAATTTGATTTTTGGTAGTTCTTTTCCCATGAAAGGGAACGTGATGAATCACCCACATTTATAGTAATACATATTGGGGTCCTATAATATGCTACCGAATTTTTAAATTAAACAAATTCCAAAATTGAAGGGATGGACCAATGTACCCCTCTCAAAAATGTAAAGTGGTGCATCAATGTACCCATGTTTTATGATAGAAGATTGACCCCTATACATGACCATATAACCATGTAAGATAATAGGACCTCATCAAAGGGGATAACTTAGGTCAAAACCAAACACGCGATACAACGTATTGCTTACGTTTATATTTTGGCAATTTTTACTCATAAAAGGGAACGAGATGGACCATCCAAATTTATCATGATACATATTGAGGTCCTGTACTATGATACCAAATGCTTAAATTGGAGAATTTCCAAATTAAAGTGGTGGGGCAATGTACCCCTCCCAAAATTTTAAGGCGGTATACCAATGTACCCATGTCTTATGATAGGGAATGGAGCCCTATACATGATCATAACCATATAAGGTAATAGGACCTTATCCAAGGGCATAAAACGGGCCAAAAACCAAACACGTGGTACAACGTATTGCTTACGTTTATAGTTTGTCAATTTTGCACCCCTAAAAGGGAACGAGGTGGACTACCCAAATTTATAGTGATCTATAGTATGGTCCTATAGTATAATACCAAATGTTTAAATTGGGCAATTTCCAAAATTTAAAGGGTGGGCCAAGGTACTCCTCCCAAATTTTTAAAGGATGTATCAATATACCAATGTATTATGAAAGGGGATGGACCCCTTTATACAACCATATAATTATATAGGAATGAATGAATGAATGTATGGGGTTATTGGGGACGTCAGCAACGAGGCTATGTCCCCGTCACGATTAACGCGGTTGCTCTGGACTAAAAGATTTAAAGAGAAACGTTAAAATACTAAAGCGCAATAAACAAAAGTGCTGCTAAATAAAAGGAGAAAATCAAAAGAGAAAATAAAATAATAAATAAGATAAAACAGATAACAATAACAATATATGGAAACAATAAAAACTAACAGAAATTAAAAATTGAGCAGCAATAAAAACCAATAACACATTAAAATAGCTCAGAGAACGTGAGCAACCCCACAAGCTGTAACAAAGTCAAGTACCCGGCGAACTATATCACGTGCATCCCCCAAAGCGCGGGCAAGAACAGAAGCAATCCGAAACGTTCTCTGAGAGCTGAGTATTCAGGACATTCAACAAGAATGTGCTGAATACTCAGCGGGACTATACACTCCTCACAGTACGGAGGGTTCAATCTCCGAAGCAAGTAGCCATGCGTCAGATGAGAGTGTCCGATACGCAGGCGCGCCAGGAGCACTTCATCTCGACGACGATGGCATGAGGACGTACGCCATTCTCCTAAGAGGGGCTTGACTGCATGTAACTTATTCTCAATGGCCTGGTCCCAATCGGCTTGCCAGTGAGAGCGCGTCAATATGTGAAAAAAACGAATGAAGATCGGAGCAAGGAAGGCTATGCTCCAGTGCAACCCAGGCCAAGGCGGCGTTCTTGGCAGCTGTGTCAGCACGTTCGTTTCCACGGATGCCGACATGACCTGGCACCCAGCAGACAACGACGACACAACCCTGTTGCTGCAATTCATGGCATCTCACAAGAATATCCTGCACGAGAGAGTTCATACTAAAGACATTCTGTATACTCAGAACCACGCTCTGAGAATCGGTACAAACAAGCACACGACGTAATGAAATAGTGAGAGCATGGTCCAAGGCAAGCTTAAGTGCAGTCAATTCAGCAGTGAACACGGAACACAGGCGATGCATATTGAATTCTGAGCTGCCCTCGTCGGTTACAAAGGCACAGCCTACAGAATCCCCATCCTTAGAACCGTCCGTAAAAAACACACTAAAATCGGGGTACTGATCTAACAGTGCAGCAAATTCTTGCTGGTACACCTGGGAACTAGTTTTCTGTTTCGAATGCAGAGACAAACGTAAATCATGCCGAGGTAGACGAAGCAGCCATGGTGGACTAGCACAAAAGCGAACCAACGAAAGACAGGGCCACACGAAATCGTCGGCAAGAAAGCTCTCGCACGCATGGATGTAACATGGACGTGTAGACGTGCAGGACGAGGACGTGCAGCATAGCGCTCGTATATCCGACCACCACGGAGACATGGTCTACACGGGTGGTCTGGAATACAACGCACATGCGCAGAATAATTAAGGAGTAGTCTATTGCGACGATATACTAACGAAGGTTCACTGGCTTCAGCACACAGGCTGGTGACGGGACTAGTTCGGTAGGCGCCAGTAGCAATACGAATACCCAGGTTGTGCACTGTGTCAAGTTGTCGTAACAGAGAAGCACGAGCAGAACCATAGACAATACAGCCATAGTCTAACTTGGACCGAATTAGACTACGGTACAAACGAAGTAGAACAGTACGATCAGCACCCCACGTGCGGTGGGAAAGGACACGAAGGAGATTCAGAGCTCGAAGACAAGAGTATTTAAGATTCCGTACATGTGGTGCCCACGACAAGCGACTGTCAAACACCAGACCCAAGAAACGCACTGTATCAACGAAGGACAAACGGGTGCCATCGAGGTACAAGTCCGGGTCAACAACGCACGTACGCTGCCGGCAGAAGTGAACACATTGGGATTTCTCGGTGGAAAAGCGAAATTCAGTCTCATTCGACCAGCGAACGAGACGATTGAGAGTCAGTTGAAGCTGTAGAGTAATGCCGCGAAGGTGGCGGGAGCGACAGAAAATGACAAGATCGTCAACATAAAGCAGACCAGACACAGGAGCCTGGATCTGCGAAAGAACGCTGTTGACTGCGACAGCAAACAACGTGACACTAAGAACACTGTCTTGTGGAACACCATTTTCTTGTACAAAGCGCTCTTAGAGAGTAGAGCCCACACGCACTCTAAAGTGTCGCTCGTGAAGAAAATTCGAAATAAAGTGGGCCATATGCCCACGAAGACCCCAGTCATATAATTGTTTTAGGATTCCGTAACGCCATGTGGTGTCATACGCCTTCTCTAAGTCGAAAAATATAGCTACAAGATGTTCGCCGTTAAGAAAGGCGTCTTGAATTTCACCCTCAAGATAGGCGAGATTGTCTGTAGTGGAGCGAAAACGACGAAATCCACTTTGAAATTTGCTCAAAAGTGAATTTGATTCCAAATACCACACCAGGCGCTTGTTGATCATGCGCTCAAACAATTTACAGACGCAGCTCGTAAGAGCAATGGGTCTGTAGCTCGTGGAGCTAGTTGCGACTTTGGCTGGCTTCAAGATAGGAAGAACGAGTGTCTCACGCCAATCTGGTGGAAAAAACTCCTCGACCCATAGGCGATTATACAGTTGCAAGATAGCAAGCTGTGTATCGCGGGGGAGGTTGCGCAACATTTCGTAGTGTATAAAATCAAGCCCTGGAGCAGTATTGGATGATTCACGAAGAGCAGAATCGAATTCATCAAGAATGAAAGGAGCATCGTAGGCTTCGCTGTTGGCGGTGCGGTAGTTTAACGGTGTCCGCTCTAAACGGGCCCTAAGGGGAATGAACGCAGGAAGATAATGGGCAGCCTCAGAGATAGAACCAAAATACTGACCTAGTGTTAGCTATCTCCAAAGGGTGAGTAACTAAGACACCATTCACCATCAAGACAGAAACATTAACAGGAGGAGTATGGCCAGTAAGAGAGCGTACCCGACGCCACACCGTTGAAATCGCTGTTCGACTATTGATGGACGAAACGTAATTGATCCAGTTTTGGCGCTACGAAAGCTTGGTAAGACGTCTAGCTCGAGCACGTAGAATGCGGAAACGCTGCAGATTGTCGTCAGTTGGATGACGATTAAAAGTGGCAAGAGCGTGCCGACGAGCCAGGATAGCCTCACGGATTTCCGCAGACCACCATAGTACACGCCGGGGGAAACGTCGCCACCGCACTCTGGAATGGAAGCATGAGCAGCATCAAGAACAGTCTGTCGTGATGATCTCCCTGTAGCTGTTGTGGCAGAGGCATTTGAGCAATTAAACTCACTGAGCTCACAAAATTTACGCCAGTCAGCGCGCTTTAAATTGAAGCGGCGGAGAGCAAAAGGAGGAGTAACAGGGAGACCATCAACAAACAACGGGAAGTGATAACTGCCACAAAGATCGGGATGCACCCGTCATGTCAATGAGGTCAAAAGACCAGCACTGGACATGGAGAGGTCGATACAAGAATATTTCCCATGGGCAGTGGAAAAATGAGTAGGACTGCCATCGTTCAGGATGAGCAAGCCATTTTCTTTAAGAAATTCCGTTACCTGACGGACAGAGCCCCACAAGCGATGATATGCATTAAGGTCTCCTACAAGCAAGACTGGCGGCTCGAGCTGATGGAAGAGCTGAAGCAGATCGGCGGTGCTGAAGGCTTCGGAGTGAGGAATGTACAATGAACAAACTGTAAGCGGGCGGGGGAAGTATAGGCGTACCGCAACTGCTTGCAGTCGGGAGACAAGGTGAATCTCCCGAGAATGAAAAGAATCAGAGACACAGACTGCCACGCCGCCAGCAGCGTGGTCACTATCTGGCTTGTCACACCGATACATAGTGTACCCAGAAAGAAGGAAGGACTGGGTAGGTTTAAAATGGGTTTCTTGCAAGCAGACAACAACTGGCGAGTGGTCGGAGACGAGTTGCGTCAATTCCTCATGATGACTACAGAAGCCGTTTAGGTTCCACTGAAGAAGCGCCATACTGGAAGAAATCAACGTTTAAGGCGAACTTTACCACGCGGTCCAATCACAGCCCACTCAGAATCCATGAGTTCGTCCTCCACCGTGTCAGGCTTTAGAGAAGCTGCAGGTGGTTTATGAACCGGAGTAGATTTCGGTCTCTTCGGAGAGAGAACCGTGTCATTCAACCGGCGGATATGCTGACTAAGTTTCAGGAGAGCCATGTAAGGTGATCGACGATGGGCTGGAGTACGCCGAAGACCACCACTAACAGTAACACGAAGGGGTTTCGGACGTTCGATTGGCGTTACAGCTGCAAGATTGGGATTTTCGCTCGTGGTTGCAACGGGGGTCTTAAGAAGTTCGCTCATCTTTGTAACTGGGGTCTTCGACTCAGAACTACGCTTGGGTGCCAAGTCCGTTTGGGTGGAAACGTCGACGGTCTGTGTAGCTACACATTTCCGAGAACTAGCAGCGACAGTAGCGAAGGGAACAGAAAGCGAGGAAGGAAGGCTTTCTTTCAATCGACGCTTCGCATCTGTAGCGGAAATCTTCTCAACTACCATGAGTTCCCGGATACGCTTCTCGCGCTGATAAGCTGGACAATCCCGAGACCAAGCAGAATGCTCTCCCTTACAGTTAACACAGAATAGCTTGGTCGCTTTACAGGGTTCCGTACCATGACTACCCTGGCCACAATTCGCACAAAGAGTAGCACTCGCTTTACACGACGTGCTGGTGTGCCCGAAATGTTGACATTTAAAGCAGCGCAGAGAACTAGGTATGTAGGGTCGAACTTTTAAGCGATAGTAACCAGCTTTCACAGACTCCGGAAGCGTGGGCAGACTAAAAGTAAGAATCAGTGACTGGGTGGCAACAAGTTCACCTGACTTCTTACTTTTGATGCGAGCTACGTCTATAACGTGTTGGTCCGCTAACTCCACCTTAATCTCCTCCTCAGTGGCATTGAGAAGATCCCAACACTATATCACCCCTCTAGAAACGTTCAGTATACGATGAGGTTCTACAGACACGTTTACCGGGCCAATAGATTGCAATTTCTGTAGTTTCGCTGTTTGCTTCTCGTCCGTCGTTTCCACCAATAAAGTTCCATTCCGTAGTTTCTTTATCTCTTTAACCTGTCCGGCTTGATGAGTAATGACTTTGTTGATTACAAAAGGGGATAAGCCCTTAAGAGCACTCGGACGTTTTTCCTCAGTACTGGCACTATCAACGTCTCTCTCTTTAATTACAAGATATCGGACAACAGGGGTCGCGATACTTGTCTGTTGGTCAATTTCACTATCAGTTTGTTTGGGCTTCTTCCGTGAGGGAGAGCCCGGTTCAGTTTGAAAAGTTTTTTTACCCATATAAGTAAGAATTAAATGAAACAGTTATAAAGAAAAAAGGGGGTGTGAGGTCACACCAGGGCGTTAACAGGGGAACTAACGCTTTCCCCTGGCAATCCCTTCAGCACGCCCGACACTTTAGGATCAGCGTGGGGCCGACGCGGTCAAGGGGAATGGGAGTGCAACAAAACCATTCCCGTTGACAAAAACGCTTGGCCCCGGAAAGGGAAGAAGTAGAACAAAACAAAAGAGACCTGACCAACAAAAAGATAGACCCCCACCAGCCCAGGAAAAACAAAACAAAATAAAAAGGTGCGGATTTTTTTGTACTCTTACCTGAGATCAGGTGCGCTGCACGCCCTTTCACACTCTTCTCCAGATGAGGTTTCAGTACATACAAATTTAGAACGTACCTTCTTATTTAAGTTATTAGGGAGATTGTTTAGGATAAATGAAGGTAAAAATATTTCGTTGGGAATTATTTCACATAGATAAAAAGGAAATATTTATCCAAAGAAACGACGGTTTGTGTGAAGCTTTCCAATGTGAGTCCCGTTTCTTCTAATTAAAATTGTATCTAATTTGAAGTTTAAATTTAGCGAATAAGTGTCGGACTAAAACAACACTTAGCAAAGGAAGAAAAAAGATTCAGACGAGAGAGCAGATAGGTTGTTACACTCTTAAATGAAACTGTAAGAGGCTCGATGCGTGTAAATAAAAGAGTTAGTACTTACGGAGGCGTCGGTTCTCCATTTCAGTTCGTAGAAATTTGCACAAACACACACATAAACATCCACTAATAACACGATTGGAAGATGTTGTTTGGCGGGCACTTGGATCGTGTACAAAGTAGACGGAAAGTCGTCTTAATTATTGGGCATCGAAATTGATTGAAGAACAGTTCTAGGTGATGACCGATGAGAAACCGGAACTCCGGCATCGTAGTCGGCTAACTAGTGCAGCTTTTCTTCTCTTCTGCGAGGGCGACGTGTTTTCGCGAAACTTCCCTCTTTTTGGAAGGCCACGAGGTCATCTTCTGAATATTTTGAAGGAACGAACGATGTCTAAAATAGTCCTAGTAAGTCCTTTCACATGTTTGATGTCCTCTTCTGAATCTTAGTCTCATTTTCGGTGATATACAAAAACAAGCAGAATAAGCGCTAACACGGAGCTGTTGTTGTGATCATTTCTGGAGGCAAGAAGATTAATGTTACAAATTGTTAGTCCTATTTGTAACTTCGTATGGCGTTCTTCAAGCGGTAAAGCCTCCATATCTCGCCATAATCACAAATCGATTTCATAGCAATGGGAAAGCTCTTCTCGAGGAGTTTCTACGTTAGGTTTGCAGTTTCTCCAATTTTTTCTTTATATATATTCGCTTTGTCTGGATGTTTGTATCCTGGCTAATGTTGAAGGCCGATTTTATGATGCAAGAAAGCAATCTCTTTATAAGAAAGAAATATAAAAAGTTAATTTGGAATAATCGCGTTTTCTCGAATATTTCCTTTTCACTTAATTTTTAGTTTATTTTCGCTTTCTTATTATATTTCTACGAAGTGTTACAAATTAGAGGCTTTTTAAAAGGTATTGTAAGCTTGTCAATTATATTATTTATCAATTCCAAATATTTCTGATCATGCGTGAAACGATCCTGTATATCGATTAATTACGGCTGTTTTATATCTGCATGAAGGAATAAACCTACGACGAAACATCAGGCTAATTAATTTAAAGGGTATATAGAGCTATATTTCCGAGGCTAATAGCTAAATATACTTAATTTGTGCAAACGTGTGCGCGCGCGAGCATACACGCACAGAGCTTTCTCTGTCTTTTTCTATATCCGTAGCTATTGACATTTTTGCAGCCAATAATTAATATTATCTTTAATGTAATTGTATATAAGACACATATGTATTTAAATGGATTTGAAGTTTCGAACAGGTGTATTTACTGCTGATCGTAACTCACTATTTTACCTTCTACTTTGGTTTACAAGTGATTTACTTTTCTAACAGATGACGACAGATCATAATACAAATCCAATTTGTCGTTTTTCCTCCGACAGTAAGTCGTGTAGTGGCCCGGATTATCGCACGCAACGACACCCCTTAAAAAGAAAGTGCCATTATCAACATAAATTCTGTGGGATATTCTGAAGGAAGATGTCTATCTACGGGATGTCCAATACGCTGCTGAATTTGGAAGATGTGACTTTCAAGCAGTATTGACAATAATTATTCTGCCGTAGTAACAAGATCTGCAAACCCGTGAAACATATTCCACTGCTTTCTTCAACTCACTGATTTCCTGCTGTAGATACTGTAGATTAATGTTCCAGAATGCATAATTTATTTCACAATTCTAGGTACAAGACTCCACACAGGAATGGACTTGGCTATTGCACTGGCCATCGTCAGTGTCAGGACAAATTTCTTCAACTGGGATACTTAAAGCTGATTCCCCAGAATCAATTGATTCGTCTTCAGACGCAGAAGCAACTCCAATTGACAGTTTTCATCTACATATTTTTTGCCCCTTGTTCTGCACCTGTTGCATTCTTTAATTTGAGACGATTCTTCAACGCCTTTCCGTCGTTTCCCTTAGCTTTGTGCAATATATTCTACAATGCTAACTTTGCTGTGTCGGGTGAACGGAACTCGTTGAACGAAAGCACTGTCATCCAAGGACACGAGAGTAGACTTATTCCACTTGAGCAGGAGTGTAATATGTTTTTCTAAGTACCATAAGACCAATCCTAACGGGAGTGAGGCCCCGCAAGAGTAGGCTTATTCTGGTGTAGCAGAGGTCGTTAAAAAGGCTGTGTTGGATGTCGGGAAATAAAACATCATTCCTCGTTTCCACAACATTTTCGTGCCTTAAGTTGAGGAATGTAGCGTGCTATGCTGAAGAACTTTCGTCCATTTGAGGACAAGAATATTCTTATTCCAGTGGAGCAAGAGTCTTTAAAAGGCTTTGTTGGACTTGTCAGTTCAAGCGGGAGCTATTCTTGCACACACACAACGAGAAACTGACGAGACTTTCTTGTGTCCTTGCAACTCAATTGCCTGGGCTGGCGCAAGGCTGGCTGACAAACAGGGTAATTGGGCCTCTGGCTTTTGTAAACATGAGTAATCTCGGAAGTGTTCAGGGTGAAGAGGGCTTATCGGATAAATTCTCTACAGAAAAGATAATACGTTTCCTATATTCTTCGTCTCCACCTTGGAGAATAGTTTCCGCCAAACTGCGTTGATTTTCAACCTTCCAATACTCTAGAAACTGGTTTTTCTTTTTTGAATAAGTAAAAATGATATTTATAAATAATGTAAATAAGTAACTTTTAGAATAGTAATATTTTCCTCTCTATGTATTTTGAAACAACAAATGAAGTTAGAACATGCTCGGAGCACACAAAAAGCACAAGACGCGATTTCCTCACTTCCGCGTGACGTCACACTTCCAGCGACCAGTGGCAGTTCGAATTGCATACTTGGTGGTCCCTGGTTACGGTGATAGCTTCGTATATCTCGCTGGTTAGTAATTGTTCTCCAAGCATCATACTTGCAGATTTTATGATATCTAAGTAAGGTAGAAAATAATTTTGCAACCAATCAAGGCGACTATCATTTAAAGAGAAAAAAGTGTTTATCATGATTTTTGCTTCCTACATGGTGACGTATATTGCTTACGTCATGCATAGAGAACCATTTGTCGATATTTGTCATTAAAATGAATGTAGCCTCAGAATCTTGGTATGCCTCGCGATGTGTGATTACGTTGTATTTCATTGTTCCAATAACACCAATTACTGACGGCGAGAATATTTCCTTGGCTCTTCTGACGTTCATTTTTCGAACCAACTAAGTTCGATGTGTTTTTGGGCAGATACCTAAGAGGTTCAATAACCTATTCTTTCTGAGTATGTACAAGAGTTGCAAATACTCTCCTGAAATTACTCCAGTACCGTCAGTCATTTATTGTTCAAAAAATTGGGTTCTATCGTTTTTCAAAATATGTAACTGATCGAAGCTGAAAATGAGTAAAGTTCAGTTGAAATTTATGGCTGTAGCTTTTATGTTGCTTTTTGTTGAAAATTAGATGGACGGGCAATTCGGAAGTAATACCCTTGTTTATAATTACGGTCGTTGTAGTTTTTAAAAACTATTTATAGTAAGTTCTCGTTTAGAATCCTAAATTAAACTCATGTTTTATGTATTTAACCAACTGCACAATACGCCAAGAAGACCAAAATAGCACTATAATGTTATTGAAAGCTAAGTAACATCCTTCACCCACGTAGTATCAAGCAAAAGCATCACTGCTTCTTTCATGTTGAATTACATTATTGCACATACGCGACTAAGAAATAGTTGCTACTAACAACGCTTTTTTATGAAAACTACTTCCACGGTACCCCCACCCAAGTACAGTATAAAATATTCTATTACTTTATTTCTCCTGTAAAGTTTGCAAATATTCACTAGTTCTGTCTCCTTAACCCGGAATTTAATCCTTAAATTTAAACGTTAGATAATCGTACCTTCTCGAGAAAAGTGACACAAGTCAAGAAACCTAAAGGTCCAAGTTCGTGTTCCTGGGGAGAAAAATGACACAACACGAAATTTATCATTTTTGTTCTAATGCACTCTGATTTTGGGATAATTTTAAAGCTATATTTACAACTTTTATAGAAGAAAAACACTTGTGATTATAAAATAACTTTAAAACAAGTTACGAGTTATGTCATTTTTCTCGCGAGGGATACGAACTTGGACTTTTAGGCTTTTTTATTTGTGTCACTTTTTTCGAGAAGGTGCGATTATGTTCACTTACTTAATTACGTAATTAAGGATATTTCGCTATATTTTATTCTTCTGGGAGAACAAACACATGAAAGTCTTTGCACCATCACTTTTTCGATGAATGTTCCACCACGATCCTTCTTTTACATATCCCATCACAATAATTTAGTAGAATTAATCGCCCTTAACGGAACTTGGAGCTCTTAATTCATTTCACAACTAATTGTTCCACAATGAATCTAAGTTTTGCTGTTGACAAAGATTTTCCGATGCATGTGTGTACTACAACCAACGGCGCCAATTTCTCTATAAATCTGCTGGTATCTTATGGTTTCAAATAAATGAGGATAGAGGAATCTCCTTTCTTTCTACCACACTAGAGGATTTTGTTTTCTGTGAAGAAGTATTCCTGTAAGTATTTCATCACTTCTACGATCCCAGCAAAAGTGGGAATTTCCAGTGCAATAACGCTTAATACTTTGTTATCGAACTCCTCCCAAAATTCGTTGAAGCTTACCGTATGTTGACAATTTGTTGCTTCTCATTCATTTGTAGCAAAGATAATTCCCCTTGTTTTCTTCTCAATTGCTGACCTCGTTTTCTCGAAGCAATTGTTGTCGAACCCTTGCTTCTTGAAACGCTGATCGAGAAATTTGCCTCCGGTAGCAGTTGCGTATCTTTTGCCTTTCTAAACCTCCTCAATTCGTTGAATACAGTCTCCGACATTCTTTGAAGTTTGAGAAGAATTTCTTTACTTTGGTTTTGTCAGTTGCTCATGTTGAAATTTTGCCATATGCTGCAACAATGCATTTAAGTTTCTTCAAAATCTCTCATGCTTTCTCTATAATAAATCATTCCTTTCTAGTGAGCAGTTCGATGTGAGAGTTGGTCACAGCCAATGTTGACACAACCGGGTCTTTGAGTTTAGAATTCTTTCAAGAATATGAAAGGACGAGTTCCACCTCGTTGGCATATCCTGCTTCAGCTTCAATTGCGGATATCGTACATGTTGCGTGGGGGACTTCTAAAATATTTAGCTATGGCTTTCATCTTGGAACTTTGAATAGTCTTGATCTTGCTGATGCCAGCTTGTAGAACCCAATGCAGGCTATGGGAAGGCATTGATCATGACGCCATTCACCTAATCGAATAGCTGCTGTTACGTTTGCTGCATTGTCACTTACGACGACAGAGACTTTATCCTGTATAGTACTATCACTGAACATGCGTTTTAAGTCGAAGGCGAGATTTTCAGCAGTGTGTCGAGATACACACACTCAAGTAAGAAAGAGCGTAGCTGGCTATCATCTATAAAATGGCCTTACAGTTAAATACATAGTATTGTATAATAAATCCACTATTACAGGTCTTTGAATATATTTTATACATTTTATGTGGCTATAAGATGTAGAGCTGGGTTCGAAGCTTAGAGCTGTGTATACACTTATCCTGCATAGTGTTACCACGGTTGATGATGTATCGGCGATTAACATGGCTTGACGTACTCAAACACTACAGGTTTGTTGTAGTACTTTCAATGACGAGTCCACCAGCTGCGGTTTTCAATTACTTCTTTCAACTTCGATTGCATATATCCAACAGTGTTAGTAATTAGACTGTCTGTTTCTAATCCCTGCTCGAACTTACTCAATATGAACCAGCAGTGCTGGTCTTGTTCTTTTATGTCTCGCATCCTATTCTCTGGCTATTATTGCCCAGACATTTTCTATAGGGTTTAATTCAGGTGACTTAGCTGGCCACTCTAATATAGATATATCAGGATGATCTTCTAATCACTGTCTTGTTCTCCTCTACGTGTGAACGCCTGGATTATCTTGCACTAATGTAATAGTGGGCTACTCATCTTCTGGGTATATTCCACAAAAAGAAGGAAATAAACGATCTTTTAAGATAGAAATATATTCTGAGTGAAACCTCTACTAGTTCTTTTACACCAGCACATGAAATCCAACCCAAAATACATACAGTTTCTCCCCATAGCAACTACTGTCCGGACGCCATTCATGTATACGTTTCTCATCAGAGGAATAAGTCTTTTCATCTGTGAATGTTACTGTATCCCAGAAGTTCGGTGGATGTTCAACGTGCTGCTCTGCGAAACTTAACCGTCTTTCAGCATGATCATCTTTCATGTTCATTTGCAAAATAAACAACAGTTTCTTAAAACAACGCGTGGAATATTTTTGTTGTTTATACAACCTCAAATTATCCTCGAATGGAGTAATGAGTAAGGGAATTAAGGGAGACGTCAGCTTCCAGGCTATATGTCCCCGTCTCGATAGACGCGGTTGCTCAGGACTGTATAATTAAAACAGGAAGGTCTAAAACAGATTTCAATCAAACAAACAGCTGCTATATGAAAAGAAAAACTACAGTAAAAATAGAAGATAAAAGAATAAATCAGCTAAAAGACATAACAATAACAATATAAAGAAAACAATAAAAGATGAGAGAAATACAAAATTTAGCACCAATAAAACAAACAACAAAATAAAAAAAAACTCAGAGAACGTGAGCAACTCCAAACACATGAACGAACTGAAGTACCCGGCTCATTGGTATCCCCCAAGGCAGGGATAAGGACAAAAGGCGGTCGATAACGTTCTGAGATCTGAGTATTCAGGACATTCAAAAGAATGTGCTGAATACTCACAGGGACAATACACTCTTCACGATAGGGACGGTCCGTACCACGCAGCAAATAACTATTCATTAGATGAGAATGTCCGATACCCAAGTGCGCCAGGGGCACTTCATCTCCGCGACTTAGGCGGGAAGACATTCGCCAAACCTCGAGTATTGGCTTCACTGTGGGAACTTTTTTTTATCATGCCCTTCGTCCCAAACTACCTGCAAGTGAGTGCTCATCAACCTAAAAAAAAAAAATGACGACAAAGATTGGAGCAAGGAAGGCTATGCTCGAGTGCAACTCCTTTCAAGGCGGCGGTCTTTGCAGCTGTGTCGGCACGTTCTCTTCCCCGAATGCCGACATTACTCGGTACTCAGCAGACAACGATGACACAACCCCGTTGGTAGATAGATAAATAGATATGGGGGGTTAATGGGGGCGTCAGGAACGAGGCTATATGTCCCCGTCACGATTAACCACGTTGCTCAGGACTGCAATGCTAAAAAGAATACAGTTAATAGAACTAAAGTGCTGCTAAATGAATACTACAGGGAAACGCTAAAGTGGAAAATAAAAGAATAAATAACATAAAAGAAATAACAATAACAATAAACAAAAAACTTAAAACATGTGAGACAATATAAAATATAGCAGCAATAGAACCATTACAACATACTAAACAACTCAGAGAACGTGAGCAACGCCAATATCACGAACGAACGCAAGCACCCGGCAAACAACAGCACTATCATCCCCCAAAGCACGGGTAAGGAGACAAGGCAGTCCATAACGTTCTCTGAGCTCTGAGTATTCAGGACATTCAACAAGAATGTGCTGAATACTCAGGAGGACTATACATTCTTCACAATACGGACGGTCTAAGAGATACGCAGACGCGCCAGGAGCACTTCATCCCGACGACAAGAGGAACACGATGTATGCCACGTTCCTAGGATCGGCTTCACTGCGTAAAGTTTACTCCCATTTGCCTGGCCCCAATCCGCTTTCCAGTGAGACCGCATTAAACTGGAAAAATGACGACAAAGATCAGAGCAGGGAATGGTATGCTCCAGTGCAACTCCTTTCAAGGCGGCGGTCTTTGCAGCTGTGTCAGCAACTTCGTTTCCCCGGACACCGACATGACTCGCCACCCAGCAGACAACGACGACAGAACCCTGTTGCTGCAACTGATGACATCTCACAAGAATGTCCTGCACGAGAGTGTTCATACTGAAGACATTCTGTAGACTCATAACCACGCTCTGAAAATCGGTGCAAACAAGCACACGACGTAATGAAACTTTGAGAGCATGGTCCAAGGCAAGCTTAACTGCAGTCAATGCCTGGGAACTACACCTAGGAACTAGTCTGCTGTTTCGAGTGTATAAACAGACGTAAATCATGGCGAGATAGACGAAGTAGCCATGATGGAATAGCACAAAAGTGAACCAACGAAAGAGAGGGCCACATGAAATCGTCGCTAAGGAAGGTCTCACACGCACGGATGTACGGTGGACGTGTAGAGCGAGGACGTGCAGCATAGCGCTCATATATCCGACCTCCACGGAGACATGGTCTACACGGGTGGTCGGGAATACAACGCACATGCGCAGAATAATTAAGAAGTAGTCTACTGCGACGATATGCTAACGAAGGTTCATTGGCTTCAGCATACAGGCTGGCGACGGTACTGGTTCGGTAGGCGCCAGTAGCAATACGAATATCCTGGTAATGCAGTGTGTCAAGTTGTAACAGAGAAGCACGAGCAGAACCAGTCTCATTTCACCAGCCTCATTTGTATCTTCCAGTCTCATTTGACCAGCGAACAAGGCGATTGGGAGTCAGTTGAAGCTGTCGAGTAATGCCGCGAAGGTGGCGGGAGCGACAGAAAATGACAAGGTCGTCAATATAAAGCACACCAGACACAGAAGCGTGGATCTGCGAAAGAACACTGTTGACAGCGACAGCAATCAACGTGACACTAAAGACAATGCCTTGTAGAACATCATTTTCTTGTACAAAGCGCTCTGAGAGACTAGATCTCACACGCACTCTAAAGTGTCGCTCGTGAAGAAAATTCGTGATAAATTGGGCGATATGCCCACGAAGACCCCCGTCATATAATTGTTTTAAGATACCGTAACGCCATGTGGTGTCATACGCCTTCTCTAAGTCAAAAGATATAGCTGCTAGATGTTCTCCGTTTAGAAAGGCGTCTAGAATTTGACCCTCAAGGTAAGCAAGATTGTCAATAGTTGAATGGAAGCGACGAAAGCCACTTTGAAACTTGCTCAAAAGGGAATGCGATTCCATATACCACACCAGGCGCTTACGGCATTGTAATTGATAACATCTCACTATCCACGCTCTGAGAGTCTGTGGAAACCAGCTCATGACTTAAAGAAAGTGTGAGGACATGGTCCAAAGTAAGTTTAATCGCAGTTAGTTTAGGAGTGAAAACTGAACACTGGCGAGGAAATCGGAACTTTGAGCTGCCAGCCAACAGAATTAAAATCGTGATACTGGGCAAGTAATGCTGCGAACTCCTGCTGATAGACCTGGGAACCGGTATCTTGCTTCGAATAAGAACCCAGTCTATGGGGCGGAACCATCCATACGGTACTAAACAAAACTGAACCACTGAGAGAGAGGGCCACACAAAATCTGCAGTGAGAGAGCTCTCACATGCTCGGACGTACCACGGGTGAGTAGCACGAGGATGCAGAGTATGGCGCTCGTAAATCCGATCATCACGCAGACAAGATCTACAGGGATACATCGCACATGTATGGAATAATTCAGCAAAAGTCTCTCACGGAGAAGTGATAACGAAGGCTCATTGGTCCCAACATCAAGGCTGGCAACAGGACTAGTACAGAAAGCGCCAGGAGCTAGTCGGGTACCCAGGTGATGGACTGTCTAGTTGCTGCAGCAGAGAAGATCGAGCAGACGAATACACAATACACCCTTAGTCTAACTTGGACAGGATTAGACTACGGTATAAACGAACCAGAAGTGTACGATCAGCACGCAGGAGCGGCAGGACAAGACACGGAGATTCAGAGCGCGGAGACAAGAATACTTAAAAGTGCGAATGGTTGGTGCGTTCTCAGTTTCCACGAATGTGTGGTGCCCACGACAATCGATGGTCGAAAAGTAGACCTGAGAAACGAACAGTATCAACGAATGACAAACGAGTGCCATCCAGATACAAGTCAGGGTGCGTAATTGAAGACCGATGACGGAAGAAATGGACACATTGAGATTTCTCAGACGATTGCTGCTAGTTCGTCTTTCACATTTCTTGTGTCTTAATTTTTCTGTTTCATTTGTCTGTTCGCCGGCGGAACTACGACGTGGACCTCGATTACCTCTGTCACCTCTGGGGTTTCTTCTAAGTGGTTGTCCCTTGTTCGTTCCTCTTTGTGGTTGTGGTCGCGTGTTCTTAAATGCCGTATCATTTTGCACGGGCAGCTAGTTCGGTTGTGTCAGGGCTCCTCCTATTCCACGATAATGATGTGACCGTTTTTTCTTCTTTCTCCAGGGGAATTTTGGTCTCTGGTAACGGGTGTTTGCACCTATTGGATTCTTTTAGAACCTTTTCTCACCACCCCTTTGATTGCGCTGAGTGTTTCGTTCGGATTGTTCACTCGATGTGATCCAACTCCTCGCTGTTCTATAATATCATGGACAGCTGCTCAGTGTCCCGTAGGTGTATTCGGGTGTTGCTGCAGGTGAATGTGTGATGTGTTTTTCACGCTCGAGAACACCTCGACCGCCGACATTGTCGAACTCAGTCCCTTAAATGTTTTTATCTGCTCCCAAAAGAATTCTTGGAGCGTCTTTCTGTAGTTAGGCAGTATTGCTTCTTGCGAAGTTGAGCTAGCTTCCTTTGTATGATCATTTCTCTCTGGAAGTTCCCAATGAAAGCAACTATGAAGTCCTCAAAGGTCCTGAGCTGTTGTAAGTAGTTATCCCTATTTTCGCGGCAGCTTGGAGGATTCATGGAAGGATCGAAAGAAGTTCTGATTGGACGCTTCCATAAAGTCGACGGTCATCCAGCAGTCGACATAGAAAGCTTGAGAAGATAAGGTTGACAACTTGTCATTCTTGGTTACCCTTGAAAACTTCGTCTGCTTAATTGCGTTTATAGTGATCGTTCTTCTGTACTTTCTGTCTCCTATTGCATTCCCTCCTCGAGCAGTCGCAGCTGTATCTGGTTTTCTTGCCTCCCTGTCAATTTGGCATCTATGGTTTCCTCTAGCGGTTGGCATTGTCTATGTTGCTCTTCTCGCAACTTTTCCATATCCTGGGACTGCTGTTCTTTTAGTTCTTCCTGCAGATTTCTTTGTTATTTTAGTTCTAGCAGTTTTCTTGATTCTTCTCTCTGCCTCTTGTTGTTCTCGTCAAACTTCCTGCTCAGTTCTTTTGGTCTTCTAACTTTTCGTCAAACTTGTTTTCTTCGCCAAATTTCTTGTTTATGTTTTCCATGAGTTTCAACACCATAAGCAACACCTCTGTATTTGCAGGATATCTGTTGGAAACGTCTGTCTAATATCCCGTCCTTGTTGCTTTTTCTTCAGATGCGTGGGGTTGTCTTCCCACGGTTGACACTACTGCTGTGTTGAGAACCCTGCATGTGACACACTGCAGATTGGAAGATCTTGTTCCCACACAACCCTGCCACAATTAATGCAAGTCTGTTGTTCTCCAGCTAGCATTTTGATTCTTATTTCTTGCGTCTGTGCACATAGTCTTGGCATCTGAAACTAAGATGCTGACTTTGCGCCGAGTTATGTCTGCTTACAGAAAGGAATAAATTGTATTTATTAGGTGCTAATTTCATTTCTAATACAATTTTTCAAAGCATAGCAATCAAATGAATCTCTTGTAAATATATCTATACTTCCTTCTTTACTTATTTCTTTGTCACTGTGGTTTATCACATGAATAATTTCCTCATGTAAAGCCATTCCGACTTCTAATATGAATCAACAAAAGTAAAAGTTATTTCTATACGAAAATATAAATAACTATGATCGAATAGTAGAAGTTTCGAATGTTTTTTTAATAAAAGAGGGTGAGTGCTAAATTTTCAATAACTGGGGGTGATTGACCTATCTATATCTATTCACCTGTTTACCTCTTCTTCACTTGGGTCGCTGATAATCAATATCAAACACATCCTGAAAAAGAATCTTCTTCGCGATTTCTAGACAATCGTTCAATACTGGTCTTCGGAATCGTGTTTTTTTTAAAACAGTAAATTCGCGTAGACGGAATTATGTGAAAATAATATACCATCTTCATCTAGCTGAAAGAGCAATAAGATTGAGAGAAAAAGAACGTTGAACGTTCCTAAAAGTACTCAATAGAGCTACGGTTCGATTCCAGTGCATGTTATAGACCCCGTGACGTATGGTAATTATCTGTTTCTACCTTATACGATCAATTTTTGTAAAGTATGGTGCTAATTCCTAAAAACAATTTTCGAGTTCATGTTCGGTTGCGCCAAGTTTTAACTAGTGGAAATGTTTAATTTATTCGAATCTTAATATTCGAATATGAATATGATTCAGATTCTTGGTACGAAAATTTGTATTATTAACACCACTGTTGAAGTCTCCGTTCCTGTGTACCCCCCCATGTAGCGAACCGTCATCGTCGGGGAGGGGGTGGGGCTGAGAGGGCGGCTTCATCAGTCATTCATTTATCACCCCTCATCTTCATATCGTTGCATACCCTCTCAGCCGCGAATACCGCTACCGGACTCGCGCGTGGTTGGTGGGAGTCGGGAAGAGGCAGGTCTAGTGGACGTCTTCCTCCACTTGGAGAGGACGTGCACCCACCTGGCCTGCTGTTGTGTTTGTCCAGTGTTTGTGTTGTCCGACGTGTTGAGTCTTTGAGAAAATTAAAAAAAAGACAAATATAAGAAATCCTAAAACAAAAAGCCAAAAAAAATATTTTAAAAAGTACAAAAACATCCGCACCTATTTTGTTTTGTTCTTCCTGGGCTCGTGGGGGTCTATCTTTTCGTTAGACAAGTTTCTTTCGTTTTGTTTCACTTCTTTTTCCGGGGCTACGCGTTTTTGTCGTCGGGAATGGTTTTCTTGCACTTCCATTCCCCTTGACCGCGTTGGCCCCACGCTGATCCTAAGGTGTTGGGCGTGCTGAAGGGATTGCCAGGGGGTAGCGTTAGTTCCCCTATTAACGCCCCGGTGTGACCTCACACCCGTTTTTCTATATAAATGTTTCAAATAAATCTTACTTTTATGGGTAAAAAAACTTCTATAACTGAACCGGGCTCTCCCTCACGGAAGAAGCCCAAACAAACTGATAGTGAAATTGAGGAACAGACAAGTATCGCGACCCCTGTTGTCCGATATCTTGTAGTTAAAGAGAAAGACGTTGATAGTGCCAGTACCGAGGAAAACCGCCCGAGTGCTATTAAGGGTTTATCACCTTTTGTAATTAATAAAGTCATCACTTATCAAGCCGGACAGGTTAAAGATATAAAGAAACTACGAAATGGCACTTTATTGGTGGAAACGACAGACGAGAAACAAACTGGAAAACTAATGAAATTGCAATCTATTGGACCGGTGAAAGTGACAGTAGAACCCCATCCTCTACTGAACGTTCCTCGAAGGGTGATATCGTGTTAAGATCTTCTCAATGCCACCGAGGAGGAGATTGAATTGGAGTTAGCGGACCAACACGTTATAGACGTAGCTCGCATCAAGAGTAAGAAGTCAGGTGAACTTGTTGCCATCCAGTCCCTGATTCTTACCTTTAGTTTGCCCACGATTCCGGAGTCTGTGAAAGCTGGTTACTATCGCTTAAAAGTTCGGCCCTACATCCCTAGTCCTCTGCGCTGCTTTAAATGTCAACATTTTGGGCACACCAGCACGTCGTGTAATGGGAGTGCTGCCCTTTGTGCGAATTGTGGCCAGGGTAGTCATGGTGCGGACCCCTGTAAAGCGACCAAGCCCTTCTGTGTTAACTGCAAGGGAGAACATTCTGCTTGGTCTCGGGATTGTCCAGCTTATCAGCGCGAGAAGCGTATACGAGAACTCATGGTAGTCGAGAAGATTTCTGCTACAGATGCGAAGCGTCGATTGAAAGAAAGCCTTCCTTCCTCGCTTTCTGTTCCCTTCGCTACTGTCGCTGCTATCTCTCGTAAATCTGTCGCTACACAGACCGTCGATGTTTCCACCCAAAACAGACTTGGCCCCAAGCGTACTTCTGAGTCGAAGACCCCAGCTACAAAGATGAGCGAACTTCTTAAGACCCCCGTTGCAACCACAAGCGATCATCCCACGCATCCAGCTGTACCGCCAAGCGACCGTCCGAAACCTCCTCGTGTTACGGTTAGTGGTGGTCTTCGGCGTACTCCAACCCATCACCGATCACCTTATATGGCTGGCCTGAAACTTAGTCCGCATATACGCAGGTTGAACGACACAGTTCTCTCTCCAAAGAAACTGAAATCTACTCCAGTTCGTAAGCCACCTGCAGCTTCTCTGAAGTCTGACATGGTGGAGGAAGAACTCATGGATACTGAGTGGGCTGTGATTGGACCGCGTGGGAAAGTTCGCCTTAAACGATGTCATTCGTTGATACAGTCCGTTTCTTGGGTCTGGTTTTTGACCGTCGCTTGTCCTGGGCACCGCATATTCGAAATGTTAAATACTCTTGTCTTCGAGCTCTGAATCTCCTTCGTGTCCTTTCTCACCGCACATGGGGTGCTGATCGTACTGTTCTGCTTCGTTTGTACCGTAGTCTAATTCGGTCCAAGTTAGACTATGGCTGTATTGTGTATGGTTCTGCTCGTGCTTCTCTGTTACGACAACTTGACACAGTGCATCACCTGGGTATTCGTCTTGCTACTGGCGCCTATCGAACTAGTCCCGTTTCCACTTTGTATGTAGAAGCCAATGAAACTTCGTTAGAGCATCGTCGCAACAGACT
Organism: Thermobia domestica; assembly: GCF_964235325.1. Lineage (NCBI taxonomy): Eukaryota > Metazoa > Arthropoda > Insecta > Zygentoma > Lepismatidae > Thermobia > Thermobia domestica. The sequence continues at coordinate 220,795,926 of NC_137460.1, read as the reverse complement.
ACTTCTTCATTATTCTGCGCATGTGAGTTGTATTCCAGGCCACCCGTGTCGACCATGTCTCCGTGGTGGTCGGATTTACGAGCGCTGTGCTGCACGTCCACGCACTACACGTCCCTGGTATATCCGTGCGTGTGAGAGTTTCTTTGGCGACGATTTTGTGTGGCCCTCTCTTTCATTGGTTCACTTTTGTGCTATTCCACCGTGGCTTCTTCGTCTACCTCGCTATGATTTACGTTTGTCTCTGCATTCCAAACAGCAGACTAGTTCCCAGGTGTATCAGCAGGAGTTTGCCGCACTGTTAGATCAGTACCCTGGTTTTTGTGTGTTCTTTACGGACGGTTCTGAAGATGGGGATTCTGTAGGCTGTGCCTTTGTCACCGACAAGGGCAGCTCAGAATTCCATTTGCATCGCCTGTGTTCCGTGTTCACTGCTGAACTGACTGCAATTCAACTTGCCTTGGACCATGCCTTAACGATTTCATTACGTCGTTTGCTTATCTACACCGACTCACAGTCCGCCGTTCTTAGCTAACAGAATGTCTTTACTACGCACTCTCTCGTTCAGGACATTCTCGTGAGGTGCCAACAATTACAGCTACAGGGTTGTGTCGTGGTTGTCTGCTGGGTGCCGGGTCATGTCGGCATTCGGGGAAAGGAACTTGCTGACACAGCTGCCAAGCACGCCGCCTTGGCTGGGGTTGCTTTGGAGCATAGCCTTCCGTGCTCTGATATTTGTTGTCACTTTTCCAGCTTGATGCGCACTCACTGGCAAGTAGTTTGGGACCTGGCAAATGAAAATAAACTTCACGCCGTTAAGCCCCTTCTAGGTAATTGGCGAACGTTTTCACGCTTGAATCGTAGAGATGAAGTGCTCCTGGCGCGCTTGCGTATCGGACACTCTCATCTAACGCATGGTTATCTGCTGCGTGGCATGGACCGTCCGTACTGTGAAGAGTGTATTGTCGCCCTGAGTATTCAGCATATTCTCGTTGAATGTCCTGAATACTCAGATGTCAGAGAACGTTATAGACTCCATAAACTTGTCTTCTGGCCCGTGCGTTGGGGGATGACAGTGATATAGTTAGCCGGGTACTTGCGTTTATTCGTGCTTCTGGGGTTCTCACGTTCTCTGAGCTCTTTTAGTGTGTTGCTACTATTTTATTGCTGCTAAATTTTTATATTTCTGTCACGTTTTAGTGTTTTCTATATATTGTTATTGTTATCTTTTTTATCTTATTTATTCTTTTATTCTCGTTTTTTTTGCTTTTCGTTTTCTTATTTAGCAGCGCTTTGGTTCTTTGAACACTTTTATTTTTAGCCTGTTCTTATTTTATCAATTCTGAGCAACCCTCTTTATCGTGACGGGGACATATAGCCTTGTTGCTGACGTCCCCATTTACCTCCCTATTCTATTCTATTCTATTCAGTTCGTGTGTATATGACGTCGTGCATGTAAATTAGATGGAAAACAACATGAAGATACTTTCCTCCTACTTCAGATTTTCTAATTAACCAAAACTGGGACCTAAAAAAAAACACATGACGTCTAAAAATAGGTTTAGCACGGAAGTGTGAGATTTCGAAGGGTTTCGAACCCACGACCCTTTTAATTAATCGCTTAATAAAAATAAATGGAGACTGATTTCACGGTAATGGAAATATATCCTTCCGCGATATTCCAGGGCTTCAGGAAAATACGTTTCCATAAACCGTAATAGCATACGTAAAATTATTTATTTTTGCAATATAGGCTCTCTCTGTTGGCATGGTCCAATGGTGAAAAGGAATTAGGCTCTAATGTCTGATCTATAGAGAAGAACTGGAATGTCTTCCACTTTCCTTTGAAAAAATAAATTAAAACTAAAAGAAATGTTGAGAAAACAAAATGACTGATTTTAATATGAATATTCACTGAAGGTCCTGAAACTCAGTTAAGTTCAGTCGGTGATAGATTGAAATAGAAATTTCCTGTCATCTTAACCTATCAAAACCTTATTTAGAGAAAGTTAGGGATGCGGTTAGGGATGCAACAACTGTTTCGTAAGAGAAAAACTTACATATTTGGATTACACTGGGTAACAAATTTTGACGAACTTAATTCACCTGATTTCTTTCCTCTTTTTAATATCGTTGGGTAGTACTAATAACGGGCATAACATTAGTTTTCTCGAAATGTTAAAAATCGTCTTTAACCCTTAGAAATCGGGTAACTTTCCTCCATTTTTCGTTAAAGCGTAATAACTAAGAAACCATTTGCCCTACCACAACCGGTTATGCCTTGCTTTTAAGTAAAAAACAGACTTTTAAACTGTAAATTTATTTGCAATATTACATACGAAGGAAAATCAATTTAACAAATTTTGAGAAAATTCTTAATTTTTCCTCGAAATTAAGTACTGGAGTTACCACGTACACTCCTGTTATGGAGTTACCAACATTGTTTGTACAGTTAGTCAAATTACATCTGATATTTTTGATCAGAAATTGATTCTGTAAGTTTTAAATTGGTATCCATGAGACAACACAAAATATTGGGGACAAAATTAGAAATTTTGTTATGAAGTCAACTGGAACTTGACAAAGAAAAATTAAATAAATCATTTTTCATTTCCGTGTAATAGTTCCTAATCTCTACTTTCAACTAAACTATATTACATTTCTAACACTTTTCGTACGCAGAAGAAGTGAATATTAAATGGCTAGTCTATATAAGCCGCAGTTTTGTCCTGGTGTTGATTTTTATTGATAAATTTAGAGCTAATTGCTATCTTACATTCTCTCTCCCAAGAGACCGAAATCTACTCCAGTTCGTAAGCCACCTGGAGTTTCTTTGCAATCTGACATGGTGGAAGATGAACTGCTGGATACTGAGTGGACTGTAATGGAACCTCGTGGGAAAGTTCGCCTCAAACGTTGATCTCATCTACTATGGCGCTTCTTCAGTGGAACCTGAATGGCTTCTCTACTCACCGTGAGGAATTGACCCAACTGGTCACTGACCACTCGCCTGTGCTTATCTGCTTGCAGGAAACCCATTTTAAGCCTACCCAGTCCTTCCTTCTTTCTGGGTATACTATGTATCGATGTGATAAGCCAGACACTGACCACGCTGCTGGCGGCGTGGCAGTATGTGTTTCCGACTCTCTTAATTCTCGGCAGATTTACATTGTATCGCGACTGCAAGCCGTCGCGATGCGAGTATCCTTCTCTCGTCCGTTAATAATTTGTTCAATATACGTTGCTCACTCCGTATTCTTTACAACCCCTGATCTGCTTCAGCTCTTCCATCAGCTCGAGCCGCCAGTCTTGCATGTAGGAGACCTTAATGCTTATCACCGTCTATGGGGCTCTGTCCGTACTGATGGTCGTGGCGGTGAAGTGACGGCCTTTCTTCAGGAGAGTGGCCTGCTCCTCCTTAATGACGGAAGTTCCACACACTTCTCCACCGCCCATGGTATATATTCTTGTATTGACCTCTCCATGTGCAGTGCTGGTCTCTTGACGTCATTGACATGGAGAGTGCATCCGGATCTTTGTGGCAGTGACCACTTCTCGTTATTTGTTGAAGGTCTCCCTGTTATTCCTCCTTTTCCTCTCCGCCGCTTCAATCTGAAGCGTGCTGACTGGCGTAAATTTTGTGCGCTCAGTGAGTTTCATGGTAGTGATGATCTCCCTGTCGCTGTTGTGGCTGAGCTTTTTGAGCAGACTGTTCTTGATGCTGCTCATGGTTCCATTCCAGAATGCGGTGGCAACGTTTCCCGCCGGCGTATTCCTTGGTGGTCTGCGGAACTTCGTGAGGCTATCCAGGCTCGTCGGCTTGCTCTTGCCACTTTTAATCGTCATCCAACAGACGGAAATCTTCAGCAGTTCCGCATTCTGCGTGGTCGTGCTCGATGTCTGGTAAAGATCAAAAACGCCAAAGCTGGATGAATTACGTTTCGTCATTCAGTAGTCGCACGCCTATGTCTACTGTATGGCATCGGGTTCGCTCCCTAAACGGATATTTTCCTTAACTTAATGTACCTGCTTTAAACGTGAATGGTGTTCTAGAGACCAATTCCTCCGAAAACGCTCATATATTAGGCGACCATTTTGCCACTATATCTACAGCTCGTTCACGTCCTCAGCTCGAGCGAAACCCGTTAAATTTCCGTAGTGCCAACAGTGAGGACTATAACGCTCCTTTTACGCCCCTTGAGTTCGAATCTGCGCTCCGCGAATCGTCCAACACCGCTCCCGGGCTTGACCGTATTTCCTATGATATGTTGCGCAACCTCTCTCACGACACTCAGCTTGCATTATTGGAGCTGTATAATCGCCTCTGGGTTGAGGAGTTTTTTCCAGCTGCTTGGTGTGAGGCCCTGGTTCTTCCTATCTTAAAGCCAGGGAAAGCCGCAACTAGCCCCACGAGCTACAGACCCATTGCTCTCACGAGCTGTGTCTGTAAGCTTCTGGAGCGAATGGTCAATAAGCGCCTGGTGTGGTATTTGGAATCGCATTCCCTTTTGAGCAAGTTTCAAAGTGGCTTTCGTCGCTTCCGTTCAACTATTGACAACCTTGCTTATCTTGAGGGTCAAATTCAAGACGCCTTCCTAAACGGAGAACATCTTGTGGCTATATTTTTTGATTTAGAGAAAGCCTATGACACCACCTGGCGTTACGGTATCTTAAAACAATTATATGACTGGGGTCTTCGAGGGCATATGGCCCAATTTATCACGAATTTTCTTCACGAGCGACACTTTAGAGTGCGTGTGGGATCTAGTCTTTCAGAGCGCTTTGTACAAGAAAATGGTGTTCCACAAGGCAGTGTTCTTAGTGTCACGTTGTTTGCTGTCGCCGTCAACAGCGTTCTTTCGCAGATCTAGGCTCCTGTGTCTGGTCTGCTTTATGTTGACGATCTTGTCATTTTCTGTCGCTCCCGCCACCTTCGCAGCATTACTCGACAGCATCAACTGACTCTCAATCGTCTCGTTCGCTGGTCGAATGAGACTGGATTTCGCTTTTCCACCGAGAAATCCCAATGTGTTCACTTCTGCCGGCAGCGTACGTGCGTTATTGCCCCGGACTTGTACCTCGATGGCACCCGTTTGTCATTCGTAGATACAGTCCGTTTCTTGGGCACCACATATACGGAATCTTAAATACTCTTGTCTTCGAGCTCTGAATCTCCTTCGTGTCCTTTCCCACCGCACATGGGGTGCTGATCGTACTGTTCTACTTCGTTTGTACCGTAGTCTAATCCGGTCCAAGTTAGACCATGGCTGTATTGTCTATGGTTCTGCTTGTGCTTCTCTGTTACGACAACTTGACACAGTCCATCACCTGGGTATTCGTATTGCTACTGGCGCCTACCGAACTAGTCCCGTTGCTAGCCTGTATGCTGAGGCCAATGAACCTTATCGTCGCTAGCATATCGTCGCAGCAGACTACTTCTTAATTATTCTGCGCATGTGCGTTGTATTCCAGACCACCCATGTAGACCATGTCTCCGCGGTGGTCGGATATACGAGCGCTATGCTGCACGTCCTCGCTCTACACGTCCATGGTACATCCGTGCGTGCGAGAGCTTTCTTGCCGACGATTTCGTGTGGCCCTCTCTTTCGGTGGTTCGCTTTTGTGCTATTCCACCATGGCTGCTTCGTCTACCTCGGCATGATTTACGTTTGTCTCTGCATTCGAAACAGCAAACTAGTTCCCAGGTGTACCAGCAAGAGTTTGCCGCACTGTTAGATCAGTACCCCGATTTTAGTGTGTTTTTTACGGACGGTTCTAAGGATGGGGATTCTGTAGGCTGTGCCTTTGTCACGGACGAGGGCAGCTCAGAATTCCATTTGCATCGCCTGTGTTCCGTGTTCACTGCAGAATTGACTGCTGTCAAGCTTGCCTTAGACCACGCTCTCACGCTTTCGTTACGTCGTGTGCTTGTTTGCACCGACTCTCAGAGTGTGGTTCTGAGCCTACAGAATGTCTTCAGTATGAACTCTCTTGTGCAGGACATTCTTGTGAGATGCCATCACTTGCAGCAACAGGGTAGCGTCGTCGTTGTCTGCTGGGTGCCGGGTCATGTCGGCATCCGGGGAAACGAACTTGCTGATACTGCTGCCAAGAACGCCGCCTTGGCCGGTGTTGCACTGGAGCATAGCCTTCCCTGCTCCGATCTTCATTCGTATTTTTCTAACTTGATGCGCTCTCACTGGCAAATAGATTGGGACCAGGCCATTGATAATAAATTGCACGGAGTCAAGCCACTCCTAGGAGAGTGGCGTACGTCCTCGTCTGCTCGTCGTCGCGATGAAGTGCTCCTGGCGCGTTTGCGTATCGGACACTCTCATCTGACGCACAGTTACTTGCTGCGGAGGCGGAACCGTCCGTATTGTGAGGAATGTATAGTCCCCCTGAGTATTCACCACATTCTTGTGGAATGTCCTGAATACTCAGATCTCAGAGAACGTTTCAGATTGCCTTCTGCTCTTGCCCGTGCTTTGGAGGATTCAAGTGATATGGTTCGCCGGGTACTTGAGTTTGTTCATGCTTCAGGGGTTGCTCACGTTCTCTGAGCTGTTTTAGTGTGTTTCCACTGTTTTATTGCTGCTGCATTTTTAATTTCTGTTCGCTTTTATTGTGTTTCTATATATTGTTATTGTTATATGTTTTAATTTATTTATTGTTTTATTTTCTGTTTTTTATGCACTTTATCTTTTAATTTCTCTTATTTAGCAGCAGTTTTGTTGTTCTTATTCTTTTAACCTTTTTCTTTCCATCTTTTACTTCAGAGCAACCATGTTTATCGTGACGGGGACATATAGCCTAGCTGCTGACGTCCCCATTACTCCCACTAATCATTCATTCATTCATTCATTCTCACATGTTTTAAGTTTATTTTTATATATTATTGTTATTTTTATCTTATTTATTCTTTTTTGTTCCACTTTTGCTTTTATCTTTTCCTATTCATTTAGCAGCACTCTCGTTCCTTTGCACCGTCTTCGTTTTAGCCTGTAATTCCTTTTTAATTTTTCAATTCCTGAGCAACGTTTTTTATCGTGACGGGGACATATAGCCTCGTTGCTCACGTCCCCATTATTCCCCATTCATTCCTTCCATTCCTGCTACCTTACAATATGCTTCACTGAAGAAATTATGCAGAATTAACTTAGTCACTATGGAGTACGAACACAGAGTACAAAATAAAAAAATGCAATATATATCCACTTTCACTGCAAGCACATAATGCAGAACATTTTAAAAATGAGCGCGGTTGCTTTTTCGCGTGTGCGAAGCTGATTTGTCATCAGAAATAAATGTCCAATGTAATCTCCCATCATCGCGGTGTCCCAGCGCCCTTGGTATCTTATTTCCATTTGTTCAATGTCTTGATGAAAGCGTTCACCATATTCTATACTCACATCTGCTAAATTTGGATGGAAAAAATCAAGATGGGAAAACAAAAATTTCAATTTCAACGACATTCTACAACCCAAATTGTGATATAGGTTAATCAAAGAATCTATTAACTCCCTATAATTTTCACTCCTATTTTTACCAAGTAAACCTTGCACTAACACCCTAAAAGCTTTCCAAGCACTTCTTTCCTCTCAAGTCATTTTATTCTGAAGTTCTTCAGACTGAAGCATCACACGTATCTTGGAACAGTAAAAACGCCAGCTGTTATTTTAGCGTCAGTTAACTGTAGAAACATTCGTCTTCAGTAAGAAAGAGCTGCAGAATGTGGATCTAATGGTCTAACAAATTGTTTTACATGTCCTAATTTTATGTAGAGTGGTGGCAGTAAGAGTTTTTCTGTTTCTACTAAAGGTTTATGTACGACATTGTGAGTGCCAGGAAGAAAATGAATGAATGGATGAATGAATGAAGAGGAATGGGGACCTCAGCAACGAGGCTATTTGTCCCCGTCACGATATAAAACGTTGCTCAGGACTGTAAGATTAAAAACGTATTACAGGCTAAAAAGAATAGTTAAGAGAAAAAAAGTGCTGCTAAATGAATAGGTAACGGATAAAAGCAAATAGTGAAAGATAAAAGAATAAATAAGATAAAAAATAACAATAACAATATACAAAAATAAAATTAAAACATGTGAAAAAATTTAAAACCTAGCAGCAATAAAACAATGACAACACACTAAAAACAGCTCAGAGAACGTGAGCAACGCCAACAACTCGCACGAACTCAAGCACCCGGCCAACAACATCGCTATCATCCCCCAAAGCACGGGTAAGCAGACAAGGCAGTCCGTAACGTTCTCTGAGATCTGAGTATTCAGGACACTCCACAAGAATGTGCTGAATACTCAGGGGGACTATACATTCCTCACAATATGGACGGTTCAGCTTCCGCAGCAAGTAGCCGTGCGTCAGATGAGAGTGTCCGATACGCAAACGCGCCAGGAGCACTTCATCTCGACGACGATCGGACGAGGAGGTACGCCACTCTCCTAGGAGTGGTTTTACTGCGTGTAATTTGTTCTCAATTGCCTGGTCCCAATCAGCTTGCCAGTGAGAGCGCATCAAGCTGGAAAAATGACGAGAAAGGTCCGAGCAGGGAATGGTATGCTCCAGTGCGACTCCGGCCAAGGCGGCGTGCTTGGCAGCTGTGTCAGCAAGTTCATTTCCCCGGATGCCGACATGACTCGGCACCCAGCACACAACGACGACACAACCCTGTTGCTGCAATTGATGGCATCTCACGAGAATGTCCTGCACTAGAGAGTTCATACTGAAGACATTCTGTAGACTCTGAACCACGCTCCGAGAATCGGTGCAAATAAGCACACGACGTAATGAAAGTGTCAGAGCATGGTCCAAGGCAAGCTTAAGTGCAGTTAATTCAGCAGTGAACACGGAACACAGGCGGTGCAAATGGAATTCTGAGCTGCCCTCGTCGGTGACAAAGGCACAGCCTACAGAATCCCCATCCTTAGAACCGTCCGTAAAGAACACATTACAATCGGGGTACTGATCTAACAGTGCGGCAAACTCTTGCTGATACACCTGGGAACTAGTCTGTTGTTTCAAATATATAGACAGACGTAAATCATGGCGAGGTAAACGAACTAGCCATGGTGGAATAGCACAAAAGTGAACCAACGAAAGAGAGGGCCACATGAAATCGTCGCCAAGGAAGGTCTCACACGCACGGATGTACCATGGACATGTAGAGCGAGGACGTTCAGCATAGCGCTCGTATATCCGACCACCGCGGAGGCATGGTCTACACGGGTGGTCTGGAATACAACGCACATGCGCAGAGTAAGTAAGAAGTAGTTTACTGCGACGATACGCTAACGAAGGTTCATTGGCTTCAGCATACAGGCAGGCGACGGGACTAGTTCGGTAGGCGCCAGTAGCAAGACGAATACCCAGGTGATGCACTGTGTCAAGTTGTCGTAACAGAGAAGCACGAGCAGAACCATAGACAATACAGCCATAGTCTAACTTGGACCGAATTAGACTACGGTACAAACGAAGTAGAACAATACGATCAGCACCCCACGTGCGGTGGGAAAGGACACGAAGGAGATTCAGAGCTCGAAGACAAGAATATTTAAGATTCCGTATATGTGGTGCCCACGACAAGCGACGGTCAAAGACCAGACCCAAGAAACGGACTGTATCAACGAAGGACAAACGGGTGCCATCGAGGTACAAGTCCGGGTCAACAACGCACATACGCTGCCGGCAGAAGTGAACACATTGGGATTTCTCGGTGGAAAAGCGAAATCCAGTCTCATTCGACCAGCGAACGAGACGATTGAGAGTCAGTTGAAGCTTTCGAGTAATGCCGCGAAGGTGGCGGGAGCGACAGAAAATGACAAGATCGTCAACATAAAGCAGACCAGACACAGGAGCCTGGATCTGCGAAAGAACGCTGTTGACTGCGACAGCAAACAACGTGACACTAAGAACACTGCCTTGTGGAACACCATTGTCTTGTACAAAGCGCTCTGAGAGAGTAGAGCCCACACGCACTCTAAAGTGTCGCTCGTGAAGAAAGTTCGGAAGAAAGTGGGCCATATGCCCACAAAGACCCCAGTCATATAATTGTTTTAGGATTCCGTAACGCCATGTGGTGTCATACGCCTTCTCTAAGTCAAAGAATATGGCCAAAAGATGTTCGCCGTTGAGAAAGGCTTCTTTAACTTGACCCTCAAGATAAGCAAGATTGTCAATAGTTGAACGGAAGCGACGAAAGCCACTCTGAAACTTGCTCAAAAGAGAATGCGATTCCAAATACCACACCAGGCGCTTGTTGACCATTCGCTCGAACAGCTTACAGACACAGCTCGTGAGAGCAATTGGTCTGTAGCTCGTGGGGCTAGTTGCGGCTTTCCCTGGCTTTAAGATAGGAAGAACCAGGGCCTCACCCCAAGCAGGTGGAAAAAACTCCTCAACCCAGATGCGATTATACAGCTGCAATAATGCAAGCTGAGTGTCGTGGGAGAGGTTGCGCAACATATCATAGGAAATACGATCAAGCCCGGGCGCAGTGTTGGACGATTCGCGGAGGGCAGATTCGAACTCAACGAGCGTGAAAGGAGCGTTATAGTTCTCACTGTTGGCGGTACGGAAATTTAACGGGTTTCGCTCTAGCTTACCACGTGAACGAGCAAAGGCTGGTGGGTAGTTATCCGACTCAGAGATAGTGGCAAAATGGGCGCCCAATATATGAGCGTTCTCGGAGGAATTGGTCTCTAGAACTCCATTCACGTTTAAAGCAGGCACATCAAGTGAAGGAGAATATCCGTTTAGGGAGCGAACCCGATGCCACGCAGTAGACATAGGCGTGTGACTACTGAATGACGTAACGTAATTCATCCAGCTTTGGCGCTTTGAGATCTTGACCAGACGTCGAACACGAGCACGCAGAATGCGGAACTGCTGGAGATTTTCGTCTGTTGGATGACGATTAAAAGTGGCAAGAGCAAGCCGACGAGCCTGGATAGCCTCACGGATTTCCGCAGACCACTAAGGAACACGCCGGCGGGAAACGTTGCCTCCTTATTCTGGAATGGAACCATGAGCAGCATCAAGAACAGTCTGCTCAAAAGCCTCAGTCACAGCAGCTACAGGGAGATCATCACGACAATGAAACTCACTGACCGCACAAAATTTACGCCAGTCAGCACGCTTCAGATTGAAGCGGCGGAGAGGAAAAGGAGGAGTAACGGGGAGACCCTCAACAAACAACGGGAAGTGGTCACTGCCACAAAGATCGGGATGCACTCTCCATGTCAATGAGGGCAAGAGACCAGCACTGCACATGGAGAGGTCAATACAAGAATATGTACCATGGGCAGTGGAGAAGTGAGTGGGACTGCCGTCATTAAGGAGGAGCAGTCCACTCTCCTGAAGAAAGGCCGTCACCTCACGGCCACGACCGTCTGTACGGACAAAGCCTCGTAGACGGTGATACGCACTAAGGCCTCCCACAAGCAAGACTGGCGGCTCGAGCTGATGGAAGAGCTGAAGCAGATCGGCGGATGTAAAGGCTTCAGAGTGAGGAACGTACAAGGAACAAACTGAAAGCGGGCGGGAAAAGTATACTCGCACCGCAACGGCTTGCATGCGGGATACAATGTGAATTTGCTGTGAATGAAAAGAATCGGAAACACAGACCGCCACGCCGCCAGCAGCGTGGTCAGCGTCTGGCTTATCACATCTGTACATAGTACACCCAGAAAGAAGGAAGGACTGGGTAGGCTTAAAATGGGTTTCTTGCAAACAGACGACAACTGGCGAGTGGTCGGAGACCAGTTGTAGCAATTCCTCACGGTGAGTAGAGAAGCCAGTCAGGTTCCACTGAAGAAGCGCCATACTGGAAGAAATCAACGTTTAAGGCGAACTTTACCACGCGGTCCAATCACAGCCCACTCAGTATCCATCAGTTCGTCCTCCACCATGTCAGACTTCAGAGAAGCTGCAGGTGGCTTACGAACTGGGGTAGATTTCGGTCTCTTCGGAGAGAGAACCGTGTCGTTCAACTTGCGGATATGCTGACTAAGTTTCAGGCCAGCCATGTAAGGTGATCGGCGATGGGCTGGAGTGCGCCGAAGACCACTACTAACAGTAATACGAGGAGTCTTCGGACGGTCACTCGGCGTTAGGGCTGGAGGCTTGGGATGTTCGCTCGTTGTTGCAACGGGGGTCTTTAGAAGTTCGCTCATCTTTGCAACTGGGGCCTTTGAGTCAGAACTACGCTTTGGGGTCAAGTCCGTTTGGGTGGAAACGTCTACGGTCTGTGTAGCTACAGATTTCCGAGAACTAGCAGCGACAGTAGCGAAGGGAACAGAAAGCGAGGAAGGAAGGCTTTCTTTCAATCGACGCTTGGCATCGGTAGCAGAAATCTTCTCGATTACCATGAGTTCTCGGATACGCTTCTCGCGCTGATAAGCTGGACAATCCCGAGAACAAGCAGAATGCTCACCCTTGCAGTTAACACAGAAGGGCTTGGTCGCTTTACGGGGTTCCGCACCATGACTAACCTGGCCACAATTGGCACAAAGAGCAGCACTCGCATTACACGAGGTGCTGGTGTGCCCAAAATGTTGATATTTAAAGCAGCGCAGAGGACTTGGTATGTAGGGTCGAACTTTTAAACGATAGTAACCAGCTTTCACAGACTCCGGAAGCGTGGGCAGACTAAAAGTAAGAATCAGTGACTGAGTAGCGACAAGTTCACCTGACTTCTTACTTTTGATTCGAGCTACATCTATAACGTGTTGGTCCGCTAATTCCGACTTGATCTCTTCTTCGGTGGCATTGAGAAGATCCCAACACGATATCACCCCTCTTGAAACGTTCAACATACGATGCGGTTCGACTGTAACCTTCACCGGTCCAATGGCAGTTAACTTAAGTAACTTCGCCGTTTGCTTCTCGTCTGTCGTTTCCACCAATAAAGTGCCATTCCTTAGTTTCTTTATCTCCTTAACCTGTCCGGCGTGATAATTTATGACTTTATTGATTACAAAAGGGGATAAGCCCTTAATAGCACTCGGACGGTTTTCCTCAGAACTGGCACTATCAACATCTTTCTCTTTGATTACAAGATATCGGACAACAGGGGTCGCGATACTTGTCTGTTCCACAATTTCACTATCAGTTTGTTTGGGCTTCTTCCGTGAGGGAGAGCCCGGTTCAGTTGGAAAAGTTTTTTTACCCATATAAAGAAGAGTATAATTAAACATTTATATAGAAAAAGGGGTGTGACGTCACACCAGGGCGTTAAGATGGGAACTAACGCTACCCCCTGGCAATCCCTTCAGCACGCCCGACACCTTAGGATCAGCGTGGGGCCGACGCGGCCAAGGGGAATGGAAGTGCAAAAAACCATTCCCGTCGACAAAAACGCGTGGCTCCGGAAAAAGAAGAAGTAGAACTAAACAAAAGAGACCTGGCCAACAAAAAGATAGACCCCCACCAGCCCAAAAGCAACAAAACAAAATAGGTGCGGATTTTTTTGTACTTTTATTTTTTTATACTTTTTTGGCTTTTTTGTTTTAGGATTTTTTTTTATTTTTAATTTTTTTAAGGACTCAACACGCCGGACAACACAAACACTGGACAGACAACAGCAGGCCGGGTGGGTGCACGTCCTCCCCAAATGGAGGAAGACGTCCACTAGACCTTCCTCTTCCCGACTCCCACCAACCACCCGCGAGTCCGGTAGCGGTATTCGCGGCTGAGAGGGCATGCAATAAGATGAAGATGAGGGGTGATAAATGAATGACTTATGAAGCCGCCGTCTCAGCTCCACCCCCTCCCAGACGATGACGGTCCGCTACATGGAGGGGGCAGGAAGAAAATATTTCCTTTCTGGCCACACCTTGAGTGTATAATGACGGCCAGTAGCTCTGGTATCCCATAGGCAAAGAAAACACGAATATTGAGTATTACCACTCTGCAAACCTAGAAGAAAACCGATCATCTTAAAATATCTCTACAAATATCGCATTTATATTTTTGATACTCAATCTTTTCCAACAATAATGTCACGTTTTCGTAGCCTTCCTTCATGTGGACTGAGTGTGCAACTGGTACAGAAGAATTCACATTTCCATTCTGCAGAAGAACTGTCTTCAAACTTCTAGATGAACTGTCTACGAAAAGACGCCACTCCTCTGGTTGATGTGGGAAACCGAAAGCTTCAAATAGACCACTAACGTCATGACAATAACACAAACTTCCTTCCATTTTGAAGAATTGTGAAAAAGTCTTATTCCTTTTCCTATATTTTAATATTTTACATGTTGGAAAGAGAAAAGTCCACTCATTTAAACGTGAAGCAAGAAGTTCTGCCTTTGAGTTGGGAATATCTAAATCATCAAATTCTTGCTGATTAAGCAAATGCGGTTCTTTTTTCCTGGTTTCATGCGAAAAACTAATATCAAGGTCGGAGATTCCTCTGCTTCTCCTTCCGATGACTATCTCTGGTGGTTTGGATACAGGAAGTTCGTCACTGTGTGGAACTAGAGCAATGGATGAAAGTCAACTGGGGTATTCTATTTTTTCATATTCTTTCTGTTTTTATAGTGTATCACGTCAACTGAACAGAAGTAGCAGTCATTGTGGTGATTAATAGGTTCTCTCCAAATTCGAGGAATAGCAAATAGCACACACTTTCTGGTTCCCCCCGTAAGCAACCTTCTAATGGAGCCCAATGTTTGTCTTGATCACCTACGGGCGCTTGAAAGTAAGGATCATATGCAACACAGAACTTTGTTGCAAGCACAATGTTATGTTTAAGTTGTTTGGGGCTTATGTAATATCCACAAACATAACAAAACGAATCTGCTGACATTTTAAACGCCTACTTGTAGACATTTTATCTTCTACACAGCACCTAGTGAAATTAAATCAAATGCCACTGATATAATATAGTTACCACTATAGTTACTCAATACTGTATGCAGCTGGCTATCCAAGTCAAGTCATATAGAAATTTACTGACTACTTAAGTAAAAGTTAATATTTTTTGTAAAAGTAAGGGGAAAAATAAGAAATAATATTTTTCTAGAAAGTTATTTTCATTCAAAATAAATGCTGTATTCCAAATTTGTAATCATAGAAGGCATATGTTACGAAACGGAACTTGCTAATTGATCCACAAAAGTTTGTTCTGTGTTGCCATCTATGGACAGCCGAAGTAAAGGCTGAAATTCTTAATCTAAAATGACGTTCTTGAACAAAGACAATTTTGTAAAATTCCTTCCAAACAATCGACATTTGAGGAAAACTAATACCAGATTCGTAATTAGCACGTCAGAATCATTCGGTAAATGTAAAAACACTAAGATAAACAATTCCTTGTTGAGCAGCGTTAGTAGTGGATAAAAGCTATAGAAGCTGTTTAAAAATAACGAAAAATGACAATAAATTTTGAAGGTATAAGAACATATATAAGGGGGTAAGGTGTAATACCTTAGCACCAAATTAATTTAGTCACACTTATTGCACATTTTCTCTTTCTTGACCTTTGACTTTGACCTGAAAATGATTTGGCATACATGATGAAAGCAATGAAATTGTGTTTCGTAACAAATCTTAGATGTATTAATTCCGATTATTATTACATAATGAGTTTTCGTCATTAAGAATACAAAAATAATTAACTCATAATCTTAAGTTGGCCATCAAATCATTTCCAGCTTGATGAGATATCTCGTATTTTCACTTGGAATTGAAAAGTAAAATCGTGGTGCGAAGATTGGCTTCGATGTCAGTTTTATCTTTTTCATCAAAATGGCATACTCTTCTGTATAAATGGGATATTATTATTTGACAATATCCTTTAAGTGAAGTACTAATATTCATAGCATATGTTACGGAGTTGAATTTGTCTTCCTTATTGTCATATGCTGCTGTTGCCGTGACTGATTCAACAATTAGATCAAAGTTTTCTTGTTTCAAAGCCATGCGATTATTCTTGTACACTCGAATCGCTTTTCTTTATTCCTAACAATTGCTTTCCCAACTTCCTCATCTTCCTTGACGTAATATTTATTTTGTGCCTTTGCCTATGTATCTTTAAGTACCGTGCACCAAACGAACATACTAAAATATCCTTCTTAGCTGCAAGTGAGATTTCATCTGCGCTCATTTTAGGAGATACTTGTTCTTTGAGGTTCGAGTCAACAGGCAGGGATCTAAACAGAACATTCTGTGCTTTTGCTTAAGAGAAGCTCTTCGTGTCATTTTCAAGCTTCTGAGACATCGATTTCTATGCTTCCAGAGCTGTTTTTTTCTTTTTCTTCTTCTTCTTCTTCTTTTTTTTTTACGTAGTATCCAACACAATTCGGACATGGCAAAACTTTATTGGGTGAACCTGCAAGTATTGGTTTTCTTACAGGCTTTACTTTACCACCGCAGTCACGATAATTTCCTTTCTTTCGTAAAACAGTAATTGTGTTTTTTCTCTTTACTTTTTGAAGCTTTAGATAGATTCTTTGGACTTCTATTTTTATTTAGTGATTCCTTGCAATGTGTCTAACAAGCTATGTAACTAACATACCGCAGTAAAAACAAAAATATCTCTCCCCTTTTCAAATAACTTTCTTAATGCTTCTTTTTTCCAAATATATTGAGTATTTTCCAAATATATTCATTCAGTGATAAATAAACTCAATTGTCCTATTCACCCTTTGATTGACCCTATTCATCCGATCAACAATGGTAATTAGAGATGCAAGGGCTCGGAAAAAAACCGGCTTTTTTGAAAAAAAAAACTCGGTTTTTTCTGCTTTGCTTTTTTGCTTGGGAAATTTTGGGCTTTTTTCAAAATACTGCTTTAAATTGATAAAACAGACTTTGTATCGCTTCTCTATAACCCGTTTTTTGAGGGATGTTTAAACCAGGCTTTTTTGGTTTAAACCAGGCTTTTTTGACTTAGATTTTTTGCTTTATGTATTTATATTACATATTCACAGTAATAAGTTTGTTTCGCCTTGATGTTATTATGCAACAGCGGGGTTATGCCGGAAGAACTCCCATAAGCTTAAAGAAGTGCGGTCAGTAAATTTGTTAAGTTGAGAATCTCCCGCCCTAGCCATTGGGAAAATCCCGTCATTACTTGAAATGTAAAACAATAACGGGAAAATCCTGTTATTGCTTTGCATGTAAAATTTAAAGGTCAACGTACCATAATCAGTACGCTAAAACTGAGGTATTAAATTACAAATTTAGTACCGGTACGTAGATATCATTGAAAGTCCAATCCAAGCTAATGTTGGAAGCTACGTAGGCAATCGATAAATTTTGCCAATTTCTATCAATACTTATATTTAAGCAATATTGGCTTCTTTATAAAACAACACGCATTTAGGCATGCAGAAATATACAATTTGGTTTGTTTCGTATATTTAGGCTTAACATCCTTACGAAATACCGAGGTTATCAAGGAGAAGACTTTCGCTTAAACTGACATCCGAACCGCTTCTTGGGTTACGCATGAAAGAAGGTTTGTGGTTCGACCGAGAATTGAACATGGGACACCTTGATTAAAAGGTGAAAGGGAAATAAAACTATTGCAGGTGGTTTGATATCTGGAAACGTTACCATGAAGTTCACACGATTCGCATTTTTCATTCTTTTTATTTTTGTGGTTTAAACCAGTAATTAAAAAAAAAAGTTGGTGTAAATCAGCCAACCCTAAAAGTAAACACTTCTTTTTAAAGAATACACAAATAACTAGCAAAATAGTATGTAGTATTTTTACTTCAAAATATTCCATACCCTCTTTTTGAAACAAAATAAAATTAAAATAAAACATAAGAGAAATACTTAGATTTATATGATACACTTAAAGGCTGCACATCTAGAGCTTTTGGTTCTGTATATTCTTGAAATTCTACAGTTAAGTTTTATAGAACCACCATCACAGTTTACCCAATCCTCAAGTTTTCTGAATTTTTAACAAGAGGGATTCAACATATCATTACGGAACTCCCCCCCCAAAAAAAGACTACGGAATATATTTAAGTTAAGCTAAATACAACTGCACAACAAACATGACTGAGTGATTAGCTTTTGCGCTTCTATCGGGAAGTTCGGGATTCAACCAGCATTCGACCATTCTGACAAAGCTTTTCTTCATTCCATCTGTGAATGTAGAAATAGTGCGTGTACTGTGAGTTGGGCGACTTCCTTTTTTATTGTTTTTAAATCGTTATTATTACTAATTACCAGCAGTGACGGTTTTGCGAAGGTTAGGGGGGCAGTCTTTCGGACTGAAGCCCGTTCCCCAAAGTTACGGAATGTCTGCAGCAAACGAAATATCTATTATTTATGCCTTTACTCATAAACTTTAAGCTCCCGTCAAATAAAAATTACGAATGTTTAAAAAAACTAAACATTAGTAAGAAATCCTTCCCAAAATACTTTTCTAAATCCGCCACTGATTCTCAGTATAAAATGATTTTTCAAGTTGTATCCTGAAGATTACTGATAAACATATAAACGAAACGAAATATTAGTTATGCCTGTACTCATAAACTTCAAGCACTTCCCAAATAAAATTAGGACTTTTTAGGAAACGAAACAATCAGAAAAAACCCTCCTAAAGTACTTTTCTAAATCCGCTACTGATTATTTGTATAAATTGGTATTCAAGGTTGTGTCCGGAAAATTATTGCTAAATCACTTCATAGCTACAGTATAACAGAAATGTGGAAGTACGGTTTGACGGATATATCGAAAAACGTATGCTTTGACGGATAAATAGAAAAACGGGCAAGTTTAACTTTTGCGCTAGAAGCTAGAGTACTAAAAGCTCTTAGAAATGAAACACGGATGACAAACTAGAGAAGAAAAAAGATGTCCATAACTCAAAAGTTAAAATAAAGTTAAATAGCCTCTAAAATTACCCTCAAATACTACATTCTTCATGTTAGCTTTAATTCGTAAAACATGTGCTCCATCCATCTTGATAGTGAATTTCAGAGCGAAATATCACATTCAGGTCATGGAATTCTTATCTAACTATAGAATATACTATAAGAAAGCTATTTAGATAGAAAAATCATGAAGTTGAAAAAAGCCAAAATTTCCAAAATTCTCGTTTTTTTCCCAAAAAAGCCGGCTTTTTATGTGAAAAAAACCATCGATTCAAAAAAGCCGGCTTTTTTGCATCTCTAATGGTAATAGAACCATTCGTAATATTTTGTCCTTTTTTGTTAAAAAAAAAATCCTCTTCAACCTTAGAGAAAGGTAAATTGCAATCAATGGCTAATTGGTGTAGGAAGTATATTTAATATAGAAATTCGGAAAATGAAGGAGCAGCAGGTATTTTTTTTTTTTTTTTAAAGTGGCTCTCATATGGTCATCATGTCCATATAACCCGTTCGATAGTAAAACCGCAGAGGCAACTATTAGAATCGCCGAAGTTTCTATTTTAATTGCCTTTCCTTTCTCAAACCAGGGAATCTGCTCTTCCACACTCCAAACACTCTTTCTATTGTACTCCTTGTTCTATTGTGAGCAAAATTGTATCGATGCTCCTCCTCAGTTTGTGCATTGATCCCTGGGGTAAAAAGATATCTTCTGCTGGGATACACATGATTACCTAATAGGATTCCACGGAATCGACCATCTTCAAATTTTGTTTCCGCTGAACTATTTTGGGAAATTGTACTGTATGAATACTTCCCGGTCAACATGCAACTGTTTATTATGTCCAGTTTAGAATCACACACTACCTGAAATAAAGAGAAAGATACACATATAGTGAAATTCGAAACTAAACCCATTTGTTTCTCTAGCATTATAACTGTCTACAGGACATTACAGGCTACGCGCAGACCGTCAATGTCGAATGATGCGACTCTTTGCCAGTTTTAAAGAAGAAAAAAATAAATCTTTAACTTAACGTCCCACGATAATGTCAGCAACGGCAAAAGGAAACGGATGATTATTGAAAGTGACCGATGATGAAGTGGTAGAATGAGAAGGGGAAGCAAACGGGAAGAGCTCGAGAAAACCCACGAACACGATGTCGTTCATCACTAACTCTCATGGCTTGAGATGGAACCAATCTGCCCCTTGAACCAGAGGCGAGAGCCCTATTACTAAGTCACAGTATCCTCCCTACCACTACAGAGAGTTAGTCACTTTCCGGTAACTAGGAAATACGAGAGATGCTGTAGTCCCTTCCTTTGAAGATGTTAAGTATTTACATACAAATGAGAACAAAAGCCTGAAATGAAATATAAGAAGACAGTTTTTGAGTGATAGGGTCATTTATTAGTTTTCTCTTTATGATATTAGTTCAAATATATGTTCTGTCCAAGTTCGTTCGATGTAGAGAGTTCTTTCAAGAACCACTTTTTAGTTCTTATTAAATCTAATAGAGAGCGCGTGGAAAAACTGACACAGAAGACCGAAATTAAGAACATTGTTTTCAGTGTGTTTGATCTGTTTTCTTGAATTCTGTTACATTTTGAAGCGCTGATATTGTCAGGTCGAGTCATTTCTAACTTCCGATGAAGGTAGTGAGAAGGTACTACGTTGATCCACTATGAATCACTGGGACAAACGAGTTGTTTCTTTCCGTTCAGAGACAAGGGTTCAGTGAGTTCTCTGTCAAGTGTAGTATGTGCCGCACGTTACATGAAAGTTGTTTGAATCCCTAAAATAGAGTGTGAGAAAGTGCATATTAGTTGTTTGATGTTTTGTAAATTTAAACAAAGCAATATTGCTACAGCGACAGCTAAAAAAATATGTGCAGTGCAGATGCAAAGGAATGATAACCGATCGAGGAGTTAGAAATTGGTCTGTCAAACTTTGTTCTGGAGATACGGGGGCCGCGGTGGCTCAGTGGTAGAGCGTTCACCTCTGGTGCTTGGGGTCTCGGGTTCAAACCCTGCTCCCGCCAAGTGAACTTTGTAGTGGACAAACACCGTGTGCGTGGGTTTCCTCGGGGTTCTCCCGTTTCCTCCCACTTTCTTCATTGCACCATTTCATTCATCTATCATCATCACCGTCTCCTTTAGCCTAACCGGCATAAGCGTGGGACGTAAAACTCAAAATTTCATTTTCATTTTTGTTTTAGAGATACGACCTTAAAGACGAAGCTAAAGCGGAACGTCCTTCCGACTTTAACGACATTTTATAGGGAATATTGGAGCCAAATCCACGTCAGTCAATAAGAGATATAGCAGAAAGCAGTAGCAGATCGTACATCACAATCAACTACTTTCCACTACTTTGAAAACTTACGGAACTCAGCAAGATAGAAGTATGGGTACCTCACAATCTCAGTGAACGGAACAAAGAACACTGAACGTCAATCGACACAAGTTTGCTCTCGGGTGAAAATCGTGACTTTTAAATACACGATCATAACAGGTGATAAAAATGGGTTACGTATGAGAGTACTTTCCGCAAAATATGGTATTTTGACAAGGACCCCTAGCACATCCGAAAGCAAACATCCATGAAAAAGATTTTCTCAGTATGGCGGGATTCTTGAGGAATCATTCATGATGAATTGTTGAAGTCAAATCTAAATTCCTCAGATACATACGTTCAGCAGCGGCAGAGTGTGCAAGAGGAACTCAACGAAAAGCGTCCTGGAATCGCCAGTCGAAACGTCAATTTGTTCTACGACATAATAATGCAAAGATGACTCAACAGAAAAATCTTGAGCTTAGATGGTCTGCTTTATCATCCGCCTTACTCTCCGGACATTGCCCCGTCACACTGCCAACTTTTCCTTTCCTTAAAACCTTCAATTCTGAAAGGCAAGTCAGTCGATGAGGCTTTTAAGAACTTCCAGTCCAAACCCAGGAAACTTTACACTAAGGAATTTATAAACTGGGACAAAAAGATGAGAGAAGGTCATCATAATAGTGGCGAATACGTAAAAAACAAAAATAAATGTTATAGAAAAACGGAAATTATTTATGATTCGACCTGATAATTTGTTATTTGAAGAAGAGATACACAGGAAAGCCCGTAGCTCTATGATCATTCCGATAGTGCTGCACCCTGTTCAGTCTAATTATACAGTTGTTAAAAATTTATTCAGATATTCTGCAGATGATCAATGACTTCTGTTTGTGTTCTCATTCATGCCATTCACGTGTATGTTTAGGGTACATGGATGACATGTTGGATATCGTTGGTATGTGGACTTAAAAAAAGTTGAAACTTGCATAGTATAAGTGAAAGTAATGATCACAATTTTGAACATATAATGGCATGTTGTCTCGTTTTGGGAAAACAATTGGATGAAAGAGGGTTGTATAATGTTATAAGCTAGGAATTCTCTTTATTGTGATGATTGTGTTTTCTTCTGTTGCGAAAAATTTCTCCATATTCATCCCTTAGATTTTTAGTGGCCACATTGGTTCCATCGACACATCCTGTCACACCAGGAAATCCACTAATGGCTGAATATCTTTGGCAATGTTGTACCATTTCTTCCCTTGTCCTGGAAAACTTGCGGTATTCTGGAAGGGGTATTTTTGATATAGTAGTTTGATACATCTTACCCAGATCAGCCACGAAAGGCTGGAACAAAGAGAATCTTAAACAATTTCTGTTTTAGTAACATATAATAAAACAACAATACGTCAAATTCCATTCATTAAAATATGAGAATTGTGCCGTCGCCAAGCATTGAAAGTGATACTAATACATAATTAACGACAACAATTTGTAATCTAATGCGAAAAAATGCAAAAAGGCAAATGGGAAAAAGAGAAATCCACCTTATACCGCCATGCTCGGATCTTGAAATTCTTCCCAATATGTTGATGGCAAAAACTGTTGTATAAGGATAGATTTATTTGCTTCTGTTCCTATGTTTATTATTAAACGTAAACTATGTGTAATGGAACGGAAGACCTTTCATACTCACTATGCGTCATTACCCGTTACTGTCTTTATTCTTAAAAATAGAATACAGTGGTCTGGAATACAGGGCACAGCGCAGAATAATTAAGAAGCAGTCTGCTGCAACGATATGCTAACGAAGGTTCATTGGCTTCAACATACAGGCTGGCGACGGGACTGGTTCGGTAGGCGCCAGTAGCAATCTGAATACCCAGGTGATGCACTGTGTCAAGTTGGCGCAACAGAGAATCACGAGCAGAGGAATAGGCAATACAGAAATAGTCTAATTTGGACCGAATTAGACTACCGTACAAACGAAACACAATACGATCCCTAGGTGCGGTGGGAGACACAAAGGAGATTCAGAGCTCGAAGACAAAATTAGTTAAGATTCCGAATATGTGGTGCCCACGACAAGCGACGACCAAAGACCAAACCCATGAAATGGACAGTACCAATGAAAGACAAACGGGTGCCATCAAGATAGACGTCTGGGTTAACAAGGCAAGTACGATGCCGGAAGAGTGAACACATTCGGATTTCTCGGTGGAAATGCGAAATCCCGTCTTATTCGACCAGGATCAAGACGATTGGGAGTTAGTTGAAGTTGTTGAGTAATGCCGTGAAGGTGGTGGGATCGACAGAAAATGACAAGGTCGTCAACATAAAGCAGACCAGACACAGGAGCCTGGATCTGCGAAAGAACGCTGTTGACGGCGACAGCAAACAACGTGACACTAAGGACACTGGCTTGTGGAACACCATTTTCTTGCACAAAGCGCTCTGAGAGACTAGATCCGACCGTCTCTAAAAGCTCGCTCGTGAAGAAAATTTGTAATAAATTGTGCCATATAACCACGAAGTCTCCAATTTTATAACTGTTTAAGGTGCCATAACACCAAGTGATATCGTACGCCTTTTCTAAGTCCAAAAATATACCAAAAAGAATTTGACTCTCTTGATAAGCGAGATTGTCAATAGTTGAACGGAAACGACGAAAAGAACTTTGAAAGTTGCTGGAAAAGGAATGCGATTCCAAATACCACACCAGGCGCTGATTACCATTCGCTCTAGCAGCTTACAAACATAGCTCGTGAGAGCAATAGGTCTGTAGCTGGAGGGGCTAGTTGCAACTTTCCCTGCTTCAAGAGTAGAAGAACCAAGGCCTCACAGCAAGCAGGTGGAGAAAACTCCTCAACCCAGAGGCGATTATACATCTGCAATATTGCAAGCTCAGAATCGCTTGAGAGCTTACTCAACATATCGTACGGAACACAGTCAAGGCCTGATGCAGTATTAGACGATTCGCGGAGAGCAGAATTGAACTCGACGAGCGTAAAAGGAGCGTTATGATCATAACTGTTGGCAGCAGGGAAGTTTAATGGGTTTCGCTCCAGCCGAGGACGTGAACGAGCAAACACTGGTGCGTAGTAAGCCGACTCAGAGATAGTGGCCCAATATGTTAGCGATCTCTTGAGGGATTGGTGTGGAGACTACCATTCACATTTGAAGTTGACACAAAAAGTGAAGAAGCGTAGCCATTTAGAGAGTAAACCCGACGCCATACCGTAGACATAGCTGTGCGATTACTCAGTGACGAAACGTAATGCTTCCAGCTTTGGCGCTTCGAGATCTTTACGAAACATCGAGCACGAGCACGCAGAATGCGGAACTGCTGAATATTTTCTTCAGTTTGATGATTAAAAGTGGCAAGAGCAAGGCGACAAGCTTGAGTACCCTCACGGAGTTCCGAAGACCACCAGGGAACACGCCTGCGGGAAGCGTCGCCACCGCATTCTGGAATGGAAGCAGGAGCAGCATCAAGGACAATCTGCTCAAAAACCTCAGCCGCTACAGCTACAGGGAGATCATCATGAATGAAACTCACTGAGCGCACAGAATTTACGCCAGTCAGCACGCTTCAGATTGAAGAGGCCGAGATGAAAATGAGTAGTTAACGGGAGATTTTCAGCAAACAACGGAAAGTGATGACTGCCACAAAGATCGGGATGCACTCTTCATGTCATGGAGGTCATCAGATCAGCGCTGCACATGGAGAGGTTGATACAGGAATATGTGCCGTGCGCCGTGGAGAAATGAGCAGGACTGCCATCATTAAGGATAAGCAAGTCACTCTCCTCAAGCAAGTTCATTACCTGACGGCCACGGTCTTCAGATCGTACAGAGCCCCACAGACGGTGACAAGCATTAAGATCTTCAACAAGCTAGGCTGGCGGCACAAGCTGAGGGAAGAGCTGAAGCAAATAGGAGGCGGTAAAGTCTTCTGAATTAAGAATGTATAATGAACAAATGGTAAGCGGGCGGGGAAAAGATACTTGCACCGCAACTGCTTGCAGCCAAGAAACGATGAGATTCTCACGACAATAAAAACTATCGGAGACACATATGGCCACGCCGCTGGCAGCGCGACCAACATCTGGTTTATCACACCGATACATAGTATAGGAAATTCCAAAACATGTGAGCCTTCTCTCGCACTACTACCAAAAGGGCAACTCACCCCTTGTTAGGACGATGGTTGGTGGTTGTTGCCAGATGTCCAATGTCATTAGGTAGAAGAAACAATAGAGAAAAAACGGAAGAAAAACAAGTGAAAAATATAGACATGATGTTATTACTTTTTGTGATAGATTTAACATATCATTATTATTATTATTATTTGAAAGAAAATATTTGATAGAAAGTAGCACAGTTGGTTTAATTATACCTTAATGATGTCTTTAAGAATGTTACCTATAAAGGAGAACTTATCATTTTAAAATAATTAATTGTCATAACCAAGAATGCATTCTCTTTTAATAGAAAGAGCAAAATTGTGGAGGGAGGTATAAGGAAATCAAGATTGAAATTAGCACTGGCTGCCACGTTAAATAATGTCCTATTATTTGGGATGTAAATTAGTGTGGGTACTCTTATCCTTATTTTTCGTTTTCCTGGGGGTGGGGAATCATTTACTACTTATTTTGGCTGTAACGGGAAATTTGGGGAATGTTGCACACAAGCATTTGAAGGATAGGTACCTCTGTTATTAGTATTAGTGGCTGAAAGTTACTGGAGATACAGCCTCTGAATGTGTATGGTCAACTTTTCGTGGGTGATGTCAGTACATGACTTCCATCGCCTTTATTTCTGGATCTCTAGACCAGGCTCACTATCTTTTAATTTAAAAAAAAGCCCTCCACTTGTCTGAAAATATGAAATGAATAACGATAGTTGTGCCTGGAAATCAAAGTCAGAACCACGAATATGATAACCGTGTGCAATAACCATTTTACTGTTACTACTACTACTAATTATTATTATTATTATTATTATAACATTAATATGAGCTCTCTCGTGGCTAAGCGGATAGCGTACGCGCCTTTGGCGTGCGAGACCCGGGTTCGATTCCCGGCGGGAGCTCATGTGGTTCGAATTCCACGTTAATCAGTAGGTCCACGTCTCATATAGCCTCGCTGCTGAACGGGACGCTAAACTAAAATCAACTCAACTCAACATTAATATGTGTGTGATCAAAATGTAGTAAACTCTTACCTTTCTTGTTTATGAGCTATCATCATCATCACTCTCATCTTCTGAAGAATCTGTTACTGGTACACAGATTTCAATCCTTTCATCAAAAATAGATTGAAAGTATTTGTAACTTCCTTTAATACTTTCTACATGTTTGATATAATTTATCCACCTTTAGGGCGTCACATAATTGCACGACTCCTTAAGAAGTTGTATTACTTCCCCCACTGGTCGTTTCCTTAAATTTCGAGACGAAACCCTACCCTTCAGTTCTGACCAAACCATTTCGATGGGGTTGAGGAGGAAATGGTAAGGTGGTAAACGTAGCACAATATGCCCATATTTTGCAGCTAATTTGTCCACCGCATATTTCTTTTTTCTGTCGGTAACAGAAGTGTTCTCTTCTATAACTTCAAGCAGAACGGGAATTATAGGAACAGGATTACGAATGGGGATATTATGCAAGGTCATATAGTTTAGAATTTGACTTTTCTTCCAGGAAGAGGTTGGTTTTTGGTTGAGAACACGACTGTGATACGCGGCATTGTCCATAACAATTACAGATGGCGTCTCAAGGCGTTTCAATAGTTTCTCTTCAAACCAATTCTCAAAGATACCTGCATTCATGCTACCATGGTAATCTGTTGGAGCATCAGACATTGTTTTGTGTGTTATTAGAAGCGCATCGTCAATAAAACCTGAACGCGCCCCGCAATGTAGAATAACAATTCTATCACCTTTATTCCCAGGACTCGTTACAGCACAATTGTCCGAATCGTCTGTCTAGTTCTTCATCTGACAGGAGTTTCTATCAAACCACGTTTCGTCGAGGTACACATCTGCATAACCCTGAGCACGAAGGTTATTGATACTATGCAGGTATCTATATCGCCATGCAATTACATGTGGTGATTCACTACGAATACATTTTTTTCACCGAGGTTTTATATTTAAAACCCATACTTCGTAGCAGGCGATAAACTGTGGTGCGTTGGTATGGAAACTTGTATTCGGTGTCAGCTGTCTTAAGTCTCATTACTTCAATTAGCGCTTCTGTTGTGGGAGAGTTGCCTTCCTTATGAAATTCAAAAACGGTGCGTCGCAATAAATCACGAGTGAAATCGTCAATTGTATCGAATTGAAGCTTTTGTTTTACAACTTTCTTTTTCGTTGGTGTCGGAATAGTTTTTCACATCAATTCTCCCACAAATTCTTTTTATAGTACTAATGCTAACACCAGTCGCCTGTGTTAATAACTTATTTAAGTTTTTGGAAGTTAAGACACCACCATTATCAATGACACTTCGTAAAAATAATTTCACATTTTTCACTAACATTACTGTTTGCTTACGCAACTTAGCTCCCCTCCCAACTACAACATTATCTTCAATCGTCCGAGTTCTTGGCTAAGAAGGCCCGGGCTACGGATTTTCGTCCAAATATTGCTCGTTACGAGTGTTATTGTTTAACCAAGGTCGGGGAAAACATTGACATTGTAGCAAATTATAACCAAACACACACAAAGAGTGATTCAAGACTGAAAGAAATCTTGAGAAAAGGGGACATTTGGCAATCTCTTTTTCTGTTTCTAACCGAGGGTCGCCTCTTGTTTTCTTAGATTTATGGCCAGTTGACAAGGGTCAGAGCCATGTGGGTGATCTGTGAATTCCTGGAACCAGGGTTCTCTTGATCTGAAACCATCTATATACCCAGAAAGGAGGGAAGACTGGGTCGACGTAAAATGTGCTTCCTGCGAACAGACAACGTGATGTGAGTGGTGAGAGAGAAGTTGTTTAAATTCCTCAAGTTGACTACAGAAACCGTTCAGGTTCCATTTCAGAAGCGATATAGTGGAAGATATCAGCGTTTTAAGCGAACCTTCCCACGGGGACCAACCAGAGTCCACTTGGTATCCATCAGTTCTTCTTTCATCATGTTAGCTTTCAGAGAAGCTGCAGGTGGCTTGAGAACCGGAGTAGATTTCGATTTCTTCAGAGAGAGAACTGGATCATTGAGCCGGCGGATATGCTGGCTAAGTTTAAGGCCTTCCATATAGGGTGACGGGGGAAGGGCAGGAGTACGCCTAAGACCCCACCAACACAAACACGTGGTGTTTTCATAGGTTCGCTTGTCGAGGCAACTGGGAGAGGAGAACGATTCAAAGCTACAAGGTTCATCTGGGTGGAAACGTCATGCGTCTGGGTTGCAACAGATTTCCGAAAAGTAGCTGCAATCGTAGCAAACGGCACCGAAAGCGGAGATGGAATGCTTTCTTTTAAGCGACGCTTAGCATCGGCAGCAGAGATTTTCTCAACAACCATGAAGTCCCGGATACGTTCCTCCCTGTGAAAGGCTGGACAGTCCCGAGACCAAGCAGAATGCTCTCCTTTCCAGTTAACACAAAAGGGCTTGGTCGCTTTTCAGGGTTTCGCAGAATGGCTACCCTGGCCTCAATTCGCACAAAGAGCAGCACTGGCAATACGCGACGTGTTGGTGTGCCCGAAATGCTGACATTTAAAGCAGCGCAGGGGCTGGGAATATATGGACGGAATTTAGGTTGGTAATAACCAGCCTTGACGTATACGGGAAGCGTGAACGAACTGAAAGTAAGAATCAGTGACTGTGTAGCAACAAGTTCGCCTGACTTCTTACTTTCAATTCGAGCTACGTCTACAACCTGTTGATCTGCAAGCTCCGATTAAATCTCCTCCTCGGTGGCCTTGCGGAGGTCACAACATAAGATGACGCGTTCAGTAGACGATGGGGACGTTCTTTAGATAGTTCCACCAGTAAAGTTCCATTTTGCATTTTTTGATGACTTTAACCTCTCCGGCAGTGTAAGTAATAACTTTATGGATGCCGATGCCTTGATAGCACTCGGACGGTTGGGTTCAACATTGCCACTCTCAACAGCTTTATTTTTCATTACAAGATATTGTACAACGGGCGTGGCGATACTTGTATTTTCCACATTATCATTATCTGGAGTGTTTATCTCACTCTCGTTACGTTTGGGCTTTTTACGAGAGGGTGACCCCGGACCCGTTTCTTTAGTTTTAGTACCGATAAAGGATTGTTTTTGATTAAATCTATCTATCTATCTATCTATCTATCTATCTATCTATCTATCTATCTATATATATATATATATATATATATATATATATATATATATATATATATATATATATATATATATATATAATATAAAAGAAGTGCGTACACACACCGGGGCCCTCGCGGAGAGAACTTACACTATTCCCTGACAATCCTCTCGGCACACCCACAACCTTAGGATCAGCGTGGGGCCGACGCGATGAAGGGAATGGGAGTGCAACTAACCATTCCCGTCAACAAAAACACGTGGCCCCGGAAAAGGAAGAAGTGAAACGAAAGAAAGAACCTGGCCAACTAAAAGATAGACCCCCACCAGTCCATAAAACAAGACAAAAGGTGTTTTTTTTTGCGTTTTTTAAGTTTTTCATTTTTAGAATTTTGTTTTCTCAAAGACTCAACTCACCGGACAACACAAACACTGGACGTACACAACAGCAGGCCGGGTGGGTGCACGTCCTCCCCAAATGGAGGAAGACCTTCCGCTTTCCGACTCCCACCAACCACCCGCAAGTCCAGTTGCAGTGTTCGCGGTTGAAAGGGCATGCAATAATGCGCCGTGAGGGGTGAAAAATGAATGAAGAATGAAGCCACCTTCTCAGCTGCACCTCTCCCCGACGATGACGGTCCACTACATAAAGCGGGATCTTTTGCAGAGAATAACGCTATCTGGACCAATTACTGTATTAATGGCCTTTCAAATGAATGGTTGAGCATCGTTGAAAGTAAGTGTAATGCCCCTCGATCTTGGTCCGATAGGACTCAACAATGAAATTTCTATTTAAAAAAAAAGAAAGGAAAAAAGGAATCCTTACCCCACAAGACCAGAGGCTCGTATCCACTAAGGTTACCGCAAGCAGGCGTGAAAATTTCCAGAAAACAAGACTTAATATTATTCAGTTTTTAAAAGTATTATGGCAAATCAGAGCTAAAATTTCATCTGATAACAATTTATTAACAATAGTTCAAAAATCAAAACAGCTGAATAGATAATTTGAATTATAGATTGAATTGAATATGTATGCAGTGATAATTTCCTTCAATTATGCAATTTACCTTACAATAATTAATATTTAATTCAAGATACAATATACAACACCTTTAATAGATCGATTGTCCAATTAAATCAAGACTTTTAACGATTTGACAACTTACTAATTTATGAACGATGTAGCAACAAATGACGTAAGATAGTATTTTCGGAACTAATTACTTAATAGAAACGAGGCAGCAATAAATCGCATACGCTAATAACTTAAGTAATGATTACTTAAATAGTTGAATACGTTAGTCTTTCTTAAAGCTTGTCTTGTAATTTCTGGAATTTTACTTTCTTTCAAAATTACAGAAACGGATCCGAGTTCGATTTCCTTTAACAAATTAGACTGATCAACCAAATGGAGCAAATAACACAACCGAACACATACATTAACTGTCACAAAGACACAGAAAGGATAGAAAAGGAAGTTAACAAAACTGGCTTCTTACCTTTAATTATCGTCAATCTGCTCACCCTCCTATTTCCTTCTCTGTCTGTGCCCAATGTTAATAAATTCAGGAAAGAAATACAGAACCAACAACCAACAAACAACGACAGGTTCCTTCAACAAAATCCCTCCTGGACTCGGCCATTCAACAAATACTCGAAGCGAAGGCGAACGGAAACTACTCGCAGCAACACCCAGCGGAAGCAGCGACAGGTCACAACTGACCTCCCACTACCTACGGAGCCACGAGGCAGGGAAGAAACGCGTTGTTGCCACATCGTAATAACAACAACCTCTTATTACTTTTAATTCACATAATCCAATGTTATTTCTGTTCACAACATACATTATTTAATTATTTCTTCTTTCTTTTCATGTCCATAATAAGTATTTTATTTAACAATTTTTATTCATTTATATTCAACTTGATTACGTTAAATACACTCGTCCATATTTCTGGGGGGTATTTCCTAAGCCGTCAAACCAGCGCAGAAGTATGTCCCGAGGAACGTCATCCAGTGGCGGCTCGAAGGGAAGTCACATCAGTGGCGGTTCCAATGTATGAACCATTACATAAGGCAATGATATACGGAAAGAGAGAATTGGCAAAGTAATAGCACTCAAGTAAGCAAACGTTAAAAGTACTCCCGAAATAAAAAAGAAATATATTTCAAACGTGGATTATTCAGACTCAAATTGTCCATTACTAAACACTAAATGTTTTTGATCGGAACTTATTTTGAAGGCGATTCGTTATTTCTCATAACATTCAAAGTCAATTAAAGGAATTATTACAGAAATAATAAAGATATTAATTTTGCTCATAGGCGTCTCTCGGGCAACACGACACTCAAACTACTGCCTTCACCATACTTTGCATGTAGGTACTATTCTTTAGATAGTTCCACTTGATTAACAGCTTCAAAATAGTTCTGACTTTTCTTACGAAGATATATCCGGAGCTTTCGTGCACAAAATCAGCTAAATAGTTTCCATCATTTACTATTTTATATTATTGTAAAGAAAAAAAACAAGAATGATAAAAAAATGCAATAAAGTACATCTGGTCCCCAGGTTCCATCCCTACCCATTCTGTCGGTATATGCGTGCGTCAAAATTTCCATTCACATGAGATTCCAGCTCCTTTCTGTTTATAATGTAGTTTAAGATGTACCGCTTGAATATACTTACGATATATTTCTGATCCATAAATAGCATACCTTAGTATCAAAAGACACAATTTCCGTACCAGATGACTGGGACTATTTCTTTAGGTATACTGAGTAAAGCGTTATGGGAAACGTTTCTTGGAGAATTATCTGCTTCAAATGGAATGTTGTCTTTTCCATTACTCCCTTTGCCAAGAAACAGCGACAAGAGAAAATATTCTCTCTTCTTCATCAGCTACGTGTGTGATAATTACGGATGAATTATCGTCTGCTGTTTCGGGGGCTACTGTTTGTTCAGCTACATTTGATAAATTATTCTTGTATATTTTGATATTTCTTATGTTGCTGTGTCATACTTTTCTTGTTTTTTTCTTCTTTCACATTTCTCAGTTACAACATTTTCATTATCTTATCGTTTTAAGGATGTTTTTCAAATTCGAACATTTTAAGCTTTGCTTCTACATTGTTCCACAACTCCCTTACAAATAGTCCCGATCTTTTCCAAAGTTTTTAGGAAGCAAATTATTTTTATATAATGAAAATGTCCTTCTACTGTTGAATTGCAGCTGCGTGTTTTCCCCTGCAAACGTTTCTTCTTTGACATTATTATAGCAGTCCGGAGAGTAATGTATGCTTTAAAATAGTTTAGGAGAATTTCTGCAGCTGTTTCAATGTTCAACGCATTTCTCTCAGTTTCGTCGTCCATTTCTTCGATTTCTCATTCAGATAATCAGAAAATGTTGATAGAATGGTAATTTTTTGTGTAACGTTTTATTTTTGGATGTATCTTTATACGGTTTTGAATTACTTTCATGGAGATGCTTCACAACTGTTTCAGCATAAAATCTGTTAAGTGCTTCCTCGTACGTACCTGTTTTATATTTCGAATATAAAACTCTCATGTAATCTGCAAATATGTTTGTCCTGTCTGTGAGTTTCGTACATTCTTGAAGCTTCTTCATGACAAATTAGAAACTGTAGTACATATTTTTGAGTTTTCTTCTTTGCTAGGTGCATTGATAGTGCATGTTATATATTAGCGTTGCACGTCTGAACACATGTTCCATCGAAATCATTAGTAAAGCAAGCATCCCATGATTTTATGACGTACGAAATTAGGCTCTCCATTGTATGCTCTGACTACCGAACGAATCAGAGCAAAACTAAACTCAATTTAAAGTCTGGAAATTTCTTGGGTCGTTACCATGCACAATTCTCTATTAAACGCAAACATGAAATGTGTAGCAGCTGGTAGTGTATGATGAAATGAAATAGATTCCACCAGTAGTATTATAACATGTTTGTCTTGCAGTTTGAAACAAACAGCATAGTAGGAAATTGTTTTACTACAGTACCAGGATGGCCTTATCACGGCAGAGCCAAGAACATCAATAAATAACACTTTAAGATTACGATATTTTGCGAAAGACGTAATTTTCTGCTAAATAGAATAACCTGAAAAGGTATGTACCCTATGTTCCTGATATTCATTCCCATTTCTAATAAGCATACTTCTAGTTTAATCGATATAGCGAAAACTATCCTTACGCAAATCGTTTTCTTTAATTTTATTATTCCTTATTCTTTCCAAGACTGACCGAGAAGGACATGGTATTAAATTTCCTACTATAGTGCCAAATGCATTTCCTATGATTCTCCTTGTCTCTAGAGGTTGTAATAGTGGAACATTTCTGGAATTCCTTCCAGAATATGATTGTATCAAATTTGGCCTATTAGGAAACGCTTCATCTGCAACAAAAGCTTGGCATCACATACCCTCATCTACGCAATAACTGGGATTAAAAAAACTGAAGCTCATTAGTGTAAAATGCTCGGCGGCCAAAAGCAGATGCCTGAAATATATACCCATTAACCAGTCTCCCAGCTCCTCCAATATCCACAATTCTGAAACAATAATTTACATCACAAGCAGCCAGTAAAACTATACTATGAGATCCTTTATAGTTATTTCTTTCTTTTTAAGCACCTGGAGGTATTCGGTCTGAATTTTATAAGTTCAGAAATAAATTTCTCCAAACGTTTTTCCAATGGAGAAAAGCCCCTAACATGACACACAAACACACTGATTGCTCCAAACGGAAACCCAATATTTGAGTTTAGCATTGCAGTTGCCCATCTTCCCGTAAAGTAATATTATCTTAGGTCAGAATGTGTCAAACCTCAAACGAAATAGGACGTGTTGCGGCTGTTTATGTTGTGAAAACGAATTGTTTATTCTGTTAGGTTCCGCTCTGTCTTCTTGACAATGCCATCTGGGTTGAGGAGTTTTTTCCACCTGCTTGGTGTGAGGCCCTGGTTCTTCCTACCTTAAAGCCAGGGAAAGCCGCAACTAGCCCCACGAGCTACAGACCCATTGCTCTTACGAGCTGTGTCCGTAAGCTGCTCGAGCGACTGGTCAACAAGCGCCTGGTGTGGTATTTGGAATCGCATTTTTTTTGAGCAAATTTCAAAGCGGATTTCGTCGTTTCCGCTCCACTACCGACAATCTTGCTTATCTTGAGGGTGAAATTCAAGACGCCTTTCTCCACGGCGAACATCTTGTAGCTATCTTTTTCGACTTAGAGAAGGCGTATGACACCACATGGCGTTACGGAATCCTAAAACAATTATATGACTGGGGTCTTTGTGGGCATATGGCCCACTTTATTTCGAATTTTCTTCACGAGCGACACTTTAGAGTACGTGTGGGCTCTACTCTCTCAGAGCGCTTTGTACAAGAAAATGGTGTTCCACAAGGCAGTGTTCTTAGTGTCACGTTGTTTGCTGCCGTAGTCAACAGCGTTCTTTCGCAGATCCAGGCTCCTGTGTCTGGTTTGCTTTATGTTGACGATCTTGTCATCTTCTGTCGCTCCCGCCACCTTCGCGGCATTACTCGACAGCTTCAACTGACTCAATCGTCTCGTTCGCTGGTCGAATGATACTCGATTTCGCTTTCCCCCCGAGAAATCCCAATGTGTACACTTCTGCCGGCAGCGTATGTGCGTTGTTGACCCGGACTTGTACCTCGATGGCACCCGTTTGTCATTCGTTGATACAGTCCGTTTGTTGGGTCTGGTGTTTGACCGTCGCTTGTCGTGGGCACCACATGTACGGAATCTTAAATACTCTTGTCTTCGAGCTCTGAATCTCCTTCGTGTCCTTTCCCACCGCACGTGGGGTGCTGATCGTACTGTTCTACTTCGTTTGTACCGTAGTCTAATTCGGTCCAAGTTAGACTATGGCTGTATTGCCTATGGCTCTGCTCGTGATTCCTTGTTGCGCCAAATTGATACAGTGCATCACCTGGGTATTCGGATTCCTACTGGCGCCTACCGTACTAGTCCTGTTGCAAGTCTGTACGTTGAAGGCAATGAACCTTCCCTAGCGTATCGTCGCAGGAGGCTCCTTCTTAATTATTCTGCACATGTGCGCTGTATTCCAGACCACCCTTGTAGACCACGTGTCCGTGGTGTTCGGAATTACGAGCGCTATGCTGCACGTCCTCGTTCTACACGTCCATGGTACATCCGGGCGTGTGAGAGTTTCCGTGCTTATGATTTCGTGTGGCCCTCTCTTTAATTTTTTGTTTTGTGCTAGTCCACCAAGGCTGCTTTCTTTACCTCGTTATGATAACAGTTTGTCTGTACATTCGAAACAGGCTATTAGTTCCCAGGTGTACCAGCAGAAGTTTGCTGCACTGTTGGATCAGTACCCCGATTTTAAGGTGTTCTATACGGACGGTTCTAAGGATGGTGATTCTGTAGATAGATGGATAGATAGAATAGAGGGGTTAATGGGGACGTCAGCAACGAGGCTATATGTCCCCGTCACGATAAACAGGGTTGCTCAGAATTGTAAAAAAAATAAGAACAGGCTAAAAATAAAAGTGTTCAAGGAACCAAAGGGCTGCTAAATAAGAAAACGAAAAGCTTAAACAAAAAACGAGAATAAAAGAATAAATAAGATAAAATAGATAACAATAACATTATATAGAAAACAATAAAACGTGACAGAAATAAATATTTAGCAGCAATAAAATAGTAGCAACACACAAAAAGAGCTCAGAGAACGTGAGCAACCCCAGAAGCACGAATAAACGTAAGTACCCGGCTAACTATATCATTGTCATCCTCCAATGCACGGGCAAGAAGACAAGGCAGTCTATAACGTTCTCTGACATCTGAGTATTCAGGACATTCAACGCGAATATGCTGAATACTCAGGGGGACAATACACTCTTCACAGTACGGACGGTCCATGCCCCGCAGCAGATAACCATGCGTTAGATGAGCGTGTCCGATACGCAAGCGCGCCAGGAGCACTTCATCTCTACGATGCAAGCGTGAAGACGTTCGCCAATTACCGAGAAGGGGCTTAACGGCGTGAAGTTTATTTTCATTTGCCTGGTCCCAAACTACTTGCCAGTGAGTGCGCATCAAGCTGGAAAAATGACAACAAATATCAGAGCACGGAAGGCTATGCTCCAAAGCAAATCCAGCCAAGGTGGCGTGCTTGGCAGCTGTGTCAGCACGTTCGTTTTCCCGAATGCCGACATGAGCCGGCGCCCAGCAGACAACGACGACACAACCCTGTAGCTGTAATTGATGGCACCTCACGAGAATGTCCTGAACGATAGAGTGTGTAGTAAAAACATTCTGTAAGCTAAGAATGACGGACTGTGAGTCGGTGTAGATAAGCACACGACGTAACGAAAGCGTTAAGGCATGGTCCAAGGCAAGTTGAATTGCAGTCAATTCAGCAGTGAACACGAAACACAGGCGATGCAAATGGAATTCTCAGCTGCCCTCGTCGGTGACAAAGGCACAGCCTACAGAATCCCCATCGTTAGAACCGTCCGTAAAGAACACAGAAAAATCGGGGTACTGATGTAACAGTGCGGCAAACTCCTGCTGATACATCTAGGAACTAGTCTGCTGTTTGGAATGCAGAGACAAACGTAAATCATAGCGAGGTAGACGAAGAAGCCACGGTGGAATAGCACAAAAGTGAACCAATGAAAGAGAGGGCCACATGAAATCGTCGCCAAGGAAACTCTCACACGCACGGAAGAAAGTAAATGTACACCTATTTTTCGAGTCTGGCATTTTTTGTTAATAATACATACAGCTCATGAGAGATGGTAAAAGAGGTCGTATTTAGCATTTCGTGGCAATTATTATTGGTAATATTTAGTACTGATAATACTTTTTGTCTTTGCGTATTGCTTTTATTTTTTTTTCATTTCCAAAGAGAAGAATATCCGAACAAATGCCACCAAAATTCCTCTTATTTTGAATGTAAACGCCATTTGCAATTAGTAAAGAATAAAAATTGATCTTTTCGACGTAGCTGCAAAAAGGAAAAGGAAAAACATGGAAGTGGAAGGGGTCCAAACCATACTCATGGTTATTAAAATACAATTTCTACATGTCTTACACTTCTCGACCACGTTTCTATGTTAGCAAGTAATAGGCTTGTGTTTAGGTTAGGCTGGTCAATACATTTTGCAAAGAGGCCCGGTTTAGTTCTGACGCAGGTGCGAGAAGGGGGCAAAACACTTTTTCTCTCTCCCTCTATGTGTCTATATATCTATCTATCTGTATATGTAACGCTATTTGTGAATGCCATAACCACCCTAATTTTCAGCGGAGTGAGACGAAACTTGGCACGAACATTAATTGTTGAAATATCTTGATGAACTCGTTAACCAGAATAATCAGATGAAAATGTTCAAAATGGCGGCCCTTCAAACTCTTAAAAAGTTCCAAGGGAACCAAATTTCGCCCATAAATAGATATTCAGAAAGTTTGAGTAACTTTTCCTCCTTTACTGAAATATTTGTGTGCAGGGACTTATCCTCTTTTATTGAAATATTGGACCCGATTAACCGCCTAAAGAAGATTCACGCCCTTTCGCTACGGTGAGGCTTTTTTTTTTTTTTTTTGCAGGAGGAGGGTTATTTTCGTATCGGAGCAGGATGATTGTTAGTGATGATATGAAATTACACATTGAAAGTGAAGTAACTAGTGAAACGTGTTATTTGAAAGAATAATATAATAAATGTGCTTTTCCTTAACATAGAGAACTGTAAATCATGTATTTCGCGCTCGGGAGCGTGAATACCGAGGAGTGTTATATGATTTGCTTTTTAGTAACACATTGCATTGCAAATAAAGGTAGGCAACATTAGTGGTAAGTAAAACAATAATAATAATAATAATAATAACAATAATAGGTGTTGTTTGTGGCAAGGCAATATCTTCAATTCTTTTTCAAACGTAATGATTGTAACGCCATATCTCCCTTACAAACAAAATATTAGCAATTTATATCGAGAGAACGGGAAATTGTGTAGTGATGGGAGCAACGTTGGACAGTATGCACTCATAGTACTCAGAAAAAATAATCGATTTCAATGCAAAATGAACGAAGAATCATTGTCATGAGGAGTCATGGGGCCACGGCAGGGCCCTCTTTAGGAAAAATGGCAATAACTTATATCGAGAGAACAGGTGATCGTGGGATGAGACCAAAGGTGCATCGAAAAAATTGGGGGGGGGGGGGGCAGCCATCATTACTTGAATGAATGAATGAATGAATGGGGGTTAATGGGGACGTCAGCAACGAGGCTATGTCCCCGTCACGATGAACAACGTTGCTCAGGACTGCAAGATTAAAAATGAATTACACGTTAAAACGAAGACAGTGCAAAGGAACGAGAGTGCTGCTAAATGAATAATAAATGGAAAAAAGCAAAAGTGTAAGATAAAAGAATAAACAAGATAAAAAGATAACAATAACAACATACAAAAATAAACTTAAAACAAGTGACAAAATATAAAAATTTAGCATCAATAAAACAAGGACAACAGACTAAAAAGAGCTCAGAGAACGTGAGCAACGCCAATAACATGCACAAACTCAAGGACCCGGGAAACAACATCACTATCATCCCCCAAACCACGGGTGAGAACAGAAGCCAGTCCATAACGTTCTCTGAGATCTGAGTATTCAGGACATTCCACAAGAATGTGCTGAATACTCAGGGGAACTATACACTCTTCACAATACGAACGGTTCAACCTCCGTAGCAAGTAACTATGCTCAGATGAGACTGTCCGATACGCAAACGCGCCAGGAGCACTTCATCTCGACGACGAGCGGACGAGGACGTACGCCACTCGCCAGGTACCGGCTTAACTGCATGTAATTTTTTCTCAAGGGCCTGTCCCAATCCGCTTCCCAGTGAGAGCGCATCAAGATGTGAAAATAGGAACGAAGATCGGAGCAAGGAAGGCTATGCTCCATTGCAACCCCAGCCAAGGCGGCGTTCTTGGCATCTGCGTCAGCACGTTCGTTTCCCCGGATGCATACTGGAGACATTCTCAGACAAGCTCAGAACTACGCTCTGAGAACCGGCGCGAAGGAGCACACGACGTCAACAAAGCGAGAGGGCATGGTTCAAGGCAAGCTTAAGTGCAATTAATTCAGCTCTAAACACGAAACACAGGCGATGCAAATGGAATTCTGAGCTGCCCCTCTCAGTGACAAAGGCACAGCTTACAGAACCACCATCCTTAGAACCGTCCGTATAGAACACACTAAAATCGGGGTATTGATCTAACAGTGAAGAAACTCTTGCTGGTACACCTGGGAACTAGTAGCCTGTTTCGAATGTACAGACAAACCTGTATCATAACGAGGTATACAAAGCAGCCATGGTGGAAAAGCACAAAAACGAACCAACCAAAGAGAGGGCCACGCGATATCATCAGCGAGGAAACACTCACACGCCCTGATGTACCATGGACGTGTAGAACGAGGACGTGCAGCATAGTGCTCGTAATGCCCACCATCACGGACACGTGGTCCACAAGGGTGGTCTGGAATACAGCACACATGTGCAGAATAATTAAGAAGGAGCCTCCTGCGAAGATACGCTAGGGAAGGTTCATTGGCTTCAACGTACAGGCTTGCAACGGCACTAGTACGGTAGGCACTAGTAGCAATCCGAATACTCAGATGATGCACTGTATCAAGTTTCCGCAACAAGGAATTACGAGCAGATCCATAGGCAGTACACCCATAGTCTAACTTGGACCGAATTAAACTACGGTACAAGCGAAGCAGAACAGTACGGTCAACACCCCATGTGCGGTGGGAAAGGACACAAAGGAGATTCAGAGCTTGAAGACAAGTATACGTAAGATAACGAATAAATGGTGCCCACGACAAGCGACGGTCAAAGACCAGACCCAAGAAACAGACTGTATCTACGAAGGACAAACAGGTGCCGAGATACAAGTCCGGGTGAACAATGCAAGTACGCTGCCGGCAGAAGTGAACACATTCGGATTTCTCAGGGAAAAAGCGAAACCCAGTCTCATTCGAACAGCGAACAACACGATTGAGAGTTAGTTGAAGCTATCGAGTAATGCCGCGAAGATGGCGGGAGCGACAAAAAGTTACAAGGTCGTCAACATAAATCAGCCCAGACACAGGAGCTTGGATCTGCGACAGAACATTGTTGACGACAGCAGCAAACAACGTGACACTAAGGACACTGCCTTGTGGAACACCATTTTCTTCTACAAACCGATCTGAGAGAATAGACCCCACACGCACTCTAAAAAGTCGCTCGTGAAGAAAAATCCGAATAAATTCTGTCATATGGCCACGAAGACCCCAGTCATGTAATTGCCTTAAGATTCCGTAACGCCATGTAGTGTCATACGCCTTTTCTAAATCAAAAAATATAGCCACAAGGTGCTCGCCGCGAAGGCGTCTTGAATTTCAGCCTCAAGGTAAGCGAGATTGTCTGTAGTGGATCGGAAATGACGAAATCCACTTTGAAACTTGCTCAAAAGTGAATTCGATTCCAAATACCACATCAGGCGCTTGTTGACCATGCGTTCAAATTACTTTCAGACGCAGCTCGTAAGAGCTGTAGGTGTGTAGCTCGTGGGGCTAGTTGCGACTTCCCCAGGCTTTAGGATTGGAAAAACCAGGGAGACCATCAAGGATTAAAGACCATCAAGGATCACTGCCACAAAGATCGGGACGCACTCTCCATGTCAGTGAAGGCAAAAGGCCAGAACTGCACATGGAGAGGTCGGACAGGAATAGGTACCATGAGCAGTGGAAAAATGAGTAGGGCTGCCATCGTTGAGGATGAGCAAGCCACTCTCAAGAAATTCCGTTACCTAACGACCGCGATCGTCAGTACGGACAAAGCGCCACAAGCGGTGGTATGCATAAATGTCTACGACCAGCAAAACTGGTAGCTTGAGCTGATGGAAATGTTGAAGGAGATCGGCGGCTGAAAAGGCTTCGGATTGGGGAATATATAACGAACAGATATTAAGCGGACGAGAGAAGTAGACCCGCACCGCAACTGCTTGCAGTCAAGAGACAATGTGAGTCTGCCGAGAATAAATAGAATCGGAGACGCATACAGCCACGCCGCCAGCAGCGTGACCAGTATCTGACTTATCATATCTGTACATAGTGTACCCAAAAAGAAGGAAGGACTGGGTAGGCTTAAAATGCCTTTCTTGCAAGCAGACAACAACTGCCGAGTGTCAGAGACCAGTTGGATCAATTCTTCACGGTAACTACAGGAGCCATTCAAGTTCCACTGAAGAAGCGCCATACTGGAAGATGTCAGCGTTTAAAGCGAACCTTCCCACGAGGACCAATAACAGCCCACTCGGAATCCCCATTTCGTCCTCCACCATGTCAGATTTCAGAGAAACTGCAGGCGGCTTACGAACGGGCACATATTTTGTTCTCTTTGGGATGAGAACCCTCTCGTTCAGCCGGCGAATATGTTGACTAAGTTTTGAGGCCAGCGATACAAGGTGATCAGCAATGGGCTGGAGTACGCCGAATTCCACCATAAACAGAAACCCCTGGAGTTCTGAGAAGTTCGCTTGTCGTTGCAACTGGGGTCTCGGTGTCACAACTATTCTCTGGGACCGAGTCTGTCTGAGTGGAAACGTTGAGAGTCTGGGTTCCTACAGATTTTCGAGAACTAGCTGCTACAGTAGCAAAGAGAACAGAAAGCGTAGAAGGGACGCCTTTTTTTCAAACGACGCTTAGCATCAGCAGCAGAAATCTTCTCAACAACCATGCGTTCTCGAATGTGCTTCTCGCGCTGAAAGGCTGGACAGTCCCGAGACCAAGCTGAATGCTCACCCTTTCAGTTGACACAGAAGGGCTTGGTTGCTTTGCTGGGTTCCGAGTACCTTGGCTACAAATCGCACAAAGAGCAGGATTCGCATTACACGATGGGCTGGTGAACCCAAAATGTTGACATTTAAAGCAGCGCGAAGGACTAGGTATATACGGCCGAACTTTCAAATGATAGTATCCATCCTTGACGTACTGCGGAAGCGGGGGCAAACTGAAAGTAAGAATTAGGCACTGGGTGGCGACGAGTTCACCTGACTTCTTACTTTTGATTCGAGCTACGTCGATAACGTGTTAGTCCGCTAACTCCGACTTACTTTCCTCTTCTGTGGCATTCAGTAGATTGCAACACGATATTACGCCTCTTGAGACGCTCAGCATACGATGCGGTTCGACGGACACGTTCACCGGTCCAATAGATGTTAACTTAAGTAGCTTCGCAGTTTGCCTCTCGTCTGTCGTTTCCACCAATAAAATGCCATTACGCAACTTCTTCATGTCTTTAACCTGTCCGGCATGGTACATGAAAACTTTATTAATAACAAAACGGGACAAGCCTTAATAGCACTCGGACGGTTTCCATCAGAATTGGCACTATCAACGTTTTTATCTTTTATTACAAGATATCGGACAACAGGTGTCGCGATACTTGTCTTTTCCACTACCTCACTTTCATTTTGTTTGGGCTTCTTCCGTGAGGGACAGCCCGGATCTGATTGTAAAGTTTTTGTACCCATAAAAGTGTGATTTTTAAGAAATAATTCCAAAGGAAAAAAGCGTGTGAGGTCACACCGGGGCGTTAACGGGGAGAACTAACGCTACCGCCTGGCAATCCCATCAGCACGCCCAACACCTTAGGATCAGCGTGGGGTCGTCGCGGTCAAGGAGAATGGGAGTGAAAGAAAACCATTCCAGTCGACAAAAACGCGTGGCCCCGGAAAAAAAGGAAGAGGTGAAACAAAAGGAAAGAAACCTGGCCAACAAAAAGGTAGACCCCACCAGCCCAGGTAGAAACAAAACAAAACGGTTCTAATTTTTTGGGTTTTTTATTTTTAACTTTTTTGTATTTTCAAGTTTTGCATTTTTTTATATTTTCAAAGACTCAACACTCCGGACGACACAAACACTGGACGCACCCCGACTCCCACCAACCACCCGCGAGTCCGGTAGCGTTATTCGCGGCTGAGAGGGCATGCAATGATATTAGGATGAAGGGTGATAAATGAATAACTTATGAAGCCGCCCTCTCAGCTCCACCCCCTCCCCGACGATGACGGTCCGCTACATGGAGGGGGTAGTTCTAGTTAAAATTTTACTATAAATTTAGAATGAAACCCGATACGTATTTTACGGAAATATTCAGATGCTAACTTACAAATATGTCCATTATTCATTGAAATTACGAATCCTGTAATCCGAAACTTGTCCTGGTTTTTATAACCAGCGGCACAGGACGGAGCACTTAGAGGCACGTTACGAACATATCGTTTCGAATCAAGTTCGAAAAAGAAGTAAAATACATGTTAATATTGCGGGGTTTTGTATTGCAAAATCTGACTAAGGTGGGAAACTTGTTAAGTAAGCTAATAAATATATGGACGTTCTTCAGGATAAATCAACTATCACTATTCTTTTCAACTAATCTTATGAATACTATAACAAATTATTTTTACTTGTATTCCAACTTTTATCTTTAAAATGACCAGTCTAATTTTAATTCTTGTACTTTTAGTCTTATGAAGAAATATTGTTAAGTGGTGTCCTCTGTTAATGAAGCTGTTTTATGCAGTACCTCAACTTGTTTTATTGCACGTTTACTTGTAGCAAAATGTTTGGAAAGTATAGCTACGGCCACTGCTAGATTCTAAGTGTTAAAAAGTACCCAGTAGCTCCGGAGGAAGCTGCCAACCAGGTTTGTGAATACTTAGGATTTGGAAATGTTTCATGCATTTAAA
Source organism: Thermobia domestica (assembly GCF_964235325.1). Lineage (NCBI taxonomy): Eukaryota > Metazoa > Arthropoda > Insecta > Zygentoma > Lepismatidae > Thermobia > Thermobia domestica. The sequence goes on along the minus strand of NC_137460.1, from coordinate 220,751,623 downwards.
GGATATGGTCGGTTAGTTCACGGAGGGGCATAACTTAAAATTGATATTTTGAGTTATCAAGGCACGTGGCTTATCATGTTAGAGGGAACTTCCACACAAAGTGGCGTATCTGGATTTCCAACAGAAAACAAATATTAGAATAGATTTTTGTTTCTCGCATGTTTAATTTTTGGATCAACAACAGTCAACGTAAAGTCATAAGTGTTATTTAAACCTTATCATAAAACTTCTCACTTCATCGTTTATCTTGGCAATACAGAAACAGGCATTATCTTGTGCTAGTTAATAAGAAGATACAACGACTTTTGCCTTTCCTGAAAAGTAGGTAAAATCCAGTTACGCTCCTTAGTGAGATCAGTAACGATATTTTCATGCAGATCATTTTACCTGTTATTCGAAACTTTATACTTAAAAAGTAAAATACTTTATCATTGTTTACTCGAGAACTTAAGAGTATTGACTGTTTCTCTTGCAGATATTTGCACATAATTTAGAAACGCAAATAACGTTATTTACTCTGGAAAACTTACAATTTATTTTGTTTCTCTACGTTGGAAAATATTTAAGACAGACACCCAAGAGCAGAAATAATGTCATATATTTAATGCTATCTTTTCTCACGTAGAGGAATAAATCAACGTTTTTTGCCAACAGTATATTTTAAGCCATGTACAAGGCAAATCTACTTGAATAGCTGCTGATAAATCGGAACCATCTGTAGATGGCGAGTGGCTGAGAAATCTGCACAGTTGCAAACTCCATGTAGTAAACTTCTACTTCATGTAGCATACTTCTCATTCCTCTATAACAGACGAAATTCCAGAAATATCGGCCATATAACCTCAGTTACAGATTCTCCCTCGTATGTTCTTCACTGCCCGATTCTGATTCTCAACTTGATCCCCTTCACTTATCAGTATACGGAGGATAATCTGGAAGTTCATCTGATGAACTAACATTATCATCATCAAGGTGTATTTCGTCAAATAAAGATTTAAGTTCATGAGTCGATCAAACTTTTAGCTTCCATTCTTATAAACTAACACAAAATAAAACTACGTTTGTCAAATCAAGATAATCACTTGCTAATAATTAAATTAAAAATATAATAGTCGTTAGTACTGGGTTAGTACTAATTAGTGCTGCAAGCACTACGTTAGTACTCTCACCCACGTAAAGCTATTAACATCTTGAACTTTTCTACCTAAAATGCGTAAAAAATAGAGTACTAGATACTTATAAATAGTAATTCTTCTAACTTAATGTGAGTGATGAAGGAAAAACACATATTGAATTTAAGGACTTCCTCAAACCCTCAAAATATTATTATATAGTATCAACTCTAGTGATTGTCTGGAAATAGAAATAGAAGTTATTAGTATGATAACCGACCATAGTACAAATCATGAAGAGGGTCATACAAAACTCTACAAACACAGATAAGTAGCTACAAAATATACATTTTAAATCTGTAATAGATGAAGGAAACATAACTCTCCCCCATCAGAGATAAATATGTATCCAAAACATCTTAAAGCTCCATACTTTTTTCTGCGATATAACAAATGTAATAATGAACACAGGTGGGTTTACTGAGTAGTGAACTTATCCTTGTGTAGGTATAAAGTACATAATTTCTTTTAGTCAGTGGAACCTGCTAAAAAAGATTTTTTCAAGTAAGAGAAAATGTTAAGAATTTTCACCAGATATCTCATCTTCAACATGGGTGGACTGCTTCCATACTAATGCATGTTACAACAGCTTACTTTATACAAATTCAACGAGTTTTGATTTACAAAGAATCGATCTCAATATTTGGCTAAAACAAGCACTGATCCATGCACACACACACACACACACACACACACACACACACACATATATATATATATATATATATATATATATATATATATATATATATATATATAAAATATAATATAATATAATATAATTTAAGTGTATACTACACTTCTATATATATGCAATATCTAGTCACAAATGTTAGAAAGTCATAATGACTGAGAAGCTTTCGGAATTATCTAAAGACCCACATATAAAAGAAGCTTATAGGGGAGCAGAGAATAAGGAATGGGCTGTTTCATGTTTCTGGGCACGTAATTATCGTTGATTGTATGCATGAACTGAGAAAATTACGCTGTGTACGATTACCATATCAGAGGAAGAATTTAATGAGTCGCATAAATGTCATATGTTTCCCATCTATCGTTAGTTCAAAACTAATAGCACTCGTAATGCCGTAGCCCATTTGAAGATATTGGTGGTAGAAAATCAATAACACCTTTTAACCGCCATTCCGTTCCAGTTATCAACATTGTTTTCCGAAAGTCCTCTATGGGCATACGTACTTCTTCCTCTTTATAAACTTCAGAATTGGCTGACGAAAACTCTGTCTTCCCTGATACAAATGGTATAATTTCAATAAAAACAATAGATGACAATATTCTTACAATTACAACACTGCCATTCCACATATGGAGTTGGAAACTGTAGGATCAAATAAACTGTGTGAGAGAGGGATCAATGATGGTCTCTCGAACCGAGCATAACAGGAGCCTTGACTTGTAACAATATTTTCCATCAATCTTTCTTCTATGTGATTTGGGAATGCTCCATTTTTCTGACTAGGTATGGACAGAGCTTGTATAAGTTTCTGCGTTCTTTACATGGGCAATATAATGATGAACAAGTTCTTTTTTACTGAAATTTGTTAGAATATATGGCGATGCAAATTCAGAAATAATATGGCTGATTGAAGAAGGACATTGTATTTGTATAAGACCACCAGGAAGTTGTTGTTTTGGAAATGAACAATCTGTAAGAATAGAACACCTCAGGCGATACCCTCTTTTCCCCATTACTACAGTAGCAACATACTTGATCATTCCAATAAAAGCGTTACTGCTATTTTTAATCATCTCTAACCGAAAATCTTCTCGGTCACAATATACTAACGCCAATATTTGCACAACACTGTCAAAAGCACACGTGTTTGCTAAACAATACCTTTCTTTGATGTTTGCACACAATTACACGGATTTCCATTTGTAATAATAGTAGGTTTAGTCGTTGAGCATTTAAAATATATTGGCTTTTTGCTTTTGAGTGTAAATACGAATAACTAGCTCGTTCCTTGGACGATGATTTGACATGTCCTTTCCAGTTTTCTAATGCAGATACTGTACGTCATTTGTGGTACCAATGTTAGTAGTGTCCGAGATATTCCTGACTTTTCTATCAAGGATATGTGAACCGGCAGATGGGTCAAACCTTTCGATGCTAGGTTGATTGTAACACTGTCCGCATAACCGTAGATCCCATTATTCCTCATCGTCACTCTCCCCTTGCTCAGATAGAGGTGTTGAGCATCCTTCCAAGACATGCACTGGACGGCTACATGTTACGCATTTTTGTGCTCAGTTGGCCAGTGTCCTCGTATGCAAGCTGGACAAGTTGTGGGGATATTATTATGTGGTAATTTTAATGTCTCATTACTGCCGCGTTCCTGGAATGTTATCTCTCAGCTTTACTGGAAGAATCTTGCATACTAGAAATAGGACGCATGGAGTTGTCATCGAATACATCAACATTCATTTTGGAACTCACTTAAACTTAGGGTAACTTAATTGTACCACTATTGATGCAATGTGCACGCCCAAGAAATCATCATCTCTCATTGGTTTTCCTTCGTTGTCACATCTTCACATTTCAACTGTCTAAAGTATGATTCTAGATTTGCACTGGAAGCTCGTTGAACACTATAGCCGGATCGAGGTAACATTGCAGACCACAATGATAAAGTAGGAATTGTATCGCGCAAATGGGTTTCAATTTCAGGTAGATGAAATGGGTTAACACGGTTTTCTACGCTCTTTGGACCGTTTGTTGCCTCATCAATTATATTGAAACTCTTTGTTTTGTGAGAAACATGTAAAATGGTATTGACCTCGTCAATTGAACTTAAGATTGTTTCATCCTTTTTAGATTCTATCAACTATATTTGCAATCTCTCATCTATATTCTCTATGCTCTCTGTACCAACTATTTCTTGTAGAAATATTTCTCCTAATTCTGACTCCACAGATTCTCGAGTTTCATCCCATCCATCTAATTATGTGAAAGCAACCACACATAGAGCTTTTAAAATCTGTGAAGCAAAGGTGAAACTTTCAGAGAGTGCATCTGAGCAACGCATAGAACATAAAATTCTGTGCAGAGTTTTGTTGTTTTACGGAAACACTTCCACAACGTAACAGGTTTTACGAAATGGGAAATATCTACACGTATGAATGTGTTGTACAAGACAGGTGACTGCTCAGTCTAAGACCAAAAAAGTGTATGATGCTAAGTCAGGAAACGGCGTGAATACCCGTACACAGCTTCCTAACAAAGCTAGTGAAAAATTGCATATTATTTCGCGCAGATCCGAAACTCCAGATCGTAACAACCCATTGAGCCAATTGGATATTGCTGAGATAAAATGTCTTTCTGACAACACTTTATAAAAAACATGTGTCCCGATTTTTTGTTAATGGTAGTTGAAGTTTTCTGACAACGTTACCAGTAGCATCTATGCTTAATATGCTACAGTGGTTTCTCTGAATAGAATGATATACTAGAACCTGTTCTTGACTACAATAACGTACAAAAATCGGTCACATCCAATATCGTGAATTACTCCCGTATAGTCCGGAGAACATTTCGCCATGAGAACAGACTGAAGGGGATTGGAATGCAGGCGATTCTGCTTCAGACATTCATACTTTATTTGTCGAAATACTTGGATTTTAGAAAAATGTGGTGCGTCTGATTATTCTGATCTTCCAAACGTTACTTTTGAGCGCACGTTGCGGAAGGAATGCTAGTACTGATTTACTTCGTAACATTTTCCCTACCTTCTTTCTCTCTTCACCACAAATCTTCCTTTTCATGTTATACTTGATACATTTTTGAGCGCAGAGAACTGTACAAGAGACAAACATGTAAGATTCTTCTGGATTTGGCGTATGTTCGATGAGAAGTTTCACTTTTCCAGAGCATCTATGATTTCAAAATGCCTTATGAATGGTAAATCATACTTGTTAACTGCGGTATTAGAACCAGAGGTCTGCACGGGCCGGGCGCGCCCGGTTCGGCCCGGTGCCCGGCCGGACCCGTTTCAAGTAATATCAAACTGGACCGGGCCCTAACCGGGCCGGGCACATTTCCGGCCGAGCCGGGAAACTAATGTTGTCAGCCTATTTGTTTTTTTTTTTAATGTCCTCCACTACCTCTATTTTTGCCGTGTTTGTACGGTCTTACTGTCAGCCTATGTTAATCGCAATGTGTTTGGGAAACTGACTCTTTATTCAAGACTGTGATGTACTGGTAATACTATTACTATTACTACTTCTACTATTACTACTACGACCACTGCTAATGCTACTACAAGTGCTACGACTTCACGTCAGAGTTGACATGTCTGGTGGTACCGAATTTACCTTTTAAGTACAGAATAAAATTGAGAAATAAAATTTACCTTCTAATTACAGAAAAAAGAAAAAATATTAGTTACTATGGCCGGTCTGCGTAGAATGTGCTTGATGCTTGATCTACGAGGGAGAATAGTGGCTCAATAGAAAAAACACTCACATCTGGTGCTAGAAGTCGTCGGATCAATCCCTGCTCATGCTATGTGAGCTTTGTTGTGGACAAACATCGTGTACATGGGAGTTTCTGGGGTGGTCCCGCTTCCTCCCACTGTTTTCCTTCCACCAATTCATCCCATCATCATCCATTCAGCCTGAGCCGTAGTTACCTAAAGAACGTATGGTAAAGTCAAGTACTTGACCTAGTAAGTAGAATTTGGTACGCTACCATTGGACCACGGAGGGCAAAACCATAAACTGGCGTGCTCATAAGATCAGTGCAATTTGTAGTAATGTTCAATTAGCAAGGCAAATATCGAATGGTGTTACATGTTCATGTATTGTTTATAGTATGATGCTACAAATATAACAAAATATAATGATCAAATAAATCACCAAATCGCCAGGGTCGATTAGGTGTTCCTGGAACAGTGGCTCAGTGGTTGAGCGTTCACCTCTGGTGTATGGGGTCCCTGGTTTGATCCGAGCTCTCGCCAAGTGAACTTTGTGGTGGACAAACACCGTGTGGGGGGTTCGCGGCGTTCTCCTGTTTCCTTCCACTTTATTTACTCCACTATTTCATTTATTTCTCACCATCGTCTCCTTTAGGCTAGTTGGCATAACTTGGAACCACCTACCAAGAAGAATAAACTAATGGATTGGGAAGATAGACATTCAGTCTCTGGTGAATTTGATGATGAAGTAGACATCTACCTCAACATGTCATCATGTGTAAGAGAACTAGATATACGGCAGTGGTGGAAGCAACAAGAAGAAACATGAGATACTGACGCGTTGATTTACACAATTTTGGTAGTCATCCCTGCTTCTAGTGCGTCTACTGAAAGAGATTTTAGTACTTAGGAACGGAGAAAAGCTCTAAAGCCTGAAACTGTCAATCTGTTTCCGTGCTATTCGATGTGTACAAGGACATACAGTAAAGCGATGTTCATTTTGTACTATTGTTTTCTTAGGAAACCTTATATTTTCATTTTCTTAATATCAACTATCCCTTCTATTATATGCGATGTTAAGAGACATTTTTGATAGCTGATATCTATACATTTTTCATTCAGGGGACTTTTGAGGTATTTTTGATCAACAATGATATGTGTGGATTTTGTTTTGATTTACTGCCTCGCATTCCGTCATATAGCTCTGTTATTTACTTGTTACGCACCGTTCCAGAAACACTTCATCGATCCTGGGGTCTGGGTGATTTATTTGATCATTGTTTTTTGTTATTATTATTGTAGCATCGAATTATAAAGAATACAGGAACATGTAATATGATTTGGAATCTGCCGTGCTAATTGAACATTACTACAAATTGCGCTAATCTTATGAACACGCCAGTTCATGGTTTCGGTCTCCGTGGTCTAATGGTAGCGGAACAAATTCTAATTAGTAGGTCAAGGACTTGACTTTCTCATATGTTCTTTAGGCAATTACGGCTCAAGACGTATGGATGATGATGGATGAATTGGTGGAATGAAGACAGTGGACGAAAACGGGCTAATCCAAAAACTCCCACGCTCACGAGGTTTGTCCACCACAAAGCTCACATAACGCGAGAAGGGATCGATCCGACGACCTTTAGCACCAGATGTGAATGCATTCTACTGGCCAGACTACGCAGACTGGCCATAATAACTAGTATTTCTTTGATTTTTTCTGTACTTAGATTGTAAAGTATGTACCACCAGACACGTCAACTCTGACGCTCGTAGCAGTTGTAGTAGTAGAAGTAATAATAATAATAATAATAATAATAATAATAGCAGTAGCAGTAGTAGTAGTAATAAGAGTAGTAGAAGTACAGTACTTTACAGTCTTGAATAAAGAGTTAATTTCCCAAATACCAGTGGCGGCGGTTGGACGTTAAAAGTGAGGGGGCAAGACATGATCTGAATATCTGTATATAAATGTTAGTTTTCCTGGTTGTTTCTAACATTTTGTTTGACGAAAGGTTGTATAACTAATAGGATACTATATTTTCAGTTAAAATACCGTATATCGTATATAATAGTTTATAAGTAAATTGAGAAGAACAGCGCAAGTAGATACTAGCCCTTTGTACTCTTAAACAACGAAAGTGTAAGAAGAGATTTGATTCCTTGCTCGTGAACATCTTAAAATTCTGTCTGGAAAATTGTGTGATCAGATTATTTAATAAATAGAAAGGATAATATTAATCATAGTAATGAATAATGATGCTTGTTTTGCAAAAGTTATATTGAAACTGAGGATTAATGAAAAACTTAATATTTAATTCCACACATGCTATTAAATGCATGTTATTACTCTTAGAAAATGAAAGGTAGTAAATACTACAAGCATATGCTACGACATTTAAGGAAATATTTGCTTTTGCAACTTCTTGAAATATGTTCGTTGCCAGTAGGTGCAGTTTTCACTTTCTTGGAACACATCAAAACACAACAATACTTAGAATCAATCCACACTTCAGTTATACAAAATAAACTTAAAACCTAGAATTATGTTCAATTTACTAAATTTTATTGTATATACACTCGTACATCCTTAAACACAACACTTCACTCGTATATTACACTACAAAACAATGGAAAAGGTAGAAGTTGTTTCTTATCACGCTCTTTTTAATCGATATTCCTTACTTTAGAAAGAAGAAAAGACATTTTAGGAACTGTCAATTTTTGTGCAATTAAAGAATAACTTGTGAAATAGGCCCTACGTTTTGCATAATGTTCTTTCGATTAGCTTCAAAGCGGCTCACTAACATATCGAGCCCTTGTAAGAAGAAATGAAAGTATGCTGAAATTGTGCTCCAATAGGTTATTTTTTGGGGTTATTTTCTGTGGCGATTAAAACGCAATTACTGTAGCTTTCTTTACTCCACGGGAAGACAACCAATACGTATTCAAGCAACAGCAAATATTATATGGCAGCATTTTTTCCTATTAATCACTAACACATACAAAATCGTTACATTTCCAAATGAAACTATATACATTAATTGGTTACTTCAAAAAAGTGCGGGGGCAACTGCCCCCTTTGCCCCCCCCTAATCGCCGCCCATGCCAAACATATTACGATTAACACAGGCTGCTAACATTAGTTTCCGATCCGTCTTTCACAGTGTAAGGGCCGAGTCGGGCCGGCCCGGCTCGGCCCGATTTGTGCCCTGCCCAGTTAGAGCCCGGCTCGAGATTCGAGCCGGGCACAGAATTCGGATCCATTCGGGTCTGGCCGGGCCGTCTTTGGGCCTGGGTTTGCAGGGCTCTGATTAGAACATATCCATGGGCACGATTTTTGAAATTCCATCCAAAATTTCATACTTAAGATACCAGTCTATTGAGGCTTTAACATTAAATTCCCTCTTTTGTGGCAGCTATTTTTGCTTATATCATGTCTTTTTTCATTAATTGAAACAAGTGAGATTCTATTTCATACATCTAGATTTAACAATATTGTCATAATTTCATTATCGTTTTCACTGTCTACACTGTCCTCGTCGCTATTGAACTTTCCTTTTTCTGGTAATGTCTTAAATTATATAGTCTATCGTTAAGTTTGATCCCAAGAACTTCACAAATACTGAATCTATTATATTTTACATAACTATTGATTTTTAAGCACAAATATTGTGACCTAAGTTTGCTTCAAAACGTCTCCAAATATCTGGCGAGGTTATAGGAATCTCTTCTGCAACATATACGTTTCTTAATTTCTATAAGCTTCTGTAGCAAATCATTGACATCAATACAAGGTTGCTTCGACATGAGTGAAATTCTGAAAGAAAAAAGAAAAATATCAAATTCTCAACTCACTTAAATTTTCTTAAAATCGTTTATTATCCATCCTTGCAGTCATATATAGGCCAATATGCATCAAGTTACCAATGAAATGAAATATTTAGTTTAACGTCCCAGGATTATGCAAGCAAAGTGCTAAAGGAGACGGGCGAAATTATAATTAAATGGGAATTAAATAGTGGAATGAAAAAATAGGAGGAAACGGGAGAACCCCGAGAAAACCTTGGGACACGATGTCTACCAAGCACTTACTTAAAAGGGGATCGAACCAGAGGTAAGAGCTCTATCCTTGAGCTATCATACCTCCCCACATAGCACAAAGACGTCCATTGGACATCTGAGACGGATCCCGCAATGTATATCGGCACATCCCGGTGGGATCCGAATTTGCTCCCGTGATATTTACAGGACCTGCGCGGGACATTCAGATGTCCGCTAATATCCCGGAAAACGGGATCTCAAAGGGATGTCCATTGGTAAATCTTGGGATTACAATGGGATGTCAATCGACCATTCTCACATAAGGACGACGACTGGATTCCGAGACTAATCCCGCAATGGACAACGAGATATTCCTCGATCATCGGAATTTGCTCCTGGATCATCCAAATGGGTGTCCATTAGTACATCGTGGGATAAGAATGGGATGACATGGTGCAACGTGGGAGATTCATGTGACATTAATTGGCTAATGTATGTTGTTCTGTGGATCACCGAATTTGTCCCACGATGTGTATGGGATGTTCGCGGGACAACCAGTATCCACGTATCTCCCAAAATTAGGATGACTATGGGATTATAAACATGATGTCCATCGGACAAAATTTTTAGACTGTCCTAAATGTCAGCTACCACTTACTTTTATTTTTAAAAATGATGGAAAAGCGAAAGAAAATAGAAGGCATTTGGGAAGTGGGCTTAATAGTGGTCATGAAACTCTACGATCTAAACTAGAATTTTTTTAAAATAGCCCACTTTTATTGAGATGCTTGACAGCTCACAAATGACGACCTCATAGGCTGTGGTATCAAATATTTCAACTAGAAATGAGTTATTGGGAACTTCTCGTTCATATCACAGAGTTCAATGGAAAGTATATGAGCCGCTTTCCGAAAATCAAATATTTTTTTAGTTTTCCCAACTTCTTTAAAAATAAAAATTGGGGGAAGCGTTTGGCAGAAGCTTAGAAAAACATTAAAATCTCATACGAAAGTAACAAGTAGCAATTCAATATTTGATAAAATTTCTCAGTATTTCTAAATTCGGTTATTTCCAAGACATGTTGGTGATAATCAGATCGCAGTACTACAAAATAATAATAATAATAATAATAATAATAATAATAATAAAATACCGAGAAACATTGTATGAATTGCATATTGAACGTCACTACTGTAGGTATTTCTAACACTTACTACCATCGAGACTATTTGCAGTCTAGGTGAAAACGTCATTCCATATTACCCGACCTCACTAATTTCCAGATTCCAAATTAATTTTCATATTAACATCGTAAGAAAAACGAGTAATGAAGTTTATGTTAAAAGGAAAAGAACTCTCCAACAACCTTGCAAATTTTATAAGCATATATTACCCTTAGGTCAGAACAGAAGTGAATTCAGGGAATGGAGGAATACAATAAAAGTAGTTTAGAATACTTGGATACTATGACAATGGGACTTACAACTCGTTTCACATGGATAAATATAGTGGTGATCGGGGATATTCGCAAAACCTCGGCGCAGCGGACACAAACGAAAGGTCCATGATTCGTACGTAATTCATAAAAGAAGTTTCGTATACATCAATAATTTTTAAAAGTTTTAAAGTCTTGACTAGGTTTGATTCTGTAATTTTAGTGTGCACGACCAGGATTTTTGACCATTGACGAATGTAATCAGATTGGAGCTATTACATAAGAATAGGTCAAAAAGCCGGTTTTGTACAAGCTGTTTAAAATAATGTTCTAGGTTATTTGTTATATGCTGATTGAAAACTTGGATTCGAATAACATGCTAAAATACTTTCTTAAATTAATTTTAACTTAGAAAAGATATTTTGATGAGACGCACTAGGTAAGCTGTACAATAGTTTCCCCTATAGAGATCAGGATAGGTTGAACAGATCACTGAAGAGGAGGAAATTTTTATACTAAGATTTGAGATGGCTTTGAAAATTTGAAAGAAACATAGAAACATGGAAACATAACGCATATTAATACCAAAGAAGAACAGGAAAAGTCGTCAGAAGCAGAAACAATTTTGAAGTGAAATCTCCGTCATATCCCACCGCACATGGGGTGCAGATCAAACTGTAGTGCTTCGCTTGTACCGTAGTCTGATCCGGTTTAAGTTGGACTATGGCTGCGTTGTGTATTCGTCTGCTCGCTCTTGTCTGCTGCAGCAACTAGACACAGTTCATCACCTGGGTATCCGGTTTGTTACTGGCGCTTTACGCACTAGTCTTGTTGCCGTCCTTTATGTTGAGGTCAGCGAGCCTTCGTTATCGTTTCGCCGTGGGATGCTTTTGCTGGATTATCCTGCGCATGTGCGATGTATTCCTAGCCATCCTTGTGGAGCCTGTCTCCGTGGTGGTCGGATTTGCGAACGCTATGCTGCACGCCTTTGGGACGTTCGGGCGTGTGATAGATATATCACTGCCGATTTCGTGTGTTCAGTTTTGTGTTGTACCGCAATGGATGCTTCGGCGCCCGAGACTTCATTTACGCTTATATTCCTATTCGATGCAAGGTACAAGATTCCAGATCTATCAGCAGGAGTTCGTAGCATTAGTCCACCAATACCCCGATTGTAATATGTTTTATACGGACGGTTCTAAAGATGGGAATTCTGTTGGCTGTGCCTTTGTTTCCGACGAAGGCAGCTCAAGAGTTCAGTTTGCATCGCCTTTGTTCAGTGTATACTGCACAAATAACTGTCTCTAACATTGCCCTTGAACATGCTCTTACGCTGTCGTTACGTTGTATACTGATCTATAGCGACTCGCAGAACGTCTTTATGAGCTTATAGAATGTCTTTACTAAGCACGCTCTCGTTCAAGACATTGTCGTGAGATGTCATCAACTACAGCAACAGGGTTGTGTCGCCGTTATCTGCTGCGTGCCGGGTCATGTCGGCATTCGGGGAAACGAGCTTGCTGACACAGCTTCCAAGAACGCCGCCTTGGCCCGGGTTGCTTTGGAGGATAGCTTTCGTTGCTCCAATATTTGTCGTTATCTTCCAGCTTGATGTGCACTCACTGGCAAGCAGTTTGGGACCAGTCAATTGGCAATAAACTCCACGCAGTTAAGCCAACTCTAGGTAATTGACGAACCTCTTCACGCCTCAGTCGTACAGGTGAAGTGCTCCTGGTGCTTTTGCGTATCGGACACTCTCATCTAACGCATAGTTATTTGCTGCGTGCTACGGACTGTCCGTATTGCGAAGAGGGTATTGTCCCGCTGAGTATTCAATTCTTGTTGAATGTCCTGAATACTCAGTTCTTGCAGAGGATGAAAGTGATATAGTTAACCTGGTACTTCAGTTTGTTCATGTATCCGGGGTTGCTCATGTTCTCTGAGGTTCTTTACTATGTTATTAGAGTTTTATGGCTGCTAATTTTTTTATTTTTTTTTGTGCTTTGTTTTCCCTCTATATATATTCTTATATATTATATCCTCTTCTTTGCATTTTTCTTTTCACTTAGCAGTGCTTATATTTCTTCTGATTCTGTTGGTTTCAGCCTGTTTTTAATTTTGTTGTCCTGAGCAACTGTGTTTATCCTGACGAGAACATATAGCCTTGATGCTGACGTCCTCATTAACCCCTCACAAATTCAATTCAATTCTTTTACCTTATATTGTTATTGTTATATATTTTATCTTATTTATTCTTTTACCTTCTTTTGCTTTTGTTTTTCTTCTTTTCATTTAGCATCTGTTTTGTTCATTGAACTCTGTTTAGGCTCGTCCTGTTTTTTTCTTGCAGTCTTGAGCAACCTCGTTCATCGAGACGGGAAATATAGCCTCGATGCTGACGTCCTCATTAATTCCCTTGCTGATTCATTCATTGAACTTTGAAGTGAAATTTGGCTAAACATTTTTATAAAACGCATTAGATGTATTACTTTACTTTCAAGCTCCTCTCCTCTAAAATCGAAAGTAGAGCACCTGAAAAAGCCTGAATGGATCACCGTAAATAGATGCCAAGAGATTTTTCTCCAATGTATTATCTATAGCATCCATATCAACCAATCTACCCATCATCTGAACTTCACACACTAAGTCATCTTCAAAGAGATTTTCACAGAAACTTCCTGTAACGATATGAGGAACATAACTTACTATTACTAGCTCACCAAATACGAGTAAACAATGAACAAAGCGAAATTGATAACCAAACTCGAAGCTGCTTCTACCCTTCTAATACAAACCAAGAAATCTATAATTTTATAAAATGTACTTGTCATCCTGCATATCTTCATTTTTATCAATAGTTAGAAAGTACCCCCTTTGGCGTGGGCGATCCGGGTTGATTCCCGGCGGGAGCTCATCTGGTTCGGATTTCACGTTAATCAGTAACTTCCGTCTCATAAAACCTCGCTGCTGAAAGACACGTTAAACTCAAAAGCAGCTCAATCTACGAAGTACCATGGTGGAATGGCGTGTTTTTGCATACGCAGGAGAACTTTGTTTGTCGGATTGGCAGCATTCGCTCTACCCGAGAATCAACAATTTCGGGCAACATACAGTGTTTGTGAAATACGAAGAACTTGTTTATTATTTGTGACGTTAATTCTTTCTCCGTTGCAATCTTGACAACCCGCAGATCACTGGTAATGTGGACAATCAGGTCACATCATTCCACGTTACAGCATCCCGCCCGCTTACAGTTTGTTCATTGTACGTTCCTCACTCAGAAGCCTTTACAACCGCCGATCTGCTTCAGCTCTTCCATCAACTTGAGCCGCCAGTCTTGCTTGTAGAAGACCTTAATGCCTATCAGCGTCTGTGGGGTTCTGTCCGTACTGACGGTCGTGGCCGCGAGGTCACCGAATTTCTTGAGGAGAGTGGCTTCCTTATCCTTAATGATGGCAGTCCTACTCATTTCACCACTGCCCATGGCACATATTCTTGTATCGACCTCTCCATGTGCAGTGCTCGTCTCTTGACCTCATTGACATGGAGAGTGCATCCTGATCTTTGTGGCAGTGATCATTTCCCGTTGTTTGTTGAAGATCTCCCTTTTAATCCTCCTTTTCCTCTCCGCCGCTTATACGGAAGCGTGCTGACTGGCGAAAATTCCGTGAGCTCAGTGAGTTTCACTGTCGTGGTGATCTCCCTGTAGCTGTTCTGGCTGAGGCTTTTCAGCAGACTGTTCTTGATGCTGCTCATGGTTCCATTCCAGAATGCGGTGGCGACGTTTCTCGCCGGCGTGTTCCATGGTGGTCTGCCGAACTCCGTGAAGCTATCCTGGCTCCTCAGCACGCTCTTGCCACTTTTAATCGTCATCCCACAGACGAAAATCTTCAGCAGTTCCGCATTCTACGTGCTCGTGTTCGACGTCTGGTAAAGCTCTCGAAGCGCCAAAGCTGGACGAATTACGTTTCGTCCCTCAGTAGTCGCACACCTATGTCAAAGGTGTGGCGTCCGGTTCGCTCCCTAAATGGTTCCGCTTCTCTCCTTGTCCCAGCCTTAAACGTGGATGGTGTTCTCGAGACCAATCCCTCAGAGATCGCTAATATATTTTGCCACCATTTTGCCACTATCTCTGAGTCAGATCACTACCCACCAGCTTTTGCTCGTTCCCGTCCTCAGCTAGAGCGAAACCCGTTAAATTTCCGTACCGCCAATAGTGAGGACTATAACGCTCCTTTCACGCTCGTTGACTTCGATTCTGCTCTTCGCGAATCGTCCAATACTGCTCCCGGGCTTGACCGTGTTTCCTATGATATGTTGCGCAACCTCTCCCGCGATTCTCAGCTTGCATTATTGCAGCTGTATAATCGATTCCGGGTTGAGGAGTTTTTTCCACCTGCTTGGTGTGAGGCCCTGGTTCTTCCCATCTTAAATCCAGGGAAAGCCGCAATTAGTCCCACGAGTTACAGACCCATTCCTCTCACGAGCTGTGTCTGTAAGCTGATAGCCGAATGGTCAACAAGCGCCTGGTGTGGTATTTGGAATCGCTTTCCCTTTTGAGCAAGTTTCAAAGTGGCTTTCGTCGCTTCCGTTCCACTATTGACAATCTTGCTTATCTTGAGTGTGAAATTCAAAATGCCTTTGTACACGGAGAACATCTTGTGGCTATATTCTTTAACTTAGAGAAGGCGTATGACACCACATGGCGTTACGGTATCTTAAAACAATTATATGACTGGGGTCCTCGTGGGCATATGGCCCAATTTATCACGAATTTTCTTCATGAGCGACAATTTAGAGTGTGTGTGGGATCTAGTCTCTCAGAGCGCTTTGTACAAGAAAATGGTGTTCCACAAGGCAGTGTACTTAGTGTCACGTTGTTCGCTCTCGCTGTCAGCAGCGTTCTTTCGCAGATACAGGCTCCTGTGTCTGGTCTACTTTACGTTCACGACCTCCTCATTCCTTTTCCATCGAGAAATCCCAATGTGTTCACTCTGCCGGCAGCGTACTTGCTTTGTTGACCCGGACTTGTACCTCGATGGCACCCGTCTGTCATTGGTTGATACAGTCCGTTTCTTGGGTCTAGTGTTTGACCGTCGCTTGTCGTGGGCACCACATATTCGCAATCTTAAGCACTCTTGTCTTAGAGCCGTTTCCCACCGCACGTGGGGTGCTGATCGTACTGTTCTACTTAGTTTGTACCGTAGTCTAATTCGGTCCAAGTTAGACTATGGTTGTATTGTCTACGGTTCTGCTCGTGCTTCTCTGTTACGCCAACTTGACGCACTGCATCACCTGGGTATTCGTCCTGCTACTGGCTCCTATCGAACTAGTCCCGTCGCTAGCCTGTATGCTGAAGCCAATGAACCTTCGTTAGCCTATCGTCGCAGCAGACTACTTCTTAATTATTCTGCGCATGTGCGTTGTATTCGAGACCACCCGTGTCGACCATGTCTCCGTGGTGGTAGGATATACGAGCGCTATGCTGGGCGTCCTCGATCTACACGTCCATGGTACATTCCTGCGTGTGAGAGTTTCCTTGCCGCCGATTTCATGTGGCCCTCTCTTTCGTTGGTTCACTTTTGTGCTATTCCACCGTAGCAACTTCGTCCACCTTCCCATGATTTACGTTTATCTCTGCATTCGAAACAGGCTACTAGTTCCCCGGTGTACCAGCAAGAGTTTGCCGCACTGTTAGATCAGTACCCCGATTTTAGTGTGTTCTATACGGACGGTTCTAAGGATGGGGATTCTGTAGGCTGTGCCTTTGTCACCGACGAGGGCAGCTCAGAATTCAATTTGCATCGCCTGTGTTCCGTGTTCACTGCCGAATTGACTGCACTTAAGCTTGCCTTGGACCATGCTCTCACGCTTTCATTAGGTCGTGTGCTTGTTTGCACCGATTCTCAGAGCGTGGTTCTGAGTATACAGAATGCCTTTAGTATGCACTCTCTCGTGCAGGACATTCTTGTGAGATGCCATCAATTGCAGCAACAGGGTTGTGTCGTCGTTGTCTGCTGGGTGCCGGGTCATGTCGGCATCCGGGGAAACGAACTTGCTGATACAGCCGCCAAGAACGCCGCCTTGGCCAGGGTTGCACTGGAGGATAGCCTTCCTCGCTCCGATCTTCGTTCCTATTTTCACATCTTGATGCGCTCTCACTGGCAAGCCGATTGGGACCAGGCCATTGAGAATAAATTCCATGCAGTCAAACCACTCCAAGGTGAGTGGCGTACGTCCTCGTCCGCTCGTCGTCGAGATGGAGTGCTCCTGGCGCGTTTGCTTATCGGACACTCTCATCTGACGCATAGTTACTTGCTACGGAGGTTGAACCGTCCGTATTGTGAAGAGTGTATAGTTCCCCTGAGTATTCCGCACATTCTTGTTGAGTGTCCTGAATACGCAGCACTCAGAGAACGTTTCGGATTGCCTTCTGTTCTTACCCGCGCTTTTGGGATTCAAGAGATATAGTTTGCCGGGTACTTGATTTTGTTAAAGCTTGTGGGGTTGTTCACGTTCTCTGAGCTGTTTTAGTGTGTTTTCGCTTTTTATTGCTGCTAAATTTTTACTTTTTTAGATTTTATTGTTTTCTATATATTGTTATTGTTATCTGTTTTAGCTTATTTATTCTTTTATTTTCTCTTTTTCGTTTTCTCTTATTATTTAGCAGCACCTGTTTATTGTGCTCTAGTATTTTAACCTTTTTCTGTTTACGTTTTTAGTCCAGAGCAACCGTGTTAGTCGTGACGGGGACATATAGTCTCGTTGCTGACGTCCCCATTAACCCCCAATCATTCATTCATTCATTCCACGTTACAGCACTGTAGCTGCGTTTGGATTTGATGGTAGCAATCATGATGTTTTTTTTGGGGGGAGAGATACAGCTCACCAATGTCATGTATTGACTGAAGAAAGTTTTTTTGTGTCTTGCAGGCATCCGTGATGCTCGAACAATATCCTACACAAAATGGACACTTAATTTCTACAATGTGTTGTTCCTGAATATTTCGTACTTGTCCATCAGGGGACACACCAAGAAAAGGTTATGTTCCGTCGATATACAATGTAAATGGATTCACTTTGACAGAGTATTTGAGTTCATACTCTCTTCTAGTAGAGTTTTTGGCTCTTCCTCAAGCTACTGCGGCTGTAGAAAGGGGACGAGGATACTCAATATTAGAAACTAGTGGTGCCGACAATGTTGACTCCCTTCTGCGAGCAGTTTTCTTCACATACGAAGCAGTTATTCTAATCCTTCTTTCCTCAAGCCATTCTTTGAAATCTGTTTGAGGTCTTGTACATTTCTCTATTTCCATCATCCTTTCCTTTTCTACCCTTTCTTTGCGTGTGTAGAATTCTTCACAATTTACTTCCAACTGCTCTTCACGAATATCCGAATGACCATAATCTGAACTTTACCTTCATTTTCTCTGGGAGTCGTTTTTAGACTACACGAGATACATATCCTTTAATAGGCTCCTTGAATAATGCTTTCTTCGAGCGGTATTCTTTGCTTCTAAGCAGTTTCTTCGTTCTTTTCAGAATTAATCGAGCCTTAGGAGACATCGGATTCTTTTTGTAAATCTTATTGTATTGACTACGTTGCCGTTCGTTTCCAGGTTGATTCTGTGGTAAGACAGTTGCTGCAACTCAAGTAATATAGCTTGACTTTTAGAGCAGTTCAGCCTTTTTCCTCCAGGGAACTTTGTTACTTCAGACAAAGTTTTCTGCAGCATTATTGGTCATGTTATGGGTCATGGTATCATTGAACACTACCAGCTTGATATGTTTCTTCCATTAAAGATAGTATTCCATCATTTAACATATGTGGATTTGTATTTTCTTGGGATGATGATGTCCTGCAGGCTTCTGAGCATTATTGTGATTACCATACAAACGTTAAGGCAGTGTTTTAATGGATTCTTTGGTAAACTTCTGAATTTCTTCTTTAGTTTTATCACCCTTTTGCAAATCCGATCCACATCCAGAGATCAAATGTCGATTCTTGGATGCTTGAACTTCTATTTTTTACCTCAGCAGTTCTCGGGCTTTCAAATCATCTTTACCACTAAAAATCTTGGCGTTTTCAGCAATGATGTGCAACTTTCTTAGAAAGTTACGAATAACATGGTTTTCACATTCAACTTCCATTATGTCTAGTTTTCGCATACGGAACATTTTCTCTTATTTTTGTCATAATTGAGGAATGTCGTCTCTAAATATTTTGTCACATATTGTGCTCTTTGTAGAGCCATTTTAATCCCTCAAGTATTATATTGGCCTCCATTCATGAAAAAGAAGAGTCCAGTTGGCATTGTATGTATGTTCCCTTGTAATTCTATTATTTTTTATCTGATTCACAAATAACACTATATTCATTTCTAATATTTTCGAAAAGTATCTTATTTTTGTGCTTCCCAATTATAATGACAACGCCAATTTGAAAATCAAAGCCATGTCCATATGATCTTTTCGACCAACCTCCATCCACAATCACACATGTCTTTGTTGGTCCTGAATCGGTTATATTCCCACACATAATTGCTGCATTCCTTTCCTGTTGTATAAGGGCAGGTACTGTTTCTAACTTGAAGTCCGACATAATTTTGCCTAACCACGTCTCATATTTTTTGTAAGTTTTTACATTGACGAAAAGCATCTGAAGAACTGCAGAAACCTTCTCTATCTGAACGAACCGACACTAAGTGCAGCCCAAAAAACTGCGTCAGTATGTAACGTAGAAGCTCTAGTGGTAGCCCCATCTGTTACTAAACAGTTCTTCATGCTGCAACTGAACTTTAGTTCACTGACCATACCACACTCATTCGTCCCAGTATGTGCGATATAGCCTCCTAATTCGTACTCCTAAGTATTACGTTATATCCTTCTTATGGCTTTGAGAAATGAAAATAAGTCAACTACCCTTATGCTGCTTGCAATGGGAATTTCACGTCTTGTCTCGTCATACACTACAGGTACTTCAAAAAGTTTATTTTCATTTGTTGTACAACTTTCTCCGATGGCTGGAACTAATTTCTTATTAAAAAGTTCAGAAGCATCGTCACTATTCGAATAGCTGAAACAAATGCAGAGGAATTTACAGTTAAATCATACTCTTAAGGATCTCAGTAACATATCATCATATCACTGACTTGTACCATAAAGATTTTCTTTATAGTTTGCCCATGTAAATACTGTCCGTGAGAGCATGAAGTCCGTAAGTCACAAGTTCTTGTTTTCCAGAAAACAGAAAAGAAAAGAGTTACTTAGGCGCTTGTCCAGGATTTGCTGGTTTATTTTGAAACGTATATTTCTAAGCGTTTGCTTGTTTCTGCAGCATATTACTGATCATTAGACATCAACAGATTTTGTATACGTAAATTAATTTTATGCAAAAATACTTTTTCAAAAATATGCGACACTTACGACAATTTTGCTCGAGAATAATGTCACTAACTTGGGCATGATAAAGAAGAGAAAATACTATAACCTAATGAAAAATACATGAACAAAATGATTGAATGAGTCAGTGTGATGTCAACGAAAAGTGTGCGATTTCTACTTTCCTTTCTTATTAAAATGTACCGCAAAGCAGTGATACGTAAGATCCAAGACAGACTATAACAGAAACCGATAAAAATAAGTGCATTATTATAATCAATGGATAATGATTATTTTTTGTCCCATTGAAAGCGTGTCATGTTTCAGACATGATGGTCATGTTGAAAACATCATTGATTTCTCATTGACAATATGGTTTATAATAAAATAATTATTATTGTTTCAAATTCCAAAATTTTATACTAGCTCAGTCATCAGTATCAGAGATATCTTCGTTTTCACAGTGCACATGATTACAATGGTATTTTTTGTATTCATATGGAATCCATGACAGCGATGCGATGAGATCGATATACTAGGGATTGCTACTTAACACTTTGCTTGCTATAGATGTTCCTCTTGTCACAAAACGGTTTCCCTTCGAGAGGTAGAATAGAACAATCCGCCTCCAAACATCGAGCAGGAACATGTCCTTTAAATGTTGGCAACTGCTACATCTAACATTTGTGTAAACAAAGGCTGCCAGCACTTCTTTGATCTGATTCTTACTCTAATAATGCTACTTGTTTTTTATCTAGAAGGTCTACACCTCCCATATGTGCATTATACTCTTTGACAAGAAGTGGCACTAAGATATATATTTACACTTGTTAGCTTCTGAGAATAACGCCGACCTGACGACACAGGAGCGATCGTGTCGAAGTTTGTTGCAACAGGAACGGCTTTGTCATTGTTTCATTTTACAATGAGAATTTCATGTTCTATATGAAATCTATGGTCTATAACACTACGTTTTGTTCTTTCTCCATCTGTTTACTGTTCACCAAAGGAAAGTGGTGGGTACGGTTCACCCTAGTAGTTCCGGTTCCTTTCAGTCCGTCTATTGTCAATGCAATAAATGTATTTCCGCTAGAGAAAAAGTTGTCAAAAATACTTTATAATTCTTTTTGTCTGGAACTGGAATGCAGGCTCTAAGTTCCTGAGTCACTCTGTCAGCAAGTGGCCCATTCTTCCCATCACGCCTACCACAGTATGATGAACAGATGTATAGAAGGCCTCAAGAACTAGGCAGACACTATAATTTGTAACGAAATTTTATAGGCTCTCGGCGCATAAACATTTTCGCAAGATGTTATTCGTAATATCGCACCATCATTTCATCTAAAGACAACTCTTGATGGAAAACACTAAACTTCTGAAATTCATGTCTCAAAGTTTCCGAAAATAAGAGACATTTATACATTTTGTCCTTTTTATCAATTTTTTGAATTATCGTTGAAAAGTAAATACTTGTTTATTTCTTTGATTTTTTTTTGACAGGCCGCGGTGGCTCTGTGATAGAGCGTTCACCTCTGGTGCTTGGGGTCCTGGGTTCCAACCCTGCTCTTGCCAAGTGGACTTTGTGATGGCTAAACACCGTGTGCGTGAGTTTTCTCGGGGTTCTCCCGTTTCCTCCCACTTTCTTCATTCATCTCTCATCATCGCCGTCTCCTTTAGCCTAACCGGCATAATCGTGGCACGTAAAACTCAAAAATTTAATTTCAGTTCTTTGCTTGTTTTTTGACATGGAGTTCAAAACAATTGGAATACCCATATCTGGCGCTTGCTCCCGATACATATCTTCTTCCAGAAGCCTGTGGTATCCTGTTAGCAGCAAAATGACAATAAATTCACCCAAATTGTCTTTTGTTATGTCAAAATTACCACAATTTTCTGAGCGGCATACACTTATTCAATTATTAGTTTCTTAACCTCATGTGATACAAACTCAGCAAAAATTTCTGGCACCGTTTTACCTGACAACTTATTCACTACATTGTCTAAATTTATTTCTTCAGTTTGTAATGATTCACTATAGTTTGGGTCACACTTCTACCACTAAGAGGCAGAAATACCTCCCGCATGTTTTATTTTCCACTTCAGACACACTTGAGGTAAACGGCGGAACATCAACACATTCCTCTAAGGTTTTCCTTCTGTTTGGAATTGGTGTGCCTGTTCTGTCCTGAATTCTACCAGAGTTGTCTAATTTTAAAGTACCAGCTACATCACTAACTGCACTTTCCAGTAAAGAGTTCTTTGGCATATCTTCCTCCTCGGTAAGTTCATCTAGTACTGGAGGTACAATTGCAATTTCCACATCTTTGGGATCGATCTCATCACTATCGTCCTTTTCTAACCAATTCACTATTTCACCCACTGTGAGTGCAGGCTTATACAAAGTCATAATGTTCTATGAAATGCAACCTTAGTTGCTTACCACCAGTACCTAATTATATCTTTAGAACTACCACTTTCCGATCCAAGACAACCATAACTCACATAAAGAATAATGCTAATGTTTTTTAACAGTCTTTCATTCCCATCCTGAGATGGGCGTACCGTAGAAGGTTATGGCTCCTCTCTTGTTAGAGTATTGTCAAATATTGTGTAGGCTATAGGAAGGAGGTGGAAAACAGGATATATTGAGGTCTATAGAAATAACGTTAGCGTTCTTCATTGCCAGTTTAGTGTAAAAATAAGTGACTTTAGGGAAGGGCAGATAACCTGTATGGACTTACAGTGGTGCAGTGTAAGGTGGAAAGAGCCCTACGAAGGATATATCGATGGATAGGTATGATAGACGTTACGAGCAGAGCTGCCGTGATGTGCAAGAGATAACTGGATCGTAGGCGAAAGCGGTGGGCTAGTAGAAGACACATTGAAATATGGCGATACACGTCCGCAGGTGGAGTTCTTGGTGATAGTGTATAGGGTATGCGTAATGCGTTGCGCTCTAGGATTTGGAGTCGATCATAGTACTTGTTACCTGCTGAGAGCGATGCCAGATGTCCATATGTTATAGGGGGACGGACGAATACTTTATAGATGAACAGCATAGTGCACAATTAAGGCCCATGTTGTTCCTTTAAAGAAACACAGCAGATTAACCCGACGGGGAATTTTTTTTATCGAAAGCTCTTAAATGAGATCTCCAAATAATATAGCTGTCGAAATGAACTGTCTGTGGGGTTCTGTCCGTACTGACGGTCGTGGCCGACAGGTCACCGAATTCCTTGAAGAGAGTGGCTTGCTTATCCTTAATGATGGCAGTCCTACTCATTTCTCCACTACCCATGGCACATATTCTTGTATCGAACTCTCCATGTGCAGTGCTGGTATCTTGACCTCATTCACATGGAAAGTGCATCCCGATCTTTGTGGCAGTGATCACTTCCCCTTGTTTTTTGAAGGTCTCCATGTTACTCCTTTTCCTCTCCCCCGCTTCAGTCTGAAGCGTGCTGACTGGCCTAAATTCCGTGAGCTCGGTGAGTTTCATTGTCGTGATGATCTGTAGCTGTTGTTTTTGAGCAGACTGAATGAATGAATGATTGGGGGTTAATGGGGACGTCAGCAACGAGGCTATATGTCCCCGTCACGACTAACACAGTTGCTCTGGACTAAAAACGTAAACAGAAAAAGGTTAAAATACTAGAGCACAATAAACAAGTGCTGCTAAATAATAAGAGAAAATAAGGTAAAACAGATAACAATAACAATATATAGAAAACAACAAAAAGTAAAACTTAGCAGCAATAAAAAGCGAAAACACACTAAAACAGCTCAGAGAACGTGAGCAACCCCACAAGGTTTAACAAAGTCAAGTACCCGGCAAACTATATCTCTTGAATCCCAAAAGCGCGGGTAAGAACAGAAGGCAATCCGAAACATTCTCTGAGAGCTGAGTATTCAGGACACTCAACAAGAATGTGCCGAATACTCAGCGGGACTATACACTCCTCACAGTACGGACGGTTCAATCTGTGCAGCAAGTAGCCATGCGTCAGATGAGAGTGTCCGATACGCAGACGCGCCAGGAGCAATTCATCTCGACGACGATGGCACGAGGACGTACGCCATTCCCCTAGGAGTGGCTTGACTGCATGTAACTTATTTTCAAGAGCCTGGTCCAAATCTGCTTGCCAGTGAGAGCGCAACAAAGAATAGAAATGACGCTGAAGATCGGAGCAAGGAAGGCTATGCTCCAGTGTAACCCCGGCCAAGGCGGCGTATTTGGCAGCTGTGTCAGCACGTTCGTTTCCCCGGATGCCGACATGGCCAGGCACCCAGCACACAACAACGACACAACCCTGTTGCTGCAATCGATGGCATCTCACAAGAATGTCCTGCACGACAGAGTGCATACTGAAGGCATTCTGTAGACTCAAAATCACACTCTGAGAATCGGTGCAAATAAGCACACGACGGAGGGAAAGCGTGAGAGCGAGTTCTAAGGCAAGCTTAACTGCAGTCAATTCAGCAGTGAAGACGGCACACAGGCGTTGCAAACGGAATTCGGAGCTGCCCCCGTCGGTGACAAAGGCACAGCCTACTGAATCCTCATTCTTAGAACCGTCCGTAAAGAACACACTAAAATCGGGGTACTGATCTAACAGTGGGAGAGTCAGTTGAAGCTGTCTAATAATGCCGCGAAGATGGCGGGAGCGACAGAAAATGAGGAGGTCGTGAACGTAAAGTAGACCAGACACAGGAGCCTGTATCTGCGAAAGAAAGCTGTTGACAGCGAGAGCGAACAACGTGACACTAAGTACACTGCCTTGTTGAACACCATTTTCTTGTACAAAGCGCTCTGAGAGACTAGATCCCACACGCACTTTAAAGTGTCGCTCATGAAGAAAATTCGTGATAAATTGGGCCATATGCCCACGAAGACCCCAGTCATATAATTGTTTTAAGATACCGTAACGCCGTGTGGTGTCATACGCCTTCTCTAAGTCAAAGAATATAGCCACAAGATTTTCTCCGTGTAGAAAGGCATCTTGAATTTCACCCTCAAGATAAGCAAGATTGTCAATAGTGGAACGGAAGCGACAAAAGCCACTTTGAAACTTGCTCAAAAGGGAATGCGATGCCAAATACCACACCAGGCGCTTGTTGACGATTCGTTCTAGCAGCTTACAGACACAGCTCGTGAGAGCAATGGGTCTGTAGCTCGTGGGGCTAGTTGCGGCTTTCCCTGGCTTTAAGATGGGAAGAACCAGGGCCTCACACCAAGCAGGTGGAAAAAACTCCTCAACCCAGAGTCGATTATACAGCTGCAATAATGCAAGCTGAGAATCGCGGGAGAGGTTGCGCAACATATCATAGGAAACATGGTCAAGCCCGGGAGCAATATTGGACGATTCGCGGAGAGCAGAATGGAAGTCAACTAGCGTGAAAGGAGCGTTATAGTCCTCACTATTGGCGGTACGCTCTAGCTGACGACGGGAACGAGCAAAGGCTGGTGGGTAGTGATCTGACTCAGAGATAGTGGCAAAATGGTGGCCCAATATATTGGCGATCTCTGAGGGATTGGTCTCGAGAACACCATCCACGTTTAAAACTGGACAAGGACACAAGCGGAACCAATTAGGGAGCGAACCCGACGCCACACCTTTGACATAGGTGTGCGACTACTTAGGGACGAAACGTAATTCGTCCAGCTTTGACGCTTCGAGAGCTTTACCAGACGTCGAGCACGAGCACGTAGAATGCGGAACTGCTGAAGATTTTCGTCTGTGGGATGACGATTAAAAGTGGCAAGAGCGTGCCGACGAGCTAGGATAGCCTCACGGATTCCCGCAGACCACCATGGAACACGCCGGCGGGAAACGTCGCCACCGCATTCTGGAATGGAACCATGAGCAGCATCAAGAACAGTCTGCTCAAAAGCCTCAGCCACAACAGCCACAGGGAGATCATCACGATAATGAAACTCACTGAGCTCACGGAATTTACGCCAGTCAGCACGCTTCAGATAGAAGCGGCGGAGAGGAAAAGGAGGAGTAAAAGGGAGACCTTCAACAAACAACGGGAAGTGATCACTGCCACAATCAGGATGCACTCTCCATGTCAATGAGGTCAAGAGACCAGCACTGCACATGGAGAGGTCGATACACGAATATGTGCCATGGGAAGTGGAGAAATGAGTAGGACTGCCATCATTAAGGATAAGCAAGCCACTCTCCTTAAGAAATTCGGTGACCTCGCGGCCACGACCGTCAGTACGGACAGAACCCCACAGACGGTGGTAGGCATTAAGGTCTCCTACAAGCAAGACTGGCGACTGAAGTTGATGGAAGAGCTGAAGCAGATCGGCGGTTGTAAAGGCTTCTGAGTGAGGAACGTACAATGAACAAACTGTAAGCGGGCGGGAAGTGTTTTTTTTCTTTCTTGCTCAGATCGCGCCTTTCAGTTTCGGCACCTGAAAGTTTAACCGAAACAGGGCTATCATCATTGCAATCTTCTTTGCTTTATTATTTTTTCATCATTCATTTGTTTTTCTATTTGGACAAGGGTGGACAGGGACGAGGGATAGGAAAAATGGACGAAACCACAACACTAAGAAACAACAAAAGATAAATTTAGACAAAATCAACAAAGAAAAAGAGAAAAGATTTTTAAAAAATATAAACTCCTAACTACCTAATATTTGTTCGTCTTCTAATTTCCCTATTCTATTCTATTCTCGACTCAAATTTAGCTTACTCTAGTCTTCATTTTTTTTTATTCTCGTTCTTTTATCATACTTAGCCTTTCTCGTATGTTTATCATCATCTTCATAGGTCTAGGTTTCACCTGTATGATAGGCTTTCCACATAGGTTTTATGATCATCTTCCTCATTGAATCAGGTTTCTCCTGTATGATTAGCTTTCCACCTATATAATATCCTTTCCATCTATTTTTGTATGATCATAATCTTCATTAGATTTAGATTTCACCTGTGATGGCCTTCCACCTGTATAATAGGCTTTCCACCTATATAATAACCTTCCACCTGTTTTTTTGTATCATCTTCATTGGATTTAGGTTTCACCTGTGTGATAGGCTTTCCACCTATTTTATTTTGTTCTTTTTTTTGACATTTTTAAAATTTAGGTTTCCTCCTGTATGATTTTTTTAAAAATAAATTTTTACTACATTCTTCTAATACATAATGATAATATTTGCACTACTAAACTCAGCATCATTATTATACACTTATATTTAAATATTGCACGCTTAAATAAGCACGGAAGAAAATTCAATGTTGCTAGTGAGTATTAATAGAAAAACTGTATTAAAGGGCTTACTGCCGTTACGACAGGCATCTTTGATTCCTCCATTTTGGACACCACGTAATATTTTTCAAATGGAAAAGTTGTGTGACATTAATTTAGACTAAAAAACCTTCAAACGAGAATCTGAACTAAAATTTGACCAATCACCATTCGTTTAGTATAAAATCACGCGTAACTTATTCCTTTAAATATATATATCGTCGTATGAAAATATTTCTACGCTTCCAGAACCTCCCTACAGCCCTGATCTGTCCCCGTGTACCTTTCTCCTCTTCCCCGGTGAAAACGAGACCGCAAAAGACGTCGAATCGAGTCTATCGAATCTGTTCAAGCTGTCGTTACAAGTACCCTGAACAGCATTTCACAGGAGGATTTCCAGGGAGTTTATCTACACTGGCAGAATCGCTGAAAGCGCTGTGTAGATGGCGGTGGTTGTTATTTTAAAGATTGTTAGTTGTAGTTTATGTTACTTTCAATGCATCCAGTTAAACAAATTTAGTCTGGTTTCATTCAGGACAGACCCTATATGTATTTAAGTCTAAGTAATAAAGAATATTTCTGTCTCTCTCGCACACATACACACACATAAACAAGCACTTGGATTGATTATATTAGACACCTATTTTATTGCAAAACCATTAGATACTAAAATGAAATTTCAAAGGTGGAATCCACTACTTAATGTAAATTGCAATGTGTGATGAATTAAAATTCATGAGAAACTTCGGTCAAAACTCAGTTTGTGTATGATCAAAACTCAGTTGAATGTTTAAATTGTGCTCTACTGAGTTGGCTACCACTTTCGGTCATGAAAACATATTGGTGGGTATGCTTAAAATATTTATATATGTTTTCATTAGCTGGTGTAGTGTTACCGTCATATATGTTCTTGCTGGTGCTGTCCATAAACTTGTTCTGTGTTCAGGGACACAAACCACAAACATTTCTATATTCTCTGAACCTTCACCATTTAAATGTGAAAAAACGGAGTGAAATGTCCCATTGTTAAAATGCTCAACTTCCATGTTTACTATGGCTGCCGGTCTTTGAGCATTGTAAAGCAGAAGTTGAACCATTACGTAATTTCTACCAACAGAATGCTCATCGTCACTTAAGATTTCCTGAGACGCTATCTGGATATTTTCTTTGGCTTCCATAGCCGCGTAGCTGGCATCAAATGCCTTATCTCCGGGAGATATGGCATTTTTTGAGTCACTCATTACTTAGAGCAATCTCCTTTCTCGCTTTATTTTTTCCGAACGGCTTGCCCCATCGATTGATATGAGTTTTGCATAACTCAACTTCAGGCAAACACACCATACCTTTCTGTAAGACAAAATTCAGAAAATGTGTGAGCGAACCAAAATATGATAGCAATGTTCCTGGCTGCTTATTTACCATTAGTTGAGTGAAGAATCTCCGCTATGCCCATTGATGTGACGATTTCATTTGCTTTTTGAAATTCGCACCCGGACAATCTTTTTCAGTTGCGAAACATGATGGTATCTGTTCTTTCTTGTTGATACCATCCCTCCGTGTAATGTTGACATCCACCTGCCGAACTGCTCAAAAATTGTTGGCTTACCTAAATTATGAGGACTGTGTAACGTGCAATACATGACTCAGGAATGAATCTGAAGATTGATGTACTGCCGGCTTCCACTTACAATGTTGAAAGTAAGACAAATATTCTTCAGTTGACTTTTTGAGCTTATGTTTCGTGACCAAATGTTGGTCCATTCTAAAAACCTTGGGCACACATCCAGTAACAGGGCACCTCCATGTAGCGGACCGTCATCGTCGGGGAGGGGGTGGAGCTGAGAGGGCGGCTTCATACGTCATTCATTTATCACCCCTCATTTTCATCTCATTGCATGACCTCTCAGCCGCGAACGCCGCTACCGGACTCGCGGGTGGTTGGTGGGAGTCGGGAAGAGGAAGGTCTAGTGGACGTCTTCCTCCACTTTGGGAGGACGTGCACCCACCCGGCCTCATGTTGTGTGCGTCCAGTGTTTGTGTTGTCCGGAGTGTTGAGTCCTTGAAAATATAACAAAACTACAAAAAAATGCAAACCAGGAAAATACCCAAAAAAAGTTAAAAATAAAATAATCCCAAAAAATCCGCACCGTTTTGTTTTTGTTTCTTCCTGGGCTGGTGGGGGTCTATCTTTTGGTTGGCCAAGTTTCTTTTCTTTTGTTTCACCTCTTCCTTTTCCGGGGCCACGCGTTTTTTGTCGACGGCAATGGTTTTGTTGCACTTCCATTCCCCTTGACCGCGTTGGCCCCACGCTGATCCTAAGGTGTTGGGCGTGCTGAAGGGATTGCCAGGAGGTAGCGTTAGTTCCCCTATTAACGCCCCGGTGTGACCTCACACCCGTTTTTTTCTCTAAATGTTCATTTAAAAAACTTATTTTATGGGTACAAAAACATTAAAAACGGGCCCGGGCTCGCCCTCTAGTAAAAAGCCCAAACTTAACGAGAACGAGACTAACCGTTCTGTTGTAGAGAATGCGGAAAAGACAAGTATCGCGACACCTGTGGTCCGATATCTTGTAATTAAAGGTAAGGAAAATGATGG
This sequence comes from Thermobia domestica, assembly GCF_964235325.1. Classification (NCBI taxonomy): domain Eukaryota; kingdom Metazoa; phylum Arthropoda; class Insecta; order Zygentoma; family Lepismatidae; genus Thermobia; species Thermobia domestica. The sequence goes on along the minus strand of NC_137460.1, from coordinate 220,721,303 downwards.
TGCCGATGCTACAGCTAACCCTCCGAGTGCTCTAAAGGGGTTGTCCCCTTTTGTTATTAATAAAGTTATAACATATAACGCCGGACAGGTTAAGGATATTAAGAAACTGCGGAATGGCACCTTATTGGTGGAAACAATCGACGAGCGGCAAACAGCGAAGCTCATGAAGTTAACAACTATTGGCCCAGTGCACGTGTCCGTAGAACCGCATCGTCTACTGAACGTTTCTAAAGGGGTGATATCGTGTTGGGATCTCCTCAATGCCACCGAGGAGGAAATTAAATCTGAGTTGGCGGACCAACACGTTGTAGATGAAGCTCGCATCAAAAGTAAGAAGACAGGTGAACTTGTCGCTACTCAGTAACTGATTCTTACTTTCAGCTTGCCCACGCTTCCTAAGTATGTCAAGGCTGGTTTCTATCGTCTCAAAGTTCGGCCATATACCTAGTTCCTTGCGCTGCTATAAATGTCAACATTTTGGGCACACCAGCACGTCGTGTAATGCGAGTGCTTCTCTTTGTGCCAACTGTAGCGAGGCTAGTCATGGTGCGGATCCCTGTACGTCGACCAAGGCTTTCTGTGTCAACTCTAAGGGTGAGCATTCTGCTTGGTCTGGGGATTATCCAGCCTTTCAACGTGAGAAGGGTATCCGAGAACTCATGGTAGTCGAGAAGATTTCTGTTACAGATGCGAAGCATCGATTGAAAGAAAGCCTTCCTTCCTCGCTTTCTGTTCCCTTCGCCACTGTCGCTGCTAGTTCTCGGAAATCTGTAGCTACACAAACCGTTGACGTTTCCACCCAAACGGACTTGGCCCCAAAGCGGAGTTCTGATTCGAAGATCCCAGTTACAAAGATGAGCGAACTTCTTAAGACTCCCGTTGCAACAACGAGCGAACATCCTCAGCCTCCGACTGTACCGCCGAGCGAACGTCCGAAAACTCCTCGTGTTACTGTTAGTGGTGGTCTTCGGCGTACTCCAGCCCATCGCCGATCACCTTACATGGCTGGCTTGAAACTTGCATATCCGCAGGTTGAAACACGGTTCTCCCTCCGAAGAGACCGAAATATACTACAGTTCGTAAGCCACCTGCAGATTCTCTGAAGTCTGACATGCTGGAGGACGAACTCATGGATAATGAGTTGGCTGTGATTGGACCGCGTGGGAAAGTTCGCCTTAAACGTTGATTTATTCCAATATGGCGCTTCTTCAGTGGAACCTGAATGGCTTTAGTAGTCACCGTGAGGAATTGCTACAACTGGTCTCCGACCACTCGCCAGTTGTTGTCTGCATGCAAGAAACCCATTTTAAGCCTACCCAGTCCTTCCTTCTTTCTGGGTATACTATGTACAGATGTGATAAGCCAGACGCTGACCACGCTGCTGGCGGCGTGGGAGTCTGTGCCTCCGATTCGGTTCATTCTCAGCAAATTCACATTGTATCCCGACTGCAAGCCGTCGCGGTGCGAGTACACATTTCCCGCCCGCTTACAGTTTGTTCATTGTACGTTCCTCACTCAGAAGCCTTTACAACTGCCGATCTGCTTCAGCTCTTCCATCAGCTTGAGCCGCCAGTCTTGTTTGTAGGAGACCTTAATGCCTACCACCGTCTGTGGGGTTCTGTCCGTACTGACGGTCGTGGCCGCGACGTCACCGAATAACTTGAGAGTTGCTTGCTTATCCATAATGATGGCACCCTGTTAATCGAGACGGGGACATATAGCCTCGTTGCTGACGTCCCCATTCATCCCCCCTACTCATCCCTACTCATCATCCTTAATGATGGCAGTCCTACTCATTTCTCCACTGCCCATGGCACATATTCTTGTATCGACCTCTCCATGTGCAGTTCTGGTCTCTTGACCTCATTGACATGGAGAGTGCATCCTGATCTTTGTGGCAGTGATCATTTCCCGTTGTTTGTTGAAGGTCTCCCTGTTACTCCTCCTTTTCCTCTCCGCCGCTTCAATCTGAAGCGTGCTGACTGGCGAAAATTCCGTGAGCACAGTGAGTTTCATTATCGTGATGATCTTCCTGTAGCTGTGTTGGCTGAGGCTTTTGAGCAGACTGTTCCTGATGCTGCTCATGGTTCCATTCCAGAATGCGGTGGCGACGTTTTCCGCTGGCGTGTGCCATGGTGGTCTAACTATTTTTTATCCCGAAACGATCAAGAACGACCTGTGAGTCTTATGAATCATTTATACGTGATTTGAATCCCCATTTTAAAATTGTGACCAACTTTACGCAGATGTTTAGATATACACTTGCACATATCAATTTATATTACCCCAATAGTACTCTGTACTTAAGGTAGATAATTTCACCTTTCTTTAAGCCAACTTAAAACGAGTAAAATACATACAATGAATATTATTCCATCAGTTGGAGATACAATCGATTACGAATGTTTCAACTCTGGAGATTTTACACATTACATACGTTGGTTATAAGTATAAAAATGCAAACTGAAGAAGTTTAACTAACTGTAATTAAAGTTATATCACGAGAAAGAAAAAAAAAAAGATATTTCACATTCTTTTTTCACGTATTCAAAAATACTTTAGATTGTCCTTTGTGCTTTCAGTTAATAAAGTGGCATGAATTGAATGTTTAATAATATTTATCTTAAATGAGTGTCTGCTATCAAATATATTTTAGATAACAAAGAGCATTGTTGGTGTGGAAATTATACATAGACCCTGGGTCAATCCATTTCAAATCAACCGATGAGATTGCTATCAACATTTTGATTTACTTGCTTTAGAAAAGTAAGGTTGTAAAAAAATAAAATCTTGGAGTTTAACGGCCCACAATTAAAGCAAATGAATGATGATGGAAGATTTGGTGGAATGAGAATGTGGGAGTACCCCGAGAAAACCCATGAGCATGATGTCCACCACAAACTTACTTGACCAGGGATGAAACCAGGGACCGCAACAGAGGTAACCACTCTACCACTGAGCCACCAAGTCCCCCACAAGGTTATATTATTTAGAAAGTTGAAAATCAGTCGTCATTCATTTTTAGATGCTTACTATCTTTATGAGGATTCGTTTCGTGTAGCTATTTGCGAACTTTGCAAAGGTTTGCGGTAAATTCTGTAGCTCCTTTATTTCTGACGATGTTAATTTAAAAATACATTGAAAGTAAACTAAATGTACTACTTGATACCTAGGGCTTATTTAATCATATTGTGCTATAAATAACTTTAAAACATTATTAAATATTATAGTCTAAATAACGAAAAGAGTATTTTTTTAATTTTTTAGCTCACTTCTTGACTTCACTTCATTTTTTACTCTGTAAAGACTTCGTTGTATTCTAATTTTTACTAATGTTTCAGACCAGTGAGCCTTATGCTCTTTCTTGTGGGGATATTCAATTATAATGATTACGATTTTTCTAAAATCAACTACATTCAATATAAATATGTATGACAATTCACTCACTTTAAAAATCTCACACGAAACAATCTTTATTTAAATAGCAATAAATCGCTTAGGACTCATCTAGTTTTTCAGTTATGACTTTTTATGTGCTGAAATTCGGTTTATTAGCAACTAAACTACCACTGAATGAATTCTACAATGAATATAACCAATTTTATAACAATCAGAGTGTTTTCTTTTGATTTTAGCATCTTACAAATACTGTAACTCAAAAATTAGCAAGGTCTAGTAACAGAACTTCAAAAGACTTATTACTATCTAAATAAAGATTGTTTTGTGAAAATCTGAGGTTTTTAAAATTTCTCTTTTCATATATTGAAGATAGCATTTAAAAAAAAACAATGTTTGAAGACCAGTACAAGAAGCTGCATAAGACTCACAGGTCTAAAACTTTTGTAAAAAAAAAAAAAAAAGTCTTTACAGATGAAAAAATGAAGATTTGTCTTATTTTTTTCTTTAGAAACTTTAATACCGGAAGAATTGTAGAAAATGGTACAGAAACAGATTGAACAATAGGTCCTCTCCTTTCAAAAATTACAATTTTCGTTATCTAAACTATAACATTTAACAATAATTAGAGGTATTTATAGTACAGTATACATAAATGTGTCCTAGGCATCAGTACATTTACTTTAATTCATTTTCTTTCTTTCTTTCTTTCTTTTCTTTTCTACTCTCTAAATATAGTAGAACCTTGTGTAATAATATTAAGAAAACCTAAATATTGATAGCGACCTCATTGGTTGATTTGAAATGGATTGACTCCCCTGCCTTCTCATCCTCATTTTTAGATCTAAAGACATGCAATCCTACAAACGAAAAAATAGGTACTGTGCACGTTATTTGCAAGTTATATATACAAGTACGTGCGGCAAACGAATCACCTCTACTTCCGGTTTCAAGACATTAAAAAAAAGTCCTTCGTACTCAAATAGTAATTATTTTTGATTTAAGATACGTAAGTAGTACTGCTTCAGTGTATAATGAAACCTTTTAGTTTAACATCCCGCATTATGTCTTCTAGGTTTAAAGAAGAAGGATGACTTGGAAAGTAAATGATTAAGGAAGTATTGGTGATGTGAGAATGTGGGAGGAAACTGAAACCCACGAGGAAATTCATGTCATGATTGTTGTCCATTACAAACTTATATTGCTTGGGACTGAACCAGGGACCTTCGTACTAGATTTGAATCATTGTTACCACAGAGTCTCCGTTTTCTCTTCCTAATGTGAAATAAGTTTGATAACTTTTTTTTAGTGAACCTGAACCATCTCGAGGACCATCAACAAGTACACTCCAGCGCATAAGTTCAGGAGAAAGGGAGAAAGAAATCCATGTAGAGACCGAAAGAGCACCAGAAACTTCTACATCTGGCACGCCAAAGCGACGTAAAACATCCCTCAAACAAACTAGACTCATGGGATTGATCAAGGATACAAGACCATGTCCACCAACGCGGTCTGATACAATCGATCTGAAAATTGCTCGGATGATTGTGCTAGATCTCATGCCAATTTCTGTTGTCGAAGGTGTAGGGTTTCGTGAACTTATTTCGGAAATTGAACCAAATTATCATATTTTATCGCGTCAGTCGGCAACCAGGAGAATTGAACCTCTTTATGAAACTGTAAAAAATAGTGTTAAAGATGAGGTAAACAAAACTGCCACTGTAGCTCTAACATTTGTTGGTCATCAAGAGCATCTCAGTCGTACGTAACCATCACAGCCCATCACTTAACAGAGGATTTTGTTCTCCGTAGTCATGTCTTCGAGACGGTGGATATTGAAGCACGACACACTTCGGAAAATCTCGCAGATTATGTTCTCTCAGTATGTGAAGAATGGAATATCCATTCAAAAGTTATTGGGATTGTTCACGATAACGCGAGTAATATTGTTGCTGCCCTTGATATGCTTCCATTTGAAAGTACAAGATGTTTTGCTCATACTCTCCAGCTCTCTGTTAATAAAGGGCTGGACACCACTGAAATTTCTGATATTTTATTGTTAGCAAGTAGAGTTGTAAACCACTTCAGACACAGCACAATTGCTACCAAAGAACTTCTTAATAGACAAGAAGCTCTAAATTTACCGCGTCACAAACTTATACAACACACACAAACGATAAAATAACGCGTTTGAAATGATGCAAAGATTAATAGAACAAAGGAGAGCTATTACAGATGTTCTCACAGACAAGGAAATAACAAAACCTAGACAATATAGATCTTTAGAAATTACAGAAGATAAATGGGAATTAAAGGAAAGATTAGTAACCCAACTGAAACCGGTGCAAATTGCAACAACCGTTTTATGTAGTGAACAACACACAACACTTTCCGTCGTGCTCCCTTGCTTTTGCTTTGGTTTATAAACACTTATCTGTAAAGGAAAATGAGAGAGAGAACGTAAGTGAGGGAAAAGAAAATGTGATTCTTGCAATGAAAAAAACAATCAAAACCAATTTAGAAGATCGTTTAGGTTTGAAAAATCCAAATTATTTATGCAATAGCTGCATTTCTTGATCCGCGATACGAAAAGTTGATATTTTTTTAAGACATCTATAAAATGCTAGTTGAAAGTGAAATAAAGAGTAAATTGCAGCAAATAACCGAAAATGAGTCTCGCGACAATAGTTCTTCCTCTGACGACAGAAAAGCTGAAATGGAATCAGCGATTAATCTTTTGTTGGGAGAGGAGTAGGAGCAATCTACAAAATCAAGTGTAGAGGATGAAATTAAACTTTATTTAACTGACCCTGTTTTACCCACATCACGCTGTTCATTGGAATGGTGGCGACAAAATTCTAAACGCTTTCCAAACTTAGGGAAATTAGCTAAAAAGTATCTGCTTATCCCAGCAATATCTGTTCCAGCGGAGAGAGTTTCTCAACTGCTCGAATGGTTATTTCAGCCAACAGAAGTCGCCTTACACCTGAACATGCCGATAAATTAATTTTTCTAAATAAAAATTTGGAAGATGCATGAGTTTCTTCCTAATTTACATGTTTGGCTACGAAGAATGAAGAATGTAACCTCAAATCTATGAGAAATATTTCTTTATTATTATTATTATTATCTTTTAAAATAGTAAATAGGTTTTTTGGTCACTTTTTTGTGTACTATTGTCTTGTCACTAGTAGTGAGTGTGTATTCCTGTTCGTTTCTCTTATATATATATATATATATATATATATATATATATATAAAGATGATATGATACTTATTACGGTTAACAAATTGAACTTTCCAGATGCTAAAAATCCTGATTTAATAAAACTTCACATATCGACCATACGGCTACTAGTCTATTAGATCAATAGGGTACAATACAAGATCTCTTGCGACCTGTTATGCAATTATGCAGTCAAAAACATTCTGGTGCACATAGCGCCAATAAGTACTACGTTACTTACTCATGGTTCTTCTCTTCAGAAGTTCAATGGTCGAAGCGGTATAATATGGATGGAGGCGCTTTGGAGGGAGGGAGATTATTTTGTTTTGGATCATGGTTCACGAAGTTTCTTGTTTTCTGTTTATTTTTGTTGTTGTTTAGTACTTATCTAGAGATATTATTTCACGATATACATAATCAGCCTTTAAGTTCTTTTACCTTTTTTTATCAAATTTTTTGCTCTCACTTATGTTTATTTGGAAAACTTTCATACTCATTATACAATATACCTATTCCACGCTCGATTTAATAACTATACATGGATATGTAACGTAAATCAGGTCGAAAGGTTACAGTTCACAACACTCAAAAAATATTCGAGAATATATTAGATGTGAAATTCGTGAAATAAATGTTACAACATGTACTGATATGCAAGAAAGAAAAATAAAGCACTTGGAAGGATCAAGGATTCGATCCCAGGATATTTCAATGCCATGCCTTGAAGTCGGTAAATGGTGTAGTTGACTTCATTTTCATTCTCGCCAATCCAATCACTGCGGAGAAGTCCTATAAATAATATGATTATTTGGTTTGGGTGGACCAGGTCCGAAATAATTGTTCTTGTCTTTTTATACTGTATTATTATAAAGCAACATAAAAATATTTATTCAGAAGGTTTACTTTGTGTGTTTTATGCATGTAGAAAGTTTGGATTAAATAAGAAAATTAATCATCTGAAAGCTTAAGCGTTAAATGCATTCTAAAATCTGAAAAAAAAATAAAACAGAAACAGAAACATAGGGCTAAATAAAACTTTGATGATTGTTTTATATATTGTGTATTGTGTAATTTGTATGTATTGTATATATTGTGTATAGAGTAATTTTTTATTATGCATTGCTTACCTCAGGGTAAAAGGGTGCTGTCTAGTTTCCCTCTTTTTTTTCTCTACATTTTTCAAAATATTAGACAAATCAAAGATCAACGTTATAACGAATCTGTGTAATTTTCTAGTTCTTGCAGTATTTTATTAATAAATATTTTATATTTTCCATATATTTATCATTTTCTCTAAATACACCTGCAAATATGGTCATTCGTTTAGGCGATCAAATGTTAAACAACAAACAGTGTCTCGGAAAGAATAACTTAATAATTGCATTATTTTCTGTCATTCACAAAATACTAAACAAATTTTAATGTTATTCTTTGATTTTTACAATATTGTGAAAAGTGTAATAAGATGTGAATGGGACTAGTGAATGCAATTCAGAGAGAAAGACAAAGTAGGATTTCCCCCTCCATGTAGCGAACCGTCATCGTCGGGGAGGGGGTGGAGCTGAGAGGGCGGCTTCATCATTCATTCATGTATCACCTTCATATCATTGCACGCCCTCTCAGCCGCTAATACCGCTACCGGACTCGCGGGTGGTTGGTTGGACTCGGGACGAGGCAGGTCTAGTGGACGTCTTCCTCCACTTGGGGAGGACGTGCACCACCCGGCCTAATGTTGTGTGCGTCCAGTGTTTGTGTTGTCTGGCGTGTTTAGTCTTTGAAAATAGTAAAAAAAAATCACAAAAGAAATCAAAAACTCTAAAAAAAACGAATACAATTAAAAAAATACAAAAAATCCGCACGTTTTGTTTTGTTCTTCCTGGGCTGGTGGGGATCTATCCTTTTGTTAACCAGGTATCTTTTCTTTTGTTTCACCTCTTCATTTTCCGGGGCCACGCGTTTTTGTCGATGGGAATGGTTTTCTTGCACTTCCATTCCCCTTGACCACGTTGGCCCCACGCTGATCCTAAGGTGTTGGGCGTGCTGAAGGGATTGCCAGGGGGTTGGCGTTAGTTCCCCTGTTAACGCCCCGGTGTGACCTCACACCCTTTTTTCCTTTATAAATGTTTACAAAAATTCTTTTCTTATGGGTAAAAAACTTTCATAACTGAACCGGGCTCTCCCTCCCGGAAGAAGCGCCAACAAAATGATAGTGAAATTCAGGAACAGACAAGTATCGCGACCCCTCTTGTCCGATATCTTGTAATTAAAGAGAAAGAAGTTGAAAGTGCAAGTACTGAGGAAAACCGTCCGAGTGCTATTAAGGGCGCTCATCAATAAAGTAATCAATAAAGTAATTACTTATCAAGCCGGGCAGGTTAAAGACACAAAGAAACTTCGGAATGGCACTTTATTGGTGGAAAAGACAGACGAGAGGCAAACGGCGAAGTTACTTAAGTTAACTGCCATTGGACCGGTGAAATTGACAGTCGAACCGCATCGTATGCTGAACGTTTCAAGAGGGGTGATATTGTGTTGGGATCTCCTCAATGCCACCGAAGAGGAGATCAAGTCAGAATTAGCGGACCAACACGTTGTAGAGGTAGCTCGAATCAAAAGTAAGAAGTCAGGTGAATTTGTCGCTACTCAGTCACTGATTCTTACTTTTAGTCTGCCCACGCTTCCGGAGTCTGTGAAAGCTGGTTACTATCGCTTAAAAGTTCGGCTTTACATACCTAGTCCTCTGCGCTGCTTTAAATTTCAACATTTTGGGCACACCAGCACGTCGTGTAATGCGAGTGCTGCTCTTTGTGCGATTTGTGGCCAGGGTAGTCATGGTGTGGAACCCTGTAACGCGACCACGCCCTTCTGTGTGAACTGCAAGGGAGAGCATTCTGCTTGGTCTCCGGATTGTCCAGCTTATCAGCGCGAGAGGCGTATCCGAGAACTCATGGTAGTCGACAATATTTCTGCTACAGACACGAAGCGTCGATTGAAAGAAAGCCTTCCTTCCTCGCTTTCTGTTCCCTTCGCTATTGTCGCTGCTATTTATCGGAAAACTGTAGCTACACAGACCGTCGACGGTTCCACCCAAACGGATTTGGTCCCAAAGCGTAGTTGTGAATCGAAGACACCAGTTGCAAAGATCACTTCTTAAGACCACCGTTGCAACAAGGAGCGAACATCCCAAGCCTCCAGCTGTAACGCCGACTGAACGTCCGAAACCTCTTCGTGTTACTGTTAGTGGTGGTCTTCGGCGCACTCCAGCCCATCGCCGATCACCTTACATGGCTGGTCTGAAACTTAGTCAGCATATCCGCAGGTTGAACGACACGGTTCTCTCTCCGAAGAGACCGAAATCTACTCCAGTTCGTAAGCTACCTGCAGCTTCTCTGAAGTCTGACATGGTGGAGGACGAACTCATGGATACTGAGTGGGCTGTGATTGGACCGCGTGGTAAAGTTCGCCTTAAACGTTGATTTCTTCCAGTATGGCGCTTCTTCAGTGGAACCTGAATGGCTTCTGTAGTCACCATGAGGAATTGCTACAACTGGTCTCCGACCACTCACCAGTTGTCGTCTGCTTGGAAGAAACCCATTTTAAGCCTATCCAGTCCTTCCTTCTTTCTGGGTACACTATGTACAGATGGGACAAGTCAGATGGTGGTCACGCTGCTGGCGGCGTGGCCGTATCCGTCTCTGATTCGGTTTATTCTCGGGAGATTTACCTAGTCTCCCGCCTGCAAGCACTTGCGGTGGGAGTATACTTCTCTCGCCCGCTTACAGTTTGTTCATTGTACATTCCTCATTCAGAAGCCTTTAGCACCGCCGATCTGCTTGAGCTCTTCCATCAATTTGAGCCGCCAGTCTTTCTTGTAGGTGACCTTAATGCATATAATCGCTTGTGGGGCTCTATCCGCACTTACGGTCGTGGCCGTCAGGTAACGGAATTTCTTGAGGAGAGTGGCTTGCTTATCCTTAATGATGGCAGTCCTACTCATTTTTCCACTGCCCATGGCACATATTCTTGTATCGACCTCTCCATGTGCAGTGCTCGTCTCTTGATCTCATTGACATGGCGAGTGCATCCCGATCTCTGTGGCAGTGATCACTTCCCGTTGTTTGTTGAAGGTATCCCTGTTACTCCTCCTTTACCTCTCCGCCGCTTCAATTTGAAGCGTGCTGACTGGCGTAAATTCCGTGAGCTCAGTGAGTTTCATTGTCGTGATGATCTTCCTGTCGCTGTTGTGGCAGAGGCTTTTGAGCAGACTGTTCTTGATGCTGCTCATAGTTCCATTCCAGAATGCGGTGGCGACATGTTCCACGGTGGTCTCCGGAAATCCGTGAGGCTATCCTGGCTCGCCGGCACGCTCTTGCCATTTTTAATCGTCATCCCACTGCCGACAATCTGCAGCGTTTCCGCATTGTACGTGCTCGAGCTAGACGTCTTATCAAGCTTTCGAAGCGCCAACACTGGATGAATTACGTTTCGTCCATCAATAGTCGCACAGCGATGTCCACTGTGTGGCGTCGGGTCCGCTCTCTTAATGGCAATACTCCTACCGTTAATGTTCCTGCTTTGTCTGTGAATGGTGTCTTAGTTACTCATACTCACCCTTCGGAGATAGCACACAATTTGGGCCAGTATTTTGCATCTATCTCTGAGTCTGAACATTATCCTCCAGCATTCGTTCCCATTAGGGCGCGTTTAGAGCGGAACCCGTTAAGCTTCCGTACCGCCAACAGCGAAGATTACAATGCTCCTTTCACCCTCGTTGAAATTGATTCTGCTCTTCGTGAATCATCCAATACTGCTCCAGGGCTCGATCGTATACCCTACAAGATGTTGCGCAACCTCCCCCGCGATACACAGCTTGCTCTCTTGCAACTGTATAATCGCCTCTGGGTCGAGGAATTTTTTCCACCGGCTTGGTGTAAGGCTCTCGTTCTTCCTATCATGAAGCCAGGTAAAGTCGCCACTAGCCCCACTAGCTACATACCCATTGCTCTCACGAGCTGCATCTTTAAGCTGTTTGAACGCATGGTCAACAAGCGCCTGGTGTGGTATTTGGAATCTAATTCACTTCTGAGCATGCCTCAAAGTGGATTTCGTCGTTTCCGATCCACTACAGACAATTTCGCTTATCTTGAGGGTCAAATTCAAGACGCCTTTCTCAATGGCAAACATCTTCTAGCTATATTTTTTGATTTAGAGAAGGCATATGACACCACATGGCGTTACGGAATCATAAAACAATTTTATGACTGGAGTCTCCGTGGGCATATGGCGCACTTTATCTCGAATTTTCTTCACGAGCGACACTTTAGAGTACGTGTGTGATCTAATCTCTCAGAGCGCTTTGTGCAAGAAAATGTTGTTCCACAAGTTAGTGTCCTTAGTGTCACGTTGTTTGCTGTCGCCGTCAACAGCATTCTTTCAGAGATCCAGGCTCCTGTCTCTGGTTTGCTTTATGTTGCCGATTTTGTAATGTTCTCTCGCTCCCGCCAATTTCGTGGCATTACTCGACAGCTTCAGCTGACTCAATCGTCTTGTTCCCTGGTCGGAATGAGACTGGATTTCGCTTTTCAATCGAAAAATCCCAATGTGTTCACTTCTGCCGGCAGCGTACCTGCATTGTTGACACGGACTTATACCTCGATGGCACCCGTTTGTCATTCGTAGATACAGTCCGTTTCATGGGTCTGGTCTTTGACCGTCGCTTGTCGTGGGCACCACATATACGGAATCTTAAATACTCTTGTCTTCGAGCTCTGAATCTCCTTTGTGTCGTTTCTCACGGAACATGTGTTGCTGATCGTACTGTTCTGCTTCGTTTGTACCGTAGTCTAATTTGGTCCAAGTTAGACTATGGCTGTATTCCCTATGGATCTGCTCGTGATTCCTTGTTGCGCCAACTTGATACTGTGCATCACCTGGGCATTCGTATTGCTACTGGCGCCTACCGCACTAGCCCTGTCGCCAGCCTGTATGCTGAGGCCAGTGAACCTTCGTTATCATATCGTCGCAGTAGACTACTTCTTAATTATTCTGCACATGTGCGTTGTATTCCAGACAACCCGTGTAGACCATGTCCTCGTAGAGGTCGAATATAGGAGCGCTATGCTGCACGTCCTCGCTCTACACGTTCATGGTAGATCCCTGCGTGTGAGAGTTTTGTTGCCGACAATTTCGTGTGGGCCTCTTTTTCGTTGGTTCACTTTCGTTGGTTGGCATTCGAAACAGCAGACTAGTTCCCAGGTGTACCAGCAAAAGTTGGCCGCGCTGTTCGATCAGTACCCCGATTTTAATGTGTTCTTTACGGACGGTTCTAAGAATGAGGATTTTGTAGGCTGTGCCTTTGTCACCGACGAAGGAAGCTCAGAATTCCATTTGCATCGCCTGTGTTCCGTGTTCACTGCTGAATTAACTGCAGTTAAGCTTGCATTAGAACACGCTCTCACGCTTTCATTACGTATTGTGCTTATTTGCACCGATTCTCAGAGCGTAATTTTTGAGTCTACAGAATGTCTTCACCATGCACTCTGTCGTGCAGGACATTCTTGTGAAATACCATGAATTGTAGTAACAGGGTTGTGTCGTCGTTGTCTGGTGGGTGCCTGGTCATGTCGGCATTCGGGGAAACGAACGTGCTGACACAGTGGCCAAGAACGCCTCATTGGCAGGGGTTGCATTGGAGCATAGCCTTCCCTGCTCCGATCTTTAGCATCGTTTCTATTCTTTGTTGCGCTCTCACAGGCAAGCCGATTGGGACCAGGCTCTTGAGAATAAGTTACATGCAGTCAAGCTACTCCTAGGAGAATGACGTACGCCCTCGTGCCATCGTCGTCGAGATGAAGTGGTCCTGGCGCTTCTGCGTATCGGACACTCTCATCTGACGCATGGCTACTTGCTGCGGAGATTGAACATTCCGTACTGTGAGGAGTGTATAGTCCCGCTGAGTATTCAGCACATTCTTGTTGAATATCCTGAATACTCAGCTCTCAGAGAACGTTTCGGATTTCCTTCTGTTCTTACCCGCGCTTCAAGTGATATAGTTCGCCGGGTACTTGACTTTGTTAAAGCTTCTGGGGTTGCTCATGTTCTCTGAGCTGTTTTAGTGTGTTGCCGCGTTTTACTGCTGCTAAATTTTTAATTTATGTTCGCTTTTATTGTTATATATATATAGTTCTTGTTACCTGTTTTACTTTATTTATTCTTTTATTTTCTCTTTTTCGTTTTCTGCTTTTATTTAGCAGCACCTTTGTTTATTGCGCTCTGGTTTTTTAACCTGTTTTTCTTTACATCTTCTAATCGGGAGCAACCGTGTAAATCCTCACGGGGACATATAACCTTGATGCTGACGTCTCCATTAAACCCCCTATTCAATCAATCAATCTCTCGTGCAGGACATTCTTGTGAGATGCCATCAATTGCAGCAACAAGATTGTGTCATCGTTGTCTGCTGGGTGCCGGATCTTGTCGGCATCTGGGGAAACGAACGTGGTGACACAGCTGCCAAGAACGCCGCCTTGGCCGGGGTTGCGCTGGAGCATAGCCTTCCTTGCTCCGATCTTCATTCGTATTTTCACATATTGATGCGCTCTCATTGGGAAGCCGATTGGGACCAGGCCATTGAGAATAAATTACACGCAGTCAAACCATTGTCTAGGAGAGCAATTATTGGAAAAAGTTTTAAGGTTGTTGCAAGAGAAAGGTTTATTAAATTTATGAACAAAGAAATTTACCTGTTTTTCAAATAAGATATCATATTTAGGCTTTATTATTGAAAATGGGAAAATGTAGATGGACCCTTCAAGGTTGAAAGTTATTAGAAAGTTACCTGCTCCAAAGACAAAAAAGATTAATTTCTTTATCTTGTTTTTTACAATATTATGCGAAGTTCGTCCAGCAGTTCCATGAGCTTATGGAACCCATTGAATGTTTAAGGGCGGCTTCTGCTGAATTTGTTTGGGAACAGGAACAACAAAAGGAATTAGAAGATATAACGGAATTATTTGCCAATCATGTAATGTTAAAACTACCCGATTTAAATAAGTTTATTGCCAATACAGATAGCAGTCTTAAAAGTTTAGGGGGAGTCCTACAACAATATGATGATAATAATAACTTAGTCCCTGTAGCATTCTATAGTAGGAGACTAAAGAAACATGACTTAAATAAACCGATGTACTTGCCAGAAATGTTAGCGGCTAAAGAAAGTATTGAACGATTCAGCACTTTCTTGCATAAACCTTTTGAATTAAGAATGGATCATTCTGGACTTGTGTATGCCTTGAGGAATATGAGAAGGGTTAAACGTTATGGATTATTGTTATATAGATTATTTGCATTTCCTTTTGAGGTAAAATCTATATCCTCTAATATGAATATAACAGCAGATTTTATTTCATGGGATCAGAATAATTTTGAGAAAATGGTTAGATAGATAGATAGATAGAATAGGGGGGTTAATGGGGACGTCAGCAACGAGGCTATATGTCCCCGTCACGATAAACAGGTTTGCTCAGAATTGTAAAAAAAAAAAAGAACAGGCTAAAAATAAAAGTGTTCAAGGAACCAAAGGGCTGCTAAATAAGAAAACGAAAAGCTTAAACAAAAAACGAGAATAAAAGAATAAATAAGATAAAATAGATAACAGTAACAATATATAGAAAACAATAAAACGTGATAAATATAAAAAATTAGCAGCAATAAAATAGTAGCAACACACTAAAAGAGCTCAGAGAACGTGAGCAACCCCAGAAGCACGAATAAACGCAAGAACCCGGCTAACTATATCACTGTCATCCCCCAACGCACGGGCAAGAAGACAAGGCAGTCTATAACGTTCTCTGACATCTGAGTATTCAGGAGATTCAACGAGAATATGCTGAATACTCAGGGGGACAATACACTCTTCACAGTACGGACGGTCCATGCCACGCAGCAGATAACCATGCGTTAGATGAGAGTGTCCGATACGCAAGTGCGCCAGGAGCACTTCATCTCTACGATTCAAGCGTGAAGACGTTCGCCAATTACCTAGAAAGGACTTAATGGCGTGAAGTTTATTTTCATTTGCCTGGTCCCAAACTACTTGCCAGTGAGTGCGCATCAAGCTGGAAAAATGACAACAAATATCATAGCACGGAAGGCTATGCTCCAAAGCAACACCAGCCAAGGCGGTGTGCTTGGCAGCTGTGTCAGCACGTTCGTTTCCCCGAATGCCGACATGACCAGGCACCCAGCAGACAACGACGACACGACACTGTGGCTGTAATTGATGGCACCTCACGAGAATGTCCTGAACGAGAGAGTGCGTAGTGAAGACATTCTGTAAGCTAAGAACGACAGACTGTGAGTCGGTGCAGATAAGCACACGACGTAATGAAAGCGTGAAGGCATGGTCCAAGGCAAGTTGAATTGCAGTCAATTCAGCAGTGAACACGGAACACAGGCGATGCAAATGGAATTCTGAGCTGCCCTCGTCGGTGACAAAGGCACAGCCTACAGAATCCCCATCCTTAGAACCGTCCGTAAAGAACACACAAAAATCGGGGTACTGATCTAACAGTGCGGGAAACTTCTGCCGATACACATGAGAACTAGTCTGCTGTTTGGAATGCAGAGACAAACGTAAATCATAGCAAGGTAGACAAAGAATCCACGGTGGAATAGCACAAAGGTGAACCAATGAAAGAGAGGGCCACACAAAATCGGCGCCAAGGAAACTCTCACACGCATGGATGTACCAGGGACGTGTAGTGCGTGGACGTGCAGCATAGCGCTCGTATATCTGACCACCACGGAGACATGGTCGACACGGGTGGTCTGGAATACAACGCACATGCGCAGAATAATGAAGAAGTAGTATGTTGCGACGATGCGCTAACGAAGGTTCATTGGCTTCAACATACAGACTGACAACGGGACTAGTTCGATAGGCGCCAGTAGCAATACGAAGACCCAAGTGATGCACTGTGTCAAGTTGTCGTAACAGAGAAGCACGAGCAGACTGATAGGCGATACAGCCATAGTCTAACTCGGACCGAATTAGACTACGGTACAAACGAAGCAGAACAGTACGATCAGCACCACACATGCGGTGGGAGAGGACACGAAGGATATTCAGAGCTCGAAGACAAGAGTATTTAAGATTTCGAATATGCGGTGCCCACGACAATCGACGGTCAAAGACCAGACCCAAAAAACGGTCTGTACCAACGAAGGACAAACGGGTGCCATCGAGGTACAAGTCCGGGTCAACAATGCAAGTACGCTGCCGGCAGAAGTGAACACATTGGGATTTCTCGGTGGAAAAGCGAAATCCAGTCTCATTCGACCAGCGAACAAGGCGATTGAGAGTCAGTTGAAGCTGTCGAGTAACGCCGCGAAGATGACGGGAGCGACAGAAAATTACAAGGTCGTCAACATAAAGCAAACCAGACAGAGGAGCCTGGATCTCCGAAAGAACGCTGTTGACGGCGACAGCAAACAACGTGACACTAAGGACACTTCCTTGTGGAACACAATTTTCTTGTACACAGCGCTCTGAGAGATTAGATCCCACACGCACTCTAAAATGTCACTCGTGAAGAAAATTCGAGATAAAGTGGGCCATATGCCCACGGAGACCCCAGTCATATAACTGTTTTATGATTCCGTAACGCCATGTGGTGTCATACGCCTTCTCTAAATCAAAAAATATAGCAACAAGATGTTCGCCGTTGAGAAAGGCGTCTTGAATGTGACCCTCGAGATAAGCAAGATTGTTTGTAGTGGATCGGAAACGACGGAATCCACTTTGATGCTTGCTCAGAAGTGAATTGGATTCCAAATACCACACCAGGCGCTTGTTGACCATGCGTTCAAACAGCTTACAGACGCAGCTCTTGAGAGCAATGGGTATGTAGCTCGTGGGGCTACTTGCGACTTTGCCTGGCTTCATGATAGGAAGAACGAGAGCCTCACGCCAAGCCGGTGGAAAAAATTCCTCGACCCAGAGGCGATTATGCAGTTGCAAGAGAGCAAACTGTGTATCGCGGGGGAGGTTGCGCAACATTTCGTAGGGTATACGATCAAGACCTGGAGCAGTATTGGATGATTCACGAAGAGCAGAATCAAATTCAACGAGGGTGAAAGGAGCATTGTAATCTTCGCTGTTGGCGGTACGGAAGTTTCACGGGTTCCGCTCTAAACGCGCCCTAATGGGGATGAATGCTGGAGGATAATATTCACACTCAGAGACAGATGCAAAATACTGGCCCAAATTGTGTGCTATCTCCGAAGGGTGAGTAACTAAGACACCATTCACAGACAAAGCAGGAACATCAACAGTAGGAGTATTGCCATTAAGAGAGCGGACCCGACGCCACACAGTGGACATTGCTGTGCGACCATTAATGGACGAAACGTAATTCATCCAGCTTTGGTGCTTCGAAAGTTTGATAAGACGTCTCGCTCGAGCACGTAGAATGCGGAAACGCTGCAGATTTTCGTCAGTTGGATGACGATTGAAAGTGACAAGAGCGTGTCGACGAGCCAGAAGAGCCTCACGGATTTCCGCAGACCACCATGGAACACGCCGGCGGGAAACGTCACCACCCCATTCTGGAAGGGAACCATGATCAACATCAAGAACAGTCTGCTCAAAAGTCTCTGCCAAAACAGCTACAGGGAGATCATCACGACAATGAAACTCACTGAGCTCACGGAATTTACGCCAGTCAGCACGCTTCAAATTGAAGCGGCGGAGAGGAAAAGGAGGAGTAACGGGGAGACCTTCAACAAACAACGGGAAGTGATCACTGCCACAAAGGTCGGGATGCACTCGCCATGTCAATGAGGTCAAGAGACCAGCACTGCACATGGAGAGGTCGATACTAGAATATGTGCCATGGGCAGTGGAAAACTGAGTAGGACTGCCATCATTAAGGATAAGCAAGCCACTCTCCTCAAGAAATTCCGTTACCTGACGGCCACGACCATCAGTGCGGACAGAGCCCCGCAAGCGATGATAGGCATTAAGGTCTCCTACAACCAAGACTGGCGGCTCGAGCTGATGGAAGAGCTGAATCAGATCAGCGGTGCTAAAGGCTTCTGAATGAGGAATGTACAATGAACAAACTGTAAGCGGGCGAGAGAAGTATACTCGCACCGCAACTGCTTGCAGGCGGGAAACGAGGTGAATCTCCCGATAATAAAACGAGAGACGCATACGGCCACGCCGCCAGCAGCGTGACCAGCATCTGACTTATCACATCTGTACATAGTGTACCCAGAAAAAAGGAAGGACTGGGTAGGCTTAAAATGCGTTGCTTGCAAGCAGACAGCAACTGGCGAGTGGTCGGAGACCAGTTGTATCAATTCCTCACGATGACTACAGAAGCCATTCAGATTCCACTGGAGAAGCGCCATACTGGAAGATGTCAACGTTTAAGGCGAACCTTCCCACGAGGACCAATAACAGCCCACTCAGAATCCATCAGTTCGTCCTCCACCATATCAGATTTCAGAGAAACTGCAGGTGGCTTACGAACTGGTGTATATTTTTTTCTCTTTGGAGTGAGAACCGTCTCGTTCAGCCGGCGAATATGTTGACTTAGTTTCAGGCCAGCGATATAAAGTGATCGGCGTTGGGCTGGAGTACGGCGAAGGCCTCTACTAACGGAAACCCGTGGGGTTCGGGGAAGTTCGCTTGTCGTTGCAACTGGAGTCTTGGAGTCGTCACAACTAGGCTCTGGTACAAAGTCGGTTTGTGTGGAAACGTCGGACGTCTGGGTTGCTACAGATTTCTTAGAACTTGCTGCAACAGTAGCGAATGGAACAGAAAGCGAGGAAGGAAGGCTTTCTTTCAAACGACGCTTAGCATCAGCAGCAGAAATCTTGTCAACAACCATGAGCTCCCGGATACGCTTCTCGCGCTGAAAGGCTGGAAAATCCCGAGACCAAGCTGAATGCTCACCCTTGCAGTTGACACAGAAGGGCTTCGTTGCTTTACAGGGATCCGCACCATGACTAGCCTGTCCACAATTGGCACAAAGTGCAGCACTCGCGTTGCACGAGGTGCTGGTGTGCCCAAAATGTTGACATTTATAGCAGCGCAAAGGACTAGGTATATAAGGCCGAACTTTCAATCGATAGTAACAAGCCTTTACATACTCCGGAAGCGTTGGCAAACTGAAAGTAAGAATCAGTGACTGGGTAGCAACGAGTTCACCTGACTTCTTACTTTTTATGCGAGCTACATTTATGACATGTTGGTCCGCTAACTCGGATTTAATTTCCTCCTCGGTGGCATTGAGGAGATCCCAACACGATATCACCCCTCGAGAAACGTTCAGTAGACGATGGGGTTCTACTGACACATTCACTGGTCCAATACTTGTTAACTTCAGTAGCTTCGCAGTTTTCTTCTCATCCAGCGTTTCCACCAATAGTGTGCCATTCCTCAATTTCTTAATGTCTTTAACCTGTCCGGCGTGGTAAGTAATAACTTTATGAATAACAAAGGGGGATAAGCCCTTAATAGCACTCGGACGGTTTTCATCAGAAGCGGCACAATCATCTTTATCTTTAATTACAATATATCGTACGACGGGCGCGGCGATACTTGTCTTTTCCACAATTTCAGTTTCACATGATTTGGGCTTCTTCCGTGAGGGAGAGCCCGGAGCAGATTTTAAAGTTTGTGTACCCATAAAAAGAGGATGATATATAAACATTGAAAAAGGAAAAAAGGGTGTGAGGTCACACCGGGGCGTTAACAGGGGAACTAACGCTACCCCCTGGCAATCCCTTCAGCACGCCCAACACTTTAGGATCAGCGTGGGGCCGACGCGGTCAAGGGGAATGGAATGCAAAGAAAAACCATTCCCGTCGACAAAAACGCGTGGCCCCGGAAAAACAACAAGAGAAACAAAGGAAACCTGGTAAACAAAAAGATAAGACCCCCACCAGCCCAGGAAAAACAAAACAAAAAGGTGCGGATTTTTTTGGATTTTGAATTTTTTTGTTTTTTATATTATTTTGAGTTTTGCGATTTTTTTTTGTTTGTTTTTATGTTTTCAAGGACTCAACACGCCGGACAACACAAACACTGGACGCAGACAACATTAGGCCGGGTGGGTGGAGGAAGACGGCCACGAGACCTGCCTCTTCCCGACTCCCACCAACCACCCGCGAGTCCGGTAGCGGTATTAGCGGCTGAGAGGGCGTGCAAGGATATGAAGATGAGGGGTGATACATGAATGAAAGATGAAGGCGCCCTCTCAGCTCCACACCCTCCCCGACGATGACGGTCCGCTACATGGAGGGGGTTTGAGAAAATGGAAACTGAACTTTCCCACTCCGAACAGGTAAATAACTATTGTCTTCCAATAACCTTTGGAATATGCCTTTTGCCAATATATCAATTAAAGAACATAAATTAAAGGACCCTGAATTAGGTATTATTATTAGGGAATTAAGAGCAAAAAGGGAAGTAGAAGGATATAAATTAATACAAGGAATATTATATAAGAAAAGAAGAGCCATAAGAAATCCATACAAAGTATGTTTACCCAAGGAATTAGTTCCTAGTATAATAGAATTCTTTCATTCAAATATTTTGCCAGGTTCTCATGCTTGTATAAATAAAACTATTGCTAAGATCTGTGCTCGTTTTACATGGAATGGGATATTGAAAGAAATAAGAGAATACGTATCCACTTGTTCAGATTGTCAACTAAATAAGAGCCATAATAGATAACCAACTGGAAAGTTAGTTTCTCAGTATGAGAATGTAGTTAATGGACTCTGGGCGGTAGATTTACTAGGTCCACTAGTAGAAAGTAAGTCAGGATGTTACTGTTTGATTGTTGTAGATTCATTTTCTAAAAGAGTATTTTTAGAACCAATTAAGGTCTTGTCTTCACAAAGTGTGATTAATAAGTTATATAAATTAATGTGTAGAAATGGATTTATTTTTAGAATATGTAATGGTAATCATTCCATATTTACATCAGCTAAATTTAAACATTTTCTTTATGCTAATGATATTAAGGATATTAGTATAACCCCTTATCACCCGGCTTCTAATCCTAGTGAAAAATACGTCTCAACTATAAAAAAATTCATTAAGAATATATTTTGGAAAGAAACAAAGCTCATGGGATAAAGGATTGTGGGAAATTGAATTCTCTGTAAATAATGCAATCCATGAAGATACGAAATGCAGTCCTATGGATTTAGTTTTTAATTATAATATTGGTAATCCACTGGACATTAAGTGGGAAATAAGTATGTTGGACTTGAATCCTAGGGATCCAGAGGTATGGAACCGAGCTTTACATAACATGGAACGAGCATGGCAACGTAAAAGAAAGTAAACAATCAACGCCGGCTAGATAATGATTATAATGTGGGTGACAAGGTATTAATTAAATCACAAGCATTGCCATCATTGAAAAATAAAAGAACAAGATCTTTATGTGCGAAATAGTGTGGACCATTCGAGATCCAGTTTCCTGGGAAGGAATGCCATAAGAGTAGTTAATGTAGATAATCCCAGAGATATACGTAAGAGTCATGTTAGTTTAACAAAAAAGTATAGAGAAAGGAGAGGAAATGCATTATAAATATTAAATGTATTAAGCATATTTCTTGTCGATATTCCCAATTGAAGAATTATTATAGAAAAATTATTATAGAAATAATTAGTCAGCATTATAAAAAACATATTACAAACCATCTAGTCAGATGGAAATTATATTAAGTAGAGATAATATATTAAATTGTTTTAAAAATAATTTTAATGTGTTTCTAATATATGTTTTTGTTAGTGTTCCAGATCTGGATGTCTTGTATCTATGTCCCGAAAATGTTTGCAAAAATTGTATTAGTCCAAATTCTGTCACGGAAAATTTAATGGAATATATGCACAACCTGATGTAACGAGGCTCAAGTTTGATTTGAAACAAGATGGTGCTGTACATGATGAGTATTATAAAATATTTTTACTGTTACTGAAATTAATTTGAAATGAATGAATGAATGAATGAATGATTAGGGGGGGGGTAATGGGGACGTCAGCAGCTAGGCTATATGTCCCCGTCACGATGAACACGGTTGCTCTGAATTAAAACATGGGAAGAAAAGGCTAAAAGAAGAAAAAAACAAAACTGGTGCTAAAGAAGAGAAAATAAAAGATAAATAAAATAGGAAAATAGAAAATAAAACAATAAATAAATTAAAATATATAACAATAACAATATATAACAACACAATAAAAGCTAACAGAAGGTAAAATTGCAGCAGCAATAAAACAGTGGAAACACACTAAAACAGCTCAGAGAACGTGAGCAACCCCTGAAGCATTAACAAACTCAAGTACCCGGCGAACCATAACACTTGAATCCCACAAAGCACGGGCAAGAGCAGAAGGCAATGTGAAACGTTCTCTGAGATCTGAGTATTCAGGACATTCGACAAGAATGTGCTGAATACTCAGGGGGACTATACACTCGTCACAATACGGACGGTTCAGCCTCCGCAGCAAGTAACTGTGCGTCAGATGAGAGTGTCCGATACGCAAACGCGCCAGGAGCACTTCATCTCGACGACGAGCGGACGAGGAGGGACGCCACTCTCCGAGGAGTGGCTTTACTGCGTGCAATTTATTGTCAACGGCCTGGTCCCAATCTGCTTGCCAGTGAGAGCGCATCAAGATAGAAAAATACGAATGAAGATCGGAGCAGGGAAGGCTATGCTCCAGTGCAACCCCGGCCAAGGCGGCGTGCTTGGCAGCTGTATCAGCAAGTTCGTTTCCCCGGATGCCGACATGACCCGGCACCCAGCAGACAACGACGACACAGCCCTTTTGCTGCAAGTGATGGCATCTCACAAGAATGTCCTGCACGAGAGAGTTCATACTGAAGACATTCTGTAGACTCAGAACCACACTCTGAGAGTCGGTGCAAACAAGCACACGACGTAACGAAAGCGTGAGAGCGTGGTCTAAGGCAAGCTTAAGAGCAGTCAATTCTGCAGTGAACACGGAACACAGGCGATGCAAATGGAATTCTGAGCTGCCCTGGTCCGTGACAAAGGCACAGCCTACAGAATCCCCATCCTTAGAACCGTCCGTAAAAAACACACTAAAATCGGGGTAATGATCTAACAGTGCGGCAAACTCTTGCTGGTACACCTGGGAACTAGTTTGCTGTTTCGAATGCAGAGACAAACGTAAATCATGCCGAAGTAGACGAAGCAGCCATGGTGGAATAGCACAAAAGCGAACCAAAGAAAGAGAGGGCCACACAAAATCGTCGGCAAGAAAGCTCTCGCACGCACGGATGTACCATGGACGTGTAGAGCGAGGACGTGCAGCATAGCGCTCGTATATCCGACCACCACGGAGACATGGTCTACACGGGTGGTCTGGAATACAACGCACATGCGCAGAATAATTAAGGAGTAGTCTACTGCGACGATATACTAACGAAGGTTCATTGGCTTCAGCATACAGGCTGGTGACGGGACTAGTTCAGTAGGCGCCAGTAGCAAGACGAATACCCAGGTGATGCAGTGTGTCAAGTTGTCGTAACAGAGAAGCACGAGCAGAACCATAGACAATACAGCCATAGTCTAACTTGGACCGAATTAGACTACGGTACAAACGAAGTAGAACAGTACGATCAGCACCCCACGTGCGGTGGGAAAGGACACGAAGGAGATTCAGAGCTCGAAAACAAGACTATTTAAGATTCCGTACATGTGGTGCCCACGACAAGCGACGGTCAAACACCAGACCCAAGAAACGGACTGTATCAACGAATGACAAACGGGTGCCATCGAGGTACAAGTCCGGGTTAACAACGCACGTACGCTGCCGGCAGAAGTGAACACATTGGGATTTCTCGGTGGAAAAGCGGAATCCAGTCTTATTCGACCAGCGAACGAGACGATCGAGAGTCAGTTGAAGCTGTCGAGTAATGCCGCGAAAGTGGCGGGAGCGACAGAAAATGACAAGATCGTCAACATAAAGCAGACCAGACACCGGAGCCTGGATCTGCGAAAGAACGCTGTTGACTGCGACAGCAAACAACGTGACACTAAGGACACTGCCTTGTGGAACACCATTTTCTTGTACAAAGCGCTCTGAAAGACTAGATCCCACACGCACTCTAAAGTGTCGCTCGTGAAGAAAATTCGTGATAAATTGGGCCATATGCCCTCGAGGACCCCAGTCATATAATTGTTTTAAGATACCGTAACGCCAGGTGGTGTCATAGGATTTCTCTAAATCAAAAAATATAGCCACAAGATGTTCTGCGTTGAGGAAGGCATCTTGAATTTGACCCTCAAGATAAGCAAGGTTGTCAATAGTTGAACGGAAGCGACGAAAGCCACTTTGAAACTTGCTCAAAAAAGAATGCGATTCCAAATACCACACCAGGCGCTTATTGACCATTCGCTCCAGAAGCTTACAGACACAGCTCGTGAGAGCAATGGGTCTGTAGCTCGTGGGGCTAGTTGCGGCTTTCCCTGGCTTTAAGATAGGAAGAACAAGTGCCTCACACCAAGCAGGTGGAAAAAAAATCCTCAACCCAGAGGCGATTATACAGCTGCAATAAGGCAAGCTGAGTGTCGTGAGAGAGGTTGCGCAACATATCATAGGAAATACGGTCAAGCCCGGGAGCGGTGTTGAACGATTCGCGGAGCGCAGATTCGAACTCAACGGGCGTAAAAGGAGCATTATAATCCTCACTGTTGGCGGTACAGAAATTTAACGGGTTTCGCTCTAGCTGAGGACGTGAACGAGCAAAGGCTGGTGGTTAGTGATCCGACTCAGAGATACTGGCCAAGTGGTCATTCAAGATATTAGCGATCTCTGAGGAATTGGTCTCGAGAACACCATTCACGTTAATAGCTGGCACATTAAGTGAAGAAGAATAGCCGTTTAAGGAGCGAACCCGATGCCACACAGTAGACATAGGCGTGCGACTACTGAGTGACGAAACGTAATTCTTCCAGCTTTGGCGCTTCGAGAGCTTTACCAGACGTCGAGCACGAGCACGCAGAATGCGGAACTGCTGAAGATTTTCGTTTGTTGGATGACGATTAAAAGTGGCAAGAGCACGCCGACCAGCCTGGATAGCCTCACGGAGTTCCGCAGACCACCAAGGAACACGCCGGCGGGGAACGTTGTCACCGCATTCTGGAATGGAACCATGAGCAGCATCAAGAACAGTCTGCTCAAAAGCCTCAGCCACAACAGCGACAGGGAGATCATCACGACAATGAAACTCACTGCGCTCACGGAACTTACGCCAGTCAGCACGCTTCAGATTGAAGCGGCGGAGAGGAAAAGCGTGTGTAACAGGAAGACCGTCAACAAATAACGGGAAGTGGTCACTGCCACAAAGATCGGGATGCACTCTCCATGTCAATGAAGTCAAGAGACCAGCACTGCACATGGAGAGGTCGATACAGGAATATGTGCCATGGGCAGTGGAGAAATGAGTAGGACTGCAATCATTAAGGATAAGCAAGCCACTCTCCTCGAGAAATTCAGTGACCTCGCGGCCACGACCGTCAGTACGGACAGAATCCCACAGACGGTGATAGGCATTAAGGTCTCCTACAAGCAGGACTGGCGGCTCAAGTTGATGGAAGAGCTGAAGCAGATCGGCGGTGCTAAAGGCTTCTGAATGAGGAATGTACAATGAACAAACTGTAAGCGAGCGAGAGAAGTATACTCGCACCGCAACTGCTTGCAGGCGGGAGACGAGGTGAATCTCCCGAGAATGAAAAGAATCAGAGACACAGACTGCCACGCCGCCAGCAGCGTGGTCACTATCAGGCTTATCACACCGATACGTAGTGTACACAGAAAGAAGGAACGACTGGGTAGGCTTAGAATGGGTTTCTTGCAAGCAGACGACAACTGGTGAGTGGTCGGAGACCAGTTGTATCAATTCCTCACGGCGAGTACAGAAGCCATTCAGGTTCCACTGAAGAAGCGCCATACTGGAAGAAATCAACGTTTAAGGCGAACTTTTCCACGCGGTCCAATCACAGCCCACTCAGTATCCATGCGTTCGTCCTCCACCATGTCAGACTTCAGAGAAGCTGCAGGTGGCTTACGAACTGGAGGAGATTTCGGTTTCTTCGGAGAGAGAACCGTGTCGTTCAACCTGCGGATATGCTGACTAAGTTTCAGGCCAGCCATGGAAGGTGATCGGCGATGGGCTGGAGTGCTCCGAAGACCACTACTAACAGTAACACGAGGAGTTTTCGGACGTTCACTCGGCGTTACAGCTGGAGGCTTGGGTTGTTCGCTCGTTGTTGCAACGGGGGTCTTAAGAACTTCGCTCATCTTTGCAACTGGGGTCTTTGAGTCAGAACTACGCTTTGGGGTCAAGTCCGTTTGGGTGGAAACGTCGACGGCCTGTGTAGCGACAGATTTCCGAGAAATAGCAGCGACAGTAGCGAAGGGAACAGAAAGCGAGGAAGGAAGGCTTTCTTTCAATCGACGCTTCGCATCTGTAGCAGAAATATTCTCGACGACCATAAGTTCTCGGATTCGCTTCTCGCGCTGATAAGCTGGACAATCCCGAGACCAAGCAGAATGCTCTCCCTTGCAGTAAACACAGAAGGGCTTGGTCGCTTTACAGGGTTCCGCACCATGACTACCCTGGCCACAATTCGCACAAAGAGCAGCACTCGCATTACACGAGGTGCTGGTGTGCCCAAAATGTTGACATTTAAAGCAGCGCAGAGGACTGGGTATGTAGGGCCGAACTTTTAAACGATAGTAACCAGCTTTTACAGACTCCGGAAGCGTTGGCAGACTAAAGGTAAGAATCAGTGACTGAGTACCGACAAGTTCACCTGACTTCTTACTTTTGATTCGAGCTACCTCTATAACGTGTTGGTCCGCTAATTCCGACTTGATCTCTTCGGTAGCATTGAGGAGATCCCAACACGATATCACCCCTCTTGAAACGTTCAGCATACGATGCGGTTCGACTGTCACGTTCACCGGTCCAATGGAAGTTAACTTAAGTAACTTCGCCGTTTGCTTCTCGTCTGTCGTTTCCACCAATAAAGTGCCATTTCGTACTTTCTTTATATCTTTAACCTGTCCGGCTTGATAAGTGATGACTTTATTAATTACAAAAGGGGATAAACCCTTAATAACACTAGGACGGTTTTCCTCGGTACTGGCGCTATCAACGTCTTTCTCTTTAACTACAAGATATCGGACAACAGGGGTCGCGATACTTGTCTGTTCCTCAATTTCACTATCTGTTTGTTTGGGCTTCTTCCGTGAGGGAGAGCCCGGTTCAGTTTGAAAAGTTTTTTTACCCATAAAAGGAAGATTTATTTGAAACATTTATAAAGAGAAACGGGTGTGAGGTCACACCGGGGCGTTAATAGGGGAACTAACGCTTCCCCCTGGCAATCCCTTCAGCACGCCCAACACCTTAGGATCAGCGTGGGGCCAACGCGGTAAAGGGGAATGGAAGTGCAAGAAAACCATTCCCGTCGACAAAAACGCGTGGCCCCGGAAAAAGAAGAAGGGAAACAAAACGAAAGAAACCTGTCCAACAAAAAGATAGACCCCCACCAGCCCGGGAAGAACAAAAGAAAGTAGGTGCGGATTTTTTTGTACTTTTATTTTTTATATATTTTTTTTGGCTTTTCATTTTAGGATTTTTTGATATTTGTTTTTTTTTTCTCAAAGACTCAACACGTCGGACAATACAAACACTGGACAAACACAACAGCAGGCCGGGTGGGTGCACGTCCTCCCCAAGTGGAGGAAGACGTCCACTAGACCTTCCTCTTCCCGACTCCCACCAACCACCCGCGAGTCCGGTAGCGGTATTCGCGGCTGAGAGGGCATGCAATGATATGAGGATGAGGTGTGATAAATGAATGACTGATGAAGCCGCCCTCTCAGCTTCACCCCCTCCCCGACGATGACGGTCCGCTACATGGAGGGGGTTGAAATGAAAGAGTATGATTACCTCCTGAAGATATATTTATATATATATATAAATGTTGAGAATTCATTCTGTAAAATTTTATGAATAGATAGGGACTATTAGTAACAATTTTTAACTAACTAGAGTAGTTGGGATAAATAGAATATTAGGTAGTGTGTTTGAATTTATGGGGATTTTTTTCTTTAGTTATTTTTAGTTTTGTATGTAGTGGATAGAGTGAGAGTGATGGTTAGTTTGAGTTGAATAATTAGCTGGTGGAAGTTAGTATTAATAGAGACCTAGAAAGATTAACAGAATCTATCTATTCAGAATTAAGTTTCGAATTAGAATACTATTAAATAAAAAGTTGTTACAACTTTTTATAGCCGGGAGGGCGATATTTATTACGTGTGATGATTTATCACACTATATATATATATATATATATATAAGTTAATATGGTCATTGTTATCCTAGAAGATTATGCTTTCAGTTCCTGAACCATAGGGTACTCGAGCGCCTCTAGTGGAAACCTCTGAACCACATACGTTCGAATGAGCTGCCGGTAGCCTGAGCAGCCATTCGAAACAATATGTCAAACTGGGCAAGGTTAATCCCTATTTGAATTGTGAATCTATAACGATGTTCATGGAAATTGTATAGTTTGAAAAGTTGCAGTGTTCAAAATCGAGAATATTGTGAAATTGATAATAGGGCAAGTCTTTACTTTGACTCAAACTGTGACTTTAATAGGTTCTTATAGGTTCAGTTACTTCCTAGAACTGTTTCTGCGTGAGTCACTTGTTGGAACTGTTCGTGCCTTTGGTGTGACGTCTTAGTTCATATTTTTCCCACTAGGTGTCTATGTACAGTCATATGGTAGTTTGTAAGTGTGATGTCACATGTTCTGTCTGCTTATATGTGTGTGCTATTGCTGGTGGCATGCGGGAAGCGCGTAATTGAATTTTCGTTTCATGGCGACGATCGAGTTAGCAAATGCAATTGAGAAACCGCTTCATGAATTTAATACAAAGAATTTGAACTTTTCGTTTTTAAATAAGTTTGTATTAGATTCGGATATTAACTCATATCGCTTTGCGGCACTATGTGGTTTAATTGAGTTAAAGAAAACATGTGATGGTTGTGGTCGAAGGCTGAAGTTACTTCCGAAGTATGGGAGAAGTGGGCGTTTATTGGTTTTCCTTGATTTTGATTTTTACGTCCCGTTCAGCAGCGAGGCTATATGAGACGTGGACCTACTGATTAACGTGGAATCCGAACCACATGAGCTCCCGCCGGGAATCGAACCCGGGTCTCCCACGCCAAAGGCGCGTACGCTAACCGCTTAGCCACGGAGGAGCTCATTCGTTTTCCTTGTTTGTAATAATAGCAAATGTGCTCGGTTTAATAAATCGACGTCTGTGCGGAAAAGAACATTTTCATTGTCACTTGGAGAGCGATATTTTCAATTTTTACGGCATGCTGGATAAGTCTATCATTAGCGGTGAGTGTTTTCATTTTTTTAATTTATATTATTTTTATTCTTGATTTGTTTTCCGTTTCTAAATTAGGTTTATAGTAGTGGTTTTTATTATTTATTGTTGTTTTTATGGTACTTGAGGGGCGGTTTGGGGGGCGGTAGCCCCATTAGGTCTCAAAATTGATAGTCACCGCTTCACCTAAATTGATGTTTAGTAACATTTTGGCCCTTGTACTTACAGTATAATTCTTAACATCGTATAGTAACATTTTGACCCTTGTACTTATAGTATAATTCTTAACATCGTACATTACTTTCACTCTGTTAGTAACTGTAAGCGATTCATCTGATCCGGTTCCGGGAGCAGTTCAGGAATGATTCCTAAACTGCTCCGGGAACCGGATCAGGTGAATCGGTTGAAGTCACTTTTTGAGTCAAAGTAAAAATTTGCCGATAATAATTATTAAAATTAAAATCAACCAATTTATTTGTTTGAATTTTCGAAAATTTCTACATTTGTTGTGAATTTATATTCGGGTTATAAGAGGCGGATCGAAAAACTCTTCCCGAAGGTGACGATGGTTGATCAATATTTAATTAATTGGGTGAGTGTTATTTTTGATTATAAAATATTCTCTTTATAATGTTATTTTTCCTACAAATCAAATATAGCTTTCTTATTGGATTGATATAATTTAGGAGGTATTTATTAGATTCATTATCGAAAGTTGTAATAAGGGGTAATTCTTGTTAAGAATCACAGTACCATTCAACCTAGCTTTATAAAGCAAATTAAATTTTGATAAATATCCTAAATTTTCAATATAGCTTTAATTTTGTTATATTTTGTTGAAAATATTTCTGTATTGCATATTTATTTTTTCACAAATTTTGTTATAAAATTGATCAAGTTAGAAAATCAGTTATTTTCAATTAAAATTTTACTATAAATTTAGAATGAAACCTGACAACTATTTCACGGAAATATTTAATATTCAAATGCTAACTTACTAATATGTCCATTATTCATTGAAATTACGAATCCCGTAAACCGAAAATTGTCCTGGTTTTTATAACCAGCGGCCCAGGACGGAGTACTTAAAGGCACGTTACAACCTGCGGTTAGGAAGAAATTAGATATTTGTTATGAGTTTGCGGATATTTTCGCCTGGAATAAGAAAAAATAGGAAAAGTAAAAAAAAAAAATATCAACATCATATCGAGTTAAAAAGAAAAGTACATTTTCACAGACCAAATAAATATTTTACTGGACCAGCAGATCATTGAGAGAGCGGAGAGCCCTTTTAACAACCCAGTGCTGTTTATGAGATTTTTTGCTGATTTAAACTTTTCATGTAAATTAAATTTTTATTATAATTGAATTTGTCTTGTGTAAGAGAATGCATTTTCAATACTTCTCACGGATGTCTCTAGACATTCTTACCGGTAATCAGTACACTCAAATATTTGTTCTTCTATAAAGTTATTTTCAATTAGTCAATTTAATAATATTAATATAGCAGACTTGAAGAGTGCACTTAATTCATATTCATTTAGAATATGTCTGCTGCAATTGTAAGCTTTTGTTTTGTCAAGGATGAATTATTGATCCAATAAATGTATATCAAATTGAATTTAATTCTTTAACAAACTAACCTCTATTCGAATTAAATATGACAAGATATTACCACTATATTACTGATGTCTATATTACTATATTACTATACCACTATATTACTGATGTCACATCTAGAGATTAATTTCAACCCGCCGTGCCAAGCGCCGCGGAGTCACTCCACGGATAGAGAAATTTAATTTTCTTAGAACTGTTAAAAGAGTTTGTTCTGTAAAATATACATGCGCAATTGTCAAAAACGTTGCAAAAAATAATTAAAAACAGTTTAATATCGCTTCAAAACAAAATACACCTTAAACTAAAATAAAGGCCTATAAATAAATATTGCCGAGTGAGACTCCGCGCGTGCCTTGATGTTACAATTCACCACGCGTGCTATGGAGAGATGATATTCAAAATATGGTTATTTAGAGTAATCAACAGATAACTCTCCAATAATCTATGAATCGACGCATTATAAGTGGAGTGGAATAATATAGCTCCATTATCGAAACCTTTTCCATCCAATTTGGACATGATCCGCATAGGAGCACTAGAACAACCGATTGTAACAGATGTGGTAGCAAGCTGTGCATTTGGTCATACCTTACACGGAAGAAATACCATATTATTTTTCCATCTGTAATTAACTTACCGTAAATTGTTCATAATATGAAAACATCGTTATTTTTAAATGACTGAAGCCAGGTAATCTTACGATAATGTTTTAAAAGCTGGTCAGTTGGGGTCTCCAGGAAATTATTTGGAAGGGACTGGCACAGACGCCCCCCGTGGCTATACCCCTGCGGTAGTATGATGAATATTCATTTATAACGAATCAGGAAGAAACAGGTGTAAGCAGAAGCAACCTATATGAATATAGCAGTGATGAAGACCCTGACGAGTAAATATATGTGTGTCATTATGATCATAATCATTTTTATCGTTATGATTTAAATCGTTGTTGCAACTAGTTTCATTTTCACACTTATTCCTGTGTACTGACATGCAGAATTAACAGATCTCGATGATCACTACTTGTTGGTAGCAACCATATTGTCTTACCATTTGATTCTTCCGGTCCCGGCTCTTTACATTTCTCAAACTACTACTAGTAAGTTGGACAGCATGTTGGTACGTGTGTGGGCAAAAAATTCTTCCAGCATGCATGATGAAACAAATCTTTCATGTATGTTAATCATGCAAGTGTGTACATGTATGGGCCGCATATTACATTTCCATGTAAAAGATTGTTAGAAAAGGTTGGTCTGCAACTCTTCAGGCATTTAATATGTCACTTCTTTGTGCTGTAGCCTACAGCATACATGAAAGCGCTATACTTGTATTGCTAATCCAGATAAGAATAGAACTACCATGTGTTACCTTAGTTTTAATCGTAACTTCACCAAAATTCTGGGTGTCTCGAGAAGAAATAAGCGTACCAACTTCTGATTCGTGTTCCGTGAACAGAGCTTCGGCAACCTTGTTACTTTTCCCTATGCACTTACAGTATATCTTACGTCACCTGTTAATTTTAAGTACATTACAATTCTGAATTGATTCCAGAAATCTTACATGTCATTTACTGATGACGGAAAATAACCACGTGGTTAAGGAAGTTACGAACTTTGTCGCCTAAACGACTTTCATTTACTTCTTTTGCTGCGTGATATAACCTAATATGGAAATATTTCTTTGCGATTAATTTTATTACCAAAGCGATGTGTCCATCGAATGGCCCTAATGCCTTACTATGTTCATTACGTAGACATTCAAATACTTCATCTACCAGCGTACATATCTTTTGGGGCACAGATGATACGTGATTATTGCACTGGCAAGCGGATTGGAACCAGCCGATTGGTAGTAAACTCCACGAAATTAAGCCAATCTTTCGTGAATGGTGATCGTCCTCTTGTTCTAGTAGTCGTAATGAAGTGCTCCTAACGTGTCTGTGCACCGGGCACTCTCACCTCAAACAGTCATTTGTTACGTGGTCTGAACCGTCCATATTGCGAAAATTGAATCGTTCGACTGAGTATTCGGCACATTCTTGTTGAATGTCGTGAATATTCCGATATCAGAGAATATCATGGAGTGCCCTGTACTCTTGCTCGTGTTTGAGGGATGATGTGAATGTTGGGTTACGGGCATTTACTTTTATTTTCTCTATTGATGCTGCTCACATTCCGTGAGATTTCTTATATTCTATTTAATATTATTGCTGCTAACATTTTATTTTTCTTCGACTTTTTATTCCTTTCTATATATTGTTATTGCTTTTACCGTTTACTTATTATTTTATCCTTTCTTTGATTATTACACTAGTTAACAAAGGTTTTGTTACATAAAAGGAAATACATGTTCTTAAAGGAACTTTTTGCGCTGAATTCGAATATGCACTCGGTTTTTCTCCATCACGTACGATTTTCCCGTAACAGAGGGATTTTCGGGAAAATCCCTCAAAAATTTCCCTTTTCGTTTATTTTACACCCCAAGATCTTGTCCCCTTGCATATACTAACATAGAAATTATACCTAAGTATACTTTGATTCATATTTAACAAACCCTACAAGTTTCGTAATAATCGCTTTATTCTTTGTAGAGAAATAAATATGTTTGTATGTATACTGTGTGTACTGTTTATTGCACCTTATAGTAATGCTTTCAGATCTCTTGAGGTAAAACGTTTTGCTTTATTACCACAAACACATATATAAAATATAATACAATATAATTTACAAGTGTGACAATTTACAATAAACAATAATACAAATGTACCAAAAGGTCTTGAAAAGACAATCAAAACTATCACAATATATGAAACTTCCATTGGGTTACAAAAACGTACACTACTTCCTTCTTTTGTAACAAATGTTGCATTCTCTAACAAGACCCCAACAATAGTCCCCCATCATTGAAGGATCCCATCGTTCCTGGTACCTTTTCTCCATTGCCATTATATCTTGGTGGAATCTTTCCCCCTGTTCGTCGCTCAGAGCACCTAGGTTAGCAGGAAAGAAGCTGAGGTGGGAGTGCAAAAAGTGGATTTTTAAAGACATCCTACAACCCAACTCTTTGTATTTCTGTATCATGTCCTGTACGATTTCTGTGTAACTCTCAGCTTTGTTATTACCCAGAAAGTTGCGCACAACACACTTAAATGCTGTCCAGGCAGCTAACTCAGCACTGTTTAACTTGCTGTCAAAGCTATCATCTAGCATTAATTTCCAAATTTGGGGACCAATAAACACTCCCGCTGAAATCTTAGCATCACTCAGGTTAGGGAACTTATCTCGCAAATACTTGAAACTTTCACCAGATGTGTCCATGGCTTTGACAAAGTTTTTCATAAGTCCTAACTTGATATGAAGTGGCGGTAGTAATATCTTATTAGGATCTACCAAAGGAGCGTATTTGACGTTGCATTCTCCAGGTACGTAATTCACTCTAGGTTCCCATTCCTTCACTTCATAATGTTTGTCATCAGCTCGGCTATCCCATAAACATAACAAACATTGGTACTTCGTGTAACCGCACTGCAGTCCTAATAAAATACCAACTACCTTGAGATCACAACATATTTGCCAACAATGGTCCTTGTAATTTATAAGATTTAGCAAAGTTGACATGGTGTCATAGGATTCCTTAATCTTCACTGAGTGCGCAAGTGGTATAGAAGGTTTTTTATTTCCATTATGTAAAAGGACAGCTTTAAGGCTGATTTTTGACGCGTCGATAAATAACCTCCATTCTTCTGGAACGTAAGGAATTCCTAGCTCCGCCATCAACCCATTTATATCCGTACATACGCACACATTATCTTGCATTGAGAAATAGCTTGAAAATTGAACATGCCTTTTCCTGTATACTGATATGTTCGTTTCTGCATCCAATAAGTTCCACTGCTGGAGCCTTGATAACCATTTCATGAACAAAACGAAAAAACTTGGAGAATTGTATATATATGTATTAAGATATACATATACTGTACGTTTAAAAAAATATACGTTGGAAGTACATTCTATTTTTATACACGTTTTTAATTTACAGAGAGCAATACAAGTGTGTTGTTGACTATTGTAAATATTCATTTTTATGTCTGTGTTTGTAGTAATAAAGCAAATCGTTTTTACCCCAACTCAGGAGATCTGAAAGCATTACTATCAGGTGCAATAAACAGTGCACACAGTATACATACAAATATATTTATTTCTCTACAAAGAACAAAGCGATTTTTACGAAACTTTTAGGGTTTATTAAATATAAATCAAGGTATACTTAGGTATAATTTCTATGTTAGTATATGCAAGGGGACAGGAGCTAGGGGAATAAAATATCTGAAAAAGGGAAATTTTTGAGGGAATTTCCCGAAAATCCCTCTGTTACGGGAAAACTTCGTGATGGAGAGAAACCGAGTGCATATTCGAATTCAGCGCAAAAAGTTCCTTTAAGATCAGGTGATTTTTCTCATGTAACAAACAAAAAGTTATCTGCAATTTTTATCCAGTAATTTCTTTAAATGTGTCATTCCCCCTCCATGTAGCGGACCGTCTTCGTCGGGGAGGGGGTGGAGCTCAGAAGACGACTTCATAAATCATTCATCTATCACCTCTCATCTCCATCTTTTTCATGCCCTCTTAGCCGCGAATACCGCTATGGACTCTCGGGCCATTGGCGGGAGTCGGGATGAGAAAGGTCTACTGGACATCTTCCTACACTTGGGGAGGACGTGCACCCAACGGCCTACTATTGTGTGCGTCCAGTGTTTCTGTTGTCCGGAGTGTTTAATCTTTGAAAATTAAAACAAACAACAACAAGAAAATCGCAAAACTATAAATAATAAAAAATAGAAAAAAAATTAAAAATTCAAAAAAAAATGCTAATCTTTTTGTTTTGTTTTGTTCTCCCTGGGCTGGTGGGGGCCTATCTTTTTGAAGGCCAGTTTTCTTTCGTTTTGTTTCACCTCTTCTTTTTCCCGGGCCACGCGTGTTCGTCGACGGGAATGGTTTTCTTGCACTCCCACTCGCCTTTACCGCATCGACTTCACGTTGATCGTAAGGTTGTGGGCGTGCTGAGAGAATTGCCAGGGGGTAGCCTTAGTTTTCCCCCTTAACGCCCGGGTGTGACCTCACACCCGTTTTCTTCCTACACGTTTACATAACTTATTTTTTATGGGAACCAAAACATTAAAAACATCCGTGCTCTCCCTCACGGAAGAAGTCCAAAGTGAAACTGAGATAGTGGAGAAGACAAGTATCGTGACACCTGTTGTCCGATATCTTGTAATCAAAGATAAAGATGTTGACAGTGCCACTTCTGATGTAAACCGTCCGAGTGCTAATAAGGCTCATCCCCTTTCGTTATTAACAAAGTTATTAATTATCAAGCCGGACAGGTTAAGGACATTCAGAAATTGCGCAAAGGCACCTTATTGGTGGGAACGATCGATCAGAAGCAAACAGCCAAGCTCGTGAACTTGACTTCTATTGGACCGGTGAACTTGGCAGCAGAATCCTATCGTCTACTGAACGTCTCTAAAGATGTGATATCGTGTTGGGATCTCCTCAATGCTACAAAGGAGGAGATTAAATCTGAGTTAGAGGACCAACATGTTATAGATGTCGCTCGCATCAAAAGCAAGAAATAGAGTGAACTCGTAGTTACCCAGTCTCTGATTCTTACTTTGTTTCCCCATACTTCCGGATTAGGTAAAGGCTTGTTTCTATCGTTAAAAAGTTCGGCCATATATACCTATTCCCTTGCGCTGTTTTAAATGTCAACATTTTGGGCACACCAGCACCTCGTGTAATGCGAGTGCTGCTCTTTGTAGAAATTGTGGCCAGGGCAGTCAGGGGGCGGAGACCCCTGTACAGTGACCAAGCTCTTCTGCGTCAACTGCAAGGGTGAGCATTGTACTTGGTGTCGGGACTTTCCAGCCTTTCAACACGAGAAACGTATCCGAGAGCTCATGGTCGTTGAGAAGATTTCAGCTGCTGACTAAGCGTTGCTTACAGGACATCATTCCCCCCTCGATTTCTGTCACATTTTCTCGAGTTGCAGATGCTTCTCAGAAATCCGTAGCGATCCCATGTTTTCACGCAGACGGATAATGTCCCTGAGAATCGTAGTGACCTCAAGACCCCAGTCGCATCTACAAGCGAACTTACTAAAACCTCACGTGTTTCTGTTAGTGGTGGTTATCGGCGTACTCCAGCACATCGCCGATCATCTTATATCGCCGGACTGAACTCTAGCCAACATATTCGTCGACTGAACGAGACAATTCTCACTCCATAGAGAACAAAATCTACGCCAGTTCGTAAGCCTCCTACAGTTTGTCTCAAGTCTGATATGGTGTAGGACGAACTTATGGACTCCGAGTGGGCTGTTATTGGACCCCGTAGGAAAGGTCGCCTGAGACGTTCATCTCTTCCAGTATGCCTCTTCTTCAGTGGAACCTCAATGGTTCTGTAGTCACCGTGAGTAATTGACACAACTAATCACTGACCACTCGCCTGTACTTATCAGCTTGCAAGAAACCCATTTCAAGCCTACCTAGTCCTTCCTTCTTTCTGGGTATACTATGTGTCGTTGTGATAAGCCGGGCGCTGACCACGCTGCTGGCGGGATGGCAGTCTGCGCCTCCGATTCTGTTCATCGTCGATAGATTCACATTGTATCCCAACTGCAAACCGTCGCGGTGCGAGTATACATTTCTCGCCCTCTTACAGTTTGTTCATTGTACGTTCCTCACTCCGAAGCGTTTCAACCGCCGATCTGCTTCAGCTTTTCCATCAGCTCGAGCCGACAGTCTTGCTTGTAGGACATCTTAATGCATATCATCGTTTGTGGGGCTCTGTCCCTACTGGCGGTCGTGGTCGTGCTCACATGGAGAGTGCATCCTGATCTTTGTGACAGTAATCATTTCCCCTTGTTTCTTGATGGTCTCCCTGTTGTTCCTTCTTTCCCTATCCGCCCCTTCAAGCTGAAGCGTGGCTACTGGCGTACCTTTCTTGAGCCCAGTGAGTTTCATTGTCGTAATAATCTTTTTTTAGCTGCTGATGCTGAAGCTTTTGAGCAGACTGTCTTGATGCTGCTCATAGTTCCACCCCAGAATAAGGTGGCGACGTTTCCCGCCGGCGTGTTCCATGGTGGTCTGCGGACATTCATGAGGCTATCCTGGCTCGTCGACGCGCTCTTGCCAGTTTTGATCGTCATCCCACTGAGGAAAGTCTGCAGCGCTTCCTCATTCTTCGTGCTCGAGCTAGACGTGTTTACAATCTTTCGAAGCACCAAAGCTGGAAGAATTATGTTTCGTTAATCACTAGTCGCACAACTATGTCCCCTGTATTGCTTCATGTCCGCTCTCTCACTGGAAACACTCCTACTGGTGATCTTCCTGGTT
This sequence comes from Thermobia domestica, assembly GCF_964235325.1. Taxonomy (NCBI): domain Eukaryota; kingdom Metazoa; phylum Arthropoda; class Insecta; order Zygentoma; family Lepismatidae; genus Thermobia; species Thermobia domestica. The sequence goes on along the minus strand of NC_137460.1, from coordinate 220,682,207 downwards.
TGTCTGTGAATGGTGTCTTAGTTTCTTAACCTTCGGAGATAGCTAATACTTTGGGCCAGTATTTTGCATCTATTTGTGAGTCCGGATATTATCCTCCAGCGTTCGTTCGCATTAGCGACCGGTTGGACCGGAACCCGTTAAACTTCCATACCGCAAACAGCGAAGATTATATTGCTCCTTTCACCTTTGTTGAATTTGAATCTGCTGTTCGTGAATCGTCTAAACTGCTCCTAGGCTTAACCACATATCTTACGAAATGTCTCGTAAAGTCTCCCGCGATACCCAGCTTGCTTTATTGCAACTGTATAATCGCATCTGGGTAGAGGAGTATTTTTTTTACACCGGCTTGGCGTGAGGCCGTTGTTCTTCCTATCTTAAAGCCAGACAAAGTCGCAACTAGTCCCACGAGCTGCGTCTGTAAGCTGTTTGAGCGCATGGTCAACAAGCGAAGATGTAGTATTTGGAATCAAAATCACTTTTGAGCAAGTTTCAAAGTAGATGTCGTCGTTTCCAACCCACTTCACCACAATCTCGCTTATCTCAGGGCCAACTTCAAGACGCATTTTTGAACGGAGATGGTGTAGCTATATTTTTCGACTTAGAGAAGGCGTGTGACACCACATGGCGTTATGGTATCCTAAAACAATTATATGACTGGGGCCGTCATGGGCATATGGCATAATTTATCACACATTTTCTTCACGAGCGACATTTTCGAGTTCGTGTGAAATCTAGTCTCTCAGAGCGGTTTGTGCAAGAGAATGGTGTTCAACAAGGCAGTGTCCTTAGTGTCACGTTGTTTGCTCTCGCTGTCAACAGTGTTCTTACGCAGATGCAGGCTCCTGTGTCTGGTTTGCTTTATGTTGACAAACTTGTAATTTTCTGTCGCTCCCGCCATCTTCGCGGCATTACTCGACAGTTTCAACTGATTCTCAATCGTCTTGTTCGCTGGTGGAATGGGACGGGATTTCGCTTTTTGTTTGACTATTTGTGTATTGCCTATGGCTCTGCTCGTGATTTTCTGTTACGTCAACTTGATACTGTGCACCACATGGGTATTGGGATTGCTACTGGCGTGTACCGTACTAGTCCTGTTACAAGCCTGTATATTGAGGCCAATGAACCTTCTTTAAGGTATGGTCGCGGGAGACTTGTACTTAATTATTCTCCACATGTGTGCTATATTCCGGACCACCCCTGTAGACGTTGTCTCCGTTGTGGTCCGATTTTCGAGTGCTATCTGCACGTCCTCGGTCGACATGTCCATAGTACATCCGCGTGTGTGAGAGTTCCCTTGCTGATGAGTTCGTGTGGCCCCATCTTTCGTTTGTTCACTTTTGTACTGTTCCACCATGGCTGCTTTGTATACGTCGTCATGATTTAAGATATCTGCACATTCGAAACTGGCTACTAGTTCCCAGGTGTACCAGCAAGAGTTTGCCGCACTGTTAGGCCAGTACCCCGAATTTAATGTGTTTATTACGGACTGTTCTAAAGGTGGGGATTCTGTAGGCTGTGCCTTTGTCATGGCCGAGGGAAGCTCAGAATTCCATCTGCATCGCCTGTGGTCCGTATCTAATGCAGAATTACTTGCATTTAAGTTTGCCTTGGACCATGCTCTCACGCTTTCTTTACGTCGTGTAGTTGTTTGGACCGATTCTCAGTCTATAGAAAGTGTTCAGTATGCATCCTATCGATGGCATACTTATGATATGCCATCAATTGCAGCAACAGGGTTGCGTCGTCGTTGTCTGCTGGGTGCCCGGTCATGTCAGCATCCAGGGAAACGAACGTGCTGTTGCCAAGAACGCCGCCTTGGCTGAGGTTGCACTGGAGCAAAGCCTTCCTTGCTCCGATCTTCAGAACCATTTCTATTCTTTGATGCGCTCTATTCCACCGTGGCTTCTTCGTCTACCTCGCTATGATTTACGTTTGTCTCTGCATTCCAAACAGCAGACTAGTTCCCAGGTGTATCAGCAGGAGTTTGTCGCACTCTTAGATCAGTACCCCGATTTTTGTGTGTTCCTTATGGATGGTTCTAAGGATGGGGATTCTGTAGGCTGTGCCTTTGTCACCGACGAGAGCAGCTCAGAATTCCATTTGCATCGCCTGTGTTCCGTGTTCACTGCTGAATTGACTGCAATTCAACTTGCCTTGGACGATGCCTTAACGCTTTCATTACGTCGTGTGCTTATCTGCACCGACTCACAGTCCGTCATTCTTAGCTTACAGAATGTCTTTACTACGCACTCTCTCGTTCAGGGCATTCTCGTGAGGTGCCATCAATTACAGCTAGAGGGTTGTGTCGTCGTTGTCTGCTGGGTGTCGGGTCATGTCGGCATTCGGGGAAACGAACGTGCTGACACAGCTGCCAAGCACGCCGCCTTGGCTGAAGTTGCTTTGGAGCATAGCCTTCCGTGCTCTGATATTTGTTGCCATTTTTCCAGCTTGATGCGCACTCACTGGCAACTAGTTTGGGACCAGGTAACTGAAAATAAACTTCACGCCGTTAAGCCCCTTCTAGGTAATTGGCGAACGTCTTCACGCTTGAATCGTAGAGATGAAGTGCTCCTGGCGCGCTTGCGTATCGGACACTCTCATCTAACGCATGGTTATCTGCTGCGTGGCACGGACCGTCCGTACTGTGAAGAGTGTATTGTCCCCTTGAGTGTTCAGCATATTCTCGTTGAATGTCCTGAATACTCAGTTGTCAGAGAACGTTATAGACTGCCTTGTCTTCTTGCCCGTGCGTTGGGGGATGACAATGATATAGTTAGCAGGGTACTTGCGTTTATTCGTGCTTCTGGGGTTGCTCACGTTCTCTGAGCTCTTTTAGTGTGTTGCTACTATTTTATTGCTGCTAAATTTTTATATTTCTGTCACGTTTTATTGTTTTCTATATATTGTTATTGTTATCTATTTTATCTTATTTATTCTTTTATTCTCGTTTTTTGTTTAAGCTTTTCGTTTTCTTATTTAGCAGCCTTTTCGTTCCTTGAACACTTTTATTTTTAGCCTGTTCTTATTTTTTACAATTCTGAGCAACCCTGTTTGTCGTGACGGGGACATATAGCCTCGTTGCTGACGTCCCCATTAACCCCCCTATTCTATCTATCTATCTTTGATGCGCTCTTACTGGCAAGCGGATTGGGACCAGGTGGTTGAGAATAAATTACATGCAGTTAAGCCGGTACTAGGAGAGTGGTGTACTTCTTCTTGTTCCCGTAGTCGAGATGAAGTGATCCTGGCGTGTCTGCGTATCGGACACTCATATCACGCATAGCTATTTGTTACGGCAATTGGACCGTCCGTATTGTGAAGAGGGTATTGTCCCGCTGAGTATTCAGCACATTCTTGTTGAATGTCCTGAATACTCAGATCTCAGAGAGCGTTATCTACTGCTTTCTGTACTTAGCCGAGTCTTGGGGGATACTAGGACAATTGGTGACCAGGTACTTCAGTTTATTTTTGCATCTGGGGTTGCTCACGGTCTCTGAGCACTTTTAGTCTTTTGTTCCTGTTTTATGGCTGCTCAATTTTTATATCTTCTCTGAGCTTTTATTTTTTCTTTATATATTGTTATATATTTTGTTACATAAAATATATTGTTATATGAAATATATGACAAATATTGTTATATATTTTATGTGTTATTTTAGCTTCCACTTTTTTCATTTATAAGCGCTTTTGTTCAGTTGAACTGTATTCGTTTTAGCCTTTAATTCTTTTAATCTTGCAGTCCTCAGTAACGGTCGTAATCGTGACGGGCACATATCGCTACGTTGCTGACGTCCCTATTACTCCCCCTTCTCATTCTCATTAAATTTATCATTCTCTTGTTGCAGCCCATGTTGGAGCAGTCGGTTTTACTGGGAGGGGAACATATGATATTTCTGCTGACGTTCCGATCCCCCCTTTTATCACTCACAAGATTCTTGCGTGCAATCTCATTTAAATCGCACTGCCTAATAAACTTTTCAGTTCATTCGCAGCACACTGTTATAATGGGAGGTGGGCAGGATTTATTCGCATTTTAATAGGTTATGATTATAGGTATCCGAGCAATAGGTGCGTCAATAATCCAGATAGCAGTTCTTGTCGAATGAGCCCGTCCATATGTAGTGAAGGAGTAGAAAGAAAATGGAGTATCCAAGAGGCGGAAATACGGAGGGGTACGGAAGTTAGAATAGAATAAGGGGGTTAATGGGGACGTCAGCAACGAGGCTATATGTCCCCGTCACGATGAACACGGTTGCTCAGAATTGTAAAATCAAAATTTGAACATGCTAAAAATAATAGTGGTCGAGAAACCAAAGCGCTGCTAAATGAGAAAACGAAAAGCCAAAACTAAAACAGAGAATAAAAGAATAAATAAGATAAAATAGATAACAATAACAATATATAGAAAACAATAAAACATGAACGAAATTTAAAAATTTAGCAGCAATAAAAGAGTACGAACACACTAAAAGAGCTCAGAGAACGTGAGCAACCCCACAAGCTTTAACAAAATCAAGTACCCGGCGAACTACATCACTGTCATCCCCCAAGGCACGGGTAAGAATACAAGGTAGTCAATAACGTTCTATGAGATCTGAGTATTCAGGACATTCAACGAGAATATGCTGAATACTCAGAGGGACAATACACTCTTCACAGTACGGACGGTCCATGCCACGCAGCAGATAACCATGCGTTAGATGAGAGTGTCCGATACGCAAACGCGCCAGGAGCACTTCATCTCTACGATTCAACCGGCAAGACGTTCGCCAATTACCTAGAAGGGGCTTAACGGCGTGAAGTTTATTTTCATGTGCCTGGTCCCAAAGTACTTGCCAGTGAGTGCGCATCAAGTTGGAAAAATGACAACAAATGTCAGAGCACGGAAGGCTACGACACAACCCTGTAGCTGTAATTGATGGCACCTCACGAGAATGTCCTGAACGAGAGAGTGCGTAGTGAAGACATTCTGTAAGCTAAGAACGACGGACTGTGAGTCGGTGCAGATAAGCACACGACGTAATGAAAGCGTTAAGGCATGGTCCAACGCAAGTTGAATTGCAGTCAATTCAGCAGTAAACACGGAACACAGGCGATGCAAATGGAATTCTGAGCTGCCCTCGTCGGTGACAAAGGCACAGCCTACAGAATCCCCATCCTTAGAACCGTCCGTAAAGAACACACTAAAATGGGGGTACTGATCTAACAGTGCGGCAAACTCCTGCTGATACACCTGGGAACTAGTCTGCTGTTTGGAATGCAGAGACAAACGTAAATCATAGCGAGGTAGACGAAGAAGCCACGGTGGAATAGCACATAAGTGAACCAATGAAAGAGAGGGCCACACGAAATCGTCGCCAAGGAAACTCTCACACGCACGGATGTACCAGGGACGTGTAGTGCGTGGACGTGCAGCATAGCGCTCGTAAATCCGACCACCACGGAGACATGGTCGACACGGGTGGTCTGGAATACAACGCACACGCGCAGAATAATGAAGAATTAGTCTGTTGCGACGATGCTCTAACGAAGGTTCATTGGCTTCAACATACAGACTGGCAACGGGACTAGTTCGATAGGCGCCAGTAGCAAGACGAATACCCAGGTGATGCACTGTGTCAAGTTGTCGTAACAGAGAAGCACGAGCAGAACCATAGACAATACAGCCATAGTCTAACTTGGACCGAATTAGACTACGGTACAAACGAAGCAGAACAGTACGATCAGCACCCCATGTGCGGTGGGAAAGGACACGAAGGAGATTCAGAGCTCGAAGACAAGAGTATTTAAGATTCCGTATATGTGGTGCCCACGACAAGCGACGGTCAAACACCAGACCCAAGAAACGGACTGTATCAACGAATGACAAACGTGTGCCATCGAGGTACAAGTCCGGGTCAACAAAGCAAGTACGCTGCCGGCAGAAATGAACACATTGGGATTTCTCGGTGGAGAAACGAAATCTAGTCTCATTCGACCAGCGAACAAGACGATTGAGAGTCAGTTGAAACTGTCGAGTGATGCCGCGAAGGTGGCGGGAGCGACAGAAAATGACAAGATCGTCAACATAAAGGAGACCAGACACAGGAGCCTGGATCTGCTAAAGAACGCTGTTGACTGCGACAGCAAACAACGTAACACTAAGAACACTGCCTTGTGGAACACCATTTTCTTGTACAAAGCGCTCTGAAAGACTAGATCCCACACGCACTCTAAAGTGTCGCTCGTGAAGAAAATTCGAAATAAAGTGGGCCATATGCCCACGAAGACCCCAGTCATATAATTGTTTTAGGATTCCGTAACGCCATGTGGTGTCATACGCCTTCTCTAAGTCGAAAAATATAGCAACAAGATGTTCGCCGTGGAGAAAGGCGTCTTGAATTTCACCCTCAAGATAAGCAAGATTGTCGGTAGTGGAGCGGAAACGACGAAATCCACTTTGAAATTTGCTCAAAAGGGAATGCGATTCCAAATACCACACCAGGCGCTTGTTGACCATTCGTTCTAGCAGCTTACAGACACAGCTCGTGAGAGCAATGGGTCTGTAGCTCATGGGGCTAGTTGCGGCTTTCCCTGGCTTTAAGATGGGAAGAACCAGGGCCTCACACCAAGCAGGTGGAAAAAACTCCTCAACCCAGATGCGATTATACAGCTGCAATAATGCAAGCTGAGAATCGCGGGAGAGGTTGCGCAACATATCATAGGAAACACGGTCAAGCCCGGGAACAGTATTGGACGTTTCGCGGAGAGCAGAATCGAACTCAACGAGCGTGAAAGGAGCGTTATAGTCCTCACTGTTGGCGGTACGGAAATTTAACGGGTTTCGCTCCAGCTGAGGACGGGAAAGAGCAAAGGCTGGTGGGTAGTGATCTGACTCAGAGATAGTGGCAAAATGGTGGCTCAATATATTGGCGATCTCTGAGGGATTGGTCTCTAGAACACCATTCACCGTTAAGGCTGGGACAAGAAGTAAAGAAGCGGATCCGTTTAGGGAGCGAACCCGACGCCACACAGTTGACAGGTGTGCGATTACTGAATGACGAAACGTAATTCATCCAGCTGTGGCGCTTTGAGATCTTTACCAGACGTCGAGCACGAGCACGCAGAATGCGGAACTGCTGAAGATTTTCGTCTGTTGGATGACGATTAAAAGTGGCAAGAGCAAGCTGACGAGCCTGGATAGCCTCACGGAGTTCCGTAGACCACCAAGGAACACGCCGGCGGGAAGCGTTGCCACCGCATTCTGGAATGGAACCATGAGCAGCATCAAGAACAGTCTGCTTCAATGCCTCAACCACAACAGCGACAGGGAGATCATCACGACAATGAAACTCACTGAGCGCACGGAATTTACGCCAGTCAGCACGCTTCAGATTGAAGCGGCGGAGAGGAAAAGGAGGACTAACAGGGAGGCCTTCAACAAATAACGGGAAGTGATCACTGCCACAAAGATCGGGATGCACTCTCCATGTCAATGAGGTCAAGAGACCAGAACTGCACATGGAGAGGTCAATACAAGAATATGTATCATGGGCAGTGGAGAAGTGAGTGGGACTTCCGTCATTAAGGAGGAGCAGTCCACTCTCCTGAAGAAATCCGGTCACCTCACGGCCACGACCGTCAGTGCGGACAGAGCCCCATAGACAATGATAAGCATTAAGGTCTCCAACAAGCAAGACTGGCGGCTCGAGCTGATGGAAGAGCTGAAGCAGATCGGCGGTGTTGAAGGCTTCGGACTGAGGAATGTATATTAAACAAATTGTAAGCGGACGAGAGAAGGATACTCGCACCGCGACGGCTTGCAGGCGCGATACAATGTGAATCTGCCGAGAATGAATAGAGTCGGAAACACAGACTGCCACGCCGCCAGCAGCGTGTTCAGCATCTTGCTTATCACATCGATACATTGTAAACCCATTAAGAACGAAGGACTGGGTAGGCTTAAAATGGGTTTCTTGCAAGCAGACAACAACTGGCGAGTGGTCGGAGACTAGTTGTATCAATTCCTCACGGTGACTACAGAAGCCATTCAGGTTCCACTGAAGAAGCGCCATGCTGGAAGAAATCAACGTTTAAGGCGAACTTTCCCACGCGGTCCAATCACAGCCCACTCAGTATCCATCAGTTCGTCCTCCACCATGTCAGACTTCAGAGAAGCTGCAGGTGGCTTACGAACTGGAATAGATTTCGGTTTCTTTGGAGAGAGAACCGTGTCGTTCAACCTGCGGATATGCTGACTAAGTTTCAGGCCAGCCATATAAGGTGATCGGCGATGGGTTGGAGTACGCCGAAGACCACCACTAACAGTAACTCGGGGAGGTTTCGGTCGGTCGCTTGGCGGTACAGCTGGAGGCGTGGGATGTTCGCTCGTGGTTGCAACGGGGGTTTGAAGAAGTTCACTCATCTTTGTAACTGGGGTCTTCGACTCAGAACTACGCTTGGGGGCCAAGTCTGTTTGGGTGGAAACGTCGACGGTCTGTGTAGCTACAGATTTACGAGAAATAGCAGCGACAGTAGCGAAGGGAACAGAAAGCGAGGAAGGAAGGCTTTCTTTCAATCGACGCTTCGCATCTGTAGCAGAAATCTTCTCGACTACTATGAGTTCTCGGATACGCTTCTCGCGCTGATAAGGTGGACAATCCCGAGACCAAGCAGAATGTTCTCCCTTGCAGTTAACACAGAAGGGCTTGGTCGCTTTACAGGGGTCCGCACCATGACTACCCTGGCCACAATTCGCACAAAGGGCAGCACTCGCATTACACGACGTGCTGGTGTGCCCAAAATGTTGACATTTAAAGCAGCGTAGAGGACTAGGTATGTAGGGCCGAACTTTTAAGCGATAGTAACCAGCTTTCACAGACTCCGGAAGCGTGGGCAAACTAAAGGTAAGAATCAGGGACTGGGTGGCAACAAGTTCACCTGACTTCTTACTCTTGATGCGAGCCACGTCTATAACGTGTTGGTCCGCTAACTCCAATTTAATCTCCTCCTCGGTGGCATTGAGAAGATCCCAACACGATATCACCCCTCTTGAAACGTTCAGCATACGATGAGGTTCGACTGTAACCCTCACCGGTCCAATGGCAGTTAACTTAAGTAACTTCGCCGTTTGTTTCTCGTCTGTCGTTTCCACCAATAAAGTGCCATTTCGTAGTTTCTTTATATCTTTAACCTGTCCGGCTTGATAAGTGATGACTTTATTAATTACAAAAGGGGATAAACCCTTAATAGCACTAGGACGGTTTTCCTCGGTACTGGCACTATCAACGTCTTTCTCTTTAACTACAAGATATCGGACAACAGGGGTCGCGATTCTTGTCTGTTCCTCAATTTCACTATCAGTTTGTTTGGGCTTCTTCCGTGAGGGAGAGCCCGGTTCAGTTATAAAAGTTTTTTTACCCATAAAAGTAAGATTTATTGGAAACATTTATAAAGAAAAACGGGTGTGAGGTCACACCGGGGCGTTAATAGGGGAACTAACGCTACCCCCTGGCAATCCCTTCAGCACGCCCAACACCTTAGGATCAGCGTGGGGCCAACGCGGTCAAGGGGAATGGAAGTGCAAGAAAACCATTCCCGTCGACAAAAACGCGTGGCCCCGGAAAAAGAAGAAATGAAACAAAATCAAAGAAACCTGGTAAACAAAAGGATAGACCCCCACCAGTCCAAAAAGAACAAAACAAAAAGGTGCGGATTTTTTTATTTTTAACTATTTGTTTTTTTTTAATGATTTTAAGTTTTGCGATTTTTTTGTTTTTTTATATTTTCAAAGACGCAACACTCCGGACAACACAAACACTGGACATACACAACGGCAGGCCGGGTGGGTGCACTTCCTCCCCAAGTGGAGGAAGACGTCCACTAGACCTTCCGCTTCCCGACTCCCACGAACCACCCGCGAGTCCGGTAGCGATATTAGCGGCTGAGAGGGCATGCAGTGATATGAAGATGAGGGGTGATAGATGATGAATGAGGTACGGAAGTTGAAAACGTGGGGCGAGCGTCACGTCAAACAGCTCGTGACAGTCAAACGGACCATCAGTGTCTAGAAATTACGTCACCAATACAATGATGGATGTACAACACCCATATCCTACGTAACTATACCGTGTGAACTGACACGCATGCAGTTTCACAACAGAGTACCGATTCCTCACCCACTTGTTACGACCCGTCACCACAGACTTCGTCGCGATCGGCCACAGGAACACGTTAATTGAACCATGGATATTTGGAAAAGGGTTTGTTGGTCCGATAAATCACGGTTAGTGTTACTTCTCTCGGATGGGCGTGTCCATGTGTGGCGCCAGCAGCTATGGATCCCTTGTGCATGGTACATACTGTACAGGCAGGTTAGGGCAGCTGTATTCTTTGGCTCAATTTCTCCCTTCTATTGATGATGACATTGTTCAACGGATGTTTTAGACTTAGAGTCAACGCCAACAATTCTTGTGAATATCTGATTTAAGGTGTACAAAACGTTAGTACCTTACTCCCCGTTTGCGCTAACACATATTACATGTTGTTGCTCGAAGAGTTTGCAGCACTGATCTGTCTTTACAATCTCTTTTGTCTTTCTTTTCATATCTGATTCTAATGATATTCAAGTTAGATCATTCCATTTACAAAAACACAACTTCGTCTTGAGTTGGCAACACTTCATCCGGTGCTGTTTGTCAATATACGAATAGATGTCGCCCTTTTTCTAGTTGCTTCGTGCAAAGTTTCGTTTCTCTGTCTCTTTTAGTTTCTCCTTTATTACGTTTGGAAATTCTAAATTATATTATAATGTGGAAAGGCCATCATGACTTCGTCTTCAATCGGTATGAGTTAAGGTTCTCGTAGGGAGCTGTTATTTCACGAATGCGTGTCTATGGCCACATATAATACATTTGTGGGGGGGTGGGGTGCGTATGGCAACACGAAATTACCAAAAATAAGGGACACGGTAATATATATATATATATGCCCAAATCTTTGTAGGTGTATATCGTGCTCCAAACACGGCTTTAGATATGAAACTTTCCTATTATAGAACAAAGTTGCGCGTGTATTGTACACATAAATCTTACCTCAGATTATATGCTGGCAGAAAACTACTTGAACAAATTAGAAACGGTTTCCTCTTAGGCCTGCTGTAAACTGTAAGATAAAATCCTAGGAAATATCTTAGGATTTATCTTCGGAAGATTATTATGGCATACCTCTTACGAAATCCTACCCTTTTCTGCCATACACGTAAAGATTTTTTCCTGTTTGATCGAATGACACTATATTGTTAAATTGCACACCTCTAAGAAAGCATAAAAATCAGAAGATATATTAGCAAAACATACCTCATCAGTCCCTGCACCAATCTTCATTTTGTATAATATTGTTGCTCTTTCACCCACATACGATCGCCGAAGACGACTAAACTTCTGTTTCACATCCTCTGAAGAGGTGCCAGGTTTCACAACACATACTCGTCCAGCAATGTTTTCTGGTGCCTTCTGCCTTGAATGTCTGCTGTGATAGAGCGTTGACTTTGTGTTATATAAAATTATGCTTCTCGTACGTACTAGTAAGTGCGCAAATAGCATCTTCGTTCCAGCTCATGATACCCTCTTAAATATCGTGCACAGATCACTTCATATCATGAGCAAATTGTTTTTATGTTTACTTTCTAGTTTATGCAGTTACTATGAAAAAAATAAATAAAAGGTAACTCCATTTGTTCACGACTGCACTATGCTCATCTTTGCAAATGGAATAACTTTGTTTACAGCCATCATATGTGCTCTCGACTACATATGTCTTAGGAACAAAAGGTTATTAGAACTCATTTCATTTTTCAATGTAACGTATAAATTATCGCCACCAATGCGGGAAGAGGAACGAACATGTAGTGACATATAATTATATTGAGAGCTTATAGTTACAACCTGTACAGTTGTTCGTCGTGTTAATGCATATGCGTGGAAATGTTCAGAGAAGCCAATTATCTGAAAACTTTTACATAACATGTAATCTGACTCCATGGAAAGCACAGTGTCCTCAATTTCAGAAAATACAGGAGTATCTCTCTCACATTCAGTCATAATAATCATATTTCTGCAGTATAATATTCCATTTACACGCAAAAAGCGGAAGAAAACATATCTTCAGTTGTTGCTTCATTCATTTTCAAGAGCAAATTACGAGCATGTTCGTGCGACTCAAACCTCATTTGCAAACCTTTAACATCAGCTATTGAATATAAGGAACATTTCTCATAATTAAGGCCCGAATTTTTGTAGTACAAAGTACCGAAATATGTACACAAATATGTTAGAAAGCTCAATGAAATATGTAAAAATATTTTATCGTGTTTATTTTATGTCTGTGCTATTTTTTAGCTAATAAATAAACTGCAACATATTTAGGTAATAAACGCTTAACAAGTGTAAATGACTTCCTACAGATACGTACAAATTTTCAGGAGAAACAAATGAAAATATATATCAAGAAAGTAAAAAATCACATTATTGAACATATAAACATAAAAGAATATTTATTTAAAAAAAGGCACTTACTTTTGGGACGAACAATGAACCACTAAATAATTTTACGCAATGGAAAAACATTGTCACTAACTTGTCACTAGTACGTTCAAATTTTCCCTAAGAACAAATAAAAAATGTCTGAGAAATGAAAATCACATTATTGAATATCGAAAAAGAAAAAAATATTTAAGAGGAAGAACGCTTACCTTTGGAACTTTCAAATTTATAACTGCGCGTTTGAAAACTTCACTAACTTTCGAGAGATACGTTCAAGCTTTAACAAGGAAGAAAAAGACTTTGTAAACACATGATCAAAAACACATTGTTGTAAATCAAAATAGAAAAAAATCTTTAAAACAAAAAGCACTTACTTTCCAAACGACAAATAAACCACTAGATATTTTACATAATAAACTGCGTATTCAAACACTTCGTGTCACTAACTTGACACAAATAAATTCAAATTAAAAAAAAAGAATAAAATTGTCTATTAGAAAAATGAAAATCACATTATTGAATATCGAAATAGAAAATAAATATTATTTAAAACAACGAGCGCTTACTTTCGGAGAGCACCATGAACCACTAAGTATTTTATATGATGGTATTCGAAAAATTCTCTAACTTGCCGCAGATACTTCAAGCTTTCACTAGCAACAAATGAAATTATCTCACAGAATAATGAAAACCACATTACTGTATATGATAAAAAAAAATCTACAAAAAACGCGCTTACTTTGCTGATGCACAATGAAGCACTACATACTTTTCCAGGTGTTCAGGAGTTAAAGAGAGTCGTTGGCCAGTCACGATCCTTTTATACGCTGAGAAAGACTTCTCCATGTCGCAGGAAGTTACAGGTGCGAACTTCAACAAATGACATTTTCCAGGGCTGATTTTCTCAGGGGCCTCCCTTTCTTCTCCATCCAATATCCTGTATGCAGTCTTCAATGTTAGGTATCCTGGATTCCTCGTCAAAACTGACTGGAACTTCCGGGCAATTTTCGCGCCAGTTTCTCCCTCCATAATCTTGAGTTTCTTCTACACATCATCTATTGTTGTCATCGCTTCTTCGAAAGTTAGTCCTGAAGTTTCTAGTTTCTCGATAACGTTTGAAATCCACCGGAAATTACTTGCTATGTATGCTAATGATCATTGAACAACAGGATTTTTGAACGTACTTTGAGAATACGCACTGCTGCACTGGACTCTGCACGAAATGTGGTGACAACTGACTTTACAGCATCAAAATTTTCATTGTAGATATTAACAGCCTGTATCCAGGTGCTTTACTGTGTCAGTACAGACTGCGGCGGTAGCGACACATTTGGTAGCATATTGTTGTAGCACTACACACGATCAGGGGCTTCCACAAAAACTTTCTTAGTAGAAGACAGAAGCTCATTGACTTCAGGGAAGTTGATCCGCACTTCCTTTGCTACACGATGTAATCCATGGACCAAACAGCCCATATGAATCAGGTTTGGGTAGAACACTTTAAGCGCATCGGCAGCTCTTAACATGTACGTCGCATCATCAGAACACTTTTTCTGCAGAAACAGTTTCGGGTTACAACACTCTCAGTCCATCATTTACGAAACGTGCAACTGTGGATTGGTTTGTTTTGTCCAAAACTTTTGAACAGATCAGAAATGGTCGTGATGGAGAATTAGGGTCAAGCTTTCCTACCACCAGATTGGCAACGAAATGTCCTAATACGTCTGTAGTTTCATCCGCCGCAAACCATATATGCGAATCACCAATTTCAGCTCGAATGTGTTCGATAATATCTTCATAGCACACATGCAAATAATTCATTCGGATAGTAGATTCATCAGTAATGTGTCTCTTGTGTGCAATTTGACGAGAGAACCACAGAGATCAAGACTTTAGGCGCAATCCACCATGTAAAGCCAGTGGGCTTCCGACGTTTCCAGTCACGGAAAGATTGTCGAAATCCAGTCTAATGTATTCTGAGCTACGCAATGGTTAAACAACATATGCCCAGTATTTTGCATCTATCTCTGAACATTATCCTCCAGCATTCGTTCCAATTAGGGCGCGTTTAGAGCGGAACCCGTTAAACTTCCGTACCGCCAACAGCGAAGATTACAATGCTCCTTTCACCCTCGTTGAATTTGATTCTGGTCTTTGTGAATCATCCAATACTGCTCCAGGGCTTGATCGTATACCCTACGAGATGTTGCGCAACCTCCCCCGCGATACACAGCTTGCTCTCTTGCACCTGTATAATCGCTTTTGGGTCAAGGAGTTTTTTTCCACCGGCTTGGCGTGAGGCTCTCGTTCTTCCTATCATGAAGCCAGGCAAAGTCGCAACTAGCCCCACGAGCTACAGACCCATTGCTCTCACGAGGTGCGTCTGTAAGCTGTTTGAACGCATGGTCGACAAGTGCTTGGTGTGGTATCTGGAATCCAATTTCCTTCTGAGCAAGCATCAAAGTGGATTCCGTCGTTTCCGATCCACTACAGACAATCTTGCTTATCTTGAGGGTCATATTCAAGACGCCTTTCTCAACGGCGAAGATCTTGTAGCTATATTTTTTGACTTAGAGAAGGCGTATGACACCACGTGGCGTTAAGGAATCCTAAAACAATTATGACTGGGGTCTCCGAGGGCATATGGCCCACTTTATCTCGAATTTTATTCACGAGCGACACTTTAGAGTGCGTGTGTGATCTAATCTCTCAGAGCGCTTTATAAAAGAAAATGGTGTTCCACAAGGCAGTGTCCTTAGTGTCACGTTGTTTGCTGTCGCCGTCAACAGCGTTCTTTCGGAGATCCAGGCTCCTGTGTCTGGTTTGCTTTATGTTGACGACCTTGTAATTTTCTGTCGCTCCCGTCATCTTCGCGGCGTTACACGACAGTTTCAACTGACTCTCAATCGTCTTGTTCGCTGGTCGAATGAGACGGAATTTTGCTTTTCTACCGATAAATCCCAATGTGTTCACTTCTGCCGGCAGCGTACGTGCATTGTTGACCCGTACTTGTACCTCGATGGCACCCGTTTGTCATTCGTTGATACAGTCCGTTTCTTGGGTCTGGTCTTTGACCGTCGCTTATCGTGGGCACCACATATACGGAATCTTAAATACTCTTGTCTTCGAGCTCTAAATCTCCTTCGTGTCCTTTCCCACCGCACATGGGGTGCTGACCGTACTATTCTGCTTCGGTTGTACCGTAGTTTAATTCGGTCCAAGTCAGACTATGGCTGTATTATCTATGGTTCTGCTCGTGCTTCTCTCTTACGACAACTCGACACAGTGCATCACCTGGGCATTCGTATTGCTACTGGCGCCTATCGAACTAGTCCCGTCGCCAGCCTGTATGCTGAGGCCAATGAACCTTCGTTATCATATCGTCGCAGCAGACTACTTCTTAATTATTCTGAGCATGTGCGTTGTATTCCAGACCACCCGTGTAGACCATGTCTCCGTGGTGGTCGGATATATGAGCGCTATGCTGCACGTCCTCGCTCTACACGTCCATGGTACATCCGTGCGTGTGAGAGTTTCCTTGGCGACGATTTCATGTGGCCCTCTCTTTCATTGGTTCACTTTTGTGCTGTTCCCCCATGGATGCTTCGTCTACCTCGCCATGATTTACGTTTGTCTATGCATTCGAAACAGCACACTAGTTCCCAGGTGTACCAGCAAGAGTTTGCCGCACTGTTAGATCAGTACCCCGATTTTAGTGTGTTCTTTACGGACGGTTCTAAGAACGAGGCTTCTGTAGGCTGTGCCTTTGTCACCGCACCGAATTTCTTTTGCATCGCCTGTGTTCCGTGTTTACTGCTGAATTAACTGCAGTTAAGTTTGCCTTAGACCACGCTCTCACGCTTTCCCTCCGTCGTGTGCTTATTTGCACCGATTCTCAGAGTTTAATTTCGAGTCTACAGAATGTCTTCAGAATGCAGTCTGTCGTGCAGGACATTCTTGTGAGATGCCATGAATTGCAGCAACAGGGTTGTGTCGTCGTTGTCTGCTGGGTGCCGGGTCATGTCGGCGTCCAGGGAAACGAAAGTGCTGACACAGCTGCCAAGAATGCCGCCTTGGCCGAGGTTGCACTAGAGCGTAGCCTTTCGTGCTCCGATCTTCAGTGTCATTTCTGTTCTTTGTTGCGCTCTCACTGGCAAGCAGATTGGGACCAGGCTCTTGAAAATAAGTTACACGCAGTTAAGCCACTGCTAGGAGAATGGCGTACGTCTTCGTGCCATCGTCGTCGAGATGAAGTGCTCCTGGCACGTCTGCGTATCGGACACTCTCATCTGACGCAAGGCTACCTGCTGCAAAGATTGAACCGTCCTTATTGTGAGGAGTGTATTGTCCCGCTGAGTATTCAGCACATTCTTGTTGAATGTCCTGAATACTCAGCTCTGAGAGAACGTTTCGAATTGCCTTCTGTTCTTACCCGCGCTTTGGGGGATTCACGTGCTATAGTTCGCCGGGTACTTGACTTTGTTAAAGCTTGTGGGGTTGCTCACGTTCTCTGAGCTGTTTTAATGTGTGGTATTATAGCTTTTTATTGCTGCTAAATTTTTAATTTCTGTCAGGTTTTATTGTTTTTCTATATATTGTTATTGTTATCTGTTTTAGATTATTTATTCTTTTATCTTCCCTTTTTCATTTTCTCCTTTTATTTAGCAGCACTTTTGTTTATTGCGCTCTAGTATTTTACCCTTTTTCTACATCTTTTAGTCGAGAGCAACCGTGTTCATCGTGACGGGGACATATAGCCTCGTTGCTGACGTCCCTATTAACCCCCATTCATTCATTCATTCATTCGATAGCTTTTCTTGTCTGTCTTAAAATATAATTTGAAATATAGTCCCTCTTACATAACCATTCAGCTCATTTTCCTATACTACAGGCGGTTGGAACTCCAGCTACTTTATTTACAAAATTTAAGTATTACCAAGGAAAATATGGTGTCTTATGTTTCTTTAAAGAGTATGTACCATCATATTCAGAAAAGAACGATATTGAAATTAGAAATTTGTACACGCAAGCCCGATATCAGTGATGGTTTTTGATTTATATTACCCCTGTTAGCATTGACTTTGATGAATTGCTAGAGTTAGGAGTTCATAGATATTTTTTATCCGTAGTGTCATCACTTATCAAAACTTGTTGGCCATTACGTGATGCAACTTTTTTTCGCATTAAAGATTCATCTAAAAAATTTCAGATTTGTGCAATTTATCAAGATGTTGGTAATCAGATACAGTTACAGAATCGATTAGCCGGAGATAAGTGTAGGTACATCTTTAATAGTGTAATTCAAATTGCGGACCTGGTATCAACATGTGCAGAGATGTGTAAGAATGCATCATGTATTATATCACAAAATAGTACACTGCTAGATCTATCCGCTGTCGCAGATTTGTTCAAAAAACGAAACACATGGCTATTGTAATTCGTCATCTGAATTACCTTTTCTTGTTAGTCTTAAAAAGCAATACATCTTCGCGGGTAATCACTTAGCGCACGTACAGCCAGGAAAAAATATTCTTCGGTTGAGAAAATTTCTTTTCCTGTAACAGTACCAATTGGCAAGCTATCAAATTACAGATTAATTCATTTGTTCCCGAGTTAATGCGAAAAAGAAATTTGTCACCTATAGAATAATTTCCTTTTCTTGTGTACAGAAAGGTTATATGGCTCAGATTTTTGTCTCATATATCGTCGGAGATATTCTGATTCTTTTAGAATAGAATGCAATTTAATATAATATTTCCTTGGATATAGTGTTTAGCATTGAGTTATTCAGGTTTATTATTCAGTTTACTATTACTGTTATTATATGTAGGAATTTATTTCTTGTTCTTTGACACTACTTGTTGAAAGCAATACATATTCGCGTCAAATCACTTAGTGTACGTACTTTCTGTGTAGGAAACTTGAGTTCGACTCTTGACGGATTCGAATATAATCTGTAGATTCATGTTTCGTATAGCCTCGAGATATTCTGATTCGTGTAGAATAGAATGAATTTTAAATGTAATATTTACCTGAATATAGTGATTAGCATTGTACTATTCAACAACATCGAAGCTATGTGAGTCATAAATTATTGTAGTATTTCAAGAACTGGAGTTTTCGAATTAATAATTAAATTGTATAAAGTTGTGATATTTACTGTTATCGTGTGGAATTTGCTTAAGAGAAAAGAAAACTAATGAATAGGTATTGTTTTATTTAGGATCTTTACATCTTCTTTAAATATGAAGATTATTATTATACTAAGAAAATGTACAGAAAATGAAAGAATGTCAAGAATACTTAGGATAAAATAATTGAACGGACACAAACTCAGGTATTTTCGTAAGTATGTAAGTGGGTTTGATTAATATGATTATTATTTACATAAAAAAGTAAATAATCGCATTCATAAATATGCGTTGATGCTATACACTAAGAAGAAAGACTAAGGGGGAAAATGTATAACTATAAAATAGATGAAATTTTTTGAAGTTTAAAGCATTGTATTATATATTTCATAGCTAGCTATTTAGTTTACTATTTTTGCTAGTATATGTAGGGGGGTTATTTCTTGTTCTTTGTCATTACGAAAAGAAATCATTTTATAAGTATAGTATGTTGCTATAAGATAAGTATACTTTTAGAAGTTTAATTTATATTTTCTGATAATAAAAATTCGTATATCTTTATTTTCAAAAAAGATGATACCAACCCCTCGTAGTGTTGCAATGACCACTGTAGAGTATTGTGAAGATAAAACAAGAAGAAGAGGAAAAAAGTGTACTATATTTCTAGTGAGTGTCCAAACAATAAATTGATAAAAAGAAGGTGGCACACATGCGATGATTGTGTCAATGTGACGCTATTAAAACTTTATCAAAAGGAAAAAGAAAGTGTAGATAAAATGATTTTGGGGGTAAAATGGGACTTAGATGGTAAGTGTATGCGAAACAAAAGTGGAAAACGAAGAAGAAAAAAATGGTGAAGAGGGAGGTGATTTTTGGACTACCATAAAAAGCCGAAATGAAGAAAAAATTGTAAATATTTGTGTTTATATACATATATTAAAAATAAAAAAAAACAAAAAGAATTTAAATTTCCTGTAGATAAAATTTGATGTTTCAGTTTAATAAATGTGTAAAATAACAGCCGAAAATAACATTTAAATAAGAAATAACTTATTTGTTGATCTTTGAATAAAAAGAAGTTAAGGGAAAACTCTATGAAATAAAAACATAAAGGTTACCTACGCACACACGATGTTTGTACCAAGGTTACTAGAAGGAAAGGTTGGGCTATAAGCTCAGACGCTTCGTTCTCCGTTTTGCGTGACGTCACCAGCTAGGAGAAGCAAGTAGGTATAGTGGTGTAAGAACTAAAGAAGCAGGCAGAATATGTCTTCTTTCTTTCTTTATGCATAACATTTTCGCTGTCACATCATCTTCCTACACACAAAACTACGAATAAATAAATAAATAAATAATCAAGCACTAAATAGAACTTCTTAATGCAGTTAATATTATAGAAACTTAACAATGTACCTATATTGTATGATCATTTATTTATTGTTTGATGAGAGAGAATCCTTGAATTATAATTACATTTTAAATTTATTTATACCTGAAATGTTACTGTGAATGTATTTATGCAAAGTTCCAGATAAATATGTGTTTTACCAGGGTAATTTCTGAAATTTCCGAACTCTGGAGTTAAATTAATTGCGAAACGAATGAAAGGTGAGTTCCGCACCTAGCATAAATAGATTACTTTGTGAATACTGTTAGGCCTAGGAATATTTCAATAAATATTTAAAACAATGGGTAATAATAATAATAAATTATTAATGCATTTTATTTTGTTCAATATACGGCACTCAGGCTTAAAGTTTAAAATTGGCAATTCATATCTGCTCCATGTGAATGTTAAAACGGGACCATCCGTGTTAAACATTATGCCGACTATCCACCACAGGTTGTTTAATGTACCCATTGTTGACGCTATAATTGCACTTTGTGACATCAATAGTATACAGTCCGGAAAAATGGATTTGGTTTATATCTAAATACTTTGCATGCTAACTAGCAGGCCAATCGCCAGCCCGAAAATGTAGGGAGGCCGGTAGAAGTTAGGGGGCCTCGATCCAACCATGTGATAGTTCATTTGAAAGCCTACCGTGAAAATTTTAGGGGCACCAGTAAAACTTTAGAGGGGCGTCTCCCCCGAGACACCCCGTGGATACGGGCCTGCAAGACAAGAAATGAGGTTTTCTCGTCTTGTCCTGACTTCCTAATTTCAGTTAGTGGTATGTGAATCCATCCGAGTCACGAGAGATCCACGAAGGATGACCCACTTTCTGAAAGTGGATAGTCCTGTAAGTGAAAAGTTCATGCTGTTTCGGATGTATACACAGTAATTTTAAAAAATAATAAACAAAGTGCGTATAATCAGAGCTTTATTCACGTCATCTTTATTCCAATGTGGTCTTTTCTTTTTTACGTATAAGGTACTCTATTTGCGTAGGAGTGAAAATAATTTCTGGGATTTGATTAACATCAGGTTTTACTTTATAATTAAGGTTATTCTTTTCAGAGTTAATTTCTTTACTCTTCTTATTTATGGTACAACGCAACACAGCATTTCTAACTCTGAGATTAATAATTTGCATTTTGAGATTTTTCTTCGACTGTTCCATAATTACTAATTTTGTTTTTAGTTGTTCCATTTCAATATTAAAATCTCTAAATTCTGTTTGTTCCCTTATCTAATTTTCTCTTTCTCGGAGAAAGTGTAGACACGTTTTTCAGAGCCTGTTTTCTGACTTCTCGTGATTCGTATCTTATTGTTCTATCAAGTGGAACACTTGGAACATAACTTGTTTCATTTTGTGCAGGAATTGGACTTTGAATGCCTAATTGGACTGAGGGAACTTCATTTGGTTTCAGAATTTTCTTGGGCGGCAAGCCTAGAAGTTCAGATCTCAGATCTCGCAAATAATGTTATTCTAAGAAATGCACACTACAAACAGACGCGTTTTTAAAGTTTATCTTTTCTTTTACATGCGTGAACCCATTGTTTAGCAAGGAGAGAGTCCTTAAAGAAATTGTGGTAAACAATACCTGTATCTTTTTTATTATGACTCCTTCACATTGCTACAGCACAAGAATTCACAAACACACATGCACACTAACCAAAAGCACTATATTACACGAAAGGAAAGGCACAAATACACGTAATAATAAATATGTACACAAGTACTCAAGTTCACCACACAATCTTGCAATATTGCATGTTGTACAGCGAAGCCCAGGTAAAGAAATCTTCCGAGATATTGACTTTTTCTTTATTAAATAGTATTCGTCCACGTACTCAAAAACGTACAATAGTAAGATGTGTCCACAAAAATTTGCCACGTGAAAAGAAAACCACATAATTCAACAGAGCAAAAACCCAAACTAAATAAATGTATAACGTAATGGTCTTAATGTATAATGTATGGTCTTAACTGGCAGATCTTCGCGCGCCAAGCAGACGACAAGCTCGAACTTCCTCGCTGGTGACGTCACTGTGAAGAGAGCGTAAAAGTAGAGGCTCTGGACATAGGTTAAGAGCACCCCCTGGTTTGTACTTCACAAAGTTCACGTCTTCAGTTCATAACCTACAGGCATTTCGTAGGAATAGAGAGAGCACTCAAAATGAGAGCATATTTAGGGTTCAGGTTCGATTCTCGGTGAGAAAGCATTGAATATTTTAAGCCATTAAGTTAATTCGATTCTTTCTGTCGTGAAAACGAAGTGCTATATACGTGAATTTTTTTTTCATGCAAGGACTAGTTCAACTCTAAAATCATGAAGTACCAAAGTGGATTTTCTAATTTATTTTTTGTTTGTTATTTACAGCCTAAGTTAGATTTCCGTTGAAAGCAAAACATATATTATTTTTACGTTTTAATATCACTTTGTTCAGCATTAGATAGTTCAATTATACATACGTACAATCATTACATCCAGTACTATTGGGGTCCCTGGTTCGATCACGGCCCGCACCGTGTGGACTTTCTGATAAATTCAAAAAATCTACAAACACAATATTTGTTCACCGTAAACGTACGTTCTACTGTGATCGAACTAAAGACTGTCGGAATAGAGATAAGTGTACAGCGTTTGCTTAGTAAAAAAAGACGTCCGTACGGTTTCTTTTCAGATCAACCATTCTAAATGAAGTTTCTTAATTCCTAAAAGAGAAGTATCGGAATAACAACATTAGTATACTAATTTAAAACTCCTACCATATTCAAACGTATTGATCGATCACAAAATACAAATTTTATGTGAAAATAATAAAAGATTACAATTTCACTATATTATTATTATTATTATTATTATTATTATTATTATTATTATTATTATTATTAAATGCACTAGATTTAGTACTACACTGTTCAGTATAAATAAAAAATATTTTCTGCTTCTTTATGAACAGAAGTCCACTTCATTGACACCCATCAACGGTAGAGTTCGTTTTCCGTCAAACTTGGCTGTGTTTGTACACTATCAAATAAAAAGTTAAGGGAATATGATTCATATTTTTGGTCATATTTTATTTTATAATAACAATTATATCTTCATGTTTTTTTAGATAGCCAGCTGAGGTTTTGATCAGAGTGAAGCATTCTTTTTTTCATACAAGGATTAATTAAACTTTAATTCGTAAATTACTGGTCTTGCGTTTAATTCCGGTAAAAGATCTTTCAAAATGAAAGCATATTTAGGGTCCGGGTTCGATTCTCGGTGAGAAAGGAATGAATATTTTAAGGCATTAAGTTAATTCGATCCTTTTTGTCGTGAAAACAAAGTGCTATATACGTGAAATTCTTTTTTGTTTTCATGAAAGTACTAGTTCAACTCTAAAGTCATGAAGTACCAAATTCGATACCAGCTCCATACCAAAGTGGATCTTTGTGTACAGAACCTTTATATCATAAGTTAGCGAAGCTACAATCAAGGACAGTCGTGAAGTGCAGGTCTTCCGTTTTGATTCCGGTGAGAGAGCTTTCAAAATGAAAGCATATTTAGGGTCCGGGTTTGAATCTCGGTGAGAAAGGAATGAATATTTCAAAGCATTAAGTTAATTCGATCCTTTTTGTCGTGAAAACGAAGTGCTGTATACGTGAAATTCTTTTTTTTTCATGCAAGGACTAGTTCAACTCTAAAATCATGGAGTACCAAATTCGATCCAAGCTCCCTACCAAAGTGGATTTTTGTGTACAGAACCTTTATATCGTAAGTTAAGGAAGCTACAATCAAGGTCAGTTATCTGTTTCACTTTCACACCCAAAATAATAATAATACTAATAATAATAATAATAATAATAATAATAATAATAATAATAATAATAATAATGTGATGCTGTGTTTTTTAAATTTATTTTTATGTTTGTTATTTACGTTTTAATACCACTTTGGCCCGTATTCGATTCTCGAATAGAGAAAGAGAGAAAGGGAGCATTGAACACTTGAAAGCATTATAGTGGTTCGAACAATGTATATCATATGCTACGCTAAAATCAGTACGAAGTGCTATATACGTGAATTTTTTTGTTTCATGCAAGGATTAATTCAACTCTGAATCGTGAAGTACTGGTTTTGCGTTCGATTCCGATGAGAGAGCTTTCAAAATGAAAGCATATTTAGGGTTCAGGCTCGATTCTCGATGAGAAAGCATTGAATATTTTAAGACATTAAGTTATGCTCTTCGGTTTCCCAGGAGGAACGGGTCGGGGAAATACAAAGACCAATCAAATTGGAGTGCTTCGATCACTGAATATCAAAGGATTGGGGGTAAAGGTCTAAAATAGCTACCCAATGCTATGGAAAATAGCTATTCAATACATAACGATAAGACGAAAATCAATCAATCAATTGGGAAGCTTCGATCGTGATAACTGAAAGGACTCTGATGAAGATCCGATAGCCGACAAAGAGTATGAGCATCCAAGACTATGAGCATAGCAACAGCGGGGTCCCACAACCAACATTTTCCCACGGGGCTCAAAGGCTATGAGCATAACAACTAAAGGCTTGTTGAAACTTGCCTCTGAATTCTAGGCAAACAAGATATTTTTTGCTGACTCAGCCATATATACGCCGGGACATCTACTCCAGCACGATATCACCTCTCGGGAAACGATCAGTAGACGATGGGGTTCTATTAGGACGTTCACTGGTCCAATCACAGTTAACTTTAGTAGCTTCGCTGTTTGCCGCTCGTCGGTTGTTTCCACCAATAAGGTGCCATGCCGGAATTTCTTGACACCTTGAACCGGCCCGACATTGCAAGTAACAACTTTATTAATAACAAATGGGGACAAACTTTTTAGAGCACTCGGACGGTTAACTGTACCATTGACACTATCAAGTTCTTTATCTATAATTACAAGATATCGGACCGCAGGTGTCGCGATTCTTGTCTTTTCCTGATTCTATAGTACAGGATTGTCTATTTCACTCTCGTTAAGTTCGGGATTTTTACTACAGGGCGTGCAAAAACCCCTCTTAATAGTTTTTATACCGACAAAAGTGAGTTTTTGAAGATGTATAAAGACAAACAAGTGTGACAGCGTCACACGAGGGCGTTAACGAGGAGAACGAACGCTACAATATGGCAATCCTCTTGGAACGCCGGCACCAAATGATCAGCGTGGGGCCGACTCGGTCAAGGAGAATGGGTGTGCAACAAACCATTCCCGTCGACGAAAGACGCATGGCCCCGAAAATGGAAGTAATGGAAGGAAAAGAAAGAACTTAGCCAACCAAAAGACAGACTTCCACCAGCCCAGAAAGAACAAAATAACCAAAAGAAAATGTGCGAACTTTTTATTAGGTTTTTAATTTATCTCAGTTTTTAAAAAATATTTTAAGATTTTTTGTTGTTTTGCTTTTTTATATTGTCAAAGACTCAACATTCCAGACAACACAAATACTGGACGCACACGACAGTAGCCCGGGTGCGTGCACGTCCTCCCCAAGTTGGGGAAAACGTCCACTACACCTTCCTCTTCCCGACACCCACCAACCACCTGCGAGTCCGGTAGAGGTATTCGTGGCTGAGATGGCATGCAAAAGATGCAGATGAGGGGTGATATATGAATGAATAATGAAGCCGCTCTCTCAGATCCATCCTGTCACCGACGATGACGGTCCGTTACACGGAGGGGGACAAAGTAAATAAGTATGAAATAAAAATTAAGATGCTGTGTGATAATTCAACCAAATACATGGTGAGGGCGATACCTATTCTAGTAAGGAAACCACACTTGTCGATGAAGAAGCTGCCGGATATTTAGAGAAATCTCTTGTCTAATGCATCAAAAATATAAAAAAAACAGAAACGAATAATTGGTATATTAGCGTCCTTCTTTTCGATTAACGTCTTTTTGAATATGGGTTAACTATGTAGGAACCATAAAAAACAATAAGTGCGAATTGGCACCGGTGTTAATTGATGTTCACTTCCGTAACAGAGGAATGAATAGTTCTATGTTCTTATTTGCAGAAGACTCCCAGCCGCATCCTTTAAAGCTTCAAATACATTAGTTTTGCTCTTGCCAACTATGCACGACGGACGAGCCATATATAAAACTTCAAAGAAACCTGAGATCATATTGACATACAACCAAACGAGAGGCAGTAGACACTCTTGACACATGTGTGGATATATAAATTGCAGCAGAAAAACAAGACGTTGTCACTTTGGATGTTTTATGTCATGCTAAATATTGCAGGAAATAATGCTTATACTGTTATCATATTTTTCGAACACCGAGAGAATAGAATACAGGTCCTCTTTCTCAAGAATGAATTTAATAGTAGAGTTACACAAGAAACTGATTTCACCATGGTAGAGCAACAACTTGTTACACTATTTATCAGCAATAACCTTAAAGTTATAATAAACAACCTCTAAGGGATAGCAGAAGAACAGTAAGCCCTACTAATCACTGCAAGAGGACAACAAAAACACTGCTTTATGTGCCATTAGCCGAAAAGGACGTTCACTGCAACATAGTGCACAAAGTGCAACGAACCAATATCTGGTGAGTATGAAAGAATTTCTGCTCAAACTGTTAAAATGACCGTGAAGAGTGAATAAAAGAGAGAACTACATGTAGATAGTCAAGTGATAATTTGAAAAGAAATAGAATTTTTATTCTAAAGTAAGATAAACATTTTTATATTCGTAGAAAACTTTATGTACGTGATATCAGCATAAAATTAAATTAGCCTTTATACTTAGCACATAATTTTCTATGGTAATGCAGTGTATATCATAAATGGAAGAAAATTTTATGAATATGTCATAGTAATGTGTTTATGGTATTATTGTAAAGCAGTAAAATTTATTCAACATTAATAACATTTTATTATTCCATATTTCAATATTTTTAACATATTTTTCTCTGTGTCAGTTTTACGCATACTTAGTATTAAGAGGTAAAAAATAGGGTTACGTTCCCGGGTTAAGACACAACTTCGTAAAATTAAATTGATTCTCAACGGAAAATATAGAAAATGTTCAGAAAATGTGGTCAAAATTGTAATTCATCTATAGAATTTGATTCATAAATGAAAGAAACATTTTTGTTCATTTGTTCATTTCACACGCATGAAGAAAGGAAATATATTTCTGCATTTACAAATTTAACCTAGGTATCAAAAAAAAAAAGAGGTGTCCCTTTACTGAGGAAACTTCAAAAATAGCGGAAAGATGGAAGGAAATACCTAAGAAAAGAGCCTGTTTGTCAAAATTTCGAACATCTGGCAATTTAAACGGAGGGTGAATCATTGAACCCCAGTATAGGTACAAGTAGTGAACACATTGAAACTGATAACCTTTGAGTTTATCAATAAATCCTAGTGACTTATTGGTGAATCACCAACACAGGAAACATACATAGGACAGCATACAGTAATAATGCAAAACGTAACGCTGAGATAATGAAATAAACTTCCAAACTCATTTTAATAGTAGTTACTTTAAAATGGAGCTGACAGTTCACGACATTAGATTGACATGTCAATACAAACTTTCGTGATGAGCGGAAAAGAATGAATATTTGTTCAAGTAATGTTGAAGTTATATTTACTATGTAAACAAAGGTTAATATCACTCTTTTGCAAAGTGTCATACACTTAGTTGATTCAGTTCAAATTCATGACAAAATGGGAAAGCAACAACTTGAAATGAGCAATTTTTTCTGTATTCACAAGTAAAACAATTATGTTCCAGAATTAATCCCAAATTATGCTACACCACTAATTTGAGCATTTAAAGGAAAGTTTCCATTTCCATTCCAGTTTGAAGTTTTGCTGACATATTGTTTCAAGAGCAGCAATCAACATATTAGAAAAAGCTATAAGTAGTGCTTTAAAGATTTTCAACACGTTTACATATACAAAATCATCAAATGTTTTGTCTAAAATTTTCGATAATATTACATATCAAATGAATTCAATTTTCAACAGCTCTGAAATGAACCCTATATGATTCTTCTAAGAGTGATTGTGTGTGAGATTGACAGGTATGTGAAGAGTTTGGATCTTTTGTGATTTTTAAAAAGTTATATATAACGAATAGTACTGATCCAAATCTATATCTGATTGATGAACAGAACTAACATATGAAACCTGTTGAAGGAAGTGTTAGTAATTTAAAACATCACATTCTTTATAATGGCAATAGGTATATACGTTTTAATTAATTTCTAAATATTCACGTGAAATATCTATCGGGAATCTTGAAAATGGCTGCAGCAAAAGAGCATCAAGCGAAAATCAAGAACAAGGAATATAAAATGAAACAGCTCAAAATATTACATTTTTTTTTGACAATGTTCATAACAAAGGTCATTTTGCAAATGTTGAGGGACACAGCATCATAACAAGAGGGACACAGCAGCATATCAAAATTCGATTTAGAGCAGAATGAATGGAAGAAAAATTGTAAACTTGGTGTTATACTAAATAACATAAGAAGTGAGTCCGCCTTGCCCAATATGTGAAGCTTGGAATTTCCCAACTAGTGGCCATACTTGTATCGTGTGCAAGACTGCAGTTCATGTCCTTGAACCATGTTGATGTTCCATGTATTCATCAGAGGAAAAGAGGAAACAGAGGAAAATGAAAATGAAGGCTGCGGATTAAAACGAATTTTCCAATCGTTTTACCTTCAAACAAAAAAGAAGAAGGTCATAGAAAATACATCCCTGCTGTAGAAAACTGTAAAGAAAAAGGACACCGAAGAAAAAGATATAAAAAATTATATTTAGAACCTTGTCCAGAAATGAGAACGATTGATTTGGATTGTAGATCTTTAGCCCTACCAATAACACTTTTTATAAAATAGTAATGGCTCAAAATGAAACAAATAAACCTAGATAATGAAAAGCTTATTTTCGCAAATACTTATACCTTTGCTACACTGGTACATACTATTGTCGAAGCACACATAGAGAGCTCAAATTACTGTACATTTGTAAATGAATTAAAACGAAACTCTTATGTGTTTACTATAGCTAATTAATTAGCAATCAGAGAAGCGAACAGAAGCACTTACAAATTAAAAGCAAAGTGTCAGACCTAATGGGTTAAAATTATGTGTGACATAATGTCACATTTGCTTCGGAAATTGTTGTCGCAGTTTCCTGGTTTAGTTGACGGAATTTCATGCTTATCCTCATTTTGCGAAAAAGTAAGAGTGCAAAGAAACGTTGTGCTGGTGTTATTAGACCTGTATTCCTTCAATCTTAGACCAGTGGGATCCTTACATCCCGAACGAACTACTATACTCTACTGGTATCGTTCGGGATATTTATCTTGACATCACAATGGACGATTTACTATGACCTGCACGTCACGTCGGCTAAGAGGATTTACGGAAAGATTCTAGTAATGAACTTCACCCAACTAAATCAGTCATCCTCGCTTTTTACTTACAAATCCTTCCAGAGGATATCAAACTTTATTATGATCGCCATACTGTTTCTACCTACATTCCTACGATTCGTCAATGTCTACATGAGTGTTTTAAATATGGGCATCTCAAACCAATTGCCGCTTAAATAAAGTTCTCTGCAAAAACTGAGGTGCCTCTCGCGCACCAGACACCTGTACCAACTCCTTAAATGCATTAATTTCGGCCTTGGTCATCCGGCTGATAGTCAAGATTGTGCGGAGAAAATCCGCCAGAAGAAAATTATGGAACTGGTAACCCTTAATAGAACTTCGTTTAATGAAGCCTGCAACCTTATTTCAAACCACCAGATAAATCACCTCATGAATTTTCAGCCGGTACACCTACTGGTAGTCTTGTCACTCCTTCCCTCCTTTGGCCAAAATCTCACTCTTCTTACGCCAGTATGGTGTCCTCTCCTTCCACGTCTGCTTATGCTCCTACTAACATCAATGTGCCAGACTCTCCCTCAGGCAAGAAACGACGCAATATGAATGGGGTTTCTTTTCCTGCTTCCCCCATCTTCGCAAGCAAATCATACTCCGCATAGATAGTACACACCGCCGGTCTTCTTCAACTTCTTCTTCTCCCACGTCCTTCTGGAATCTGGATAGGGTTAAATTACATTTAAACAGCAAAAAAAAAAAAAAACAGTTAAATTACGAACTAACAACGCGGAAGAGTGATTTCGTGGAGATGACACATAATTTGAAATTTACAGGAGACAAAATATTTTCGTAACATACAGGGTGTTTCACCTGAAAATCCGTGATTTCTAGCGGCGACAAAATTTATTTGAACAATAGCATAGTAACACACACACACATATATATATGTTGTATATTTGCATAAAGTACAAAGAGATTGTCTCACTTGCCATAGGGAGCACCCCAATGTATATTTTCTATAGAGCTTATACACTGAGGCAGTGTAAGTTCTATAGAGAATATATGAATATTTGGTGAGTGAGCTTGGCTTAGTTGGCTGTGTTGTAGACACGTAAAAATGGTCTGCCCCGCCGACCGAGGTCTGCGGACCGAGGTCAACCCGGATCGGATACCAATTATCCGGTCCAAAAGATGTACGAGTAACTACTCGCTCACAGGCGGGGCCATTATGCATCAATGAGTAACGATTGAGCATTTAACGGGACTAACTTCCTGCCGTGGCATACGTGCAGAACATGGAGCATGGACGTGGCTGCTCGGGACAGTTCCGACGGCGTGCGA
Source organism: Thermobia domestica (assembly GCF_964235325.1). NCBI lineage: Eukaryota > Metazoa > Arthropoda > Insecta > Zygentoma > Lepismatidae > Thermobia > Thermobia domestica. Next base: position 220,651,447 of record NC_137460.1, on the reverse strand, counting down.
CCATGAGTCGTTATCATCGACATAGGTCAAACCCCGCATATCCGAAAGGCACCGAGGAAGCTTTGCGGTCAACGATCGTGCCATCATCATCAAACATGCATTTTCTAATTGTAATAAACGTATCGATAACCTAAAACGTGCACAAAAGCGAATTCTGAATGGACAGTGGTTCTGTAATTCGTGTGCTATGAAAATGTATAGAAGAGACAATGTTCGAAGCCGATCGAGATCAGGTTCAAGTGCAGGTTCGGAAATAAAACCCAGTTCGGAGTCAGGCACTGGATCGGACACAGATTGGTATAGTGACGATGTGGTTAGTGCGGATGAAAAGGAAGAAGAGAAAACTGTAAAGCTACCATTCTCTAGAACATCAAAGACAAAATCGAAGTGCTTACTAGGGTGTAAGGGAAAACCGCTCCGAAACGTGACAAAAGAGGCTATAACCCAAGTGATGGTTGAAAAGGCCATAGTCGTTCCTATTGGTACAAGGTTCTGTCGTGATCACTTCGAAAAAGATGACAACTTCAAGCAAGAAGCACTTGAAAAAGTGGTTCAATATAAGATCAGTGAGGACTCAGAGCTGCCAGTAAATGAATGGGTAAATCTCATCACAGGACTAAGAATCGGTAGTTCAGTACATGAAAAGGCAAACGATCCCTTCTCAAAAATGTCCGATGTGGAAATGTCACTAGCTACAGGTAGAACTAAAGCTCAGTTTGATGACTTAGTTAGACAATCAAAATGCAATAAGATAGAGCTTGGACTATATCTGACAATGCTGTACACTGGTGAATCTCAAAGATCACTTGGACTAAGATATAAAATGTATAAGACTCGTGTATATAGATCACCGCCAGCTAGAGTCACCCGCTCTCTCCCTCTATACTGCCTGTCGAATCGCCAGAAATAGCATAGAGGTCATCGTACGAATTTTTTTCCGAATTCCACCGCGTGGGTGCAGCACCAAGCGAGGCTTGTTTGTATAAATCTCATAGAAGAATATACATTGTGCGGTTCGGTGTTTTCGTAAATTAAAATGTATTATTGTGTGCCCTTTTGTAAGGCACGAAAAGGCAATTCAGAATATGTTGGGGTATCATTTCACGAAATACCATCGAACATTGAATTACGGACGAAATGGTTAAGAAAAATATCAAGACAGGGTGACAAGAGGGGAAGTAAGTGGATTCCATCTGACAGATCCGTTGTTTGTAGTCAGCATTTTGTAAAAGAAGATTTCAGAGAAAATTGCAAAACTCGGAAGCTAAAACAAGATTCTGTGCCCAGTGTGTTTCCTGAATATCCATCTTACAAGCAACCCGAAGAACCACCTAGGAAGAGAAGATGATGTTCGAAGTCGGAAGCGACGGATGATAATACATTAATACATGTAAATGGTAAGTAATTATTTCTACTTTTTCTTTTCTTTTGTTAAATTTGCCTTTCTGAATTGATTTAACTATTGAAAGTTAAGGCTGTATTTTGATCGTGTAATATTTTATTATGGTGGAAGCAGAAAAATGATTGCTTACTGTGATGTTTCTGAAAAATCAAGTTTTATAACACTATACCATAATTATTTAACAAATGCAAACAAAGTAAAACTTATAAAATCAAAACATTCTCCAAGCCATTATTAAAAGTTTCAGAAAACATCACATAATAAAATTTCACATGATTAATCTCGTTTCACATGTTTAAATTTGTAGAGTTAATATTTAGTCCATCAAATACTATTAGTTGGCATTGTAGATGCATTTTTCGGTGTAAATATAACGTGCAGAATATTTGTCATATATTAACGAAACGATAAAATAGATGCTGTCGTGTCGGTTTATGGTTAGTGTGCTTTATTACACAGTTGAATGCTCCAGGGTTCGATTCCTAGTTTGGACAATATTTGCGGTGTGGATCCATCATGACGAAGCACTTGGGTACCCTCCTCTCAATTAGGTCTAGAAATCTAGAAGTAGAGTAATAGTTCTGAAAGGACCCCTTCCCACAGGTATGTCCTTTAAGCTAAATGAGACGGATGATTAATGAAACTGATATTTTTTGCTCTTTCCCGGAATTGGAACCCGAGACCACGTGCACCAAATGCGAACGAGCTAGCCATCAGATCAGCGGGGAGGACTCTAAAAGTTTGTTTATTGACATCGCACTATCTACTTAAAATTCCGCTAATTGGCAGCCATAGACCATCGTTACTTGAAGTGCTACGTAGTTTACTTTAGATATAATTTTATTTTTGAGTTTAGCGTCTATATCAGCAATGGAACCATATAAATCATGGGTCTACAGCTTAACATGGGATCCGAACCATATGAGCTCCCACCGGGAATCGAACCCAGGTCTCCCACGCCAAAGGCGCGTATGGTAATCGCTCAACCACAAGGGAGCTATAGTTTACTTTATAGACATTAATATTTTACGAATTATACACTGGCAATGTTTCATAATACAAATAAAGTTTCTTTTAAAGGCCTTATGGATTGGATGTGTACCAAATTAAGCAACTTGTGCAAATAAATTACGCAAATTATTTAAAAGTGACCATCTAGGATGTACGCAGCAGAGTGAGTCCTGAAGTTCCGGAATCCCCATACCAACAATTTCAGCTTTTCTTTAAATTCAGTTATTTTCAGGGTGATTTTTTGCAAATTTTAATATAATTTATCCTCATTGAATTTGGACCCCTCCCGAAATAAATTCTTGCGTGAGTTTGTTCACTACTTTTATATTACATCCGCAGAACATCCATAGAAGATTGTTTTTTGAGAGAGAGGTTGGTATATTTCGAATGTTCTGTCACATGTTTAATTTTTTATACATATGCACATTACACTTCTGTTCGGATAAACACACACACACAATAGGAGTTGGATCAACATTAAAAAATTAGCTTGAAACAGAAAATTTTATCATAATGATGCAAGTCGACGTTTCAAACTTTCGATTGACACAATTGAATCCTTCTTCTTTGTAAGAATTTAGACATTTTAGCGCCGAGGCTATATGAAGCGTGGGCCTATCGTTTAAGGAGGTATCCAAACTACCGCAACGCATTCAGTGCTTTCCCATCAAGTAACGAACCAGCAACCCCTGGACCAAAGGCACAAGGCTAGCCACTAGACAATCGAAAGGGGCACAATTGAGTTTTATGTGTACAGTTATGTAATAACAAACAATTTAAAGTAAATGCCTGATTTGCGTAAAAGTTTGATTTTGTTTTATTAGTAATTCGATTATTTTCATTTTGATTTTGAACTTACAAATGCTTACTATATAGTTTCTTGAGAGTTAAAAATGAGTACATCATTCATGAAAGTTATTTTTCCTAGTAATAAATTTCTAGCATCTTTAGAAATAAGTAACATTATTATTATTATTATTATATTATTTTTAGTGAGCTCCAATATATAGTTTTATTTTTCTTTCAAGTTATTCTAAAAGACCTTTTCTTTCCAGACAACATTTTCATTTTTAAATACGAGTAACATAAATTTACTTGTAGTAGCAACTAAATTAATTTGCTTCTTTTTCAAAGAGTTAGACAACCAATTTATTGAAAAGCGACATTTACATAAAGTAGAGCTTGCTCATAAAGGGTAGATAAGAGATTCAAACAGAAAATGCAACACAAATAACAGTAGAATTTGTATCTTATACTGCAAAATCAAGTTGTGATCTTTTCTCAGAAGGAACAGTGTTTTATTATCAATGAAATTAATTCTCTCACGTCGAATAGTGAGAATATAGATTGATGTATCTTCTGTGCATTCCAACCCATTTGAATTAAACTTTCAATAATGATGTCAGTGTGAAGCGTTGTTTGTGTTGATTTTTTGTTCATACGTAAACGTAAATACATTTTTATCTGTAACTATTTGTATTTTTTTTATTTTCCAGAAAAGATTCAGTACCATGACGACAGAAGCGTAAACGATAAAGGACAAGAATTGTGTGACTCTACTAGTACATCATGTAATATTGGCATACAAGTTAATATCTTAACTAAAACATATATAGACCACCAAAAAAGAATAAATGAAAAGCTCAGGGTAAAGATATATAGGCTTGAAAAGAAAATAGAAGAATTAGACAAAGAACTACATGAAACTAAGAAAAAGATTGATAATTGTCCCGAAATAAAATCCCTCACTACAATAAAGAATTCAGCCAAAGGAGGTAATCAGATGGCAGTGTACATCATCGATCAAATAAGAAACTTCGAAAAGCAGCGTCCAGAGTGGTCAGAATTAACTCTCCGTTATTGTATTTGTTGGCGAATAGCGTCTCCTAAAGGCTACGAATACGCTAGAAAATCGAAGCTAATCAAAGCTCCTTCACGAACTACACTGGATAAATTATTCTGAGGAATTAAGTGCGATCCCGGTATTTCACCTCTAATTAAAGAAAAGCTGAAGGCAGGAGCTGAACATTTAAGTTCTTTGGAAAAGGTTTCCTCCCTTATTTGTGACGAAATGGCAATAAAGGAAAGAATGACGTACAACAAAGACGAAGATAAATTTTTCGGACTCGTAGAGGCAAGTGGTGTTTACGAAGAGGAAATAGGAATAAACCCTGTTCTAGCAAATAAGCTTCTGTGTTTTGTGATTCATGGGTTATCCAAAAATACACAATTCCAGTTGCTTACTTTTTGGTAAGAAGTCTACAAGGAAGTGAACTACTAACATTGGTTGATCATGTTATCCAAGCTGTTGAAGAGTGTGGATTTTATGTTTTGCGCCTTGTAAGAGATAACCATAAAACAAATGTGTCCATGTTTAAGCAAATTGCTGGTGGTGACCTAAAACCATGCATTGAACACCCCTGCGATCCTCAACGGCAGCTTTTTTTTATCATATGACTATTGTCATCTAATAAAAAATGTAAGAAGTCAGTTTTTAGACCATGAGATGGCAGATAGAGAAGGAACTATCAGCTCCAAGTTTATAAACTACAGAAAAACTTAGTGGTTACACCAATTCGGTATTTAACCAGAAAACACATTGAACAGTTCTTTCGAAAAAATGAGCGTTTCGTACGCAGTACAATTATTTTCACCGTCCGTAACTGCAGCTTTACAGTATTTAAGTGAAAATAACCTAAGCATGTCTTCTGAAGTAGATTTTGAACAGATTGGTTCAACAGTGCGCTTTATGCAGAATATGTACAAGTTTTTTTCCGTGCATGATATTAGTGACAAAACACAATATGTTCGATAGAATAATCCGGAAAAAATGATGTTTTATTCTGTGACCGATGAACGACTTCTTTGGCTGAAAAATGATTTTTGCAATTATGTGAGGGAAATTCAAGTCGAATCTAAAAAGTGTGGTGCCAAAGGACTTACAAACGAAACATTTAATGCCCTTCTTTTCACTGCAGAATCTACAGCCTCTTGTGTCGTTTATCTACTTGAAAATGGATTCTTTTATGTATTGACGCGAAAATTTTCTGGCGATCCAGTTGAGGCAATGTTCAGCTCAGTTAGAATGGGAGGAGGAAGCAACGATATGACGGATGCTCGAGCTGCACAAAATGCTATTAGAAGAATTTTAAAATCCGGTCTTTTGATATCATCCCCTAATGCCAATGTTGCTCATGATGAATTAGATATGTGTACTAAAACAGCACGATCGAGGAACCAAACTATTCCTCAAGGATATTCTATCAGGCTTCCTCCGGAGATAGAAATCCTCCTTCAGGATATTCGTGAGCCAAATGGACCACTTCATATTAATCTGGAATCAGCATCTCAGGCATTACTGTGTGGCTATTTAGTGCGCGTCATAGAAGAAAAAACAGTGTGTAGTTCGTGTGTAACTAACATATCAATTCCACCAACAGGGACACCATTAATGGGCCTCATCCATTATTTGGATAAAGGCGGACTTCAATACCCTAACCCGTGTTTCGTTCGCCTCACTAAAGCACTACAGAACTTCGTGGAGAGTGCAATACCGCATTTCAAGAAATCAGGAGATTTACTACGTAATATGAGTCAGTATATCATTCCAGTTCTGCGTCACTGCACTTTGTTGAAGTGTCCCAACGAAGAAAAGCACCAGTTGTTTTTATCTGAAATAATAGTGAACGAATTGTGAAACCACTTCTGACAAACATAGCCAGAAAACATACAAACAGTGCGTTTCGATTTTCCTGCAAATTCAAACCCCTTTCAAGAAAGACTCTTAAGCTGTGAAACGGAAGTGTTGCAAATTTCCAACATATTTCGTATATTATTATTATTATTATTATTGAAACAGAAGTGGGTGGAGTGTGTCATTCTCACGGAAAATCCACGCGGAATATATATATATATTACAAAGTTTCTTGGGTAAGCCTAGAAAAAAGATGAATGATATTGAAAAATGTATCTTGGGGAGATGGATAACAATCCTGATTACACATTATAGTACGTAAATTAAATTATATTCAATGGCATCCTTGTGTGTTTGCGACGACTAGTCGCACTTCTTTGAATCAACAGTAATAATAATAATAATAATAATAATAATAATAATATAATGGTACTGGTGGTAATGGTCAGTTAACACAAGCAATGTGTAGTGATTAGTTTTTTTTATCAATGAGTAAATCGTAGTTTAATTCTTTCCCGTAGTTTCGAGATATTTTGGACTTATTACTTTGAAAAAATGACGAATAATATTTATGTATATATTTTTGTATAAATATTACTTATTTTTTTACATGTGAAAGAAATGTAATGCAAATCACGAATAGCACTTACTGACTGATGTAGCTAACGATAATTTTGATATACAAGTAGGTCTATTGCGCTCTTTTCTGTGTTGTCTTTCTATTACTTAGTGAATAGATCAGTGGAATTTGTTCATTTATTTATTGGAAGTAAAATACTATAATACAAGGGATAAAATCAATACAGAATGTAAGTACAACAATTTCTTCAAAGAATTGTAAAAAGAAAAAAAAGATACCAGATTATACATGAAACTTGAGAACAAGCCTCGGCTGACCCTGCCACCTAGCGGCCAATTTTTTGTTTTTGTCGTACGCTACGAAACGTTCTTTCGACAGGCAGTTTACAGCGAGAGGAGAGCGGGTGACTCTAGCGGGCGGTGATATAGATGTATTCAGAATGCTCGTCAGTCAATGTAGATGAACTTCGTTCCAAAACATATCAGTGTAAAAATAGAAACAGAAGAAGATGCAGATGCCTTTCGAGCTAATCTCAAAAATAACCAATCAATCTTCGCAAATATATTGTACGGAACTAACGATGAATCGATAATAACGGTGTGGGATGGTACGTACTTGTACTTGAATAATAGCCTCAATTTTTGGTATCAAAGAATGTCATACTCTGGACATAAAAAGTGAAACTGTGTAAAGCCAATGGTGATATGTGCTCCGAACGGATACATACAGTCCGTACTAGGAAAATCGGACGATGACTTCTGGGATGGAAACTCGTCAGACGGAGCAGTTCTCCACATGATAATGAATCAAACCTGGTTCAAGATGTTGTACAAAACAGGTCATGTGTTCGTACTAGACCGAGGATTCTTCCATGTAGCAAATGAGCTTGAAGAAAAGGGATTTGTAGTTAAAATACCCGTATCTCACCAAGGAAATAAACAGTTGGATGACATTCAGGCAAATAAATCAAGAGAATGCACAGCTGTCCGTTGGGTAATCGAAAACGCGAATCAAGACCTTAAAAAATATAAGTACTTGTCTAGACAGTTAATGAGTAGAATAATACGAAGTCTACTTAGAGACACGACAGTTGTAGCCGCCATGCACAATGCGTACGGTAAGAGAAGATACAGAAAGAATGAAGCTCAGGCGGCTCAGAAGTTACTCAGCTTGATCAATGAACGTAACTGGCTAGCTCCGTTAGTTCAGCCGATGAACAAAGTGAGAGCAGCGTTTCAAAAGATGACAGCTGATGAAATACCAGAATTCCCAGAGTTGAGTGAACGAGACATGAACGAACTAGGCTCGACATACATCCAAAGTCTAGCCAAGTCATACTACTTCGACCACGCGTTCAATGGAGAATATGAGTTCTCGATAGTAAAAGATAATCATCATCCTGACTATGCCGAACATATGCAAGCAATTCCAATGCTTGTAAGAGGTAAAATGCAATAACGTCATTCGAGCAGTAAGCAGTACATGCTGTACATTCTGTGTGATTTGGACTTAGATGGACACAAAGCCATCAAAGCACACTACTGTGCTTGCAACAACGGTGCAAGAACTGCAGGTTGCTGCGCACACGTAATGGCAGTAATATGGTATCTCGGGTACTATAGACACACTGACGAAACGATATAAGCTCCTTCAGACTTCATAAATAGGCACTTCGACGGAAGTGCAATGTCACCATACAAACCTGACGATGAACCTAGGATGTAAATAAAGAAAGACAAACCAAAAAACGACAAAAAAATAAGACAATCCACACAAAAGTAATAAACTACGAAAATCCAAAAAGCATAAAATACGAAAATCGAAAAAAACATAAAATACGAAATTCCAAAAAGAGAAATAAAATAAAAAACTCCAAAAAAAGTCATGCAACTATAAAAAATTTTTGTAAATATAAAAAGAAAGAAACAACTGTACATATACATTTTTTCGTCTACCGATTTTCATATCACGTGATTTTCTCCAGATAATAAGATATACATTTTCAGAAAGCTCTTTGTCCATAGTTTCTTATTTTTAGTTTTTTGTTGAACATTTCCTATGTTCACGTACTTAATATCGTAAAAAAAACTACTTTTTTTCGCTCCTCCCATAGACCGTCATGTTAATTGAAACCGATTTTTAGGTCTGATCTAGATGGTCATCGTACTTACATTTTATATTAACGTACGCAGAATTGATCGCGCTACAAAATATATCAATATCATTATTGTTCGTAATGGGGTGCTACAGCATTATACGGGAGGCAGTCTCTTTATATTTTTTGTTTCAGGTCGCATAGTCCAGTATAACAGTGGCGGACCGTATACTTAAGTTGTAACAGAAAATATCATTCGTGACTTGGTCCATTGAACCACGCTCCCTTGTTGGTGCCCAACGACGATTCCGACTGGAGAATCATTGTGCATGGACACCATTTACCAAGTCTATATGGCGTTATGTTAATTATTTCAATAAGACTAGCAATGTTACAAGACTTGGAATAGGGGGATACAGACCAACTGAGCGTACAGAACAGCGTATTGCAATAGTGCGAGCATCTGTTGTGAATAACCGACTAAAAAATCTCTGCGACGTTTGTCAGCAGAAAACGCAATGTCCGTAACAACATGTTGGCGTATTCTGCGAAAACACCTACAAATGTTCCCATCCAAAACGCAACTACTTCAAAAATGAACATACATTGCAAAAAGGAGACTGCATTTTGCAGATCAGTTGAATGCGTTAAGTGCTGATGACCCAGACATTATTGGAAACGAAGTGTACAGACGAAGCTTACTTCTATCTGTCAGGTGAAGCAAACAAACAAAATTTTGGCCAAAAAAAAATCCGCATGAAATGGTAGATACACCTCTGCATCCGGAAAAATTTTTGGTCTGGTGTGCTGTATCAAAACTTGACTTAAAATTCTGGCGAAAACCCAAATGTTGAGAAAATTAAAAAAAAACAAAAAATCCTAAAACAAAAAAAGCCAAAAAAAATAAAACAAGGTGCGGATTTTTTTGTACTTTTATTTTTTTTGTTTCACTCCTTTTGGACTGGTGGGGGTCTATCCTTTTGTTGGTGAGGTCTCTTTTCTTTAGTTCTACTTCTTCCTTTTCCGGGGCCACGCGTTTTTGTCGATGGGAATGGTTTTGTTGCACGCCCATTCCCCTTGACCGCGTCGGCCCCACGCTGATCCTAAGTTTGTGGGCGTGGCGAAAGGATTGCCAGGGGGTTGCGTTAGTCCTCCCCATTAACGCCCTGGTGCGACTTCACACCCTTTTTTCCTTTATACATGTTCCCAACAAATTCCTTTTTCGTGGGTAAAAATCTTTCACAAATGAACCGGGCTCTCCCTCACGAAAGAAGCCCAATAAATGGTAGTCAAATTGAGGAACAGACAAGTATCGCGACCCGTGTTGTCTAATATCTTGTAACTAAAGAGAAAGATGTTGATAGTGCCAGTACTGACGAAAACCGTCCGAGTGCTATTAAGGGCTTATCAACTTTTGTAATCAATAAAGTTATTACTTATCAAGCCGGGCAGGTTAAAGACATAAAGAAACTGCGGAATGGCACTTTATTGGTGGATACGATGGACGAAAACCAAACGGCGAAGCTACTTAAGTTAACTGCCATTGGACCGGTGAACGTGTCAGTCGAACCGCATCGTATGCTGAACGTTTCGAGAGGGGTAATATCGTGTTGGAATCTCCTCAATGCCTCCGAAGAGGAGATCAAGTCGGAATTATCGGACCAACACGTTGTAGAGGTAGCTCGAATCAAAAGTAAAAAGTCAGGTGAACTAGTCGCTACTCAGTCACTGATTCTTACTTTTGGTCTGCCCACGCCTCCGGAGTCTGTGAAAGCTGGTTACTATCGTTTAAAAGTTCGGCCCTACAACCCTAGTCCTCTGCGCTCCTTTAAATGTCAAAATTTTGGGAACACCAGCACGTCATGTAATGCGTGTGCTGCTCTTTGTGCGAATTGTGGCCAGGGTAGTCATGGTGCAGAACCCTGTAAAGCGACCAAGCCCTTCTGTGTTAACTGCAAGGGAGAGCATTGTGCTTGGTCTCGGGATTGTCCAGCTTATCAGCGCGAGAACTCATGGTAGTCGAGAAGATTTCTGTTACAGATGCGAAGCGTCGATTGAAAGAAAGCTTTCCTTCCTCGCTTTCTGTTCCCTTCGCTACTGTCGCTGCTATTTCTCGGAAATCTGTAGCTACACAGACCTTCGACGTTTCCACCCAAACGGACTTGGTCCCCAAGCGTAGTTCTGACTCGAAGAACCCAGTTACAAAGATGAGCGAACTTCTTAAGACCCCTGTTGCACCAACGAGCGAACATCCCAAGCCTCCAGCTGTAACGCCGAGCGAACGTCCGAAACCTCCTCCTGTTACGGTTACTGGTGGTCTTCGGCGTACTCCAACCCATCGCCGATCACCTTACAAGACTGGCCTGAAACTTAGCCAGCATATCCGCAGGTTGAACGACACGATTCTCTCTCCGAAGAGACCGAAATCTACTCCAGTTCGTAAGCCAGCTGCAGCTTCTCTGAAGTCTGACATGGTGGAGGACGAACTCATGGATACTGAGTGGGCTGTGATTTGACCACGTGGGAAAGTTCGCCTTAAACATTGATTTCTTCCAGTATGGTGCTTCTTCAGTGGAACCTGAATGGCTTCTGTACTCACTGTGAGAAATTGCTACAACTGGTCTCCGACCACTCGCCAGTTGTTGTCTGCTTGCAAAACACCCATTTTTAGCCTACCCAGTCCTTCCTTCTTTCTGGGTACTCTATGTACAGATGTGATAAATCAGATGCTGGTCACGCTGCTGGCGGCGTGGCATTCCGCGTCTCCGATTCTGTTTGTTCTCGGCAGACTCACCTTCTCTCTCGACTGTAAGCAGTTGCGGTGCGAGTCTACTTCTCTCGTCCGCTTAGTATTTGTTCGTTATACATTCCTCACTCGTAAGCCTTTTTTGCCGATCTACTTCAGCTTTTCCATCAGCTCATACGCAGACATGCCAGGAGCATTTCATCTCGACGACGATGGCACGAGGAAGTACAACATTCTCCTAGGAGTGGCTTGACTCCATGTAACTTATTCTCAAGAGCCTGGTCCCAATCTGCTTGCCAGTGAGAGCGCAACAAAGAATGGAAATGACGCTGAAGATTGGAGCAAGGAATGTTATGCTCCAGTGCAACCTCGGCCAAGGCGGCGTTCTTGGCAGCTGTGTCAGTACGTTTGTTTCCGCGGATGCCGACATGACCTGGCATCCAGCAGACAACGACGACACAACCCTGTTGCTGCAATTCATGCCATCTCAAAAGAATGTCCTGCCCAACAGAGTGCATACTGGAGACATTCTGTATACTCAAAATCACACTCTGAGAATCGGTGCAAATAAGCACACGACGCAGGGATAGCGTGAGAGCGTGTTCTAAGACAAGCTTAACTGCAGTCAATTAAGCAGTGAACACGGAACACAGGCGATGCAAATGGAATTCTGAGCTGCCCTCGTAGGTGACAAAGGCACAGCCCACTAAATCCTCATTCTTAGAACCGTCAGTAAAGAACACACTAAAATCGGGGAACTGATCTAACAGTGCGGCAAACTCTTGCTGGTACACCTGGGAACTAGTAGCCCGTTACCCAGAGACAAACGTAATAGAGACACCTGGGAATGCAGAGACAAACGTAAATCAAGGCGAAGTGGACGAAGTAGCCATGGGGAAATAGCACAAAAGTGAACCAACGAAAGAGAGGGCCATATGAAATCGTCGGCAAGGAAACTCTCACACCCACGAATGTACCATGGACGTGTAGATCGAGGACGTGCAGCATAGCGTTCTTATATCCGACCACCACGGAGACATGGTCTAAAAGGGTACTCTGGAATACAACGCACATGCGCAGAATAATTAAGTAGTCTGCTGCGACGATATGTGAACGAAGGTTCATTGGCTTTCGCATACAGGCTGGCGACGGGACTAGTTCGATAGGCGCCAGTAGCAAGACGAATACCAAGGTGATGCACTGTGTCAATTTGTCGTAACAGAGAAGCACGAGCAGTACCATAGACAATACAGCCATAGTCTAACCGAATTAGACTACGGTACAAACGAAGCAGAACAGTACGATCAGTACCCCACGTGCAGTGGAAAAGGACCCGAAGCAGACTCAGAGCTCGGAGACAAGAGTACTTAAGATTCCGAATTTGTGGTGCCCACGATAAGCGATAGTCAAACATCAGACCCAAGAAACTGACTGTATCAACGAATGACAGACGGCTGCCATCGAGGTACAAGTCCGGGTCAACAAGGCAAGTACGCTGCCGGCAGAAGTGAACACATTGGGATTTCTCGGTGGAAAAGCGAAATCCAGTCTCATTCGACCAGTGAACAAGATGATTGAGAGTCTGTTGAAGCTGTCGAGTAATGCCGCGAAGATGGCGGGAACGACAAAAAATGACAAGGTTGTCAACGTAAAGTAGACCAGACACAGGAGCCTGGATCTGCGAAAGAACACTGTTGACTGCGACAGCGAACAACGTGACACTAAGGACACTGCCTTGTGGAACACCATTTTCTTGTACAAAGCGCTCTGAGAGGCTAGATCCCAGACTCACTCTAAAGTGGCGCTCGTGAAGAAAATTCGTGATAAATTGCGCCATATGCCCCCGAAGGCCCCAGTCATATAATTGTTTTAAAAGACCGTAATGCCATGTGGTGTCATACGCCTCCTCTAAGTCAAAAAATATTGCCCCACGATGTTCTCCGTTTAAGAAAGCGCCTGGTGTGGTATTTGGAATCGCATTCCCTTTTGAGCAAGTTTCACAGTGGCTTTCGTCGTTTCCGCTCAAGTATTGACAATCTTGCTTATCTTGAGGGTCACATTCAAGATGCTTTCCTAAACGGAGAACATCTTGTGGCAATATTTTTTGACTTAGAGAAGGCGTATGACACCACATGGCGTTACGTTGTCTTCAAACAATTGTATGACTTGGGTGTTAGTGGTAATATGGTCCAATTTATCACGATTTTTTTTCACGAGCGACACTTTAGAGTGCGTGTAGGATTTAGTCTCTCAGAGCGCTTTGTACAAGAAAATGGTGTTCCACAAGGCAGTGTCCTTAGTGTCACGTTGTTTGCTGTCTCTGTCAACAGTGTTCTTTCGCAGATCCAGGCTCCTGTGTCTGGTCTGCTTTATGTTGAAGACCTTGTCATTTACTGTGGCTCCCGCCACCTTCGCGGCATTACTCGACAGCTTCAACTGACTCTCAATCGTCTTGTTCGCTGGTCGAATGAGACTGGATTTCGCTTTTCCACCGAGAAATCCCAATGTGTTCACTTTTGCCGGCAACGTACCTGCGTTGTTGACACGGAATTGTACCTCGGTGGCACCCGTTTGTCCTTCGTTGATACAGTCCGTTTCTTGGGTCTAGTGTTTGACCGTCGCTTTTCGTGGGCACCACATATTCGGAATCTGAAGTACTCTTGTCTTCGAGCTCTGATTGTCCTTCGTGTCCTTTCCCACCGCACGTGGGGTGCTGATCGTACTGTTCTGCTTCGTTTGTACCGTAGTCTAATTCGTTCCAAGTTAGACTATCGCTGTATTGTCTAAAGTTCTGCTCGTGCTCCTCTGTTACGACAACTTAACACAGTGCATTACCTGGGTATTCGTCTTGCTACTGGCCCTTACCGAACTAGTCCCGTCGCCAGTCTGTATGCTGAGGGCAATGAACCTTCCTTATCATTTCGTCGCAGCAAACTACTTCTTAATTATTCTGCGCATGTGCGTTGTATTCCAGACCACCCGTGTAGACCATGTCTGTGTGGTGATCGGATATACGAGCGCTATGCTGCACGTCCTCGTTCTACATGTCCATGGTACATTCGTGAGTGTGAGAGTTTCCTTGCCGACGATTTCATATGGCCCTCTCTTTCGTTGGTTCACTTTTGTGCTATTCCATCCAGGCTATTTCGTCTACTTCTCCATGATTTACGTTTGTCTTTGCATTCGAAACAGCAGACTAGTTCCCAGGTGTACCAGCAAGAGTTTGCAGCACTGTTTCATCTGTACCCCGATTTTAGTGTGTTCTTTACTGACGGTTCTAAGAATGAGGATTCTGTAGGCTGTGCCTTTGTAACCGACTAGGGCAGCTCAGAATTCCACTTGCATCGCATGTGTTCCATCTTCACTGCTGAATTGACTGCAGTTAAGCTTGTCTTAGAACACGCTCTCACGCTATCTCTGCGTCGTGTGCTTATTTGCACCGATTCTCAGGCCGTGATTTTGAGTCTACAGAATGTCTTCAGTATGCACTCTGTCGTGCAGGACATGCTTGTGAGATGCCATGAATTGCAGCAACAGGGTTGTGTCGTCGTTGTCTGCTGGGTGCCGGGTCATGTCGGCATTCGGGGAAACGAACGTGCTAACACAGCTACCAAGAACGACGCCTTGACCGGCGTTGCCCTGGAGCATAGCCTTTCCTGCTCGGATCTTCTGCATCATTTCTATTCTTTGTTGCGCTCTCACTGGCAAGCAGATTGGGACTAGGCTCTTGACATTAAGTTACGTGCAGTCAAGCCACTGCTAGGAGAATGGCGTACGTCCTCGTGCCATCGTCGTCGAGATGAAGCGTTCCTGGCGCGTCTGCGTATCGGACACTCTCATCTGACGCATGGCTACTTGCTGCGGAGATTGAACCGTCCGTCCTGTAAGGAGTGTATAGTCCCGCTGAGTATTCAGCACATTCTTGTTGATAGTCCTGAATACTCAGCTCTCAGAGAACGTTTCGGATTGCCTTATGTTCTTACCCGCGCTTTGGGGAATTCAAGTGATATAGTTCGCTGTGTGCTTGACTTTGTTAAAGCTTCTGGGGCTGCTCACGTTCTCTGAACTGTTTTAGTGTGTTATCGCTCTTTATTGCTGCTACATTTTTTATTTCTGTTCAGTTAAAAATTCTTATAAATTGAAAAGAATATTAATCAATTAAATTCGTTAACAGATATATCCATTTCAACGGAAAATGATGAAATTTCTTGCCCTCAGTGTCTAAAAAGTTTTCCAACCAGGAAGGGCTTGAATATACACAAGGCGAGAAAACATGTGATATCAGAATCTGAAGTTACTACGCAAGATTTTGCTAAAAAAAAACAAAAAAAAAACTTGCAAAATTAAAGTCAACCATATGGCTAATAAAGAGAATTCGAAGAGGGGCTCGAAATGCAGTCGCAAAGAAATTAGCATCTGTAATAGAAGTATGTGTAAATAGGAATGATTTCCTCCCGTGGAAAAATTTGTTAACCTTTTCGTTTGCCTATCTAAAAGTCCCTAAGGAACGCAGCACGAAATTCATTACACAGATTATTAAACAGAATTTAAACGAAACTGTGTCAACAGATTGTTCATCTCGTCTAGGGAAAGAACACACTCCAAACTTAGCGAAAATAATAGAAGCAAAAATTTCTGACTTTGATACCAGAGGGGCCCTAAGGTTGTTAAGTTCTAATGATATTTTGGCTCCAATAAACGAGGAAACATTTCTCGATCTCAAAAGTAAACATCCAGCTCCTCCCAGGGATCTAAATTTACCCGATCCTCCGAACGACCTTGACCCTAAAATCATAGTGGATAGTGGAATGGTGTCAAAACTATTTATAGTTTCCCTAATGGTCATGCATCAGGGGTTGATGGTTTGTCACCTCAACATTTAAAAGATCTTATTTCCAAATCGGCAGGTGATACGGCATCATATCTGCTGGAACAAATCACAAACTTAATAAATCTCATACTGAGTGGAAATGTCAATCTTGAAATATGTAAATACTTTTTTGTGTAAATTTATGTGCACTTCGAAAGAAGGATGGAGGACTTAGACCCATAGGTGTTGGGTGTACAATTAGACGTTTAGCATCTAAGACAGCAGTTTCCTCTGTGTATGCCAAATGCGCCTCTTATTTGCAACCTCACCAACTCGGATTTGCGACGAGAAAAGGAAATGAAGCTATTATACATGTCACCCGCAGTTACATACAAACACATAAGAATTCTAAAAACGTAATTCTCAAGATCGATTTCAAAAATGCCTTCAATTCCGTGGAAAGGGATTTTATGCTACAACAAGTGAAACAAGTATTGCCTTAATTATATTCATTCGTTTGGCAAAGTTATGCTCAACCATCAATCTTATTTTTTGGTGAACGATTGATTCCATCACAAGTTGGCTGTCAACAAGGTGATCCAGCTGGTCTAATGCTCTTTAGTTTGGCCATTCACCCAATAGTTCGCGTTTTATCGTCTGAACTAAATACCTCCTACTTAGATGACGGTAGCTTAGATGGTTCTCCACAGTCAGTTTACAAAGACATGAAGACTCTAATAGAAGAATCTATAAAACTTGGTCCGGAATTTAATTCGTCCAAATGGGAACTTTTTTTTATGTCTGGGAATCCAAGCAAAGAAGTTGAATCCCAGTTTCAAGAATTGTTACCTGGGATACGGGCGGTACTTAAAAATGAATTCTCTCTCTTAGGATCACCCCTCCTTGAGGATGGATATGAGGAAACTTTTGATGAGCAATTAAATAGATTAAATATAGTAACTCAGCGTCTGAAGACTTTACCAGCAAATATAGCCTTTTTTTCTACTTAAGAATTGCCTGGGAATACCGAAACTGATCTATTTTTTACGCACCACTCCTACATGGTCCATGCCTTCCAAGGTACTTCAGCTTGATAATTGTATGAAATATGCATTACAGTCAATCATCAATTATTCTTTGATGAAAATCAATGGACTCAAGCAAGCTTACCAATTCGCTTAGGAGGTTTAAGTGTCAGAAAAGTCTCAGATCTAAGCCTTCCAGCTTTCCTGTCCTCATGTCTTGGAGTGAAGCCACTTGTCTCCACCATATTATACATTCCAGTTGACAAAGTGGAAATTCATCACCTGGCGGAGGGATTGGAGATATGGAATGGTATCTACAATAATGAGACTCCCGCTGTATTGGATTTACAACAGCATTGGGATAAAATTATATTAACAACAATAATTGATAAAGAATTGGTTCCTGAAAATACATTTGATATTGCCCGTTTTAAATCCTTATAAAGGAAAGAATCTGGTGCATGGCTACAGGCTACACCGTCAAGAAATATTGGAACTCTCTTAGACAACAACACGTTTCAAATTTGTGTCGCTCTACGTCTCGGCTTAAGCAAGTCACAGTTTCAAATGTACATGTCAAGAACAGGTTGATGAAAAAGGCTTACATGCACTAAGCTGCTCTAGGAGTGGAGGTCGAATTTCTCGTCATGGAGAGCTGAATAATATAATAAGACGAGCCGTTGCCAGCCTTGATGTTCCAAATATTTTAGAACCATCTGGAATGTCCAGAGATGATGGGAAACGACAAGATGGAGTGACATTAATCCCTTGGAAAATGGGGCAACGACTGGTATGGGACGTCACCTTTGTAGACACAATTGCACCTTCCCATTTAGCTTCATCATGTAAAGAGGCCGGAAATGCTGCTGAGACTGCCTGTAAGCGGAAACACACGAAATATTCCAAATTAAAAGAAGATCATATGTTTATTGCCTTTGCTACGGAAACCATGGGAGCTTTCAGCAAGGAAGCTAGGGAATTCCTAAAGGAAATCGGATTGAAATTAAATCTGAAGACAGGAAATCCAAGAAGTGCACAATTTTTATTTCAACACATTAGTCTAGCAATTCAGCGAGGTAATGCAGTTAGCATTTTAAATTTCTGTTCGCATTTATTGTTTTATATATATATAGTTCTTGTTATGTGTTTTACTTTATTTATTCTTTTATTTTCTCTTTTTCATTTTCTGCTTTTATTTAGCAGCACCTTTGTTTATTGCGCTGTAGTTTCTAGGGGTCCCTGGTTCGATCCCAGGCTAAGTGAGTTCGTGGTAGATGACATCCTGTCCGTTGGTTTTCTCGGGGTTCTCCCATTTTTTCATTCCACCATTTCTTTAATCATCATTCACATGCAATTTCATCCGTTTCCTTTGGCACTTTGCTTGCGTAAGCGTGGGACGTTAAACTAAAATTTCATTTCATGATAGTCAAGGAGACTATGGGAATGTCTCGGCAATTAATACAGATTTTACACGGTTGAAATCCCGCGAAACTTTTCATCAAGTTATTCGTCATGGAAAAATTAATGATTTTGCAATTTTTTTAATGAATTATTTTCACTTGCTATGAGAAAACCTAAAAGTAGAAAATATGTTAAAACATATAAGATTATTAACAAGAACAGTAAGAAACTATATCATAATTCTATGTAAATATTATTTCACTTATCTGTTCCTGCTATGTAGACTAGCCCAACTGATGTGGGATAGTACTCTTTAAGTTTCAGCCAACCTTGTTCTGCAGCATGTTGCAGCCATTCTGGGTATATTTCCTTTGCAATAGGGTTCCTTCCTTTAAACTTGCGCAAGGGGTCTGTGATGTTGTTTTCAAAATGATTAAATAATTTTTGGTACACAAGTGCGCAGACAGAAATAGTTGGACAATCTTCTGAGGAAAGAATTTCGGTGACAACTTGAACTGGCTTGAGAAGCTTGATGAGCTCCTTGATCATATTCCACTCTTCTTCTGTGAGAGATTTTTCCTGCAGCTCTGGTATGGAACGGATTGAGCACTCGAGTGCTTCACGCAGTTCGACTGCTCGCTGTAGCATTTCAAGAGTGGAGTTCCACCTGATCTCGATAATTTGGATTAACTCCTCCTTTAGATTAGCAGCTATGCATTGGCGTCTGAAGTTCTCTCTTCTTTGGGGTTAGGAGCGAATCTTCAATATGTGAAAACGAAACTTTGAGAGTAGTCCTCTACTTGCGTTTGCTTCTTGGTTTGTGCCATCACCACTATGTTCAAGGTTGTCATGCGTCCCCACACTTTTATTTTCTATTGAATTTAACACCGCCTTACACGCTAAGTTGACAATGTACGCTAAGCAGCGGATTCGATTATTTTTTGAATCGAAATGTTTTTCATTGGTTTTCATTAGCTTTTCGAACTCTTTAAAAAAAAAGTATTTATATTACTTGCGTTGTCTGTCACAATAGACAACAATTTATCACACAGATCAAATTCTTGTAATACAGGATAAAATTATGAAGCTAAATTTGCGCCAGTATGGCTGCCTTCGAGCGTACTCAGATCCACTATGCAAGTTCTAATGACCCATTCAGAATTAATGAACTGCGCGATGACGCGTTGAAAAGGCCATTGATTAGTGGAGGTCCAACAATCAATGATATAGTGTATTTTACCAGGAGCATTTTAAGTTCACTTCTGATCATCTCCTTTTCCTCCTGGTAAAATTCACGAATATCGTTCCTTACCATGTTCGCACAAGGGAGTTTAATGCTAGGTGAGGTTGATTCTGAAAGGTCCTGAATTGATCAGGTCCTGAAATTCCTCTTTCTCCACCACTGTAAAAGGATGGTCACCTTTAACAATAAAATTTACAAGCATCTTTCGAAATTCTTCAACTGTAAATTGAATGTCTGGAATTCGACGTGCCGCTCTGTGATGATGATGATGTGGACTCTGAAGAATAGTCGAACCGTCTTCATTTAAGCGGCTATGTTTGTTATTTAGACGTCTCTTTAAATTCCCAGTTGCCGCTGTTTTATCCTTGGTATAGCTTGCTCTGTAAAGAAATAATATTACTAGCATTAGTTTCGTTAAATAAAATTTGCTAGCATTAGTTTCTTTAAAATTGAAAAATAGATTCTAAAAAGCTACATTTGATAGCAAATATTCCTTTTGTGAAACTTGTTATTAACCTAAGCGCTCGACAGGATCCGTTGGAGGTTTGAGAGCCAGAAGGTTTGTTTGCTTTACCCAAGGATGGAATTCAGTGTGTTTTACTGTATTTATCTTAGTTTCTTTTTAACCTAGGAGAATGAATGCAGCAAAGAAAAAATCTTTGGGTAGAAAGTTGGAAAAGGAGAACTGGAAAAGCTACAATGTTTGAATGTACTTTCACGAGCATTTTCTAATATGTTCGAATTTCGAAATCAGTTAGTGATTGAAATCATGAATTAGGTCAAAGACGACCTTTTCAAAAAGACAAAGGATGTCCTTTTTATAATGAGAGCTGTTTTGTTTACCTAGCCCAGTGCTATTCAACCTGAAACCTATAGTTGTTGCGATCAGTGATGTAATGCTAAAATTTTTGGTGGGTATACCTTGACCGTTTTTAAAAATAATAGTCTATACCCAGTTCTGTACGCTAGTACTTTCGTAAATTTAAGGTGAGTATACGCTGCACTATAAAAATATTAGGTGAGCATACGGCGTATACTCACGTATACGCCCAATTACATCTCTGGTTGCGATTCTGTAGTGTTTCGAAGAGGCATTGACAAAAATGTTGAGTGTTCAAATGATAGAAATTTGAAATAAGGGAGTATTAGAAGTGTGTGCAGCAATTTTTTTTTTTGCGTGGTATCCCTCGAAGTTCGGGGGAGCCTTGTGGTTAGGGGTGTAGGAAAATTCCTGGCTCCACTACATCCACCTGAGTCATGAATAGGTGGTCAATATAGGCGCCTAAGCCAGGGGACAAAAAGTGTCACTTGCCCGCCTCATTTCGGATTGGGGGGCGAACTATCATAACCCCACTTTCAGGACAGAAGGTAATATCCAAAAATTCGGTTTTTCGCGGGAAACAACGTCAGTAATAATTTGTTTATTGACCATTCATATTGAACACAACTATTTTTTACTTAAACAAGCTAGTATAGATTTTTTTGGAAAAAGTCTAATTGTGGCTTTTAAACCAATGACTACGATTACAGCGCCACCTACATAGTATTGACATCGCCATCTAGTATCTGCTGTCCAAGTAACATACTTTGATGTGGTATACGTTTGTGGTAACATGCATTTTCTAGCAACTATATTTGCTATAGACCACACATACAAATACAAATAGAATAATAATAATAATAATAATAATAATAATAATAATGGTGTGCTTCTTAGTATATATAATGCTTGGTGTGGGGGAATGCTTGATGTAAACTAATTTCACGCAAATACAATAATTTCAGTACTAAGCTTTGGGGACTGGTTATTTAAGGAACCCATACACTTTCAGTGGCTAACTTACAGAAAATAAGTGTGATCAACGTGATTTAGACCAGAACTTCTAGTGTTACTTGATAATAAAATTTTAATAATAAATGCCACATATATAGGTTAAATCATAACCATATACAGTATTAAGCAAATTACTACAGTATGTTTAATATATCTACATCTTTATTGGCAGTGGCGTATTTAGTGGGGGGGCTATTCGACTCAAGTCTCTCCGAAATTTATTAACATTTGCCGCAATACAAAAGGAAAAATTAAGAGCTTATTCCCGTGTTGTGCATAGTCCCCCCCCCCGAAACAAAACCTTAACAAAATTTATTACTGTGCACTGTTTATTAGGATCACGCAGTGTAACTTACACTAATAGTTTAATGTTAGTATGTCCGTCCGTATGTCTGTTACTCCGCACGATAACTGTTTTCAAAAAAGTGAGTTTTTAAAATATAAAATACCTATTGAAACAACGCTTCAATCAAAAAGAGGATTGATGACTTGCCCTCTCGTTAAACATGGACAAGAACAATGACTGCTCAAGGATCTGCTATCTAAATACGACTTTCTATCAGTAGCCGATGTGGCTGGCCTGATTCAGGGTGGCTGGCCTGAAAAAGCGTGTTACACTTTTTGACCGAGTGACCCCACCGGGAATTGAACCCGTGACCGCTCGCACCGAAGGTGAGAGCGTTAGTGACTACGCTACGTGGAGCCACATTATATTGAGAAGAATATGCTAATGTACTTAAAAGAATATCCGCAGAAAAAACTGAAAAATATACTAAACATATTGAAAAGAATATGCTAATATATATATATATATATATATATATATATATATATATATATATATATATATATATATATATATATATATATAAAGAGCTGATATAGCGATATTCTAAGCAATTGCTAAGAGGATACTACGCATATCAGGAATATTGTGAATATATCGCATATTCCGGTGGTTATGTGCTTAGTTTATCCTGAGAATATATACTTGTGTTGCGCGGAAGAGGAACAAGGCTGTGCAAATTAGATGCTCTGGCCTTACAGAAACTTCCGTCTAGGCATTCATCTCGTGAGACTGAGGAAAACCTTAATCTTCCTGACCAGCCGCAGCCCACGTTCGCAGTTCGTTTCCACGCTCGATCTATCTATTTTATTACGGTTTTTTGTGCTGGAGAGTCTGGTAAGGACACCAAGACTGAGGACAAATCTGTATTGCTTAAAAATGTTTACATGTTAAAATTTGCTTTATATTGTACTTTCAACCCGTAATACAATGTGTATTCTATTCTTCTTACAGCAGTATGCTTTATTTCCTAGTACTTTAAGTCTATGGTTGTTAGTTATTATAATTATTGCATCATACTAATCCTTCTCAAAGCTCGTTCAATTACTATGAAATTCTAGACTTGGCAGTTTGCAACATTGCAAACCTTCACCAACAGGCAATAATGTGGCGAGAATATTTCCACCTATACTCGCATCGAAATTTCCGCCTCTGTGTACAATCAGTACAATACGTTTCTGTCGCCTTATCATTAAAACAACGCTGTCCAGCGAACCTAACGATCTTTTGCTCTCTCTGTTTATTGTTTACAACACAAACTGCAACCTCAACATTGCCAGGCGTACATGGCTTTCTCACAGTTTCGAACAAGAACACTTGTACAAAATTGAGTGAGCATTATATGTAAGATTGTATTACATCATAACTAAATTGATGTGTTGTAAAATTAATGTTTCAGTCATCTCAAAAATAACAATTTATGTAGTAATAATAATGTATCCATGACAGTGCAGAAGTAGGTACATTCAGTTTGACGATTTACGTACCTGGCAACCATGAATTAACCATGTAATTTGCGAAGCAAAGTTTTGACGCTCGCACAACAATTGTTGTTTGCAAACAATCCTCCATCCTAGAGTGAACGGACAATATTTGTAGATGCGAAACATGGCGTCACTGGAATTGAAGTCTATATTTCACCATTGTTTTTAACTGTTTCAGATGAAGTTTCAAGTTTGTGCTCTCAAAAGCTTCCTAGATGGTTTATTTCTTAGATAGAACTAAGTTTACCTGGATAATACGGCTTTTTCCATGAGAATCCAATATATTTATCGGAGCAAACTGGCGTGGGTGTTGTTTAAATTGTTCCATGTCAAGAAGTGATGATTCTCACGACTTGATAACATAGCATGAGAAAATAGTAAAAACAGGATAAAATCAGATCTTGGGAGGATAGGGTATCTCAGAGGGACGGAGGGAGTCTAAATTATTCTGCCAAAAATCAGATTGGTGGTGGGGGCTTATGTTTTCGTATAGCACTAAGATGACAATTTCAATGCTCATCCATCTAAAATGTCCATATATGAGATTCATAACAAAGTAATTTATAACTAAAGATATTATTGGCCAAAAATATAATCTACTATTTATTTCAAGCTTCCACATTAATTTTGAGTTGAATAATAATCGAAAGAATATATTATATAAACCGAAAATATATTTAAGGAAAATTGCATGGTAAAGTACGTGCAAAAATATTAAACCCCTCCCGACAAAAATTTCATTACACAGATTGTAATGGTACATTACAGGTATTACTTTTAGGCCCCAGCAGACTTTCTCTCATATCCATAACTTTTAACTTATAATGGCTTGGGCCCTACCTGTTTAAAGGTTATCATCAATGCATTCTTTTTCTGAACGTTGAATGATTTCGAAATTAATTTGTAAATCTATGTAGATATATATAAGACATTAAATGAGTTAATACTTACTTGCAGTATTTGCAGTAGTACTTCTTCTTCTTCTCGTTGAAATCAAAATGAACGTATACAGTAGAAGACTTGGAGCGGCTCTTCTGAGTTCTGGAAGTTGAAGGTAAGGCTTCTACTTCCATATTTTCAGCCTCGTCGCACAACACAGTATCTTCTTCGATATTTAACACACTAATGACTGCTAGGGGCAGGGTTGCCAACGAACAATCAACATTTAGCACTAGATTAGAGAGTGGAAAATCACTAAATGTTAACATCATATATATATATATATATATGAAGAGGAAGAGAATCTGAATTACGTTTGTCACACTATAATGGCTAGATACTACTCCTACTCCCTAGTGTTCCGTAAAATTTCCCGTATCCAGAACAGGACAGTGGGGGCG
Organism: Thermobia domestica; assembly: GCF_964235325.1. Lineage (NCBI taxonomy): Eukaryota > Metazoa > Arthropoda > Insecta > Zygentoma > Lepismatidae > Thermobia > Thermobia domestica. Next base: position 220,626,436 of record NC_137460.1, on the reverse strand, counting down.
GTCGAAAAGATTTCGGGCGAATAATTCAGTGGCGGCTATCGAGAGAAGTCACACTGGTAACAATTATAATTTTATTGCTACAAGCTAAGAAAAGAAAGCTTATTCCGTGCCTTAATTCCTTATAATGCATACAAAAATAAATACATTACGTATTTCTTCCCTTAGCTTAGCGATAAAATTTAAACATTACCATGTAACCTCTCTCAAGAGCCGCTTCTGGATTACTTGAGTTAACTTTACATCTGTAGCTCTTAGTACAGAAATATTGTTATTATATACTACATAGAAGCAGATCATTTGAAATACATTGAACGATTAGCACAAATGTGACTTTTAATAACTTCTCAAAGTTAAGAACTGATCACAAAATGAAAAAAAAAAGAAAAAAATGAATGATGGGGTCAATGGGGACGTCAGCAACGAGGCTATATGTCCCCGTCACGATCAAACACGTTGCTCAGGACTGCAAGGTTAAAAATGAATTATAGGCTAAAATGAAGACAGTGCAAAGAAACAAGAGTGCTGCTAAATGAATAATAAAATGAAAAAAGCAAAAGTGGAAGATAAAAAAATAAATAGGATAAAAAATAACAATAACAATATACAAAAATAAACTTAAAACACGTGACAAAATATAAAAATTTAGCAGCAATAAAAAAAATGCTAACAGACTAAAAACAGCTCAGAGAACGTGAGCAACGCCAATATCATGCACGAACTCAAGCACCCGGCCAATAACATCACTATTATCCCCCAAAGCACGGGTGAGAACCGAAGGCAGTCCGTAACGTTCTCTGAGATCTGAGTATTCAGGACATTCCACAAGAATGTGCTGAATACTCAGGGGGACTATACACTCCTCACAATACGGACGGTTCAGTCTCTGTAACAAGTAACTGTGCGTCAGATGAGAGTGTCCGATACGCAAACGCGCCAGGAGCACTTCATCTCGACGACAATGAGACGAGGACGTACGCCACTCGCCTAGGAGTGGTTTGACTGCGTGTAATTTATTCTCAATGGCCTGGTCCCAATCGGCTTGCCAGTGAGAGCGCATCAAGATATGAAAATAGGAATGAAGATCGGAGCAAGGAAGGCTATGCTCCAGCGCAACCCCGGCCAAGGCGGCGTTCTTGGCAGCTGTGTCAGCAAGTTCGTTTTCCCGGATGCCGACATGACCCGGCACCCAGCAGACAACGACAACACAACCCTGTTGCTGCAATTGATGGCATCTCACAAGAATGTCCTGCACGAGAGAGTTCATACTAAAGACATTCTGTAGACTCAGAACCACGCTCTGAGAATCGGTACAAACAAGCACACGACGTAATGAAAGAGTGAGAGCATGGTCCAAGGCAAGCTGAAGTGCAGTCAATTCAGCAGTGAACACGGAACACAGGCGATGCATATTGAATTCTGAGCTGCCCTCGTCGGTTACAAAGGCACAGCCTACAGAATCCCCATCCTTAGAACCGTCCGTAAAAAACACACTAAAATCGGGGTACTGATCTAACAGTGCCGCAAACTCTTGCTGGTACACCTGGGAACTAGTTTGCTGTTTCGAATGCAGAGACAAACGTAAATCATGCCGAGGTAGACGAAGCAGCCACGGTGGAATAGCACAAAAGCGAACCAACGAAAGAGAGGGCCACACGAAATCGTCGGAAAGAAAGCTCTCACACTCACGGATGTACCATGGACGTGTAGAGCGAGGACATGCAGCATAGCGCTCGTATATCCCACCACCACGGAGACATGGTCTACACGGGTGGTCTGGAATACAACGCACATGCGCAGAATAATTAAGGAGTAGTCTACTGCGACGATATACTAACGGAGGTTCAATGGCTTCAGCATACAGGCTGGTGACGGGACTAGTTCGTTAGGCGCCAGTAGCAATACGAATACCCAGGTGATGCACTGTGTCAAGTTGTCGTAACAGAGAAGCACGAGCAGAACCATAGACAATACAGCCATAGTCTAACTTAAACCGAATTAGACTACGGTACAAACGAAGTAGAACAGTACGATCAGCACCCCACGTGCGGTGGGAAAGGACACGAAGGAGATTCAGAGCTCGAAGACAAGAGTATTTAAGATTCCGAATATGTGGTGCCCACGACAAGCGACGGTCGAACACCAGACCCAAGAAACGGACTGTATCAAGGAATGACAGACAGGTGCCATCAAGGTACAAGTCCGGGTCAACAACGCACGTACGCTGCCGGCAGAAGTGAACACATTAGGATTTCTCGGTAGAAAAACGAAATCCAGTCTCCTTCGACCGGCGAACAAGACGATTGAGAGTCAGTTAAAGCTGTCGAGTAACGCTGCGAAGATGACGGGAGCGACAGAAAATTACAAGGTCGTCAACATAAAGCAAACCAGACACAGGAGCCTGGATCTCCGAAAGAACGCTCTTGACGGCGACAGCAAACAACGTGACACTAAGGACACTGCCTTGTGGAACACCATTTTCTTGTACAAAGCGCTCTGAGAGATTACATCCCACACGCACTCTAAAGTGTCGCTCGTGAAGAAAATTCGAGATAAAGTGGGCCATATGCCCACGGAGACCCCAGTCATATAATTGTTTTAGGATTCCGTAACGCCAAGTGGTGTCATCCGCCTTCTCTAAGTCAAAAAATATAGCGACAAGATGTTCGCCGTTGAGAAAGGCGTCTTGAATATGACCCTCAAGATAAGCAAGATTGTCTGTAGTGGATCGGAAACGACGGAATCTACTTTGATGCTTGCTTAGAAGTGAATTGGATTCCAAATACCACACCAGGCGCTTGTTGACCATGCGTTCAAACAGCTTACAGACGCAGCTCGTGAGAGCAATGGGTCTGTAGCTCGTGGGGCTAGTTGCGACTTTGCCTGGCTTCAAGACAGGAAGAACGAGAGCCTCACGCCAAGCCGGTGGAAAAAACTCGTCGACCCAGAGGCGATTATACAGTTGCAGGAGAGCAAGCTGTGTATCGCGGGGGAGGTTGCGCAAAATCTCGTAGGGTATACGATCAAGCCCTGGAGCAGTATTGGATGATTCACGAAGAGCAGAATCAAATTCAACGAGGGTGAAAGGAGCATTGTAATCTTCGCTGGTGGCGGTACGGAAGTTTAACGGGTTCCGCTCTAAACGTGCCCTAATGGGAACGAATGCTGGAGGATAATGATCAGACGCAGAGATAGATGCAAAATACTGGCCCAAATTGTGTGCTATCTCCGAAGGGTGAGTAACTAGGACACCATTCTCAGACAAAGCAGGAACATCAACAGTAGGAGTATTACCATTAAGAGAGCGGACCCGACGCCACACAGTGGACATTGCTGTGCGACTATTGATGGACGAAACGTAATTCATCCAGCTTTGGCGCTTCGAAAGCTTGATAAGACGTCTAGCTCGAGCACGCAGAATGCGGAAACGCTGCAGATTGTCGTCAGTTGGATGACGATTGAAAGTGGCAAGAGCGTGTCGACGAGCCAGGATAGCCTCGCGGAGTTCCGCAGACCACCATGGAACACGCCGACGGGAAACGGCGCCACCGCATTCTGGAATGGAACCATGAGCAGCATCAAGAACGGTCTGCTCAAAAGTCTGTGCCAAAACAGCTACAGGGAGATCATCACGACAATGAAACTCACTGAGCTCACGGAATTTACGCCAGTCAGCACGCTTCAAATTGAAGCGGCGGAGAGGAAAAGGAGGAGTAACAGGGAGACATTCAACAAACAACGGGAAGTGATCACTGCCACAAAGGTCGGGATGCACTCGCCATGTCAATGAGGTCAAGAGACCAGCACTGCACATGGAGAGGTCGATACAAGAATATGTGCCATGGGCAGTGGAAAAATGAGTAGGACTGCCATCATTAAGGAGAAGCAAACCACTCTCCTCAAGAAATGCCGTGACCTGACGGCCACGACCATCAGTGCGGACAGAGCCCCACAAGCGATGATAGGCATTAAGGTCTCCTACAAGCAAGACTGGCGGCTCGAGCTGATGGAAGAGCTGAAGCAGATCAGCGGTGCTAAAGGCTTCTGAATGAGGAATGTACAATGAACAAACTGTAAGCGGGCGAGAGAAGTATACTCGCACCGCAACTGCTTGCAGGCGGGAGACGAGGTGTATCTCCCGAGAATAAACCGAATCAGAGACGCATACGGCCACGCCGCCAGCAGCGTGACCAGCATCTGACTTATCACATCTGTACATAGTGTACCCAGAAAGAAGGAAGGATTGGGTAGGCTTAAAATGCGTTTCTTGCAAGCAGACAGCAACTGGCGAGTGGTCGGAGACCAGTTGTATCAATTCTTCACGATGACTGTCGAAGCCATTCAAATTCCACTGGAGAAGCGCCATACTGGAAGATGTCAACGTTTAAGGCGAGCCTTCCCACGAGGACCAATAACAGCCCACTCAGAATCCATCAGTTCGTCCTCCACCATATCAGATTTCAGAGAAACTGCAGGTGGCTTACGAACTGGTGTAGATTTTTCTTCTTTGGAGTGAGAACCGTCTCGTTCAGCCGGCGAATATGTTGACTTTGTTTCAGGCCAGCGATATAAGGTGATTGGCGTTGGGCTGGAGTACGCCGAAGGCCACCACTAACGGAAACCCGTGCGGTTCGGAGAAGTTCGCTTGTTGTTGCAACTGGGTTGTTGGGGTCACTACTAGGCTCTTGACAAAGTGGGTTTGGGTGCAAACGTCGGACGTCTGGGTTGATACAGATTTCTTACAACTTGCTGCAACAGTAGCGAAGGGAACAGAAAGCGAGGAAGGAATGCTTTCTTTCAAACGACGCTTAGCATCAGCAGCACAAATTTTTTCAACAACCATGTGCTCCCTTATACGTTTCTCGCGCTGGAAGGCTGGACAATCCCGAGACCAAGCAGAATGCTCACCCTTGCAGTTGACACAAAAGGGCTTGGTTGCTTTACAGGGATCCGCACCATGACTAGCCTGGCCACAATTGGCACAAAGAGCAGCACTCGCATTGCACGAGGTGCTGGTGTGCCCAAAATGTTGACATTTATAGCAGCGCAAAGGACTAGGTATATAGGGCCGAACTTTCAATCGATAGTAACCAGCCTTTACATATTCTGGAAGCATTGGCAAACTAAAAGTAAGAATCAGTGACTGGGTAGCGACGAGTTCACCTGACTTCTTACTTTTTATGCGAGCTACATCTATAACATGTTGGTCCGCTAACTCCGACTTAATCTCCTCCTCGGTGGCATTCAGGAGATCCCAACACGATATCACACATCGAGAGACGTTCAGGAGACGATGAGCTTCTACTGACACGTTCACAGGTCCAATCGAAGTTAATTGCAGTAGCTTCGCTGTTTGCTTTTCATCGATCGTTTCCACCAATAAAGTGCCGTTTCGCAATTTCTTGATGTCTTTAACCTGTCCGGCTTGGAAAGTAGCAAGTTTATTAATAACAAAAAGGGATAAGCCCTTAATAGCGCTCGGACGGTTTGCATCAGATGTGGCACTATCAGCATCTTTATCTTTAATTACAAGATATCGTACGACGGGCGCGGCGATACTTGTATTTTCCACAATTTCAGTTTCACATGATTTGGGCTTCTTCCGTGAGGGAGAGCCCGGATCAGATTTTAAAGTTTTGGTACCCATATAATATTGATTTTTATGAAACATATAAAAAGGAAAAAAGGGTGTGAGGTCACACCAGGGCGTTAATGGGGGAAATAACGCTACCCCCTGGCAATCCCTTCAGCACGCCCAACACGTTAGGATCAGCGTGGGGCCGACGCGGTCAAGGGGAATGGTAGTGCAAAAAAAACATTCCCGTCGACAAAAACGCGTGGCCCCGGAAAAAGAAGAGGTGAAACAAAACGAAAGAAACCTGGAAAACAAAAAGATAGCCCTCCTCCAGCCCAGGAAGAACAAAACAAATGGTGCGGATTTTTTTTGAATTTTTAATGTTTTTTTGTTTTTTATAGAATTTTTAGTTTTGCAGTTTTTTGTTTTTTTTCTATATTTTCAAAGACTCAGCACTCCGGACAACACAAACACTGGACGCACACAACATTAGGCCGGGTGGGTGCACGTCCTCCCCAAGTGGAGGAAGACGTCCACTAGACCTGCCTCTTCCCGACTCCCACCAACCACCCGCAAGTCCGGTAGCGGTATTCGCGGCTGAGAGGGCATGCAATGATATGAAGATGAGGGGTGATAAATGAATGAGTTATGAAGCCGCCCTCTCAGCTCTACCCCCTCCCCGACGATGACGGTCCGCTACATGGAGGGGGTGATCACAAAATGAATACGTTAAGTCTGTCAAGTGAATATAAAGCCTGCCTACCTGCAGAAGGCAAATCCATCTTTTTTTAATGAAAGAAAAATAAAACTGAAAGTTCTTGTGGAAATCACTATGGATATTATGAACGACGAGAACAACCTACGAAGGATTCGCACTCCATAAGATACCGAACGAAATTGCCAACTAAACTAATATGGCTCCAACGAACTGTTTTAAAAATGTACGTATATGTATTGTTTATGTTACTTTGTGAAAATGTACCAAAGAGCGGCGATTAGCATTATTGTTCCTGTTTATTGATTTCATTCCTAGAAACCTAAATTGGTTTACTCATTGGCGCAAGAAGAAAGTACAAGTGTCCAGACTTCAAATCCCTTGCCAATATTTTTCTCGTGAGAAATTAGGTTAAAAATTGTACAGATAGTACGAAAAGATAGGACAAGTTTAGAGTGTTTGTACGTGACAATATAAAAAGATTTATGCTCAACACGTGTTTCACAGATGAAACTTTCATCGATACTGCATATATTTGCTGGTACATTTTATTAATACGTATATTAGTATGGTTTCCACCTTCTTTAAAATTATTGGGAACCAGCAAAGTGAATGATACTGCCAGCGCCTCCGTACGTGACAAAGCGTAGAAGCAGAGAATTATAATTTCTCTACTTACTCAAGAAAACTACCTGCTCACGTTAAGTTTCTCACAATCTCATCCCATATCGGCGAGCATAAAGAGGCAGAGGGCCAAAGATACTCTCTGTTTATCCCTGGTCATAGGGAGACAGAACTTATCTGCTTTATAAGGATCGTAGACATATGTTCAACGACAAAAACTTCACGACAAATGATACAATAGTTTAATAAACTAATTATTATACAACAATAATTATAAATACAATAAATAATACACTAATGATTATTGCTAATTACGCTAATAAATAATCACAAGGACAAATCACACCGACGAGTTTTGTAGATTACATTATACGAACATACCATATATTAAAGGGCGCCCATGTTGTGGTTTCCAAGGAAGGGGGCAAGTATAAGCGACGTTTCAAATATAGTTTCAAACTTTGCTGTAACTAATGTAAAAATTTTATTGGGTTTTCAATATTCCCTAGCACAATTTCCTTTTAGGGGGCAAGAGCCCCACCTTGCCACCCTGATGGGCGCCCTTGCATATATTATACACACAATAGCATGTCAAACAAATATAAGGGTGTTTTTTCTCACTGCGCATAGTAGAGAGCACGTAGTTCCCATATACTATTTCAACTAAACATAATCTGAAATACACTATTGCAGCATAGCTTTGTCAAAGTAGCACGTCACAATATGCAATAAACAGACTGGGAGCCACTCCAAAGAGGATTAAAAATTCATATTTATCTTTATTATATCCAAGCAGCGTAATACATGTGGCCTATTTTTGGTACAATCTTAGATCATTGTACTTAGTGATTTTAGATCACTAAATATTTATATAAATCATACTTTGAAGGAGGAGGACACAGGACAGGGAAAAAAGTTATATTCAATTTTTTTACGATGTAAACTGCAAACCTTTAAACTTCTAAACAGACATAATGATGATTTAATACAATTTTAACAAAGCTTGATGTGTGGTTTCCTCTTACCTTACAAAATAAGCGTATTGTTTGGAACTTCAGTCTACAAAGAATAAGGTAGTAAAGGAAGGTAAAATCAACCCGAACACCCAAGTTTCCATATATACATACAAATCAATTGAGAGTGCCCTCAAGTGGGTCAGTCGGATTAGCTCGGGTCGGGTTGTCGGGTCAGGCTACTCGGGTGGGGTTGTCGGGTCGGTCTTCAACCCGACCCGACCCGTTGAGAGCACTACTGATAAGTTAGACAACACTGCATTTTTGTACTTCAAATCCAGTTTCATTCTTAGCACAGCACTTAAGGCCTCAGGTGCACGGTGTCTTTTCTTAGTTTTATGACGCTGATTATAGAAAATACCCTTCCTGCATCAGCTTGTATTTCATCTATCGAAAGCAAGGCTTAGGAGACATATATATTTAATTTGTCGAGTTTGCCTTCATGACGGTAACAAGCCTTCACAAAATTTTCACATAGCAGTTTAATGAATCTTCTGGTTTCTGAATACAAAATATTGATAACAACACCTTCTGTTGGACTGACGGGATTCCTAAGTCCCACTAATTGTATTGTTCTATTATTTCGTCTGGGAGAGTGGAATCGTGGTTTTCGGCTGACTGGACGTCCTGATTCTGTGTGAAGAGAGTACCGAGAACGATCAACAGATGGCAGGAGCGGTTTCAAGCGTTGGAAATAGAGGGACAAATGAAATGTTTACCAGCTGTTGTGAACACGTCGTCGTCTGTTTTGGCGTTAAATTTTATTGGCTGTTAAGAAAGGTAAGACGTTACTGATTTTTTATGTTGTTTTAGAATGATGAAGCAAAAAGATCATGGAAGAAAATCTTGCGTGGGTATGAATGTGTTACTTTTATTATGAATTTCGTTTTATGTACTTCTACGTCCCGTCAAGCGGCTAGATGTATGTTGGTATATAAAGAAACGAACATGTGTTATGGTAAATTGTCACAGTTGCCTCCATTTTTTGTTTCAGAACAATGTCGAAGAGGCTTTCAGTAGAAGAGATTGAAGAGTATCTTTTAAAAGAATTTGCTTCTGATGTCGACACTCCTGTTGAGGACTCAAGAGAGCGAAAAGGAGCATAATGAAGAAGTTGGGAACACGGGGAACAATGAACCAACAGCGATACCCTCGAATGCTTACATGAGTAGCCACAAACCAACTGCCTGCGGACCTTCGCAATCACACAGTATTTCGGATTCTGATGAATCGGAAGATGAGATACTGGTACGAGATAAGAATTCGAAGAGTAAAGAACCGGACAGAAATTTCAAGAAAAGAGAAAGCGTAACAACTATTTTCTTTGTGTTGAAAGTAATCCAACGGACATTTTTTGACCCTTCCGTCAGAAAGCGTAGTAAATGATATGGTGTTTCCGAGTAGCTTATATATACAACAAAAGCAAAGGAACATCCGTCCAATCACAGCACAAGATTTCTATGGATTTATAAGTCTCCAGTTCCTTTTTGGTTATCATCGTGTGCCACAATTTTATCATTATTAGAGTGCTGATATTGACTTGTGTGTTCCTGTTGTTCCTCAAACTGTGTCACGCGATAGGTACAAACATATTTTATCGAACTTACATATGAATGATAATTCTGCAATCCCTTCAGTTAACCAAGACAAATTGTACAAAATCAGGCCTTTGATAACAGCATTGAACAATAATTTCCAGAAGTCAGACTTCCCGATCAATATTAGTGTCTAGATGAAAGCGTAGTTCGTTTCAAAGGCAGATCTTCACTGAAACAGTACAACCCCCCCAAAAAAAATAAATAAAAAAAGGCTACAAAATTTGGTGTAGGAGCGATATGTCGGGGTACATATACGAATTTGACGTTTACCAGGGTAAATATGGATAACCAATCTCAACGACATTTTGGGATAGGGGGGAGCGTAGTTGAAAAACGGACTTCATCACTTCACAATAATAATTACGTTATTATGATGGACAATTACTTTACGTCGTTAGAACTTTTTGAGTACCTAAAAAGTAATCAAATGTACGCGTGTGGAACAACGCCCCGATCATTCAGGACTGCCGAAATTAGCACGTGACAAAGATTTGAAGAGAGATGAATTTGATTTCAGAAGTTCGGATCAGGGATTGACTTACTTCAAATGGAAGGATAGCAAATGTGTCGATCTCCTGTCCAATTATTACGGCACAGAAACTACAACTTTGCAGCGTACCTTGTGTTGATCGTGCTCCCAGGAAAATCACAGTATTTTATAGAAAGCAGAACGAGATTTTCATGTAAACTTACAACTCTTTGTGTGATACTGTGTGAGTGCTGTGCTTCCAAATTCGTGAGTTCTAAATATTCTAAGTGAGGACATTTGTCTTGATAAATATATTTCGAAAGCATGGCTCCACAGAAGAAAGTCAGCAGCCCATCTTGTCTCCCGGAGAAGCCCTCTCACGACGAACTGGCAAAACAAATTTGTACTGAGGTAAAATCAATGATACAATCCCTCGAAGTAATGAAAATCATGGTGGACAATATCATTGAAAGGGTGAGAAGTCTTGTAGTGCAACGTATTGAAGACCTTTTGAAATTCAATACAGAAGTGGTGCATGACTTTGAAGAAAACCTGAAGAAAAAGGAAGATACTATCAACGATCTTTCTGCAGAAATTTCCAATCTTCACGAGAGAATAATTCATCTAGAACAATATTCACGAAGAAATAGTGTACGCATTTTTGGTGTACCACACAAGGCAGATGAAGATACTACAGAATCAGTGATCTCACTGTTTAGGGATAAAATGGGTGTGGAAGTTACACCAAGTGAAGTGTGTCGCAGCCATCGTGTTGGTCCCAATGCCTCAGGCAAACTTAGACCTATCATAGTTAAATTCACCAATTATCAGACCAGGGCCAAGGAGTCTGCAAATAAGAACAAACTGAAAGGAACGAAAATAACAATTCGTGAAGACCTGTTTTCTCAGCGCTTGCAGCTCTACAAAGCAGCATCAGCTCGGTTTGGCTTCAAGAACACTTGGACTTACGATGGACAAATTGTAGTGAAACATGGAAATATTAAGCATTATATTAGTGGCTTTGCTCAGATGGACAAGATATAAGTGCAATCCTGGTAGCACGTTTCTGTAAATAATTATGAACACTTTCTTGCGTTATGTTTCTATTCAACTTATTTTTTTATTTGTTGCTAGTTTCGTGAATTATTTTTATAGTTCAGTGTATTTAACGTATCTATCAATAACTATTTCAATTCGTATTTGTACTCCACTTCATACTGCAAAGCTAGGGATGCCTAAGTTACATATATTTTTCTTGTGCAGTGCCTACAACATTCTCCTCATGTGTCGGATATCTTGTGTGTGTGTAGTTGTGTTGTTTATGTATCCAGTGTCAGCAGGAGACGCTTGGTTCTCTCTGTGTGTGTTCATGCTATTATTTTGGTGTTGTGTCGGTGTTTTCGTCTTGTTTTTCTTTTTGATGAATATTCTGGTAAGTAGAACTACCGATTATCTTGTACGTATGTACAATAGAGAAGGGATTCTTGTTAACATTTCAAGTATATTACGATACATTGCATCTGATTATCTTCTCCAGATAAGACAATGAATGACACATTCGCAGATTTAAATATGGCAACCTTGATTTCTAACTGTTTCTGTGGGCTTGACACTTCCACCCTCATAGAAAGTGACAATGACCCTCCTTCCCCTTCGGAAACTACCTCTCATGACCAGAAACCAGAATTTGCCGAAGGGAACTTCAACGCTATTCATTTCAACGCGCAAAGCCTTCTTTCAAATTTCGTGGAAATTGAAAGTATTGTATCCCCTTTTGAACATGTGCATGCAGTACTTATTTCTGAGACTTGGCTACAGGATTCCCTCTCAAACAACCTCGTTCATTTATCAGGTTTCCATCTATTTACAAACAATAGAAAGAGTAAACGCGGCGGGGGTGAGGCAATATACTTACGAGACAACTTCCAGGTCAAACTTCTGTCTCAGTCAGCTGGTGTATATAACAGTAGTTCAGAATATATTATACTTGAAGTCACTGTAGATCAGCAGACATTATTTTGAGTGTTGTGTACCGTCCCCCCCGTACATCTTTCATAAACTTTGTTGACGATATTGCAAAACATTTACCCAATTACCAGCATTCCATAATAGAATAGAATAGAATAAGGGGGTTAATGGGGACGTCAGCAACTAGGCTATATGTCCCCGTCACGATGAACAGGGTTGCTCAGAATTGTAAAATCAAAATTTGAACATGCTAAAAATAATAGTGGTCGAGAAACCAAAGCGTTGCTAAATGAGAAAACGAAAAGCCAAAACTAAAACAGAGAATAAAAGAATAAATAAGATAAAATAGATAACAATAACAATATATAGAAAACAATAAAACATGAACGAAATTTAAAAATTTAGCAGCAATAAAAGAGTACGAACACACTAAAAGAGCTCAGAGAACGTGAGCAACCCCACAAGCTTTAACAAAATCAAGTACCCGGCGAACTACATCACTGTCATCCCCCAAGGCACGGGTAAGAATACAAGGTAGTCGATAACGTTCTCTGAGATCTGAGTATTCAGGACATTCAACGAGAATATGCTGAATACTCAGAGGGACAATACACTCTTCACAGTACGGACGGTCCATGCCACGCAGCAGATAACCATGCGTTAGATGAGAGTGTCCGATACGCAAACGCGCCAGGAGCACTTCATCTCTACGATTCAAGAGGCAAGACGTTCGCCAATTACCTAGAAGGGGCTTAACGGCGTGATGTTTATTTTCATGTGCCTGGTCCCAAACTACTTGCCAGTGAGTGCGCATCAAGCTGGAAAAATGACAACAAATGTCAGAGCACGGAAGGTTATGCTCCAAAGCAACCCCAGCCAAGGCGGCGTGCTTGGCAGCTGTGTCAGCACGTTCGTTTCCCCGAATGCCGACATGACCCGGCACCCAGCAGACAACGACGACACAACCCTGTAGCTGTAATTGATGGCACCTCACGAGAATGTCCTGAACAAGAGAATGCGTAGTGAAGACATTCTGTAAGCTAAGAACGACGGACTGTGAGTCGGTGCAGATAAGCACACGACGTAATGAAAGCGTTAAGGCATGGTCCAACGCAAGTTGAATTGCAGTCAATTCAGCAGTAAACACGGAACACAGGCGATGCAAATGGAATTCTGAGCTGCCCTCGTTGGTGACAAAGGCACAGCCTACAGAATCCCCATCCTTAGAACCGTCCGTAAAGAACACACTAAAATCGGGGTACTGATCTAACAGTGCGGCAAACTCCTGCTGATACACCTGGGAACTAATCTGCTGTTTGGAATGCAGAGACAAACATAATCATAACGAGGTAGACGAAGAAGCCACGGTGGAATAGCACATAAGTGAACCAATGAAAGAGAGGGCCACACGAAATCGTCGCCAAGGAAACTCTCACACGCACGGATGTACCAGGGACGTGTAGTGCGTGGACGTGCAGCATAGCGCTCGTAAATCCGACCACCACGGAGACATGGTCGACACGGGTGGTCTGGAATACAACGCACACGCGCAGAATAATGAAGAATTAGTCTGTTGCGACGATGCTCTAACGAAGGTTCATTGGCTTCAACATACAGACTGGCAACGGGACTAGTTCGATAGGCGCCAGTAGCAAGACGAATACCCAGGTGATGCACTGTGTCAAGTTGTCGTAACAGAGAAGCACGAGCAGAACCATAGATAATACAGCCATAGTCTAACTTGGACCGAAATAGACTACGGTACAAACGAAGCAGAACAGTACGATCAGCACCCCATGTGCGGTGGGAAAGGACACGAAGGAGATTCAGAGCTCGAAGACAAGAGTATTTAAGATTCCGTATATGTGGTGCCCACGACAAGCGACGGTCAAACACCAGACCCAAGAAACGGACTGTATCAACGAATGACAAACGTGTGCCATCGAGGTACAAGTCCGGGTCAACAAAGCAAGTACGCTGCCGGCAGAAATGAACACATTGGGATTTCTCGGTGGAGAAACGAAATCCAGTCTCATTCGACCAGCGAACAAGACGATTGAGAGTCAGTTGAAGCTGTCGAGTGATGCCGCGAAGGTGGCGGGAGCGACAGAAAATGACAAGATCGTCAACATAAAGGAGACCAGACACAGGAGCCTGGATCTGCGAAAGAACGCTGTTGACTGCGACAGCAAACAACGTAACACTAAGAACACTGCCTTGTGGAACACCATTTTCTTGTACAAAGCGCTCTGAGAGAGTAGAGCCCACACGCACTCTAAAGTGTCGCTCGTGAAGAAAATTCGAAATAAAGTGGGCCATATGCCCACGAAGACCCCAGTCATATAATTGTTTTAGGATTCCGTAACGCCATGTGGTGTCATACGCCTTCTCTAAGTCGAAAAATATAGCAACAAGATGTTCGCCGTGGAGAAAGGCGTCTTGAATTTGACCCTCAAGATAAGCAAGATTGTCGGTAGTGGAGCGGAAACGACGAAATCCACTTTGAAATTTGCTCAAAAGGGAATGCGATTCCAAATACCACACAGGCGCTTGTTGACCATTCGCTCTAGCAGCTTACAGACACAGCTCGTGAGAGCAATGGGTCTGTAGCTCGTGGGGCTAGTTGCGGCTTTCCCTGGCTTTAAGATGGGAAGAACCAGGGCCTCACACCAAGCAGGTGGAAAAAACTCCTCAACCCAGATGCGATTATACAGCTGCAATAATGCAAGCTGAGAATCGCGGGAGAGGTTGCGCAACATATAGGAAACACGGTCAAGCCCGGGAGCAGTATTGGACGTTTCGCGGAGAGCAGAATCGAACTCAACGAGCGTGAAAGGAGCGTTATAGTCCTCACTGTTGGCGGTACGGAAATTTAACGGGTTTCGCTCCAGCTGAGGACGGGAAAGAGCAAAGGCTGGTGGGTAGTGATCTGACTCAGAGATAGTGGCAAAATGGTGGCCCAATATATTGGCGATCTCTGAGGGATTGGTCTCTAGAACACCATTCATGTTTAAGGCTGGAACAAGAAGTAAAGAAGCGGATCCGTTTAGGGAGCGAACCCGACGCCACACAGTTGACATAGGTGTGCGATTACTGAATGACGAAACGTAATTCATCCAGCTTTGGCGCTTTGAGATCTTTACCAGACGTCGAGCACGAGCACGCAGAATGCGGAACTGCTGAAGATTTTCGTCTGTTGGATGACGATTAAAAGTGGCAAGAGCAAGCCGACGAGCTTGGATAGCCTCACGGAGTTCCGTAGACCACCAAGGAACACGCCGGCGGGAAGCGTTGCCACCGCATTCTGGAATGGAACCATGAGCAGCATCAAGAACAGTCTGCTCAAATGCCTCAACCACAACAGCGACAGGGAGATCATCACGACAATGATACTCACTGAGCGCACGGAATTTACGCCAGTCAGCACGCTTCAGATTGAAGCGGCGGAGAGGAAAAGGACGAGTAACAGGGAGACCTTCAACAAATAACGGGAAGTGATCACTGCCACGAAGATCGGGATGCACTCTCCATGTCAATGAGGTCAAGAGACCAGAACTGCACATGGAGAGGTCAATACAAGAATATGTACCATGGGCAGTGGAGAAGTGAGTGGGACTTCCGTCATTAAGGAGGAGCAGTCCACTCTCCTGAAGAAATCCGGTCACCTCACGGCCACGACCGTCAGTGCGGACAGAGCCCCATAGACGGTGATGATAAGCATTAAGGTCTCCAACAAGCAAGACTGGCGGCTCGAGCTGATGGAAGAGCTGAAGCAGATCGGCGGTGTTAAAGGCTTCGGACTGAGGAATGTATATTGAACAAATTGTAAGCGGACGAGAGAAGGATACTCGCACCGCGACGGCTTGCAGGCGCGATACAATCTGCCGAGAATGAATAGAGTCGGAAACACAGACTGCCACGCCGCCAGCAGCGTGGTCAGCATCTGGCTTATCACATCGATACATAGTAAACCCATTAAGAACGAAGGACTGGGTAGGCTTAAAATGGGTTTCTTGCAAGCAGACAACAACTGGCGAGTGGTCGGAGACCAGTTGTATCAATTCCTCACGGTGACTACAGAAGCCATTCAGGTTCCACTGAAGAAGCGCCATCCTGGAAGAAATCAACGTTTAAGGCGAACTTTCCCACGCGGTCCAATCACAGCCCACTCAGTATCCATCAGTTCGTCCTCCACCATGTCAGACTTCAGAGAAGCTGCAGGTGGCTTACGAACTGGAGTAGATTTCGGTTTCTTTGGAGAGAGAACCGTGTCGTTCAACCTGCGGATATGCTGACTAAGTTTCAGGCCAGCCATATAAGGTGATCGGCGATGGGTTGTAGTACGCCGAAGACCACCACTAACAGTAACTCGAGGAGGTTTCGGTCGGTCGCTTGGCGGTACAGCTGGAGGCGTGGGATGTTCGCTCGTGGTTGCAACGGGGGTTTGAAGAAGTTCGCTCATCTTTGTAACTGGGGTCTTCGACTCAGAACTACGCTTGGGGGCCAAGTCTGTTTGGGTGGAAACGTCGACGGTCTGTGTAGCTACAGATTTACGAGAGATAGCAGCGACAGTAGCGAAGGGAACAGAAAGCGAGGAAGGAAGGCTTTCTTTCAATCGACGCTTCGGATCTGTAGCAGAAATCTTCTCGACTACCATGAGTTCTCGGATACGCTTCTCGCGCTGATAAGCTGGACAATCCCGAGACCAAGCAGAATGTTCTCCCTTGGAGTTAACACAGAAGGGCTTGGTCACTTTACAGGGGTCCTACCATGACTACCCTGGCCACAATTCGCACAAAGGGCAGCACTCGCATTACACGACGTGCTGGTGTGCCCAAAATGTTGACATTTAAAGCAGCGTAGAGGACTAGGTATGTAGGGCCGAACTTTTAAACGATAGTAACCAGCTCTCACAGACTCCGGAAGCGTGGGCAAACTAAAGGTAAGAATCAGGGACTGGGTGGCAACAAGTTCACCTGACTTCTTACTCTTGATGCGAGCCACGTCTATAACGTGTTGGTCCGCTAACTCCAATTTAATCTCCTCCTCGGTGGCATTGAGAAGATCCCAACACGATATCACCCCTCTTGAAACGTTCAGCATACGATGAGGTTCGACTGTAACCTTCACCGGTCCAATGGCAGTTAACTTAAGTAACTTCGCCGTTTGTTTCTCATCTGTCGTTTCCACCAATAAAGTACCATTCCGTAGTTTCTTTATATCTTTAACCTGTCCGGCTTGATAAGTGATGACTTTATTAATTACAAAAGGGGATAAACCCTTAATAGCACTCGGACGGTTTTCCTCGGTACTGGTACTATCAACGTCTTTCTCTTTAACTACAAGATATCGGACAACAGGGGTCGCGATACTTGTCTGTTCCTCAATTTCACTATCACTTTGTTTGGGCTGCTTCCGTGAGGGAGAGCCCGGTTCAGTTATAGAAGTTTTTTTACCCATAAAAGTAAGATTTATTGGAAACATTTATAAAGAAAAACGGGTGTGAGGTCACACCGGGGCGTTAATAGGGGAACTAACGCTACCCCCTGGCAATCCCTTCAGCACGCCCGACACCTTAGGATCAGCGTGGGGCCAACGCGGTCAAGGGGAATGGAAGTGCAAGAAAACCATTCCCGTCGACAAAAACGCGTGGCCCCGGAAAAAGAAGAAATTAAACAAAATAAAAGAAACCTGGTAAACAAAAGGATAGACCCCCACCAGCCCAAAAAGAACAAAACAAAACAAAAAGGTGCGGATTTTTTTTATTTTTAACTATTTGTTGTTTTTTTATGATTTTAAGTTTTGCGATTTTTTTGGTTTTTTTTTTATATTTTCAAAGACGCAACACTCCGAACAACACAAACACTGGACATACACAACGGCAGGCCGGGTGGGTGCACGTCCTCCCCAAGTGGAGGAAGACGTCCACTAGACCTTCCGCTTCCCGACTCCCACCAACCACCCGCGAGTCCGGTAGCGATATTAGCGGCTGAGAGGGCATGCAGTGATATGAAGATGAGGGGTGATAGATGATGAATGATGAAGCCGCCCTCTCAGCTCCACCCCCTCCCCGACGATGACGGTCCGCATTCCATAATAATCGGTGATACAAATTGGGATATTTTAACAACGAAAGACGAAGTCTTGCAATATCGGGATACGATCTCGGGCCTTAACCTTGTTATCTGTCCTCTTGGTCCAACCCATCACATAAGGAACTCAGAATCATTGATAGATGTGATACTGGTATCCAAGGAAGAACATGTGATTAGCCACGGTCAGATCCACACACCCGGCATCTCGTACCATGATATGTTATATATATCCTACAAACTTCGAGTTCCGCAATATAAAACTAAATTCACATCATACAGAGACTTTAGGTTCATGAATGAAGTAGACCTGAACATCGACGCTGCCTGCTTGCCGTGGCACTCAATAAACTGCCTCCCTACAGTTGACGAGCAAGTAAATACTCTAAATTCTTTACTAATAAATTTGTATGATAGACACGCCCCTGTAGTTAAGAAACGCGTTTGCCGACCTCCATCACCATGGTTAACCGATGAATTACGTTCGTTAATGGCGCGGAGAGATAAAGCTTATAGATCATACAGGAGACATGTTATAAATAGTGATCCTTCCAGTGATAGCACAATAAATCCCAATACAAAATTCGAAAACTATAGAATATTAAGAAACCGTTGCACTCAAGAAGTAACAAAGGCAAAACGGCGCTTTGCCTATGAAATACTTGAATTCGAAAATAATGGAGCAGTTCTTTGGAAACGGCTAAAAGTATTGGTGTTGGGGGAAACATAGCCAAGAACGCAGTTAACTATACGCCAGATGAATTGAACACTTTTTTCTGTCAAAGCCATATGATACCAGCCTCCATGAAACTGCAAACAATGAATAATATTGTAGCTTCGGAAATTAACTCTCTGTTCTCGTTTTCTTACGTACAGCCTGCACATGTATTAAAAGCGATCCAAAGAATTAAATCTCAAGCCACTGGTACAGATGATATTTCAATAACCATGATCAGGAAAATCCTACCGCATGTACTTAATCCTATCAATGACATATTTAATTACTCTCTTTCCACAGGTACTTTTCCCACAGTATGGAAACTCGCTAAGGTCCGCCCACTTCCAAAAAAGAACAACGCTGACAATATCGCAGACTATCGTCCTATCAGTGTTCTTCCCGTGCTTTCAAAAGTTTTTGAATATATTGTAAATGATCAAATTCGGGAATACTTAACAACAAATAATTTATTGGATACATTTCAATCTGGTTTTCGAAGTAATCATAGCACATGCACTGCACTAGTAAACGTTACGGAGGATATAAGATGGGCTATTGATAACAGAAAACTAACGCTCCTGACTCTACTTGACTATATTAAAGCATTCCAAACGATTAATTTTGACATATTACTTCAGAAATTATTGTTTAATTTTTCTGAACCAGTGGTTAAATGTTTCATTCTTACCTTCACGAACGTAAACAATGAGTAGTCATCAATCAGGATCATGTATCGACATGGCATTGTATCAACAGTGGAGTGCCGCAGGGTAGCGTACAAGGTCCCCTTCTCTTTGCCCTTCAGTTATATGCTTCTTTTCCCCAACAAGATATTAATAATGCGACTGAGAAAATAAAAACTGAGTTAAACAAAATCAGCGACTGGTCTAGGGCTCATGGGTTAAAATTAAATGCAACAATATCGCAGTGCATCTTAATTGGCTCCCCAAGAATTCTCTCTTCTATTAATATCTATTGGCTCCCCAAGAATTCTCTCTTCTATTAATATCTATCAGCTCCCAAATATAAAATTGTCCAATACTGCTATTCCATTTTCCTTAACTGTCGAAACTTGGGAGTCATACTAAATCAAAATCTCTCCTGGTCAGATCAAATAAATGGAGTTTGTAAGAGAGCATTTGGTGCCCTGCATACGTTAAATAGACTAAGACATTTCTTACCAATATCTCTGAAGATCAAACTTGTCAAGGTACTGGTGTTTCCACATCTTGACTATTGTGACTCAGTCTATTCTGATCTAACAGAAAGTCAATCAAAGCGCTTGCAAAGAGTGCAAAATGCCTGCATTAGATTTATTTTCAATATAACTTACAGGGAACATCTCATATCCTTTTATAAAAAAAAAACGTTAGTTGAAAGAAGAAATTTACATAATCTTACCCTATTGTACAAAATACTTACTACGTCAGAACCACCATATCTAGCCCGTAGATTTTTATATTTATCAGACTTTCATACTAGAAGCACAAGATCGCAAGATCATTTCTTGCTCTTCATATCCAGTCACAATACTGATTCATACTCAAAATCCTTCACAGTAAGTATTACACGCCTCTGGAACAGTTTATCTCAATTAATACACAACGTTTCCGCAGTTGCCAAATTTTAAAAATCTGTAAATTTCCTTAAGTAAAGATAAGGATACTGGTAGCACATGAGACATCTTCGTTTTACCAGATTATTAATAATCCACATACGAACACACCACCAATAGGTAACCTATGTTAATTTGTACTGCTTATATATTCATACTTCTAGGTTTCTCCATGTTATTTTGTTTCCTCTATTGTATATTATTTTCATTTTTTGTTTTTGAAGTGTTTAACTATTTTTTTACTTAAGTAGTATATTTTTTTATGTGGTTCAATACCTTTCTTTTGTAATTGTTAATATTTTCTATGTATTGGTGATTTTTTTTAAATGTATGCACGTGGTTAAGTGCTCGGAGAAGGCTGCAGAGTCTTAACTTCGCCACGTAAAAGAAGTCATAAATAAATAAATAAATAAAAGGATGGTTCTAAAATCACTGTATCAGCACCAACGGTGGTCAAAGATTACAACATGCACATGGGAGGGGTAGACAAAGCATGTTGCATTGGATGTATGATCGTGACAGAAAAGGAAAAGAGTGGTGGTATCGCCTTTTCTTTGCGTTTATGGAAATGACCTTGGTAAACTCCTACGTCATCTACAATGATCTGTACGACCACATACCTGTTCTTCAATTCAAGAGGCAAGTAGTGCAGGGGCTACTAACGCTTGGCAGGTAATCAGCAGAAAAACGAGGAAGATCAAAGCAACAATCTTCATCCTCTACTTCAAAGCAGCCCATAAAGAGGTGGAAGACTTCATTTTCTGTTAGCAAGGACATAAGAGTACAAGAGGGTCGCGGTGGCTCAGTGGTAGAGCGTTCACCTCCGGTGTTTGGAGTCCCGGGTTCGATTCCAGCTCGCGCCGTGTGGAGTTTGTGGTGCACAAACACCGAGCTCGTGAGTTTTCTCGGGGTTCTCCCGTTTCCTCCCACTTTCTTCATTCCACCATTTCATTTATTTCTCATCATCACCGTCTCCTTTAGCCTGACCGGCATAACCGTGGGACGTAGAACTAAAGATTTCATTTCATTTCATTTTCACATAAGACTACAAAATCTAGGAGTGCATTGTCCTCGGTTTGTAACTGAAAGAGGAAGATGTGAATTCTGCTCTATGAAAAACATGGAGTCACGGCCACACTCAAAATATACAATGTGTAACATTTTTCTTTGTGTAACCCAGACAAAAAATTGTTTCTATCATTATCATCATGTTTAGAAACTTATGCTTTTGAGTTGTAATATATAATTATTAGTGCAAACATTTTTATAATTAAGTGTGAACGACTACAATATGTATTTTCATACAATACTTTTTGATACTGCGATAATGCGTAATTTCTCTTGTATACTGTATTTTATTAATGCTTTTTGACATTTGTATCTTTTCAATGACGTCATCAATATCCATCTAATTTAAAAAAAGGAATTACACCATCCTTCCCACCAGCGTTTTGGAATAATTTCTAAATAAACAAGTCATCAAAGTCTAAGCGATTTCTTTTATAGTTTACATGTAAATTTACATAAGTGTATAAGCCTAAATGTCTGACGGGACTTCAGAGTCCCTTTACCCGCTACACATTGTTCAACAACAATGGAACATTTTTTTCTTTCAATGATCATATCTACTCACTATGTGCCTAAATTTAATTTTTCATTTACCTGCCATTAATAAAACATAATTCAGTCCAAAAAGGGTTAAATAATTGAAGAATGTGCTTACGAAACAAATTACGCTTTAACGGAAGTATTTTGAAGTTCGGAAAATATCATTTTGGCAACTGGGTTCTTATCTTCGAAAGCAACCCTAAACAGTTCAACAAGTACGCCGTATTCATAAAAAGTTCAAAAAATGGACTGTAATAATGTCAGCCATTTAATCTGACTTCGTATGAGAACTTTTATTTGGGTTTTTCCATGAACTTTTGAAACTTTTTTTTTAGGACTACGAGAAAAGTAATTTGAAATGTTTTGTAGGAAGGTCTCAAGGTTGCCCGTAATTCTTGTCATGCTGCAGTTGCAACTAAATGCGCTGAGTGGCATACACAACTATTTATAACGACATCAGATTGTCATTTAACAAATGAGTCTTAAATGGTAATTTCTTACCTAACATCACATTTGCATTGTCTGCATTAAAACTTATAATATTCTCTAATTACAACTTCAAATTTTAAATTATCCATACAATTTCAAAATAATTTGTACACTTATGTCTAAAATCATTGTCGCATATCTATAACTTCTTGTAAGAATATAATTTGATAATTATTTTTCAGGGTAGTTTTATTACTGATACTATGTGTATAATCGGAAAATGTATATTTGTGATAAATTTCATAGCAAAAGAATTATAAATACGAGAATTAGAGTGAGTAAAACAAAATGTTGCTAAATGGACAAAAAAGTTTTGTTTTCGTTTTTCGTTTTGCTTCCGGCTTATTTACTGCTCTTTTGACATGAAATTTACCACATACATGTCTTTGCCGATTATACAGATACTAACATTATAAGAAATACCGGGCGAATTCGTTATCAAATTATATTCCTACAACAACATAATTTATAGACATGTGACAATAATATTGGACATGAGTGTACATACCTTTTGCAGTGCCTTCATCACTGCCAATTTTCACCACATGTAGTAGTTAAGTTTTCAACTTTGAGTTATATATCGAACCAGAATACACAGAATTCTACTATTGCTCATGTCAGTAGTTTCGTCAACAATCATTGAAATACATTTCCCTCTAAGTTCTTCACGTAGCTCATCCTTAATCGAGGCCGATTGAATATTTCTTACAATGCTTGTAGATTTTGTATGGCTTCAATGGATAACTTTTGCAATGGATGGGTCCGAAAAATTTAGTTCGGCTACTTCAATTATGTGCGCAGCTACTAGCATACTAAATGTTATGTATGGTATGACATTTGTAGGAGTTTATTTTTGTGAAATGCATTCCCACAAAGCAATGAAATATTTTGAAAACGTTTCTAAAACGTATTATCATTTTCCTTCAGAAAATGTATCATACTTTCCTGAAGGAAATGTATTCGATATGTTGTTGAAAACATTTTCGAAATAATACTGAAAACATTCTCGCAATACACCCAAAAACGTTGTAGAAATATTTTATACGCCGTTAGGAAAGTTTTAGAAAAAATGTTTTCTGTACCATATCCAAACATTACTGAAAATGTACTTGAAACGTTTTATACAGTGTTAACGGAATGGTTTTTAAAATGTTTCGCATGGCACATTTTAAAATTATTTGCCAATAATACAAAAAAAAATTGTCAAAAATGAACTTTTTAAAATATTTTAAAATGTATTGGGTACATTAGTTGAAATGTTTTCTAAAGATTTCTATTTCATTTGAACAAAGAATAATGTTCTGTATAATAATATTTTTAAAATATTTTCCATACATAAAAATATTTTCTGTACATTTTCTGAAAGAATATTTAATGAATATTTTCTGTGAGTGATAAAAAAATATTTAGAAATATTTTTCTATATATAGCACAATATTTTCTTTATATGACAAAAAATTTAGAGAATATTTTCTGTACATGACAAAATATTTAAACAATATTTTCTGTACATGACAGAAAATATTCAGAGAATATAAAGTAGACATATCAGAAACATTAGTTTCGTTGGTGTTTTGTAACAGTAAAAATGTTTAGAAAACATTAAACTAGTTTTAGATATGAATTTGTGATAGAAAAGAAAATAGTTACGATTCATTTTTAAATAGCAACTCTTATATTTTTGATTTGTTATTGTATGTAATTTCAGAACGTACTTAAAATATTTTCTAACATTTTCTGGTTTTCACATAGAAATATTTTAAATTCTTTCTGAATATTTTTCGTCATTACCACGATAACACCTAGAGTTTGAAATACGTTTATTTCTTCAAAACTGAAGGAAATGCATACTGAATAGTTTTCCAACTCTTGTGAGTTAAAATATCTGGGTTTCATTTTTACAAATTGATGGAGTGGTAAAAGTTTTTGTAAGTTGGGATCGGTTTAAAACACAGGGAAACTTCTATCACCACAAATTTGTGAAAATAAATTCTAGTATTTTAATTTATAGGTTCAAGAAAGAAATGTATTTCAAACTGTAGGTGTTATCGTGGTAATGACGGAAAAATATTCAGAAATAATTTAAAATATGTCTCTGCGAAAAGCAGAAAATGTTAGAAAATATTCTAAGTACGTTCTGAAACTACATACAGTAACAAACTAAAAACATATCAATTGCTATTTGAAAAATGAATCGTAAATATTTTCTTTCTTAGCAGAAATTTATATCTGACATTTGTTTAATATTTTAACATTTTCTACTGCTACAAAACACCAATAAAACTAATTTGAATATGTTTTTGATATGTCTACCTTATATTCTCTGTTATGTACATAAAATATTCTATAATATTTTGTCATGTACCCGGATCCCTTAATATTAGAAGCCGAAACTACAGGGAACATTGTACAGTATAATTGGAGAAAAAATAAATTATCTTGGACACACCACATTCTATATCTATGCCAATATTAATTTAAAAATGGTATGGAGAAACAATAACAATCGGAACAAATCACATGCATTTTGTGAAAAGTATTTATTTATTTATGATAGGTTTCAGATACAGCACTAGGCCATTTTACACTGAACCATTTTAATAATTATATAACATAAAAATAGAATAACAATTTGAAATCAAGATGATACAGTACAATGGCAACATTAAGAAAGATAGTTTACTTATAGATGATCTGAAGGTATGCTCATTTGAAAAAACGTCTACAGTTTCTGATAATTGGTTATCCGTGGTAACAATTAGGTTTAGAAGGGACCTTTGGACAATATTAACTCTCGGAGTGAGGAATGTACAATGAACAAACTGTAAGCGGGCAAGGGAGGTATACTCGTACCGCAACTGATTGCAGGCGGGAGACAAGGTGAATCTCCCGAGAATGAAAAGAATCAGAGACACAGACTGCCACGCCGCCAGCAGCGTGGTCACTATCGGGCTTATCACACCGATACATAGTGTACCCAGAAAGAAGGAAGGACTGGGTAGGTTTAAAATGGGTTTCTTGCAAGCAGAGAAGTACAGGCGAGTGGTCAGTGATCATTTGGGTCAATTCATCACGGTGACCACAGAAGCCATTGAGGTTCCACTGAAGAAGCGCCATACTGGAAAAGATCAACGTTTGAGGCGAACTTTCCCATGGGGTCAAATTATATAGAAAAGGTCTGACTGGACCTGCAAGGCTGGACTAAGATTTGAACCTGGATCTTCAACTTGCCGTGTCGATACATTAACCACTAGGCTACTCACTTTTCCCGAATAGTCATACATTCTACCACTCCTTAAGTCAGTGCTCAAACAACCAGACCGCATTGACTGTTCCGAACTTGTGAAGTACTTGGGCAACCAGTGAATACACTACAGAACTGTTGGTTACATTTATATAAGATATGTGGGGAAATAACTGATTTTACACCATGTAAATATGTAATGTGATATAATATTGATTATTCCCTTGAGTTATCGTATATAATAGAGAAATTAAACCATTTATCCTTAAAATTATCTAAATTCCAACATCCTACATTACTTATGATTGCATAACAAAGCGAAAGCCAAATAAAGGAACTAAGGTTTAAAAGACAATACATAAAAAAATCCTGTACATTTATTGAGAATAATTACAGTAATAATTACTTAATTTTACATTAAGTATCCATTTGCAGTACACAATATATTTAATGTGAATACATAATCAAAGTCTATAATAATTTAAGTCTAGTAATTTCATACCGTACTTTAAAATAGTTTGAAATGTATATACACCTCATCAGTGTATCAATTTTAACCAGTGTTATATAACATTTAAAAAAAAAACACTTACTTTGCAAGAAATGTTCGAATAGATTGCAACTTACATCCATTTCCAGTCTTGTCGAAACTTTCCCCCACATCCTAACATAGTGGTTCAGAAGATGACAGTACCAATCACCGAAAACCACGTTGCAGAACCATGCAGTACCAATCATGCATTTACTTACGTCCCCCCTCGCTTTAACACACACACAGAATATAAATTGAACTATTTCTTGAAAAGTTCTCTGCCACCTTCTAAGAATATATTTAACGATACGAAGTAGGTATATTATACATTACATTAGCATTTGAAGTGTGATTTAACTGCCATAAATTAGAACTGACCGCAATATGAATGCAAATTTGCTTAACTGGGTACCATACACATCACACGAAACGAGCTACGCAAATAAAAATAATCACAGTCAATAATAATAAGATTTGCAGTCTAGATTTTTAAATTTGTGCCATGTTGACGATATGAATTTTGGGCTTCCTAAACTAAATGTCTCAATGGCAAACTCTCTCTCTTCGACGTTTGTGGTCGAAGCTGTGACCATGTGCAAATTGAGGAAACTGCAGGCTAATGATGGGATGATAATGATAGCAAGCAGACTGATGATATTTCATCATTTATAGGAAGACAGTTTGAAATGCTAGGTGAGACAGAACACACTTCCTTTTCCTGGAATTCATCCTCACTTATGGTCAAATTTGGTACCGTCTATGCAGTACCTATGTGTGGTGTACTTTGATATCATCTCAGATGAGAGCCTCCACAGTGCACTCCTAAAGTAAAGCAATTGTTTTAAAATTACAATTTGCAGCATTTGTGGCAAAATTTAAAAACGAAATTCATCCCAGAAACAAGGTTGTCAAATGAAGCGTTTTATGCGTATCTTTTTATCTTAGCTCAGGCTATGCAAGACACTAAAACATTGTTTCCTATACTTTTGGAAGTTACATACTAAATATCTCGTAGCTGTTACTAAAATTTGGTACGCTGAATAAAGTTGTAGTGTTGATATACAATTGAAGCTATGGTCCAAACTTAAAATAATGACATTACCAACACAATAAACTTATCTTAGGATGAAAATGGAAGCTGTAGACGCATGAGTATTACTGAGCGAAGGAAGGAAACTACCGACGTTATTGGCACCTTTAGCCGCGTTACGAGTTTGACAGAGTTCATACACAGAAATCGTTCGGTGGTTTATATGTCCTGCTTCGACTTAAAAGATAAAGATTTGTTCGCTTTAAAAAGAGTTAAAAACTTCAAGAAGGGCAGTATTTGTAAATAAATAATGTACAAAACCGACACAGAGCTTGCCCGCTGGACCTTGGCGCCCTAATCCCAACTCCGCTATTTGCATGCCTGCCATAAAGTAATAGACATATAAACCTTTTTAAAACCTGCAGATTAAGGGTAGCTTAATATTTAAAGTTTTAACGATACTTATAATTTAATAAGGTAGAAGTCTATGTGGTCCTTTTCGCTATGCTCACTTATATGCACTTATATAGGATACCTTAAAGCCTACTGAAAAATAACACCACCTTGTCATATCGGAGCAGGACCTCTGGGCACGAAACGCTTGGAAGCAAAGCCGTATATCTAAATATGTTAAATGGATTATAATGTATTCCATAACTAGAAAACGGATGATTACGTACTAAAAGCTTTAAAAATAGGCACTAATATCACAAAAACTCTGTCTTAAAAAAATACTGCACAATCTAAAATTAATAAGTTCAGAAAGGTGAAAATTGATCCAAATTTTCTTTAAAATTCTATCTTCAAAACTCTAAATTATCGTTACGTTATAGTATGTTGCATGATAAACAGTCACTTAAAGTCTCAGTTGCAACAAATTCTTAATTTAGTTCTAATAAATTTTTGTGTAATGCAGAAAGAAAATAATATGGGTCTAATTGTTTTGCTTTTAGAATGATATATCTTAATTTCAGGAAAATCGGAGACAATGACTTGCAGGATTTTCTTTCAGCATGAATCTATAATGGGCTAAAATAAAATTTGCTGTAGGCATCCTATAACACCCCAAAGTAAACTCCTGTGAAGTTACCTTTATAGTATCTCTAACGTAAACGATATTCATAACTTCATAGCAATTCATAACATTGCATTAGTGTTTATTACTATGCATTTGCAACAGAGATATTTGGAAAGGAAACAACAGTGAAATAAGAAGTAAGCAGTGAAATTTAATATACATATTGAATAATTTATTTTGCCTTTCGTCACAATTACCATGACATTATTATTCCATGACGGAATTATGGGCCAAATCCAGCATTATTCTACAATGCCCACAGTTTCAAAATTCTGTACGGCGAATTCTTTCATCTGCTTGAATACATTCTCTTTTTTTGTTTTTTTTTTCAGTTGAGTTGATTTTGAGTTAAAGGTCTCGTTCAGCAGCAAGGCTATATGAGACGTGGTTACGTGAAATCCAAATCACATGAGCTCCCGCTAGGAAATTTCTTCTTTTCGTGGGCGAATCGTCTCCTCGAAGCATTTCCTCGTACACTAAGTCCTGCTTTTTGTCCTCCGAAATACATTATAAAGTGCGAATCAACCAATATCGTCCCTTTACGTAGATACATTATAAAGAATAGAAGCTTATTTATTTTGTGGTGTCCTAGGCTGCTTCAGTAAATTTTTTTGGCCCAAACTTCCAATTAAATGTATAGTTAGTGGCCATTTTTATGAAAATTTATTAATATTATAGTGTCTGATTGCAGAATCATATCCAATTATATTTCGAGAAATAATTACCTAATCAATGTCAGCTTAGCAAATCACATTTGAAATATGACACAATACATCTATTTGAGAAATTGCAGCATAGACAGGTTTGGAATACAAGTTTCATTGTAAGGGAATTCAGATAATGTAATTGGGGAAGAATAGAAATTCGCACGATGTTTCCCTTTTTAATTATAAACATTGGTTAAGCAAAAATAAGGAATACTACTTCGACTATGATTTCCTCAACCGATACTAATCACGTCATTTTTTAGATAAATGACGTCATTTGTGACGTTGTCGCTGTAACTTTGGTGACATGTTCTGAAACTACACATGTTTCGAAGATTTCAACCTGGGCTACCGACACTCAAATTTTTGCACGCGTTAATAAGCACCCCGGACAAAAAGTTATCACCCCCCCTTGGTACTTACGTTAATACCGTATATCACCACCCCTGGCCTGGATAACCGCCTGGATGTGTCGGGAAGGGAGTCCGCAAGGGTCTGCAAGGCTGTCACATCCAGTTGAACTCACTCACGGCTGACAAGATCACGCAATTCCAACAAACGTCGGGGATGCTGATGTCGACGTTTCACGCGCTGTTCCAACTGGTTGCACAGATGCTCAATTTGGTTGAGGTCCGGCGATTTTGCGGGCCATTCGAGATGTGGTAGAGTACCTGAGTGTTGCTCAAACTAGTCACATATGGGTCCAACTCTGTGAACCCTGCTGTTGCCGTCTTGAAAAATGGGCGATTCTATAGCAAAGTCATCGCGAAGAAAGTGACTGAAGGGAACACTTGCTCGTCCTGGATGTTCAAATAAACGTGCTGGTTCATGTTCATGGACACCTCAATGAGTGGGCCCACCCCATAGTACGAAAAACACCCCCAGAACATGGCAGTCCCATTCCCGGCCTGCACCTGACTTTCCACAGACTGCGGGTGAAAAGCTTCATGTGGACGTCGCTGGACAAGACGCCGGGCGTCATTCGAATACAGGCAAAATCGTAATTCGTTAGACCATATGACACGGCGCCAGTCTGCTACTGTCCATGTTTGATGATTATTGGCCCGCTGCAGACGAGCAACTTTATGTGCATGTGTGAGCAGTGGCCTTTTGCGAGGTACTCGACTCCATATGTTCATTGCATGCAGTTCCCGTCGCAATGTTCTGTCGCTGACAGGTTGGACTGGGTCTGCATTCACGGACTGGACGGGTTTGGAAGCGATTTCGATTCACAAGCTTGGACACCCGTCTTCGGGCACGATCTGTGAGGATGTTTTTCCGGCCACAGTTCTGGCGTCGTGTTTCATGGACACGTGTGTTACACCACTGCTTGTAGACACGTTGAACGGTCCGCCTCGAAACACTAACAAATCGGGCAACTTCCATCACTGTGTGGCCACGGGCACGGCCAAACACGATTGCCCATTTTTGCCACTCCGTCACGTCCGCGCTCTTCCCCATCTTGCCGGACACAAACCGCTTCGATCGGTTCTGTGTCACTCCACAGTAATGCCCTCTGATCGCCTCGAGGCAATGTATGCACGTTGACCATGTGATTCGACCAATACGCCAACCGTGACTGTTTGCCGACGCAGCCTTGCTCTCGCGGGGGTGACTATTTTTTTTGTCCGGGGAGCTTATTTCACCTAATATTAAAAAAGCTATACTTCAAAGGAAAATATAGTAGCAAACTAAATTGGTTATTTTCAAAAGTTACATGATAAAATGAAACTTATCATATGCATGAACGTTACCTTCCTTGTTTCAATTTGCACTTTTTATTGTCCCTTTAATCATCATATAGCTCCTATGTGTTATTCAGACGGTGGCACTATGCTACATAGTGACCCACACCAACTGCACCTCCAATGAACACTACAGCTCCTCGTAAATAAAATACCTGATTCTCCAATGATAATGATTTAGGAATAGGTTAAGTTTAGTGCTATATTGTAGCTTCTTCACAAGATCTGAACCATCGACAAGTTCAATAAGTATATGATAGCCAGCAAGAGAAGCCTTAGAACATTTAGTACCGTTGCAAAATCCTGATGTAATACGTTGCTACATTTAGAATATCCCGCGCTTATGTGCCCCACGATCAGGTTTTCTAGACACGTAAAGTTGTCTAGTCCCGAAGGAAGCTGAATTGTTATTGTAATCCACTCTGTGGATTTGTATGATCACGACCAGTACGCATTGTCACATTGATCAACTAGAGTGGCAGAAGTTCCGCGATGAAGGTTACACAATTTACTTCAAAAATACTCCCTGGAAGTTAAATGACTTCTTTCGTATTAGATGATATAAATTCAGCTCTATTTCTGTAAGTTCTCTGCGTTATTCCTTTGACCAAATCCAAACAAAATGTTCCGAGAAAGAAACCTCTCCCACATTCCGTAACAAAATATTTGTATAAATCATTATCGCGTATGCAGACTGCAAGCAATTGTAAAATTGAATCGAAAGCACAAGTATTTGTCACTTTAGCTCTTTGTTTACCATGCTGGAAAAGTCTTTCTGGTTCGTTATTGGATCCGAACGTATTTCGTAAAGTACAATCTAATAGAGTCCTTGGTATTTATATCAAATGTGAATGAAGACCATTTCGTAGCCCATTTTTTAACACTCCAATAGGAATTACTCTTCGGCCATCGTTGAAATCGATTAGTTTTATATGAGGCTTAGGCACTAGATAGGAAGACCGGTTTCGTTTCATGGTATCTTCTTTGAGACCACACCTCTGCTCTTCTGCTTGGTTATCTCTTATTTCCTCTCTTTCTTCCACTGATTTTGAGGCGCATGCTATACACATAGCCATTCTTGATTTGTTTTCGCAGAAGCAAGCTGCTTGCAATGAAATTGTGCATACTGCACAAATTACTCTGCTTCTACTTGATTTACCTGCGCTTCAGTCAGCAAACGATGTTTTCTGCTCATTTCGCTTCTTTGAAGTTGCAGGATTATTCTCAACGACAGGATTAGAATTAGTTACGTTTTTGTTAAACCTTTCATTGTTATCTTCATTTTGCTTTTCTGACGAAGAATCAGAATCAAAAGTAACTGTATCTTCGCTAGATGTTTCCGAACACCTGTGATATCTTTCCAAATGTGCAGAATTCTCGTCTTCAGAGCTTGCATTTGAAACAATAGTGTTTGTTGTTATGGTCCCAAAATGCATGTCTCGCTAATTTCATAGATTCTGACAAGGTAGCTAAGTGATGAAAAATTAAATCATCAAGACGTGCCGGAAGCGTAATGCGTTGAAAACTTCATTAAGGGAGCTCTCAAAGCTGGCGCTACTAGCACTTTTACCACCATATCCAAAGTGAGGTACCATCACAGCAGTCCAAAATGGTATAAGGGAAGCAAAACGTACAATATCGTCAACTATTGGTTGGAGAAACTGCTGATTTCCTCGCGTCCCTTCTTCTGTATCAATTTTATTCTTTATTTTACCAACAAGTCTCTTCATCCAAGCTGTAAGGGGATTATCTTTCGATGCTGAGTCCTGGAGTGCTTCATGAAGAAGATTATCTTCTACAACTTCCTTTATTTGTTTTTCTGATACACCCACCGCTATTCGATGTTGCAAACGTCATTTACTTTCTTCGCATGATGTGTTCCCACCACTGTTTAAATCTCCCCCCCCCGTTTCTGAGAGTGCAACGGTAATAATGTCTGTCAAAAGAATTTCTAAATCGTCCATGGATGTGCTCTGAACGCACTGGGCTAGTGCCGTAACATAAAACATTTTAGTCTTCTTTAGAACTCCCGTCAAACTTTACCATCCAACTACCACTTTCATTAGATGAGCGACGTCGTTCCGAATAAAACACTTGGGCAAATTATACGTTTCTGCTCCGTTTAATATTATTTTTAAACATTCATCCACATGTCTGGCAAAGATGTACAACCAGTAAAATATTATACACAGGCAGCCTTGAGGGCGTGGATCATATCCACAACACATTGTTAAGGTATTAATGCACCCTCACGTATCCAGTTCGATAACCAGTTCCTGATAGTTTCTGTATCATGGGCATCAGAATTCGTGCTGTTGATTATGTAGATCTTTTCTGTCTCAGAATCACGAAAGGAGATATTAAACATGAATGGGTGAGGACCTGTTTCCCCAAAAGGAAGTACTGGCCTAAGTAATTTCGCACTTACATCAACTCTTATTCTGAAAAGCTCGAATTACGTAGTACGTAATTGCGATATACTACAAATTGGGTTGGAGAATAATATTGCACTTGCAATGGGTTGTATGACACATTATGTATTATTCCTTTGTAACGAGAAAGTTACAATCCTTTAACTACAAACAGAATTGGATTCTCATGAAGACGACGTTTTTTTTTTTTTTTTTCAGAACGAAGGACTTCCAAAGACTGTTCTGGGTCTCCTACGTCCATAAGACGGGCAGCCTGTAATCTTTGAACGCAAGATGATGGCATGTTTTGTTGTGCCATGTTACTAACTATCTTCCGAAACGCATTGCCATATAATTTTCTTTTCATGATTTTCGGGTAATTTTGCTTGTATCTTCCTTGAAATATAATGAACCGAACTTTACTTTGAGGCTTGGATTCATCCTGAATTGAACAAATAAATGTCGAACGACAGAAAGAACAAACACCTTTAAATTTCCCGTAACATGTTGCATCAGATTTACAAATTTTTCTTCCTGTATAGAGCATTGCACACGGAGCTTTGGTATGCATGCATATATGCTCGTGGATTACAGTGGCCCACACACGCCTTTTCAGTACTCTATAATTTCAGTCGCGATATATTACATATTCGAGAGATACTTCAACCACTCTTGCGCACTTAAAGTAATAGTAAACTTCCTTTTGAAATTCGCTGAATTAACACTCAATCCACACTGACTTTGCTGGCTACAGTCGAGCGAATCAATGTCATAGTTGTCTTCTGTAAATAAGTAATGGACATCACGGTCTGAAGGCGAAATCTCCGGCGTTCTCTTCTTGTACCCCAAATTTCCTGCCAAACAAGAGCTGTTTTACGAGCAAGTCCGTTGCTTATTAAAATTAGATCACATTTTAGTTTTATAAGTGTTTTAACAGTCTCAATTCGAAAGTTCACTTTTGGTGGGATGATGATACCTGAAAGATAAAAATAAGATATTTAACTTTGGGGTCATGAAAATTAATTCGTTTTCTACTGTAATCCGTTTAGATTTTACGCTAAAACTGAGGATCTAATAGAATTTACAGAAATCGGATGCGGTGCATATATGGAATTTGTAATCCTACATTTCCTTCGGCATCCCTGTAAATATTGTGTGATTTTTAAACAATTAAAGTTTTTCAAGTGAATGACTACAATAGTAGTAGATGGTTCGAGTATTTTGAGTATCAATATAATTTTTCTGTATAATCGATCTTACTATGCATAATACATTTTTAAATCAGATTTTCGGCTTTACAAAACGTGACTCATACAAAAAAAATAATAATCGCGGTTACGGTATCTCAGCAGGTGCGGTGTGAGACCAGAAGACCGGGTCTGTTCGAGTGATTGGATTTCAGCTTTACTTAAGAAATGTTGTAAAAAAAATATCCTGCTGATCAGGAACATCAGTTAACCTAAGGATTCGAAGTTCTGAAAGCAGGTAGTCTCTAATTAAAATAGACCGTGCATGGTTCTTAAACTGTTTCATTGGAGGTTAAAATAGGGTCGAATCGGAAACCTTAAGATTCAAGTCTTGAACCCTATAAATTAGGGCGATTGCTGGCATTTTGGAGTTGACAGCTTTTAATTCGAAAATATTCACTAACGATTTTCAGAAGTAATGAAAAAATGTTGCCGGGGTATAAAATTGTTTAGGGT
This sequence comes from Thermobia domestica, assembly GCF_964235325.1. Classification (NCBI taxonomy): domain Eukaryota; kingdom Metazoa; phylum Arthropoda; class Insecta; order Zygentoma; family Lepismatidae; genus Thermobia; species Thermobia domestica. The sequence continues at coordinate 220,591,505 of NC_137460.1, read as the reverse complement.
TCCAATTCTCACACACTAAATCTCGAATTCTGTCAGACTGCTCTTACGTTGGACTGATCCATACAAGGAAATCCTGGTCTTTATACCCAGAGCTCGCCTCCTAACCGTCTCAATCCCATTCATAAACTAGCCTCCTGGAACCCAGCGTACTGCATACAATACAAACACATCATTTTATATAAATCGATACCACAACTCATTCGTTTCGTAGAATTTGGTAATTTTTGTTGTAGCTATTTTGTAGCTATTTTGTAAAATAACCCTATTTTGTGCATGCTTTTATCAAGTGTATTAATCCGATTCCTTATTCTATGTTATTTTGTTTGGTCCATTTTTATTGCAGATTCAATTGTGGAACTGAAAATTTGGCTATGGCACCTCCATACACACAAGAACAACTTCAGAAGGTTTTGGAAGATGTTGAAGGTGAAATGAGAGTAAAAACTGCAGCCAGAAAGTATGGCGTTCCACATTCGACCATTCAGTTTCGTCGGAGAGAAAAATTCACTAAATCATCTCGAGGACCTCTTCCCATTTTGACTGCTGAAGAAGAAGAAATTCTAGTCCGCTGGGTTTGCGAATGCGTCAGAAAAGGTTTCCCAAGAAGAAAAGAAGATCTGCAAGCTAGTGTCCAGTAGTTCTTAAATCTCAACCAAAGGAAAACGCCATTTAAAGATAACCTACCTGGTGATAAATGGTATAGATCTTTCAAAAAGCGGCATCCTGACTTGGCAAAGGGAACGCCGGAAGGCGTTACTGCTGCTAGTGCTTGTGTATCAGAAGATGACATCCGAGGATGGTTCAAGTCAGTGGAAGATTTACTTAAAGAAGAGAGATTATTTGAAGTACTTAATGATCCTACACGAATATACAATGGAGACGAAACTAACTTCATCCCTTATCCCCAAAAGAATACTGTTTTAGCTCCAAGAGATATAAAGAATGTTTACCAAGTTCAAACCACAAACGCTGTGGCTAGTCTTACTGTAATGTGCACCTTTTCTGCAGATGGCACAGTGTGTCCACCTATGATCATCCACCCATTACAAAGAATTTCTTCGGAACTATCTCGAAAAGTTCCTAAAGAATGGGGAATAGGCAGAAGTGACAACGGCTGGATGATATCAGAAGTCTTCTTCGAATTTATTGGAAATGTTTTTCATCTGTTTTTAGTTCAGAAACGAATTACTTTTCCAGTTATACTGTTTATCGATGGTCATAAGACTCACTTGACATATCAACTTTCAAGACTATGCAAGGAACTTCAGATTGTTTCGAAGCGGATCAATATCCGAATTCGACCAGAATTCTCCAACCTGCGGATGTTTCAGCTTTCAGGCCTATAAAAGATGGATGGAAAGAAGCTGTTTTGAAGTGGCGAAGATCGAACCCAAATCAGGCAATCACGAAAGAAGAATTTGCTCCGATTCTTCACATTCTTTTAGAAAATATTGATCTTCCAAAAACTCTAAAAAAAAAAAAAAAAAAAAAAAAAAAAACGGTTTCAGAGCTACAGGTTTGTACCCATGGAATCCTGATGCCATTGATTTATCTAAATGCGTAGGAAAAATGAAACGTCGTAAAGATAACCAAGCACCAGAGCTCACCGGAACAGAAAGGAGGAATCCACAGCCCTTAGAATATTGGAAACTCTGTCAAATTGTTGGTGAGGAAATGTTACAGCGTTTTGAGGCTTCAGATTACCCTGCAAAAAATAATGATGAATTTCAAATTCTGTATCACTTGTGGAAAGCTTATCACAAAGTATGCGGAACCTGAAAGCAGCATCAGAATGCCCGAAGAAAGCTCTCACAACGAAACATCTATGAAAACAAGAGAAGATTTTGAAGCATCTGCTATCAGTATAACCATCTCTGCAGCACAAAGTTTTCCTTCAGCTAATCCGGTCAACTCTTCAGGAAATGTATTGCAACAGTGCAAAGAAGTAAAAACTCCCGATGAAATTATTTTCATGTGGCCGGAAACACCAAAGCGAAAGGGAAAAAGAAAAATTGAGCGCATTCCATTTGTTCTTACGTGAAAGAAATGGAACGATGTTCATGGAGAAAAGAAAAGCCTGAAGCTAGAAGAAAAAAGTAAGAAGGAGAAACGACGCAAGGAGAGAGAAGTTCGACCTAGATCAAAAGTTGTTCCGCGATCTACAAACACCGCACAGGTGCCCGTAATCCAGCCAATCATTTCTGTAGCAGCTGAAAATAGGAAGTCTATCACGACAAACCCATCGTTAGAGGAAGAACAACTTCTGCTCCGACATAACGGACTAACCGTAAAAGAAAGACAAACCAAAACAACAAAACGTGGAATGTGTTTTGTGTGTGGTAGACCAGTAATACAAGGATTAACATGTTCATCGTGTCAAAAGACACTTCATCTATCGTGTGTTCCAAACAACCATTTAGAAAACGTTGCTGATGACTCCGATAACGATTTATTTTTGTGCCACCTGTGTTACCAAGTTTGTGATGATGATGAAGGCTTATTAGATAATGAATTCCTTGCTCTTGTTAATGCACGACTGTAAATAGGTTATCGTCTGAAAAGCTTCATTCTAATTTAAGCATGAAAGAGTGCGCTATGAGGGTATCATTCACCACAGTGGTCTGCTATTTTGTGTTGTGTAGCATGATGTAGCCTTAAGAATTGAAACGATTTGTATGAACATGTATAGACTGTAGACCCAAGTCTTATACATGCAAACATTTTTTTCTTATCACTAAAAATTAACGATAATATAGACACCTTTTTTTGTATATACAGGGTGGGCCATTTTAATTAATCCACCGAAATATCTGAAAAATGATAAAACATAGAAGAAATTTTTCAAGTACACGTTATATATTGCTAAGGGGGAAACCCAATTCCGCCAAAAGTACCCCTCCCCGACCCCCTTAAATGGGGGTAACGGGGAGTAACTTTGAAATGTCAAATGGGAACATGGGTCGAGTAATACCTCGTTCGAAAGGTCTTGGAAAACTAAGTAACGCTGTACCAAAAGATGTTCCATATTGTGCACCGGTTTCAAAATGGCCGCCATAATATAGTTCGGAAACTCCAGTACCCGTAGTGTGAAAACCATGGAAGGTAAATGAATGAAACAAAATTGAAATACGTAAATATCATAGGGCATATCGAACGGTGTGGTCCCTGCGATCCCAGTGGCCTCCCTAAAGGGGTCTTGGGGGCTAACTTCAAAATTTCAAATAGTAACATAAGTCGAGTGGTACCTCGTTCGATAAATCTTGCAACATCTAACATATTGCAGGAGAAAACGATTGATGGGAAATGGCAGTGTTCTCAAAAGGCCGCCGAAACAGTATCCATGTCAGAGAAAAGGTTTAGTACCCGTAGTATGAAACCGATTGAAGATAAATGAACAAAAGAAAAACTGGAGTAGCTAACTGACGTAAGGCACATCGAGAGATGTTGTCGGGGTGACTCCAAGGGCCAACTGAAAGGTATCCAGGGCCAACTTGAAAATTTCAAATAGCAGCTTGAAGCGAGCAACATCACGTTACACAGACAAATTAATATCAAACAGCTTCTGTAAGAAAATTTTCGACATGAGACACCGTTTTCAAAATGATCGCAAAGACATGGTGACTGTGTCTAAGAAAACGTCTAGTGCCCATAGTATGAATACGGTTAGACATAAATGAAAATAACGAAAATTAAATAGGGAAACAACGGAGGTGTTCCAAGGCTCGAGAATAATACAACAGAGATAAAAATATTAGAGTAATATTGCCATAATGTATAGAGAGAAATACAAGTCCTGCTAAATAATCTCTCCCTGCGCTCTGTATGTGAGTGGGGTGGAAAGTAAAGTGAAAGTTCAAACGAGAACTCTACTTTAATTCTCACCTCTGGTGCTAGGGGTCTCGGGTTCAAACCCTGCTCCCGCCAAGTGAACTTTGTGGTGGACAAACACCGTGTGCGTGGGTTTTCTCGGGGTTCTCCTGTTTCCTCCCACTTTCTTCATTCCACCATTTCATTCATTACTCATTATCACCGTCTCCTTTAGCCTAACCGGCATAACCGTGGGACGTAAAACTCAAAATTTCATTTCATTTCATTTCTACTTTAATTCGTAAATTAAGGCTAACCTTAGAAATATGTATAGTGTGGTTGAAATATTTGTTTGTAAGGATGACGCTGTAGTGACTAAAAAAAGAGAAACTTTTATGCAATGCGTGCTGGTTATTCAGAAAACATTTTGGGGATGTACGTACACACCGTTTCGTCCCTCAAGCTCACAATATGACATGAATGCTAATAGTTAATCAAAATGTAACTGTGGCCATCCGCGTTAACTTAGTGCACCAATTCTCTATGCATGAAGTCTGCCTTCCAAAGAGCATTGGGTAGGTCAAGCGTACGCCCGAACCGTTGTCCGGTCGGACATTGAAATTTTGAAGTTAGCCCACAAGACCCCTTCAGGGAGGCCACTGGGATCACAGGGATCACATCATTCGATATGCCCTATGATATTTACGTATTTCAATTTTGTTCCATTCATTTATCTTCCATGGTTTTCATACTACGGGTACTGGAGTTTCCGAACCATATCATGGCGGCCATTTTGAAACCGGTGCACAATATGGAACATCTTTTGGTACAGCGTTACTTAGTTTTCCAAGACCTTTCGAACGAGGTATTACTCGACCCATGTTCCCATTTGACATTTCAAAGTTACCCCCCGTTACCCCCATTTAGGGGGGTCGGGGAGGGGTTCTTTTGGCGGAATTGGGTTTCCCCTTTAGCAATATATAACGTGTATTTCAAAAATTTCTTCTATGTTTTATCATTTTTCAGATATTTTCGTGGATTAATTAAAATGGCCCACCCTGTATATGTATGTGTGTGTGTGTGTGTGTGTGTGTGTGTGTGTCTGTCTGTCTGCCTTGAGGTCCGAAGTGGTCTAAAATCACGGAAGAACAGCAAAATGTGTAACTTTTATCCAGAACTACAGATTAAGATATTGTAGCCCAAACATTTCTCAGTTTTATTTTTGTCTTTTTCATAATTTTCATTGGGTATATTTTCAATTTTTATTTTAATAGTTTTTTTTCGTATTGTATACTACTTAATGATAGTTTGATAAATTAATGCTTGCAATAACTGTAAACGTTTTAGGATAAGTAAGCCTAGGTCTACTATGTAAAGGTGAGATGCCAATAACCGGGCATCAGGTGACAATAATTGGTCAGTGTGTGCCAACAACTAGGCATTTTGAGATTCTCAATAAAAACTATATATTAAAGGAATAAAGACTTTCCGTTTTCGCTATGTCTCATTAGTTTTCACTTCAGAAAAGGTCTAAAAGTTTATAAAATGACTCAACCCAAAACTTGTAGCGATACAATACGCTTATTTACTTTTTTTCTAAAAAATTCCTCTTACAATGCCAATAACAGGTATGTTTACCCTATATATATAAAGGTATTTCTTTTAATACGTCGAATGTGAAAACAGAATTTATGAACTCTTTGTATGTGCTGAAAAGGATAGTTCGTATTTTATCGCAGTAATCTTTATGATAAGTGGAACTGTGTCGTAAGGCGTCGTCTAAAACCTCATGGACTAGGGATTACAGTTGTGGCACCAGCTTGGAATGTTAATTACGGAAGCAGCATTCGGGACTCAACCCCAGGACAGTGATGGAACGGTACCATTTGCTAGCCGAAGAATAACGTGAGTTGTTTAATTCATCTGTCAAGCCACCTACTTCGTTAATATATCAAGCAAAGGGTTGTTAACTCATTTATTTTCTTGGTCAGTGTGCATGTAATATGTGTGTTTATTGAGTGATATTATATTTTCATTATCTAAATCTTGTTTTCATCATTTGTTGTAAATTTAATACATGATTTAATTACACACAATTCAGTATAATCTCTTTTACGTTGTTTGCATCCAAGTCTACTGCGATCCCAGCCCCAGCACGATAAAGATGCAGGCATGGGTATGGACCGTGTTCGTTGTGGAATAGCTGGGAAAAGAAAAGGAGAAGAGGCAAATTAAGTACTGAATGTTGTTCCGAGCCACAACGTACATGATGGTACAGTGAAACCTGTCTATGTTGGCCACCATCGGTTCCATCGAAAAGTGGCCAACTTACAGAAAATAGGCGTGATTTGTGTATTTTTAGAATAGGATTTCTAGTATTACTTGATTGTAAAATTTTAATAAGCAGTGCCACGACAGCTACTTATAAATAATATATATAGAGTAATCATAAACATATACAGTTCTAGAAAATATTACTATAGTATTCGAGAGAGCCTATTTCTCTGTATATTTGGGGGGGGGGCATTCAGATGCAGAAGGTATATATATGAAGATTTTAAGACGAATTGCACTCGAATTATACCAAATATTGTATACTCATAAATAAAATAGGGGCCACATGAGCTTTGGGGTGCCCGGGCCCCCTCGGTCCCCCCAGGATCGGCGCTTTTGATAGTATGTTTAATATATATGCATACCTTTCTCTTCCTGAAAACTAGTCTGGTACATTGGATTATTCGGATTGAAAACACAATAACACAAACAACCATGAAATAAAAGTGTATGTACGCAGTTTATTGAAATTGATATTATAGCACACTGAGTTATTCAGATTGAAAACAAGAAAAGCTAAGTTATAAATTGAGAAATTCATATGCAATTTATATGACTTCTTTTCAGTTGTTACTGAATGGTGGTTCATTCTAGACATATTTGCTTTATTCTTTTTGGCAGATATGCACATTCTAATATTGTAGTTAACTACCTCTTGTTAATGAGCTAGAAGTGTTTCCCTCGGAGCAAAAGATGTTTTGAGAAAATCTTGAGGAAATTCATATCTCAAAACCTCCGCTATCTTTTGACATGCAGTCAGGTGCCAATAAATGACAATTGAGCTTTAACCTTGAGAATTTTCCGGAATTACTAAAGCTTCCCACTGATGAAAGGAGCCGATATAGCTAATGGTTTTACCAAAACAGACAGGGTAAACAAATACATACAACCATTTCCTGAATTCCTGTACGTGCTTTTTCTTATTCACATCTTCCTTCGCCACCCTTTTATGAAGGTAGTATTCTGGCCATTGACCTCCAAGATTAAATCGTGCGAATCTATGCTTCTTTGTGTCCAGTCACAAATACAGAACATCTGCCTCTCATATGGGAATTCGAAAGAGTTAAGAAAAATAACAAAACTGTATTTTTCGTGGCCAAGATACGCAGGTAAATTTATCATTATCATCATAGGGTAAACATTGCTTGAGTGTGGCCAACTTATAGAGTAGCAAGTAACGAATGTCTTATGGGAATATGCAGGTTCAAGACGAACTAGTCCAAGATAAGCAGGTGGCCAAGTTGACAGGTTTCACTGTACCATTGTTTTCAGATTTTAGTTATTGTTTGACAAATTACAATGTTCTACCTGCAATACGTTAGGACCTCGCACTGTTGTGCTGCCTGCATTACTTTGGGACATCTCGCACTTGTTTCGTATGTATGTTTGTATTGTCTGCATTATTTTGGGACTTCACGTTCTATTGCATGCTAATTTTAATGCTAGAAGTACTTTGATAATTGTAGTTTAGGAAATAAGTTTTCAATTATAGTAACTTACTTGTTTAAAATATCTCATTTATATAAAGAAATATTTTCCTAGAGTCATATTACATGTTGCTTTTTTTTGTTCTTAAAATATTCACTGTACATTCATTGATTTCATATCATTGTTGAACTTATACTCTGTGTTGTGTTTTACAGGGCGTCCTCGCCGCTGCGCACGACGGCCTCATTCTGCTGACGAAATACCCAGTGCGCTTTACGATGAATTAAACGACTCAGATATTGGCTTAAGCAGCGGAAGCGACTACGAATTCGATCCAAATTTAGATGCCTCTTCTGACGAATCACGATTTTCTGACACAGAGAAACGTTCAGAGGCAATAGCTGTCTTTTCGGTTCCGATAGCTGCATTGAAATGGAGTGCCAACACAAGGTAATAAATAATCTTTTGGTTGTACTTTCTATGGGAAAATGTAGCTCTAGACGTTCTTGAAAAATAACTAATATTTCCAATAAGATATCTTAAAATCGGAGACTTCAAAGTTTCACAGGAATATTGGCAATAATTTTACCAGAGTACTTGGTTAATTTTCTTACAAGGAGGGTGTCCGAAGTGTAAATCTCAGATTTAAAGAATGTTTGTACAGATCGTTAGGGAGGCTCATGGAATAAAGAACGACACAACAAATTTCGGGGGAACTCCATATTTGGGTGGACAGTGCCCCATTTGCGATTTTCGGCTTTCGTAGTAAAAATCGACCTTTTGATTTGAAAATTGACTTGTTGTCGACAATCGTTGTCAATCGTCTTCATTTGCGTAAAGATACTTCAATTGTGGGTCGGGGATCCCTGTGTTGTGGTCCCCCTCACAAGAGTGATACATGTTCTCTCTTCATTTTCTTGAGCTCAATTCAAATGCGTCATTAAAAGTACTTTGTGCAGCACATGTGCGTCATAGGTCTCTACTAGGGATGGGCAAAACCGGTTTATATAAAAACCGGAAACCGGTTTCTAAAAAGACCAAACCCAAAAAACCGACATTTGAAAAACGAACCGGTTTTTGAACAAAAACGAGACCGTATTTTTAATTTTCGAAAACCGGTTTCGGTTTTTCTAAAAATCGAAATCCGAAAAACCGGATTTTGTGCCCACCACTAGTCTCTACCTAGTTTCTGGAGGGCTTAAAATAGGAGTTTGGCAGAATCAGTTCTTACTGTATGGATTGTATGTTTTATAGAAATGAAATGCTCATCCAGAATTAGTAGCAACAACTATACTACAATGTAGTTGATGTCATATTCATTTTAAATTTTCTTAATATTTGATATTTTGTAATTAACAATTACAAATTTATACCTGGAGAACCTTTTCGATACGTGTACTTGAAAGCCCGTTAATGACTTCGTGACTAATAGAAATAGTATACGGAACAAAACGAAACATAAGAAACAAAATACAAAAGAAAACTGCAGAGACGTCAGCTAATCTAATGACTTTGGATTACTCAGGGTGCGGGAGCGAGGACCCCTCTGCACTTGTTTACCTAACTGCTGCTTCAACGAAGCCTCTCTGACCATAAACAATAGATAAACTAATTTAGGCATGGACAAACTTTGCCCATGTATTTGGTGCTTATGAGTATTTTAAAATTATAAAAGTAGTATTCAAAAATAGAGCACAATAAATTTTACATTATTGTGTAAACAAAATTAAAAGTACTTCAGGCGGGATAAAGAGCCGTTTAAACAACGAAAAGATTGCATACACTCACAGTTCATTTCACACTGTTTAAACCATGCGCCGCAAACCTATTTACTCCATTCGCGAAGTGCACGTGTCCTTAGACGAACGTTGTTTCGAGTTATTGTTTTATATAGAGATTGCATATCTATCATTAGGAAACCAGTGTCTTATGGCGCGTTATGAATTGCGTTTTCGCTGGCATTTAGGTTCAATGTGTTTACGTAAGTGTTAGTAAATTGGATACGTTTTCAACACGTGAAGCTTCGTAATGAATCCTGTGAATATAATTTCACTTTTACAAACTGAATTTCCTGCTGAAAAATATGTAGCAACAATTATTACAGATAAGGAAAAAGAATTGGTATCATCTTTCATTGACGTTTTAGAATGTGGATGTCATTTTTGTTGTCAAAAAGACGGCAAAACTCGACATCGATAAATGCTTAACAGTGTCCATAGCCATAGACGATCCGGAATGCGAAGTTGTAGATGACATCCTTAAAGGCGGTGCAGTACCAATCGAGTACAAGAAAAGAGTTGTCCAGTTTTGGAAATCTAAATGAAGTCCTGGAGGTAAAAAATCTTTTCAAGGGTACAAACTAAATTTTAAAAAGTAAAACATGTGTCGCAACTTTACCAGTGGGAAGCTTAAATTGATAATCAAAGAACACGCAAAGACATCTATTTCCAATTTTATGTATGCAAAATTCATTCAAGCCAAAAGAGATTTCATGTATGTACATGACATTTGTCTTTGGAAATGGGCAATTGAAAAAGCGAAAGAAATTAATCTTAAAAACTTTAAGGGTTCCAAAAGTTGGTGCGGCCGTTTTAAACGGAAATATAATATTCTGTTGCAAGAAGTAACAGAATTCGTGTAGCGAGCAGATATTGACAATTCAGAACAAATAGATAGAGTGGCCGCGGTGGCTCAGTGGTAGAGCGTTCACCTCTGGTGCTAGGGGTCTCGGGTTTAAACCCTGCTCCCGCCAAGTGAACTTTGTGGTGGACAAACACCGTGTGCGTGGGTTTTCTCGGGGTTCTCCCGTTTCTCATTTTCAGGTTTACTCCAAACCTTCCACAGAGCCCAACGTATCCATCATCGGAGATTGACAACATATGTGATTTGAAAGACACATTCAAAGTGTATGAGGAATACTTTCGAGATTCACTGCATGAAACCATTGCTTTCTGTACAAACGAGAATGCGTTTTGGATTATGGGAAGTCCCCAAATTTTACGAAGGAGCAAATAAAAGTATTCTTTGGAATCAATATGGTGATGAGTTGTCTCAAGTAAGTACTAATCATTAATTTTCATTTCTTTTCCTAAAGTTATTAGTTCAATTAGAAAGAATGAAAGAAGTTTGCCTTTTTAACTATTTCAAAATATCTTATTTTTCAGCTTCCTTGCATTCGAATGTATTGGCAGAAAGACACTAGAATTGTATTGGTAGTGCAATGTCTAGAGACAGATTCTTCTCCATTCGAAGCAATTTAAAAGTTGTTATTGGCAATGACATTCCGGAAGCTGTGAAAGAGAAAAACAGACTATGAAAGATTGACCCAATTATGGTTTGCATTCGAGAGGCCTGCGTAAAGCAAAGGAAAACTAGAAACCTTTCTATTGATGAGCAAATAATTTGCCTTAATGGAAGAGTAGGATTTCGTCAGTATGTTCCCAGAAAACCTACCCTGTAAGTATAAAAGTATTTATTTAGCTTGTCCATGTGGAAAGGTAATTGATTTTGTGTGTTACCAGGGGAAGAATACATTTGACAGCGATATTCAGAAGAGTCTTGATTAGGTGGGGCTGCTGTCAGGGCGTTGATAAAATCATTAAACCCAGGTCATACATTATATTTTGACATATATTTTTCTAGTATACCATTGATAAAACATCTTACGGACAGGATTTGTGGGAACAGGCACAATAATGGTTTTGCGTGTTTCCCTGGAGGCAAAGACTGTCTTAGCCTCTGACAAAACATTGAAAGCTAAAGGGAAAGGTTCATTTGGAACTGCAGTTGATCCTGGAAGCAATATGTGCATAACCAAGTGGTATGATAACAGAAGCGTACTTGTAGTTTCATCGGGATTCGGACCCGGCCCTCTTCAAACCTGTGAACGTTGGTCAAGACCAGAGGAAAAGCACGTAGAGGTGCCAATGCCAATTGTAGTTCTTAAATACAATATTAACATGGGAGGAGTTGATCTAGATGACAGAATGATCAGTTTTCCCCTTCCAAGGCTCGTACTAAAAATGGGCGATCAGAACAATACTTCACATGGTGGAATTAATATGCTCTAATGTTTGGATCCAATATAAGGAAACGGCAGAAGCGTTAAACCTTCAACCAAAGAATGTTCAGTTGTTGGATGGCAAATTATACTTGGGCAGAAAGCTAATCCGTTGCTCTGAAGACAAAGAGATACTGGACCACAGCAGCAGCCATGAAGAAGAGAACCCAGCAAAAAGGATGAAAAACACTTCTTCTCCAAGCAGAGAGATCATAAGAAGTGCTGCATATGCCCGAAGCTGTCAAATTAGAAAGAGGTAAAGCTATTCCACGATGTAGAAACGTTGGTGCCCTTACTACTCGCGATTCCGATGCACAACCTGCAGTGTCTTCTTATGTATTTCGCCAGACAGAGATTGTTTCCGGAAGTACCACCGTTGTTGAAAAGTTCCTAGCTGAATAACAATATGTCCAGGAATAGTCAGCAGTGTTAAGTAAACGAATTCATCAATTTAAGGACTATAGTGTGTGTATATGAAACTTTGAGTTGCACATTTTTTCCCTACCATAACTTCTTGCGTCTCAGGAGGCTAGATCATGAAAAGATTGAAAATATTACAAATTCTTAAACTTAGCTAAAGAACGCACAGTGAGAGGAAATTACAGTTACAAAGCCAACGAATAACGACAGGATGTCGAAAAATCGTAGGTAATAAGTAAACCATACATAGGGGACAAAAGCCAATTTCATATTTATGTATTACAGGAATACAGTGTGTTATTAAAATGTTGAATTATTAACCATTTTCGAGAAAATTACGAAAATAAAAGAAAATTTTTATTTTCAATTCTACTCTTTCCGATTTTCTGGGAAAACGGCATAGATTTTACGAAAAATGTAAAAATAGAAAATTGCAAAGTATACTTTTCTTTCCAAAGAAAAAACACGATCAAAATTGGTCCATAAATTGCCAAGTTATGAGCGTTGAAAGGTGACCAGCATCTGGTTTATCACATCTGTACATAGTATACCCAGTAAGAAGAAAGGACTGGGTAAGCATAAAATGGGTTTCTTCCAAGCAGACAACTGGCGAGTGGTCGTAAATCAGTTGTGTCAATTCCTCACGGTGACTACACAAGCCATTTAGGTTCCACTGAAGAAGCGCCATACTGGATAAAATCAACGTTTAAGGCGAACTTTCCCACGAGGTCCAATTACAACCCACTCCGTGTCCATGAGTTCGTCCTCTACCATGTCAGACTTCAGAGAAACTTCAGGTGGCTTGCAAACGGTCTCTACGGAGAGAGAACCGTATCGTTGAGCCTGCGTAAATGCTGGCTAAGTTTCAGGCCAGCGAAGTAAGGGGATCGGCGAGTAACTGGAGTACGCCGAAGACAGTCACTAACACGTGGGGTTTCCGTTTGTAGAGGCAACTGGTGTCTTTGGATCAGAACGATTCGCAGGCAGAACATCAGTTTGTGTGGAAACGTCGGACGTCTGGGTCGCCACGGACTTCCGAGGAATAGCTGCAACGGTGGCAAATGGGACAAAAAGCGAAAGTGGAGTGCTTTCCTTTAAACGACGCTTAGCGTCAGCAGCTGAGATCTTCTCAACAACCATTAACTCTCGGATACGTTTCCCGCATTGAAAGGCTGGACAATCTCGAGACCAAGCAAAATGCTCGCCCTTACGGTTGACACAAAATTCCTTGGTCGCTGTACAGGGTTCCGCACCATGACTACCCTGGCCAGAATTCGCACAAAGAGCAGCACTCGCATTACACGACGTGCTCGTGTGCCCGAAATGCTGGCATATGAAACAGCGCAGGGGACTAGGAATATAAGGGCGTACCTTCAGACGATAATAACCAGCCTTGACGATCAATAAATTGACACAACAAGATTATACCATACTTTGAAAATTGTTCTTCTGAGGAGACATCATTGTCATTTTCAAGCAGTAACTAAGTTCTCAAGGCTCAGTCTCGCGTTACGAATAATTCTGCAACTAAAGAAATAGTATGTGTTGATGCTTTCTCCAGAATAACATATATACAACCTATAGTAAAACCTCGTGCGTTTCCAGTTTTCCATGGCTCATTGTCTGTTGCAGAAGGAAGATCCTCAGAAAATGTATTTTTTGAAATTTTCCTTTGTGCATTACGTAGTATGATCATGTTATTACAGATTATTGTATATTACAGATTATTGTAGTTACGTAGTTGTTTTTATTGCACCTGGTACAAAAATTCCTTCCTAATCACTTTTTCAAGGCTTACTATAAATAATAACAATTACCTTCATTTCCAGATTAAGCGTTACTTCTCTTCGCAAATTCTATTACTTGTATATATATATGTTGTCTTTTGTATTCCATGTGTGTAATTCTTGTACTTCTTTCTTTTGTTATTTCCACAACTTTCTTATATATTTGATTCTAGTTACTGTCCGCTCGTCGTAATTTTACTATCTGTGAAAATATGGTTTTTCTCAGATATTAGAATGAATGAATGTATAGGGGTTAATGGGGACGTCAGCAACAAGGCTATATGTCCCCGTCACGATTAAAACGGTTGCTCTGGACTAAAAGATTTAAAGAGAAACGTTAAAATACTAAAGCGCAATAAACAAAGTGCTGCTAAATAAAAGGAGAAAATCAAAAGATAAAATAAAATAATAAATATGCTAAAACAGATAACAATAACAATATATGGAACAAGAAAAGCTAACAGAAATTAAAAATTTAGCAGCAATAAAAACCAATAACACATTAAAATAGCTCAGAGAACGTGAGCAACCCCACAAAGCTGTAACAAAGTCAAGTACCCGGCGAACTATATCACGTGAATCCCCAAAGCGCGGGTAAGAACAGAAGGCAATCCGAAACGTTCTCTGAGAGCTGAGCATTCAGGACATTCAACAAGAATGTGCTGGAATACTCAGCGGGACTATACACTCCTCACAGTACGGACGGTTCAATCTCCGAAGCAAGTAGCCATGCGTCAGATGAGAGTGTCCGATACGCAGGCGCGCCAGGAGCACTTTATCTCGACGACGATGGCATGAGGACGTACGCCATTCTCCTAGGAGGGGCTTGACTGCATGTAACTTATTCTCAATGGCCTGGTCCCAATCGGCTTGCCAGTGAGAGCGCATCAATATGTGAAAAAACGAATGAAGATCTGAGCAAGGAAGGCTATGCTCCAGTGCAACCCCCGGCCAAGGCGGCGTTCTTGGCAGCTGTGTCAAGACGTTCGTTTCCCCGGATGCCGACATGACCCGGCACCCAGCAGACAACGACGACACACACCCTTTTTGCTGCAATTGATGGCATCTCACTAGAATGTCCTGCACGAGAGAGTTCATACTAAAGACATTGTGTATACTCAGAACCACGCTCTGAGAATTGGTACAAACAAGCACACGACGTAATGAAAAAGTGAGAGCATGGTCCCAAGGCAAGCTTAAGTGCAGTCCATTCAGCAGTGAACACGGAACAACAGGCGATGCATATTGAATTCTGAGCTGCCCTCGTCGGTTACAAAGGCACAGCCTACAGAATCACCATCCTTAGAAAGGTCCGTAAAAAACATACTAAAATCGGGGTACTGATCTAACAGTGCGGCACACTCTTGCTGGGTACACCTGGGAACTAGTTTGCTGTTTCGAACGCAGAGGACAAACGTAAATCATGCCGAGGTAGACGAAGCAGCCATGGTGGAATAGAACAAAAGCGAACCAACGAAAGAAAGTGCCACACGAAGTTCTTAAGTCTTAAGAAGTTCGCTCATCTTTGTAACTGGGGTCTTCGACGCAGAACTACGCTTGGTGTGCCAAGTTCGTTTGGGTGGAAACGTCGACGGTCTGTGTAGCTACAGATTTGCGAGAACTAGCAGCGACAGTAGCGAAGGGAACAGAAAGCGAGGAAGGAAGGCTTTCTTTCAATCGACGCTTCGCATCTGTAGCAGAAATCTTCTCAACTACCATGAGTTCCCGGATACGCTTCTCGCGCTGATAAGCTGACAATCCCGAGACCAAGCAGAATGCTCTCCCTTGCAGTTAACACAGAGGGGCTTGGTCGCTTTGCAGGGTTCCGCACCATGGACTACCCTGGCCACAATTCGCGCAAAGAGCAGTACTCGCATTACACGACTTGCTGGTGTTCCCAAAATGTTGACATTTAAAGCAGCGCAGAGGACTAGGTATGTAGTAATCGAACCTTTAAGCGATAGTAACAAGCTTTCACAGACTCCGGAAGCGTGGGCAGACTAAAAGTAAGAATCAGTGACTGGGTGGAAACAAGTTCACCTGACTTCTTACTCTTGATGCGAGCTACGTCTATAACGTGTTGGTCCGCTAACTCCAACTTAATCTCCTCCTCGGTGGCATTGAGATCCTCACCCCTCTAGAAACGTTCACTAGACGATGAGGTTCTACGGACACGTTTACCGGGCCAATAGCTTGCAATTTCTGTAGTTTCGCTGTTTGCTTCTCGTCCGTCGTTTCCACCAATAAAATGCCATTCCGCAGTTTCTTTATCTCTTTAACCTGTCCGGCTTGATGAGTAATGACTTTATTGATTACAAAAGGGGATAAGCCCTTAAGAGCACTCGGACGGTTTTCCTCAGTACTGGTACTATCAACGTCTCTCTCTTTAATTACAAGATATCGGACAACAGGGGTTGCGATACTTGTCTGTTCCTCAATTTCACTATCAGTTTGTTTGGACTTCTTCCGTGAGGGAGAGCCCGGTTCAGTTTGAAAAATTTTTTTACCCATAGAAGTAATATTTAAATGAAACATTTATAAAGAAAAAATGGGTGTGAGGTCACATTAGGGCGTTAACAGGGGAATTAACGCTACCCCCTGGCAATCCCTTCAGCACGCCCGACACCTTTAGGATCAGCGTGGGGCCGACGCCGTCAAGGGGAATGGGAGTGCAACAAAACCATTCCCGTCGACAAAAACGCGTGGCCCGGAAAAGGAAGAAGTAGAACAAAACAAAAGAGACCTGACCAACAAGAAGATAGACCCCCACCAGCCCAGGAAAAAACAAAACAAAACAAAAAGGTGCGGATTTTTTGGTATTTTCTAATTTTTTGTTGTTTTTTTAATTATTTTATGTTTTGCGATTTTTTTCTTTTTGTTTATGTTCAAAGACTCAACACCTCGGACAACACAAACACTGGACGTACACAACAGTAGGCCGAGTGGGTGCACTTCCTCCCCAAGTGGAGGAAGACGTCCACTAGACCTGCCTCTTCCCGACTCCCACCAACCACCCGCGAGTCCGGTAGCGGTATTCGCGGCTGAGAGGGCCTGCAACGATATGAAGATGAGGGGGTGATACATGAATGAATGATGAAGCCGCCCTCTCAGCTCCACCCCCTCCCCGACGATGACGGTCCGCTACATGGAGGGGGCTCAGATATTTAGATTAGCATTTCTCACAGTTATATTGTAAATCATTATCTTTTATATGCTTGTTCAAATATTTTAACTGTTTATATTAAACCCATGGACTTCTGTTTCATGTTGCGAAAATTTCGGAATTTTATTACCTAAAACATACGTTAAAACCATATTAAATCCAAAACTCTATGGAGAAAGTGAATTTCGCAGCGTACTGAGTATAACACATACCAAGAATTTGAAGAATCCTTTCAGGGCTGGTGCAAAACCTACAGCCATCCACTGTCAAAGGAACAAGTCTGCTGTTTAGAATGCATAGACAAACGTAAATCATGGCGAGGTAGACGAAGTAGCCATGGTGGAATAGCACAAAAGTGAACCAACGAAAGAGAGGACCACATGAAATCGTTGCCAAGGAAACTGTCAGACGCACCGATGTACCATGGACGTGTAGAGCGAGGACGTGCAGCATAGCGCTCGTATATCCGACTACCACGGAAACATTGTCTACACGCGTGGTCTGCAATACAACGCATATGCGCAGAATAATTAAGAAGTAGTCTGTTGCGACGATATGCTAACGAAGGTTCATTGGCTTCAGCTTCAGGTTCATTGGCAATAGTTACTAATGGCGCCAAATAAACACAGGGATCCCATTCTGGCTTACTGTGTCAAGATGGTATTAACTGTCCAGCTCTGCTAGTATTATTTACCAAGAAGCTCTGTGTGCCAAGTATTTGGAGATGAAAATTGTTATGAAACTAGTGACAAAGTGTTAATTTCATAAGATGAGAAAACCAATCCTTAACCCATCGCAAGTTTTTTCCTTTCCTAGAAGGACTTGGATCAGAGTATGGTGATTTGACTTTGTACACCGAAGTTCGCTGGATGAGTAAGGGAAATTGCCTCAGATTATTTGTTCTTTTGAATCCCTGGGTGAAATTAATAATAAATATTTTGAGGCTGTGTTAGTCGAGCCGCAGAATCCGAAATTCAATTTCAGTCTTGCATTCATTCCCAACAGATATTACGTAACACCACAACGGATCAATTTACAGTTACAATGACAAAGCCAAAGTACGGGACAAGACGTTTGGGCGCGAGGTACATAGTAAAAAATCACAATTTACGACATATAAAGTAAGCTAGGCACTGAAAACTAATCGCGAATCAAGATGTATACATTTCCTACACTTCTATCTTGATCTCACCTCATTTATCTATTTTCTATCTCTATTTTATTTATTCATCTAAATTAAATAAAAAATATTTAAATAATAATCGTGTAGTGGTATCTTTTAAAATTTGCATTTGCTATACCATCTTGTCTAACTAAAAGCTGTGAAAGACGGGAAAGCAAAGAAAGCTTTCATTGGCTCTCTAGGACCAATCAGAACACATTGTCCATGATAAACGGCCAATAAAAATCACTTTAATTGTTTTGTTTAATTTTCGATACTTTTAATGAGGTCCCCTATATATTTGAGTCGGCTTGTACAGGATTTTAGTATTTGTCTAGTTAGTATGCTTATGAAGTATGGTTTTCTCAGATTGATTTCAGTTGAAGTATGGAAGTGTTATCAAAAAAGGAAAGGTTCAAATTAGTAGACAACGGGTTTCAATATGTTTTCGACAAGGACAGCGTGGACGGAACAAAAAAAAAAAAATGGCGATGTGAAAGAAAGGCGGAAAGGTCGTGTTCACACAGACGCCACAACTGGGCAGGTAACTGTTATTGATACACAGTTCAAGGACATATATCAATAATTGAATTGCAATATTAACTATATTAACAATAAACAAATAATTGCATTCGTTCGTAATATTTATTGAAATAGTTTGCGATATTCCTTGGATGTAAAAATGTGCAATGAATATTCATCTTATTAATATTTTGAAAAGTAATATTAATTTTAAAAAATAGCTAAGTACTTTCGTTTTCCTGGCTTTGGTTTAGGCCTAGTTTGGCGGCCTTTCGACAAATGTCCAGGCCAAGTATGAACGTGGGCACTCTGGGCATCCGTCTTCTACATTTTTAAAATTTTGAAATTTCAAGTTTTGTGTTCATGTTTCAGTTTTAAAAATTTGTTTGCTTAGGCCTAGTCTGGCCATTAAAAGTAATAAGTGGGTTGCGCCCGTCGCACGCTCCTTACTCCATTCATTATTACTGAGAAAGTAAGGCAAAAGCTAGTTTTTAAAAGCGTTTGTGGCATTTGTTTAGGCTTGGTTTGGGTATATTTTGACAAACGTATGCCCAGAACCAGTATAACTATGGGGAACCCTTAGATAAATTTTAAAAATTCTGAATTATAAACACACCAAGTTTGTTTGCGTCTATATAGACCTAGTTTTGACATATTCCAAAAAAAAAAAAAAATGCGTTGTGTCAGGTTTACGCCACCAATCCAGTTTGCAGTTTTCAAAATTTACCTTTACGTCTTGCTTTTAAGATATTATTATTATTATTATTATTATTATTGAAAATTCCGGTGTGCCTTAAATTCGAACACGTGTTACATTCGAAAAATATGGGTGTATTATGTGTGTTAGTGTACTATCAAAGGTACTGAATGCTCCTACCATTATGTACTGTTGCTGATTTTTTTCTTTCTTCGCAGGTGCTCCAAAGAATGAACGACCACAGCCATGATAGTGATGCTTCGGGCATTTTTTTTTTTTTTTTGCAACAGTTCGAAATACTATTAAATGCAAGGCACAGACAACGATAGAACTGCCATCTCAGATCATTACAAATGAAATAAAGGAGCTTTCTGTTTCTGTCCTAGGGAAGACGCATAATGTAGATGCCCTTAGGAAGTTAGTGCAAAGGAAAAGAAAAGACGTTCACGTTGCCCCACCTCAGCCTCGACGCTTATCTGCTACTTTTCGAAAATTTATTATTTTAAAATAATTTTATTTGCATCAGTGTTCTGAAATAGTAATCAAATTTTGCAACTAAAATCTCACCCGCCTCCACGAAACGTGAGTTTAGCCTCTAAGGACATAACTAGAAAACTTTCAGAAACAGTAACTCTGAAATGACTTGTCGTAGGGCTAAACTAGCCGCACAAGCGTATTTCTGGTAAAAATTCTAACCTTAAAATGACTCCCTTTGCATTTGAAATTTCGAATTGCAATCAAAGATGGCAGCCATGCTGATTAATAGCACCGTTTGATGTGTGAGACCACTTTCAAGTTTCATCATTTTCCCTCAACCCGTTCGCAACACATAAGAGTGGTGAGTACTTTTATTTCAATATGTATATTGATAGATTGTGTGAAATCTCCATAGTAGGTAGATTTTAAAATCCACCTAAAAAGCTTATTACAACCAAGAAAGTACTTATGAGAGTTACCAGCAAGAGGGTTAGTAAAAAGGGGTCGTGATATGAAAAAAGTTGTGAATCTATACTGAAATATTCTGTACCCAATACATTGTAATCTTAACAGGGATAAAATAAATGAAAAGATCGGTTACATGGAGTGGTGCTATTCAACAAGTTCGGACCGGTTCGCTAGAACCGGTTGTTAAATATTTCGAGCTCGCAGAACCGTTTGTTGTAACCAGACATAACAGTGAAATTTACCCAGTTATACCCAGGAACATTGTGAGCTAGTGGTCTACTATGCCACGCTTAATTGCATGCATGGAGAGCATGCCCGCGACCGTTTGGTCTATTTAATGGACGGATTCCGCAAGAATGTAATGTACCCCGCCCGTAGTTGCACAATATACGCTATTGTTGCTCGTGCACGAAGTGCACCGTCAAGATTTGTCCCTTAACCTTGACACCTAAGTGTGTCACCCCCATTCTATGAGGGAGTGGGATACGCCACTGCGCGGCCAGACCAAAGTCCTGAGTGCCTACCAGTAGACCTACTGGTTGAGACAGACTGCTAGCGAGTCAGTCCTACCATGCTCTGCAGGCATGGCGCCCGAGCGTTATAAGGCAAGCTCACCTCCCGCTCGTGCCAGATTCCTGGGATTGGCTTCCACAAGCTACCGAATCCCACGGTATGACCACAGCCCGGCAGATCCAACCCAATCCGGGGCCCCAGGCAACGCCCGAGGGAGCTTGTTCAATCCCGGCCCTGCCTACCTCTATCGTTCAACTGGCAACCGCCTTGTCGTGTAGAGGTACCACGCACACGTCGAGATACTTCCGTATCTCATCCCGGACCCAATGGTACGTGTTGAGTCACCATTTGACTTTGGTGCCGGCCCATGTCCCACGGAACTTCCTCCCTTTAGCATGATCAGAACCGTTACCCAGATTCCTGGGATTGGCCCCTCCCCCACCTCCTGTTGGTCCTCCCGCAGGCTGGAATCCGACACTCCCCTCCGTTAGGGTCGTCCAAGCAATAAGGGACTTCCTCTAGTTACGGTAGAGGTACACCGTACATTACCAGAGCCAATGACTGATGTAGACCGTTTGCTCAAAGGCAGACATTGTCATTTGAGAGCCGTGTCTCCCCTGGTAGGCCTGCCCAAACAATACGGGGCTACCTATCTTTAAAGTGTTTAGGTACCACGTACACGTTGTAGCAAGGCTACCTGTCCGAATCCCAATGCTACGTGTAAGCCACCATTAGAAGGGACAACCACACTTTTCCTTCGGTAGGGTCGTCCAAACAATACGGAACTACCTCTTCTTACGAGAGAGGTGAACCGTACATACCAGACCCAATGGCTGATGTACACTGTCTACCTTTAAAGACAATGGCCATTTGGGAGCGGCGGCTCCCCTGGTAGGGTCGTGGCTCCTGCACCCAGCTCACACTACTGGGACGAAGGAGGGACCCACTTCCTCAGCGCTCCTGAGGTACGAGTATGCGTTAGGATACTAGGTATCCCATCCCGGACCCAAGAGAACGCATTACACTCTCTTTGAGGGCAGTACCTACATCATCCTCCCGGTAGGGCATTGGATCCGCCCACCCAGGGCACACCAACTACCCACTCTTTTTAGCGTGTTGGGGTACCACGCAGCCTTATCTCCCGGACCCAATGGCAAGGCTTAGTTGCCCATTTCGGGGGATTCCCAAGGGCTCACCCCCGCCGGTAGGTACGGCAACGGAAGCTACCTACCCCACTGAGGACGTGATGGGGTCACACGTACTCTTCCAGATCTAATGGCACGAATACCTAACACGAAAAGGTAAATATTAGTACTATTGATCACATACATTATGGTAACTTATAGAGACCTATGATTTTTTTTATCGACAATCTTATTCATTATCCAATAGGAAGAAATAGAATGTATACATACGTGTTCCGTAGATACTTCTCAGTATGTTATGTCTTCTCGATGGATTGACTCTTTCTATATATACATATAAAAAACTAGGATCTGCAGAAGACATTAAGTAAATAAAATAAAACTACTTTTGTCACAAGATTTCGTACATCCGTCACGTGCATCTTTCTATAACTTGAAATAAATATGTTATTTGTCTCCGTTTCGTTGCACTTTTCAGCTTGTTTAACACGATTTTGCACAGTGGTAGTGCGCTCACCCCTGCTGCTTGGGGTCCCGGGTTCGATGTGTAGTTGTCTGCTGGGTGCCGGGTCATGTCGGCATCCGAAGAAACGAACGTGCTGACATAGCTTCCAAGAACGCCGCCTTGGTTGGGGTTGCACTGGAGCATAGCTTTCCTAGCTCCGATCTTCAGAACCATTTTTCCTCTTTGATGCGCTCTCACTGGCAAGCGGATTGGGACCAGGCCCTTGAGAATAAATTACATGCAGTTAAGCCGGTACTAGGAGAGTGGCGCACGTCTTCTTGTTCCCATCGTCGAGCTGAAGTGCGCCTGGCGCGTCTGCGTATCGGACACTCTCATCTCACGCATAGCTATTTGTTACGTCAAGTGAACCGTCCGTATTGTGAAGAGTGTATTGTCCCCCTAAGTATACAGCACATTCTTGTTGAATGTCCTGAATACTCAGATCTCAGACAACGTTATGAACTGCCTTCTCTACTTACCCGTGTCTTGGGGGATTCTAGTTCGATTCTTGACCGGGTACTGCAGTTTATTTTTGCATCTGGGGTTGTTCACGCTCTCTGAGCATTTTTAGTTTGTTGTTACTGTTTTATCGCTGCGAAATTTTT
Source organism: Thermobia domestica (assembly GCF_964235325.1). NCBI lineage: Eukaryota > Metazoa > Arthropoda > Insecta > Zygentoma > Lepismatidae > Thermobia > Thermobia domestica. Next base: position 220,568,412 of record NC_137460.1, on the reverse strand, counting down.
ATACCTCCTCTGAGATTTTATTGTTTTTTCTTTTATGTATTATGTTCTTTTATGTATATCTTTTATGTATTATTTTAGCTTTTCCCGTTTTTTAGCAGCGTTTTCGTTCATTTACCCTGTCTTCGTTTTAGCCTGTAATTCCTTTTTAATCTTGCAATCCTGAGCAACGTTGTTGATCGTGACGGGGACATATAGCCTCGTTGCTGACGTCCCCATTAACCCCCATTCATTCGTTCAAACATTGTGAGCGTGGGTTTTCCCGGGGGTTCTCCCGTTTCCTCCCACTTTCTTCATTCCACCATTTCATTCATTACTCATCATCACCGTCTCCTGTAGTGTAACCGGCATATCCGTGGGACGTAAAACACAAAGATTTCATTTTTTAACACATGATTTTCTGTCTTTCGTAGGTCATTGTGCTCCTCTATTGTGGAGCTTGCTTTGGAGTTGTTACTGCGTGTCCCATCATCATGTACCATGTCCCATACGTTATTAAACTGCAACAAATGGAGACTTTGCGGGAGATTCAAGAGGGATTCGTGTCTAAGGCAAGGATTTTGATGTTCAGAAACATGGTTAGAGCAACAGATGGTTGCCACATCAAAGTCAGTGAGTCTAACAGACTGAGACAGCAGTATAAAAATAGAAACTTGACTTATTCTATAAATTTACAAGGGTTGTGTGACCAGAAAGGAATGTTCATAGACATCTTTTGTGAATATTCCGTCTCTGTACATGGTTCAAGGGTGTTAAAGAATAGTTTCTTGTACCGTAATTCCATGTATCCTCCACCAGGATACTTCATTGGAGGTAATTGTGACTATCCTTGTCTTGTTTCACCGATTGTTATTGTCACGCCATTGAAAGAGCACGGTTGGATTAGCTTAACAGAGAAGCAGACACATTTCAATCACAGCCTTAGTAAGGCACGTATAACTATTGAAAGAGTTTTTGACATGATGAAAGCACGGTGGAGATGTGCATTTACGAAAATCCTTGAAATTAGTAAACTTGACCGTGTGGTAAAAGTTATAAGTTCGTCTTCTGTGCTCCATAATATATGCATTTCTGCAGGGGATGTAATACAAGATGATAATATAGAAATTCCCCCAGTAATAGAACGGCGTAACAAGAATGAGGAAACTGGAAATAAGTTTCGAAATGAACTCTTCGAGACATTTTTGCATAATCGTTAGTTGCTTTTGAAAAGAGGAATTGTTTCACTAGTTAATTTACGTCGTTCTCAATTTCTTCAATTCTCTTATTTTGTCGTATGTGAACAAGGTTGCTATCTATAAGTTTATGAATGTCATGGTAAATGTTCGTTCTTCTAATTTTCACTGATGTTACTTACAAATTTATTTTATTCTTGCATAATGTCTACGTGTATTATATTTTCTTTCTTTTTTTTTTCAATGTTTGTCATTATTGTATGTCACGTTCAGTGAAGCTACTAACAGATTATCTTTTTAGCGAACGAGCTAAGAGTAAGTCAATAATTTTAAATACTGCTACAAATTGGGCTTCTTAACTTTGCTATCCAGCTTAAAAATTTAATTTGGTATTTTCCATTTAGCCCTAAAGATTCTGTCAAGTAATAAAGCTTTAAATTCACGAACTGTTCAAACCAAGGGCAAATTACGTACGCTATGTTTACCGTGACGGCTCTAAACGAAGAAATCGAATTTCTGTCGAAACAAGATATCATAGAAAGAGGACATACTGAATTAAGAATTAGTAAGAGAAGCTCCCAGGGAATCGATAGTAGGAGGCAATTTAACACCACGTCCAAAAAATGTAAAACATAACTTGTTTCACATATCTAAATCTGGTGACATACGTCCCGATCCCTTTATGGATATTGTAGAAACAAGGAAGGATTTCTTAAAGTGCCGGAATTGATTGCATACAAGAAATGCATTACGTATCTTTGAAAATGCATTTGTATACTGAACAGCAATTTAAAACAGCAATTTAAACAAGCGTAAAGAAAAAACTTAATCCGGATTCAACCGGTTCAATCTGCAGTAAACTTAAGTGGTATAACAGTAAAAGAATGTACTGTTATGCGGCAGCGTTTCAAGTAAGAGAAAATGAACTTCCGATACCTTTGGCAGAAATTATTTCTCGAGATCACACGGTACCGGCTTTAATTCATTTCTTTTCTAAAATCAACAGGATTTACATTTTCAAAATCAGAAATTCGATTAGTTGAAGTAGACTTTAGTTTCGGAATGATACACAGTGTAACGAAACATTTCAATAGTGAAAGCCTGGTTTCTTACTTACAAAGATCGTGGCTAACATGCATTGATAAGGCCAAATTTCATGGATCATGCATTCACATATGCAATGCACACGTGTCAGATGCATTTTTCATGCATCTACACAGAACAGTGGTCCTTAAGAATACAACTGTTTGTCGAAATATAATACAAGTTCTCCAACAATCTGAAACATTATCAGAAGCTACATATTGGTTTGAAGTGGTATGTCGATTACTTTATTCCAAGAAAATGAACAAGGAATATGTTAAAGCGAAAGAAGTACTACAAGAAAAAGTTGGTGAACACACGTATTCTTTTGATAAACATATGGCAGGTACTATCTGCAACAAACTATTACGTAAAAATTCTCCATTCTATTACTATAGAGCGTCCCACCCTTAGATTGCAGTACAGGAGCAAATGGCAATGCTTTTCCTTATGCCCATTGTTGCCAAACTTAGCCTGAATTTTAGAAATTGTTTCTTTTACTAGGTATGAATAAATTATTATAGAACATTGTATTCTCTATTAAATAATCTGTTTTTCTCACATCAAGAAGAAATTTAAAGTATTGAAATAAATTGAAAGAGTGAAATCTTGCTAATTGCAAATTCTAACGTTGCGTTAAATATATCACGTCATAAGTTCGGAACTCTAAGAGATACAACGATGAAACTTATACAGATATTAATACCATATTTGGTGCCAATGTTGGAAAAGTTTGCATTCAAAAAAACTTTTTGAATTTTAAAATAAAAAATAAAATGTAACAGAAAGTGCATATACTATTCCAATGCAATATCTAAAAAGTTGACTAGTGAGAAACTTTTTTATTTTTCAGGTTAGATGGGGGTGCAGAGCGAGAAAAATATTGAGAAAAGATTGAAATTATTTTTAAAACATTTCGCAGGTCAATATCTTTCTTTATTTAGGTTTTATGACTTTTAGTGTTAAGCATCAACTTTCGAAAGCGCGTGCATCTGACCAGAAGAAAAGCAGTGATAAATCTTGCCGATGATATTTTCCTTATAATGTTTGTTTTAAAGTTACTGATGTAGAGTATTGTGCTATAACGATGAGTGTTTACTGTTGACGGTATGCGAGCACGAATCTACTGCTTAACGGAAGCATATTCGCAAAATCGAATCCTGGACCTCACCTACGATAAACATTGCGTCAACTCCACTCAATCTTACGTTCCACTACTTACTTCGCTCGTTTTCCTTGAGTTGCACACACACACACACACACATATATATATATATATATATATATATATATATAACCAATATCTATTATTAATAAGTCTCCTCATTCCTGCTGATAAAAAGTTATTAGTTTTGTAATTGATTCATTTATAGTAGTCCTTAATGCTGTTTCAGATGCTGACAATTTTGACAATAAAAGTTGGTTTCGTTTGCAATTCCATTTCTCTTATTTACTTTGAATACACATATGAAAATGGCAAAAGCGTTCATAACAAATAACTTTATGAGCTCACAAAGCAGAATGAAAGGCCTCTTTATTCTCCCCTCCCCCCCCCATGCTTCTTTAGGAAGCAGGTTTGATAATTCTGTTTGGTTTTGTTTCCTCGCCCAACGATCTGTATCTTTTTGGCTGTCACTATACGTGATTTAAAGTCACAACTTCCGCGTTTGTTTAGAACGGACATAATTGGGTTTCTTTTCATTCTTCTCCCGTTTCCAGACTGATAGAGTGTCAGAAGTGAGTATAGAAACTAGGGAGGCTCAGTTCCTATTCACCATTGCATTTGTCATAATCATCATTATCATATTTTATTGGCAGGCCACTTGCTGCAACTCAGAAGCTTCCACGACCCACGGTCTTCGGTTAACCTCTTCGTCTTCACGTATGATTTTTCTATTTTGATATCGTCCAGTAATTGTAGTCTCTTTTCCCTGCCACCATACCCTCTAGCACGTCCTTCATGATACAGTCTTAAAACATCGGAAGTGGGGAGAAGCCGCCTTCACAATCTACTTTATGATGTAACTTGTTTGACAAACGGAATTGGATTAGCGGATATTTTGCTTACACAGACGAATGAGCATTCTCGTACGTCACATTTTCTCGTCACTTATCACTATCACTCTACTCCAGTTTTCACTCTTATCCAAATTCAGTAGCAGTATCTTACCCATTGCTATTCCTTAGTTTGCCGCACAATCGGTACAGGAAATTTGTGTGTGGAACTGTTTAGCCTGCCATTTATTTCAATCATATGTTTTCTATTCGTTTCATATGTTCTCTCGATTTCTTATTGCTTCCATTAAAATTTTATTGCAACGATTTATAAACCATCATTTAAAAAAAAACAACTTCTAACACACAATTGTTAGACTGTTATTTCGTACCCTCCAACTCGCCGTTCTAAATGAATTTGCGCGATTGGAATGACCAAAGAGTTAAAAATATATGAATTTAAGAAGGATTTATTTACAGACTCATCACTCTTTCTGTCTTTCTTGTTCTTTCTTCGAAAGAAAACATACGGCGGAAGAAATGTGGCAACAGCGCGCTCCATTTACTCTGTACTGCAATCTAAGAGTGGGACGCTCTATAGATTGTAACCGTAAAAAAGTTTAGAGATATCTCAAAATAAAGGATTTACCTGAACTAGAAGAAAACGTAATTTTTCCTGATAAGGCTTGACACATTTTACTAAACTTTTTACGCCATATCTAGCATAATTTCATCATTAAAAAATGCAACAAATCAGCAAAGACAAAGCACCAATGCTTTGGTTGAAGGTCATATCAATTATAGAGAAAGATACTTGCTGAGAAACAGATTGCGGAGGAAGCCTGGGCGGCTGATTAGGAAGTGAACATACGACTTAAGAAGCGAGGTTTAGAAGGGAACGCAAAGAACGAAAGAGAAAACAGTTATCTCAGAGACAGACAACAGTAAACGTTTGTTTTATCCTGTACATGAGGACTGGCAAAATGTGTTTGTAATTATTAACCAAAGCATATGCAATACAACTTCAATTGAAAATCAATTAACCAGATCAAACGAAATTATATGAGTTACAGGTGGCGGAAATTCTGCTCTCCGATTTTTAGTTATCCTGTTTCTTGTTCAGAAGATTAGCATTCAATAGTGAGGGAAAATATTACTGATTATATGATGGAAAACGAAGAAAAACTTTCCTGCTATGCTTTACGAAGTTTAAGCTTCGAAGAGCACATTTCTTCTATAAAGCTGGACAGGATGTGGGTAACTGAAGGCGAACTCTTTGCATTTTCAGCTATGTTGAACATTGTAGTCCTGACTTATACCAAATATGGTGATAAATACACATGGTATCATAATGTGCCGTATTGATTGCAGTAAAAATTAGACAAAATATTTATTTGCAACACGAAGGCCTCATCCATTACAATCTTGGCACAGGAGTTTAACTAATTATGGATAAGTTTTTTTTTTTCGATCTGAAAAGTTGAAAAATGTAATGGAAGAAGTTTCAAAACCTTTCAATTAGAGACTTTGCTACACCACACTGTACCATTCTCTGTATTCATCGAAGCTATCGCCGATAGATTATCAACCTTTACATTCAGTTGTCAAACATCTCAGAGAATTCTTTTACAACTTTGGCACTAATATGTTTCCGAAGGATTGCGTGTTTTACAACCAGGTCAGTGTTTAGCTTGAGACACGTTGGCATAAGGTGCCGCATGCAGAAATTACTTTGAGAACTAATGAAGAGCATTTCGGGGCTGTATCTTTGTCGTTCATCTTTATTTCTGGCGCTTAAGAGTGGTAAAAAGTGATTTAGTGGCCTTGTATTTACATAAATTTGAAATGTTATAGTGACTAGCCAAACGTTTCCGGAGTAGCTGCCTTACATTCATGATTTGATGAAAAGCAGTGAAGCATGTGTCTACTAAAAAGTTGCTAAAATGTTTCAAATTATAAGAATTATAAATTTTAATTTGATTATAAATTTTTTTACTGATATTGTACTTCTAAGTCCTTAAAAACAACCAAATGCAGAAACATTTAGATGCATTTGTTTTTATAAGAATTACTAGCATTTAGCATACTTAGAAAAGTCCTCTGTAGGTTAGTAACTATTAATTTCTTCTAAACGTAAACTGTAAAATTTATAATGTGGAGTTTTATTTCACATATTTAAATAGTACTATCCCGATTATCTCTTGCACATATATTAGTCCAGCAACTGGTTTGTGAACGTTTCACACATAATTCTTAAAATTCATTGTATTTACCAAATGTAATTAACATATATGTTATGCTCTCACATAAACTTCATGATTTAATGTAGATATGGCAACTGGTCGAAGGTATGACTGACTCAAAATGAAGACTATTCCATTTCTACATAAATTATGTAAGTAAAAAAAAAAAAAAAAAAAAAACTAAGGCACAGTTAGGAAAGCTTGGAACTCGCTTTTCCACCGAGAAATCCCAATGTGTTCACTTCTGCCGGCAGCGTACGTGCATTGTTGACCCAGACTTGTATCTTGAAGGCAGCCGTTTGTCATTCGTTGATACTGTCCGTCGAGGTAGAACATTCAACGGCGAAGAGTGTATTATTTCTATGGTGCAAAAACTAAGATTAATTATTGCACGGAAGGAGTTGAAGCAGGTTGGGCGCGTCACGTCTTTGCAAAAGAGAAAGAACATAACTTCGTTTGCGTGTATAAATGCTCAGGGAACATTTATTCCTTCGTTTTTGTACGCAAAGGCAAGAATGAATTCACAGCTGCTGACAACTGTTGGATACGCCGAGCCTTCTGGATAAATGGATTCACGCCTTTTTGTAAAGTTTCTGGAACACCTACAACAGTCCACTGACACAATAAACAAACCACCCATCCTCCTTACTCCCGACGTGCACCACAGCCTGAAGAGTGTAGAAGAAATTGAGTTAACCAATGCATCTGGTGCTGTTATGCTGACACTTCCACCGCACACAACACAAAGGATGAAGATTCTTCACATATCAGTGTTTGGACCTTTCAAGTTTGACTTTGGCCAGGAACTTGACACCTGGATGACATAACATGCAGGAAACAGAGTGAGTGAATATGATATGGCCCCCACTATAAAGAACGCATTTCTATGAGTTTTCACTTCTAAGAACATAGTAAGTGGGTACGATAAGATCGGCATATTTCCTATAAACCTAAATATTTTTGGGCAGTAAGTTTCAAGCATCGAGTCGTATGAAACAAACTGTTAAATGCAATTGAAAGAGAAATAGGAAGGGTTATAATCAAACCATTAAAATTTTCGTCTTAATAAAATGATTTACCATACAGATCAAGTAAATAAAAAGTCAAGATGGTGAAGGTGGTCAGTACCGTTAATGAAGATGTAGAATATCTTAACAACAAAGTTACTTTCTAATGACCTTATCTTACATTGTGATAGTCAGCAATCTGTCAGATGTAGGAAGGTCGTACACATTCAAGAGTTCCTCAAAACACACTATGAAAAGGAAACATATGAACAAAGATAATTAATAAAGTATCTTAAAATTTGGCGGCCGTGCATACCTGACCATGAAGGATAGATTGCGAAAAGGATTGCAAACATGATAGTAACAAATCTACTCCCAATTTCATTTATTGAAGGGAAAGGGTTCGGGAGTTAATGTCGTTTCGTGAACCATCTCGGCGGACACTTTGGAGACGCTTACAGGTTTTTTTATTCTGAAGTAAAAGAGCAAGTACAACAGAGGCTATAAGAAGCAGAAGTAGTTGCTTGACTACCGACATATGGACATCTCGAACAACAGATTCTTACATTACAGTCACATGTCATGCTCCGTATAAGAACTTTTGCACAGATTTTCTTCTCAAGACAATTGAACTAGAAGAACGACATACAGCTGAAAATGTAGCTCATGCTATTAAACTGTATATGGAGGAATGGTGCATCCAAGACAAAGTAATTACATTAGTTCACGACAATGCATCGAATATGATTAATACAGAACATTTGTTGCTGGTTTACAATGTACTGTGTTTGGAACATACACTGCGGCAATCCGTACTGATAGTTTAGAGAAAAGCGAGGTAGCAAATATTTCAAACTGTAGCAAGGTAGTAGGACACTTCAAACATGGCACCTCTGCTTCAGTCGCGCTTGAAAAGAACCAAGAAATTTCAGTTACTAAAGCATCGCCTAATTCAATATACAAACGCCTGCTGGAAAAGTTTCACATATTCGATGATGGAACGGTTGCTGGAACAAAGAGAAGCAATAATTGCAATATTCTCTGACAGAGATATCATAAACCTATGGATGCAAGGAATTTACAATTAACTGAAAACAAGCGGGAAACCATCGAAGATATCGTTTGAATACTGAAGCCACTGCAAATGGCTGCAACAGTTATGTGTGATCAAAAGTGTTCCATTTCTTTTGCTTTACCATTAGACTATGGTCTTACTTCTAAGCACCTAAAGAAATGTCCTTCAGATTCTGAAATTGCGAAGAACTTAAAATCTTCAATATCAGTTGACTTAGGAAGACGTCTTCAGCTCGATCCACTATCAGATTCTGAATCAGCATTTTTTTTTTTTTTTTTTTTTTTGTCAAATAGTGTTCTGAAATGTTATCTCTTAGCAACACTCTTACTTTTTAGACCCAAAGTACAAATCATTACCATTCTGCTGTGGAAAACTTAACAAGGAGAAACTTGATAGATATGCGTTTACCTGTAATCTATGTTCACAAATAACCTGTGCGTGTGTATTGTATGGATATTGTGTTTAATATTTGACTCATGTAATTATGAGAAAACATGGTATTTATCACTGACCGTTGCACAGGTACATATGCAACATTGCGATCGGGAGTTACAATCGTCCCAGATAAAGCTGTACTCAACCATGATGAAAATAAACTGTGACTGGCTGCGTATCAGTGCGTTTCGATGTATCCGAATAGACTAATGTTTCAGTATTTTCCTTCATTGTGATTTTATACTGAATATGTTTGTTGTGAAATATGATTTTAGAGACTTATTTCTTGAATAGGCTCCCTTTCTGATTCATAAAAAATAATCAACAACGTATGTAATTTTCACTTGTTTTACTTAATCTCTCTCGCACACTAGCGCATTCTCTGTGTGAGTGTATATACAGCGGTTACACATGCAGTGTGTCTATTAGGGCAATATCATTACGACTTGAATCAATGACGTGACAATAGAGTATGCATTTCCTAGGGGCACAGTGTGCTTCGGTATATTAGAGAGGATAGGGAGCGCCATTCCGGGTTTTGCCTAAGGACGCTAAACGCCATTGTTGCATCACTGACTTGAATATGTATGTTATGTCATATTTTAATCTTGGCTTGCTTGTCCATGTTTAAGTTATCCCGAATTAAAGTTATTTCGACCTAATGTGGGCACGGTACCGGTAACAAGTAACTCGTCATTCATGCATCTTGTTGACGCGTGGAATTTGTATATTTTTAAATAGACGTACTTTTAAATTTGAGGATGTAGTCTATATTATTAGTTTGTTATCCCCATCCATTGTTAAACCTATCAGTATTATTTTTTCACCTTACGCCTAAGTTACAATTTCTATACGTTATTATGACATTTCTGTTGTTTCGTAATGCCATGATCGAAGGTTAGAACCAAAAACCGAGTCTCAACGTCCCAAGAAGTCATGGAAGCGGCAGCCCATGCTGTTCTCAATTATAGCAAAAGTATTCGCTTTAGTATGAAGTAAAATGATGATTGTCATTTAATGCTTTCCAGATTTTCTTTAAAAAGAAAAGTCGCCAAAAGCGATCCTTTTGCTTCTCCGAAAATTGGTTACAATCCACACACCGAAATGTTTACCACAGAACAAGAAATTAATCTCACTAATTATATAAACTTTCTGCAGATTTGTGTTATGGTCTCTCTACTAAGGAAATAGGAAGTTAGCTTATGTGTGTGCCAATACGTTTAATTTGAAAATACCACAGGGATGGATAGACACAGCGATTGCGAGTGATGATTGGTTGTCGTCTGACGTTCAGCGACATCCAGCTATTACAATAAGAAAACCTAAACCAACAACCCTTACTAGAGCCATAAATTTTAACAAGCCAAATGATGATCTCTTCTTCGATAAATATGCAAGTGTATTAGACAAACTCTAAGTTTGTCTAATATATATAACATTAGACAAATTAAATAAGAATATTTACAACATTGATAAAATTGTTGCGATGAAAGGCAAGAAACAAGTTGGAGCCATCACAAGTACTGAGTTACGATGTGTTTCGCTGCGAATGTCTGTGGTAACACTGTCCTCCAGTCCTTGTGTTCCCGAAGGTGGCTATCATTATTATTTCGTTAGAGATAGTTCTCCAAGTTGTTTAGGTGCAGTAACTAAATCTCGATGGATGCAAGCCGCAGAATTTATTTCCTTCATTCAGCATTTTGTCAAACATGTCAGACCTAAGTTAGAGAACAAAGTGTTAACTTTATTAGAAAAAGACGACTCACACTTCTCTATTTCATTAATTTATTTTTGTAAGGAAAATGGAGTAGTGATTCTATCATTTCCACCAGACTGTTCTCATAAGTTACAGCCACTTGATCGTGGACTTTGTTCCATTCAAAAAAAAGTCAATTCTGCCATTGACCAATGGATGAAAAATAATCCAGGTAAAAGAATGTCAATTTACGATATCCTCGAAATAGTTTCTGTCGGTTTGCCTTTAGCTGCAATTGTTAAGAATATAATGTCTGGATTCTCTTGTAACTGGAATTTGGCCATTTTATGGAAATGTAAGTAGACTAGGGGACAATAGTAAAGTAAGTTCCTAATTATGTATTCATGACGCGTAGCAAGCTGCTTTACTTTTCTGCATGTTAAAATCAAACTTGACATTGATGAATAGCTTTGAATTACATATTCCATGGAGATTTTGTACATTTAACAGTTCCTGATGATACATAATAGTTTATACGGGCGGTTGACAGTTTGAAGAATGAATACACCCTTTTTTTTTTTTACATAGTAATGATCTTGTAAATGACACAGAAGAAATACGATAATGTATGCTCCTGCGGACGAATATTGTATAGGGAAAACAGAACATGACATATAATAAATGTTTTCCAGCTAAAGAAATGTTAATTGGACATGCAGAATACAGAAAGACCTTTCCGAAATAAAATATGCAGATCACGCACGTAGAACAATCTAATATAAAGTTGGATTCATTAATATCCATGATATGTAATGCGGCAGCTGATGTTGGAGAATATTCTGGAATTTTGGTCGTTGGAATGAGTGAAAGAAAGAAAACGCTGGAAACTTCCAGATTTGCTTTCAAGCGGATGGTGACAGAATATAAAGGGAGGAAAATGTTTTTACTATAAAACACTTATCGAGAATGCGCTGAAATGAAATTTTGTATGTATTCACGATAGGTAACATATAACACTACCTATGTGGATGAAGATAAAGCGGAACTTGTGGTACAAAAAGTAGGACATGAAATTAAAATGGAGATTGTAAGATTGTGTACATTGGTGTGGACATCATTTCAATTTAACATAAAAAATGACATGAGTGCACCGTGTGTACACCATTGCGATGAGAACAGTTTAATGTAAAGAGGAAAATGAAGTGAATGGGATGTTTTTACATTTATGTAGAGAGAAACAGATGAACAATACAAGTAAATATACACATATTATACTATTCAGTAAATAGATAAACATATTTAAGAAGACAACTAACTGGAATGATTGCTTACTTAAAGAACTTACTATTTTTGAATATTTGGATTACATAAATACAGAGGGTGTTTTCCTTAAAACTAAGTTAAGTACCTTTTGAGTTGATCATATCATTTGTAGTTTTGCCTGCAAGGCAGCGTATTTCATATGTATTTAACATGAAACAGAAAACAAAAAAGAAATCATGATGTAAATGACGTATCATGTTGGACTTAAAGGTATTTTATTATTAGTTAGAAAAGTGTGAAATAATCAGCAGGAAGACATCATTTTCTTAGGTTTTGAATAATAAGACAATTAAGTGGCTTTATCATGTGTGCGTGTTGAGAAAAGAAGAATTATACGGGGATAGTTGATTTAAATTTATTGCAGGTAGACAGAGGTGGAAATTATTGCGTGTTGGGGAAGGCAGTTGTGTTTTAACAATGGAAGGGTATGAAGTGAAAATATTTATTTTCGGAGGGTTATCCACTCGCATGCTAGGAGAGAAAATGTGTTTCATGTCTTTTTGAAAAATTGGATCCTCTTGCATGGACGATATGTTGAATTTAAATGGTTAAATACAAAGAGAAAACAGATGTTTAAGAAGCATTTTAAAAACCTTGGACTGTGAAAACATGTTGTGGTAGGAAGAAAATAAAGAAGGCTTCCTTTTCCTTAAGAAAAAACATATTTTTTGATGCAACATGCATTATATTTAAAAGAAATATATGAGGTTTGTACGAGAACGAAATGTGTATTTCACAGAGAATGGGAAGCTTTGTAAAAATTAGCATAGCGGCTGGATTTATGTTTTAGGAGAAGTAATTTATATGCATTGTTAAGTGGTAAAGATTTTTTTGTTGTGAAAATCAGAAGGAAATCTGACATGGGAGTTTAGAAGAAATTAATGAAGGAAAGAAAATACTGTAACTTTGATTTAGGACGAGAACTAGCAAAGTGAGGGAAAACGGTGAATACGTGAGAAGAAATTATATGATCATAAGGGTAGAAATGTTTTGTTTTCTATTTAGAAACCCCCCCTGCTAACAAGCTTTGAAACTTATATATACAAGTTAGAAGATGGAAAAGTGATCATTTTGAAGAAGTACCAACGAGGTGGAGAAAGCAGAAGAGAACAATCGTTTAAGGAAGAAGTCCCATCATTGAAGATAAATTTGCAAATGTAAGTAAATTTCTAATAGCATAAGATATTAGGATAAAGATGAAAAATATTTGATTTCAGTACAATAATAATAATAATAATAATAATAATAATAATAATAATAATAATAATAATAAATAATAATAATAATAATAATAATACAATTCTAGAATTTTTATTGTGCAACGAAAATGTTTAGATTTCTATGTTATATAACACACATTTCTTAATAGATTTGGAAAACATTTGTTTTAAATAATCAGTATTGATATAAATACAGTAATGTGTTAAATGTTTACTACATTTTGCTTAATATTAGAATGATTTTTAATATTATTATTATTTAGGGGGGTTTTAGGAAAGATGATATACATATTACGGAAATACCAGAAGTCAGCTGAAGTTAAATATGACGAAATATGAAAATGAAGTTAAATTATATACTGTGTATTTTATTTTTTATTATTCATGTGCTTTGAAGCTAATTATATATCTTTTTTCAGGATGAAATTTATAAAGAACCAACAGAGGCAAGTAATCAGCATTATTGCACGAATAACAAGAAGAAGAAGAATATACATATACAGGAATCAGAATGTTATACGCGTTTACGAAGAATATACAGAACAGATTTGAGAGGAGGTCGAAGTGATTGTTGGTCTTCCTCATTTTGAGAAAGAAGAATTTAGAAATCGGCCTAATCAAGAAGCTGAACAAGGAAATGCTCAAGATGAGGAAAGTGGTGATGATGATGAGGAGGGTATTTTTGGTGTATAGAGTCTTTTTTTCGTCTTGTAAATATTTTTATTATGTAATTTTTAGGTTTTTTTTAAATACTTATATACATATTCTAGGTATTTCCATTTTAAATACTCGTTTATATTCCCTATATTTCATTCTTAACAGAGTTTAATTTTTTTCATCTATGAAAAAGAGTTTTCTCTCTTTTTCTGAAAACAAAGGCAAAACTTGATGTTACCCATGGTTTGAAATAGAACGCAGAAAACGTTTCGCACCAGAGGTGAGCACTCTATCACTGACCTGCAGTGCACCTATGTAAAATTACGTTTACTACTTGTGTGTGTAATATAAGACTTGATACGTATGTGATTGTGATTTAGGAAATTGGTTCTTTATTCTGCGAGTCAGTATTGAAAATATGTTACTAATAGTAAATACCTAAGGACGAATGAAGGAAGGAATACAACTATAAAATTAAGACATTAAGCACAGTGTTTTTAATTAGAATAAAGTGTTACACTCAAGTTTAACTTCCTTCTCAGCATTGAGGTTATATGAGCTGGTAATCTATAGTTTAATGTGAAATCCCAAATTTTTGTATAAAGCTTGAACTTCCTGCAGCAAAGGTGAGCACTCTACAAGTAAACTCAAGCACACTGAAATATAAATATTATTTTTGCTTTAAAGGTTAAACACAGAAAACTAAAATAATTTTCTACAACTGTTTTTTTATCTTTAAGAAAATCGTCATAATACAAAACAAGACGAGTTCCATTCTCTTTTTTTCGAGGTCAATGATGTAAAAGAAAAATCTTTCTTTCTTTAGGGGTGCTTCAAGAATGTTTTATGGAAAACAGGTTTGTATGCGGGTAACTGTATCCGTTGTAATACATTAGGAGGTGGACGCTTTCCAGTTTTCCATTCATCCTTTTGTCACTGCCTTTTAAAACCTTGGTGAAAATCATCAAGGAAATTTAAAATCCTTGTACTTTCGTTTTGCACCGCTGAACAAAACTTAGCGCGTGCGTGTCTGTGTTTGTGTGCGAAAAGAGAGAAAGAGAGACAAAAAATGAAAGTGGTTGGGTTAGTAAGGGGAAATCTGCCTTAAAGATACATTTTCTATTTCTTTTTCTTTTGTATTTAACTCAACCTATTTACTAGAGAATAAATAAAAATCGTTTAGTCCACAATTAAAATAGGTGAATAATGATGCATAAATCGCTAAAATCAAAATAGGGAAACAAAGATTTCAAGTAAACACATAACCACCACAAACTTATCTGGTCGGGGATTAAACCATGGATCACACGCAACAAAAGTAAACCACTAACATACCATCGCTTTTCTACATCCATTAGTTATAAGTAACTATACATTGTTACAAGTTTTTAACAAGTTACCATACAATCAATAAAATAAAGCCTCTGCAGTCTGTGTCAATTCATTATACCTAGGTTTTCTACTGGTGTGTTTGATTTTCAAGTCCAAGGTAATTATTCACAAAAGTACAATCTTGTCCTTTTACTGTATAAAATGGAATAAGTATTTCACGTTATCACCTTACTAAGAAAAAGTAATTTCCTGTATACTTCTAAGCATTTCATAGACTTTTTATCCTTTTATCTTAAAATATTGCGCTCTAAGACCTATTCCTTTTAAAAGCATATACTAAGTAAGGGTTAGTGCTGGATCCTAAAATGTGTTGAAGGGTGGATTCAGCACTAACAGTCACTTCGTTTAACCATTATTGAAGAAGCTTTATTCTACTTGCAATAAAAAGACAAATAATTTTACAATATTGTCATTTATATTCTCAGCAAAAGAGTACACTAACTTCTGTTTATAAGAAAAAGAGTACAAGGGTACTGTAACATCGACTTTTCTAGTGTATATCACGCATTTCTCTCCTACTGCAACCACAATTCTCTTAAGAAAGTGCTGAAATGTTTGTTGGGTTATAAAATTTTAAATGTGGTCCGCGTCCGATGAATCCCTCTCGTGGGTACGCCCTTAATTCAATCCATTCTGCATACAAGATTATTTGTTGTCTTTCATTTTCATTTTGTTTTTCACTGGCAAGCGGATTGGGACCAGGCCCTTGAGAATAAATTACATGCAGTTAAGCCGGTAGTAGGAGAGTGGCGCACGTCTTCTTGTTCCCGTTGTCGAGATGAAGTGCTCCTGGCGCGTCTGCGTATCGGACACTCTCATCTCACGCATAGCTATTTGTTACGTCAAGTGAACCGTCCGTATTGTGAAGAGTGTATTGTTCCCCTGAATATTCATAGACACAAACAAACTATTTGCTGAGCAAAACAATATGTGGTTTTTTTTATGTTTTTTATGTGAATATATTGTTTTGCTCAGCAAATAGTTTGTTTGTGTTTAAGTATATACAAAGCAAAGCTTCTACTTATGGAAAATATTACTGAATATTCAGCACATTCTTGTTGAATGTCGTGAATACTCAGATCTCAGAGAACGTTATGAACTGCCTTCATTACTTACCCGTGTCTTGGGGAATAAATTATGGCAATTGTTGACCGGGTACTTCACTTTATTTTTGAATCTGGGGTTGCTCACGCTCTTTGAGCACTTTTAGTTTGTTGTTCCTGTTTTATGGCTGCTAAGTTTTTATATCTTCTCTGAGGTTTTATTGTTTTTCTATATACAATTTTTATTGTTATATGTCTTATCTTATTTATTATTTTAGTTTCCATTTTTTCCATTTAGCAGCGCTTTTGTTCTCTTGATCTGTATTCGTTTTAGCCTTTAAATCTTTTAAACTTGCAATTCTGAGCAACGCTGGTAATCGTGACGGGGACATATAGCCTCGTTGCTGACGTCCCCATTACTCCCCCTACACATGAGATACTAAATGGGGAAGACGTCCACTCGACCTTCCGCTTCCCGACTCCCACCAACCACCCACAAGTCTGTTAGCGTTATTCGCGGCTGAGAGGGCATAAAATAATGTGTAAGTGTGGGTTGATAACGAGTGAATGAAATAATGAAGCCACCCTCTCAGATCCACCCAGTCCCCGACGATGACGGTCCGCTACATGGAGAGGGTCTTTCTTTCGAAAGGCAGACGAAGGAACAGGGTGGAGTGGAGATAGTTTACATGTTGCTATCGAGGAAATACGAAATGGAACTCTAACAACGCGCAAAACATCTAAGAAATACAAAATTCCAAGAACTACGTTGTTGTCGAGACTGCAGCGTGGTACACAGGGTTCTGTTTTAAATATGGGGAGATGCAAGGCAGTTTCTACCGCCGAAAATGAAGGAAATCTTTACACAACACTCAGTTCAACTGCAGAAACTATTCTATGGCCTTTCAACTTTCAGGCGACTAGCGTACCAATTTGTCAAAGCAAATAGTATCGTGCATCCTTTCGAAAAAATAGGAAAATGGCACAAAAAGATTGGGTTCATAGCTTTCTCACACGGCACAAACTGTCGTTCTTTGAAGTCCAGAGTCAAGGACCATGTCAAGGGTCAATGAGTTCTCGGAAGACGCAGTAGCGCAATTTTTCACTCTGAAATAATAATAGAAAAATATCAGTTTCCAGCGGGTAGAACATTCAACGGCGAAAACTGTGTTATTTCTATGGTGCAAAAACTAGGATTAATTATTGCACGGAAGGGGTTGAAACAGGTTGTGCGCGTCACGTCGTTGCAGAAGAGAAAGAACATAATTTCGTTTTCGTGTGTAAGGTCTCACGGAACATTTATTCCTTCTTTTCTTCTGTACCCAAACGCAAGAATGAATTCACTGAAGATGACAGGATCTCTTAGTAAAACTTTACAAAGAGGCGTGAATCCATCTATCCAAAAGGCTTGGCGTATCCAACAGTTTCTGGAACACCTACAATAGTCCAGTAACACAACAAACGAAACACCCATCCTCTTTATTCCCGACGGGCACCACAGCCTCAAGAGTGTAGAAGAAATTGAGTTATTCAATGCATCTGGTGCTGTTATGCTAACACTTTCACCGCACACAACACAAAAGATGAAGATTCTTGACATGTCGGTGTTTGGACCTTTCAAGTTTGATCTTGACCAGGAAGTTGACACCTGGATGACGTAACATGCAGGAAACAGAGTGAGTGAATATGATATGGGCCCCACTATAAAAAACGCATTTTTATGAGTTCTCACATCTAAGAACACAGTAAGTGGGTGCGATAAAGTCGGCATATTTCCTATAAACCTAAATATTTTTGGGACAGTAAGTTCCAAGCATCGAGTCGTATGAAACAAACTGTTAAATAGAGTTGAAAGAGAAATAGGTAAACTTATAATCAAACCATTAAAATTTTCGTCTTAATAAAATGATTTACCATACAGATGAAGTAAATAAAAAGTCAAGATGGTGAAGGTGGTCAGTACCGTTAATGAAGATGTAGAATATCTTAACAACAAAGTTATTTTCTAATGACCTTATCTTACACTGTGATAGTCAGCAATCTGGCAGATACAGGAAGGTCGTGCGCATTCAAGCCCTCTTTATGGCTATCTTCAACAAACATTTGTCTTTTTTCCTCACTCCTTCAGGAGAATGTAGTGATAGTATCTTGTTCTAGGGAAGTCATTTTTTCTTCTCTAATAACTTAACCCTACAACGGCCAACCTATTTTGCTTACATAAACAGCCAAGGTGAGTCCAATGAACTCACACTGTTGATATCGTATTATCAGATCTTATATTGTGTTATTGAGTGCAATTTCGTATAATATATTTAAGTGTTTCCAAGGGAACATTCAAGTATAACAACCAGGTATTCTTATAGGGTTTAAAAGCTCGTCAGTGTTGCCATCTGATGTAAAATTGTCGTTAAAATTAAAATATTTTTGTATTGTTTAAAAGGCAGTGTAATTATAAATTTTTAGTAGAAACAACTTTTTCTAACTACTAGACTTTCAAGAAACGCTTTTCTCAAAGTACTGTAAGTTATTATTAGAAACAATAAAAGCAATACAATTAAAGGGGTGGATTCCAAAAGAGCCTGAGTCAATTTTTGTCAATTTTGAGATGTTGGTTCTATTAAGTTCCATTTCAGCATCTTCGTATATTGAACAGGGTTTCATGCCAAAACTACATAAATCAAATTAGTTGTAGGCAAAAAAAAAAACTGAGTTATTGTCCAAAATGTCCTTAGTCAACAGCATTCTCTGAAGTTATTTTGTGACTCATGCCTACAAACACTTATAAAACTCTTGCTACAAATTATAATTTCACCGTTGTATTACGAAACGTAGAGAATTAAAATTTTGTTTTATGTAGATTATTTTTCTTTCACAGAAATAGAATGATAGAAACTCACACAAAATATCTTCTTCTGAAAAGCTTACTTTCTTGTTTTAGGCTCTTTTGGAATTGAGCTCTTGAATTGTTGCTTTGGAATGTTCTCGTAATTTCCTGGAACTACTGAAGAACATGCTTCGTTTTATTTGTTTGTTGTTTTGCATTTTTTGCAGTATCTAAGAACAACCGAATTTTCAGAACACACATGCTTTTGGCAGGTCCTGCATGTTTGCCTTTGCAGTTGTCCTTTTCGCGCATCACACAAGTAAAAAACCTTTTCTTTCTCCAACCTTATGTTGGTAACATGCATTACCATATATCACTAGTTTTGAACTCTACACCACAGACTGGATTGATTTGTCAAGGTCTACTGCACGTCTATTGCCAATACGTGGCTAGATGAGATCTTGTGCTATTGCAGTAAGAATATCCTATCTGGAAGGCTTCTGATCAGGATGTAATGTACTTCAGACGAATATGTTGCAACAGCGCATACATCAAGCATATTCATAAAAAATAAATGGTCATATATTAGTCTTTCTTTGCCATGAATATTCATGGGCCAATTGGTCTCTTCCTTCCTTCAGTTTGGTAAGAATTCGGGTGGAACGAACATCTTTTGTTTTTCACTGTTCCCACTAGTGTAAGACCATTGCGAAGCAATGTGTTGGCGAGATCAAAATGTGTAAAATAATTATCGCATGTTATAATTTTTTACTCCCAGAGTAATACTCCGTCAAATGCAAGACCACATTTTGTCCCAAGTTTTTGGTTGTTATTTTCTTTCCTAACGTAAGATGTACCATACAAAAGGATAGTGTGTTTTGGAATCTGCATTCATCATACCTTCATCCCACACTTACCTGGTTTCAACGGCATATATTGCGTAAATAGACATCTACCTGCGAGTGGAACAAGCTGTTCGTCAACATTCAAATTTTCCGCAGGGTCATAGTGGCTTTTCAAGCATTCTTTTCCGAACTTCAAGTATTGACGCCAATTTATCTTTATTTCTTCTGCCATATCTTGTTGTTTTGTCATCAACTTGGATAAATATGCGCAAATACTTGCACCTGTTTTTATTCATCGCACTGCGAAATATTGGTGGTCCATACTTTTTGTCCCACAGCAGTTCTATGTTCAGATCTTTGGCTTTGACACGGCCAGTAGTATATAAAAGTCCAAGTAAATACTTCAATTCTCTCTCATCGACCGGCTTCCACTGATTCTGCATGTTGCTTCTTCATGGGTATACCGAACATATCTTCACACATCGTCTTGAATAAATAATAACAGCGTCTAAGGGATCTTCAATTATTTTATTTGGAAAACGGAACCTTATTTACTCCTCCTGATGATGTTGCGACATTTCGTCTTCTGTGGTCAAGGAGGTACAGAATATCATGTGGTTCCGTCCTTTGCATATAAAATCTTTTCATTACTTTGGCACCGATTTCAAACATCTTCAATCTCAGAATTACTAATCGTATCAGAAACTTCTAATGCTTCGCTTTCCCAATTACTTCCGCTATCTTCAAGTTCACTGCGCATAATGTCTTCGTCTTCGTCCCCAGCAACTGGAGATTTCCTTATACAATATTTGAAGAAGCACCATTTCTACACTTTCATTAGCACTAACATACACTAACAGTTCCACAGCGTGCACCACAACAAGAATCAACTGATACAAATGTGCCATATAACTAATAATTTAAAGACAATTACCTATATTACCACTGGAACCCAAATATATGAAGCAATTTAGTAATGAGTCCATTGGACTCATGTTGGCCTTTTATGTTACAAAATTAGAAATATATTTTTAAACCCTATCCTAATGTATGTTTTTTCAATTGCAAATTGTATTCACACTTTACATTACATACCGATAGCATATCTATAAAGATACATCTATTGAGCAAGAAATAAATTGCAGCTGGATAAAAATTATACGCGATGAGTCCATTGGACTCATGTTGGCCGTTTAAGGGTTAATATAATGGATGCTGGTAACCTAATTTCAGTGGATGAACTAACCTAACTTCAAGACGGCGCAAGTATTAACGAATCTACTGGGATAAATTTATGTCAGAACAACTGTTGCATAAATACTTCACTTGCTGGGTTCATGGTATTTCTTCAACATAATACTGTATCTTTTCAATAGTACCTCTGAGAAGCTTCCTATTCGGATAGTTCTGAAGATTCTCCTGGACCATCAGACCGTGTTGCAGGAACAAATATGTCAGAAGAAACTACTGTGAAAGTTTCCTGTGACACTATTACCAATGGCGAAACGAGTGATGATGTAATTACAGTGTTCCTCAAGACACACTATGAAAAGGAAACATATGAACAAAGATAATTAATAAAGTATCTTAAAATTAGCCGGCCGTGCATACCTGACCATGAAGGATACATTGCGAAAAGGACTGCAAACATGATTGTAACAGATCTGCTCCCAATTTCATTTGTTGAAGAGAAAGGGTTTCGGGAGTTAATGTCCTTTCTTGAACCATCTCGGCGGACACTTTGAAGACGCTTACAGGTTTTTTATTCTTAAGTAAAAGAGCAAGTACAACAGAGGCTACAGGAAGCAGAAGTAGTTGCTTTGACTACCGACATATGGACGTCTCGAGCAACAGATTCTTACATTACAGTCACATGTCATGCTCCGTATAAGAATTTTGTACAGATTTTGTTCTCAAGACAATTGAACTAGAAGAACGACATACAGCTGAAAATGTAGCTAATGCTATTAAACTGTATATGGAGGAATGGTGCATCCAAGACAAAGTAATTACATTAGTTCACGACAATGCATCGAATATGATTAATACAGAACATTTGTTGCCGGTTTACAATGTACTGTGTTTGGTACATACACTGCGGCAATCCGTACTGACAGTTTAGAGAAAAGCGAGATAGCAAATATAATTTCAAACTGTAGCAAGGTAGCAGGACACTTCAAACATGTCACCACTGCTTCAGTCGCGCTTGAAAAGAACCAAGAAATTTCTAAGTTACTAAAGCATCGCCTAATTCAAAATACAAAGACTCCCTAGAAACGTTTCACATATTCGATGATGGAACGGCTGCTGGAACAAAGAGAAGCAACAGTTGCAATATTCTCTGACACAGATATCACTAAACCTATGGGTACAAGCAATTTACAATTAACTGAAGACAAGCGGCAAACCATGTAATATATCGTTTGAGTACTGAAGCCACTGGAAACGGCTACAACAGTAATGTGTGATCAAAAGTGTTCCATTTTTTTTCTGTACCATTAGACTATAGTCTTGCTTCTAACCACCTAAAGAAATGTCCTTCAGATTCTGATATTGTCAAGAACTTAAAATCTTCAATATCAGTTGACTTAGGAAGACATCTTCAGTTCGATGCACTATCAGACTGTGAATCAGCATATTTTTTGTTTGTCAATTAGTGTTCTGTAATGTTATCTCTTAGCAACACTCTTACTTTTTACATCCAAAGTACAAATCATTACCATTTCTAGTGTGGAAAACTTGATAGGCATGTGTTTACCTGTAATTATGTTCACAAATAACCTGTGCGTGTGTATTGTATGGATATTGTGTTTAATATTTAACTCAATGTAATTATGAAAAAACATGGTATTTATCACTGACCATTGCAGGTACATATGCAACGTTGCGATCGGGCGTTACAGTCGTCCCAGACAAAGCTGTACTCAACCAAAAAAAGGTGTGAGGTCACACAGGGGTATTAATGGGGAGTACTAACGCTACCCTCTAGCAATCCCCACAGCACGCCCAACACCTTAGGATCAGCGTGGGCCAGCGCAGTCAAGGGGAATGGAAGTGCAAGAAAACCATTCCCGTCGACAAAAACGCGTGGCCCCGGAAAAAGAAGAAGTGAAACAAAACAAAAGAAACCTGGCAAAAAAAGGATAGACCCCACCAGCCCAGAAAGAACAAAACAAAACAAAAAGGTGCGGATTTTTTTGTATTTTTAAATTTTTTTGTTAATGATTTTATGGTTTGCGATTTTTTTGTGTTTTTTTTTATTATTTATTTGCAAAGACTCAACACGCCGGACAACACAAACACTGGACACACACAACATGAGGTCGGGTGGGTGCACGTCCTCCCCAAGTAGAGGAAGACGTCCACTAAATCTTCCTCTTCCCGACTCCCACCAACCACCCGCGAGTCCGGTAGCGGTATTCGCGGCTGAGGGCATGCAACGATGCGAAGATGAGGGGTGATAAAGGAATGTATGAATTATGAAGCCGCCCTTTCAGCTCCTCCCCCTCTCCGACGATGACGGTCCCCTATTTGGAGGGGGTGTGGAGACATACGAAAAGAACATCGAATTATCTCTTCACTTTAAATTCTTACCCACTATCAAAGCAATCTGGTTATATATTGTGATGAAAGAGTACAATGGCTTCATGCGTACCGAAACTTTATTTGAAAAGTTTCCACTTTATCTCTAATTGCGCGAATGATTCATTTCTATTTACAACTGCACCTTAATCGGCTTTTACTGAATTTAAGATTATCAGAGATTCTGCCAGAGCTTCCCAATTGTGGGGTCTCACCTCTTTAAATCTATTTTCTTTTCAAATTGAAAAGAATCGTCGAGCACACATTATAAATTTTAAAACTGTTTCTGTCGAAATCTATATATATAAAAGAGAACGTACAAATCCTTTGTCCGCTCATCACGCTAATACGGCTGAACCAATTTCTTTTATTTTTGGGGGGTTATTAGGATTTGGACCCTAGATGGTTTTTATCATATCACTTTAATTTTCAATTACCAGTGTCTTGAGATAATTGACCATTCAGGTGTCCATTACGTACAAATCCTTTGTTAGTTCATCATAGGTATAAAAATAAACGTATTTATATGCAACCCGCATGACCGTGTCACTCGGCGGGTTAACATACATGACAGGCGTTATAATGGTTTTTATCATATCACTTGAAAGCGAAAAAGTAAAAATTATCTAAGTAACAAAGTTTATTGCGTTCGGGGGTGACCGCAGCGAAGCGGGGCGGGTTAACATAAATGACAGGCGATATAATGTTAACATTTACTGCTTGCGTTCCGGGGTGACCGCAGCGAAGCGGGGTGAACGCTGCTAGTCCTTTAATAAAATTGCAAAACTCTGGCTTTACGATAACCTCTTTCGCCAAAAAAAAAAAAAAAAACTAATAATTCTTGCCCTACTTGCACAAACTCTTAACTGCCTTCAACACTGAAAGAAGTATCACACGTGCTGGGTCCATGAAAGCGTGCTTGTATCGTTATCAGACAATACCAGAAAAAAAATGCTAGCCCAGCTACTGAGCGATTTCTCTCAACCACACTAAGTGAATCCTGAGTAGTACATTAAAATATAGCAATGATACTCATTTCTGTTCCTGGAGCGACGTTATTTTGAGATAAATGAGAAGTTGCAAATTTATATTGCTCGGAATTTTAATTGATTTCTATTAAATGTAATGTGTTTATAATCAATCCATATTCTTTCCGATGGAACAAAAGTGGCAGGTATACACACATATTTGGAGGCAATTTCTGTCAGTTGTGGAAGAGTTTGCGTTTGTTTTTTTTTCAGAAAACAAGAGGGTCACTTTTTCTGTCAATGTAGGACGTTCATAAATATTGTAGGATAATTAAGCTTGCAGTGTTGTTTACTACCTACTTGGTTTTCAGATCAGCTACTTTGTTATCAAATTGAACTGGAATCGGTAGTTTCCGTCTCCTGCAGTGCGACGTACTCTGCTGCTGTTGATTCATTTGCTGAATCTGCATCTTCACAAAGTGAGACAAGTTCTTTGTTTACCCACTTGTATGCAGAGTTAGCATTTGCTCTACGACAAACGCTCCCTTTTTGAATCGTGGATCTAAATATGTAGCAGTTACTGCAGTTTTACATGCCTCCATCGATCCCAACCTCGCAGCATGCTATGAGACAGAAATGCCCTTAGACGTTTGCCTTCATCTGTCCTTTATGTTCTTGCTAGCGTGCTGCACTCTTCGTATGAGGGAAGAACCATTGATAACATTGGATAAGAATACCCAGATAACTCGACAGTCATAAGTTCTAGCGGTTTTAGGAGTGGGATGCAATCAACTATAACACTCCACTCCGTGACATCAATTGCACTGGGGTCTAGGGGCAAAGGCAGATGAGCAAGAGACAAGGACTCTTTCACTGCCAGCAGTCTCTCTAACATTAAGTTGCAGTTCCAACTCACTGCAGCGTCTTCATTTAGATCTAATTCAGCGTGTTAGGAGGTGCTCTGAACGCTAAAAAGCTTTTCAATAACAACACAACTTTGAAATATGTAACAAGGGTCCTACGCTTATTGACTAATGAATGAATGAATGAATGGGGGTTAATGGGGACGTCAGCAACGAGGCTATACGTCCCCGTCACGATCAATAACGTTGCTCAGGACTGCAAGATTAAAAAGGAATTACAGTCTAAAAAGAATACAAGTAATAAAACAAAAATGCTGATAAATGAATAGTAAAAAGATAAAAGCAAAAGTGGAAGATAAAAGAATAAATAAGTTAAAATAATAACAATAACAATATACAAAAATAAACTTAAAACATGTGAGAAAATATAAAAATTTAGCAGCAATAAAACAATGCCAACAAACTAAAAGCAGCTCAGAGAACGTGAGCAACGCCAATAGCATGCACGAACTCAAGCACCCAGCCAACAACATCACTATCATCTCCCAAAGCAAGGGTAAGAACACAAGGCAGTCCGTAACGTTCTCTGAGATCTGAGTATTCAGGACATTCCACAAGAATGTGCTGAATACTCAAGAGGACAATACACTCCTCACAATACGGACGGTTCAGCCTCCGTAGCAACTAACTGTGCGTCAGATGAGAGTGTCCGATACGCAAACGCGCCAGGAGCACTTCATCTCGACGACGATGGGATGAGGACGTACGCCAGTAGCCTAGGAGTGGTTTGACTGCATGTAATTTTTCTCAATGGCCTGGTCCCAATCGGCTTGCCAGTGAGAGCGCATCAAGATGTGAAAATAGATCGTGAGATGTGAATGAAGATCGGAGAAAGGAAGGTTATGCTCCAGTGCAGCCCCGGCCAAGGCGGCGTTCTTGGCACCTTTGTCAGAAAGTTCGTTTCCCTGGATGCCGACATGACCCGGCACCGAGCACAAAACCATGACATAACACTGTTGGTGCAATTGATGACAACAAGAACAGTCTGCTCAAAATTCTCTGCAACAGCAGCTACACGGAGATCATCACGACAATGAAACTCACTGAGCTCGCTAAATTTATGCGTCAGCACGCTTCGGATTAAAGCGGCGGAGAGGTAAACGAGGTGCTACAAGGAGACCGTCAAGGAACGAAGGAAAATGATCACTGCCGCAAAGATCAGGATGCACTCTCCACATCAGTGAAGGCAAAAGGCCAGCACTGCACATGGAGAGGTCGAGGTAGGAATAGGTACCATGAGCAGAGGAGAAATGAGTAGGACTGCCATCGTTTAGGATGAGCAACCCACTCTTCTCAAGAAATTCCGTTACCTGATGGCCACGACGGTCAGTACGGACAGAGCCCCACAAACGATGATAGGCATTGAGGTCTCCTACAAACAAGACTGGCGGCTCGAGCTGATGGTAGAGCTGAAGCAGGTGGATGGTGGTAAAGGCTTCTGAGTGAGGAACGTATAAAGAACAAATTGTAAGCGGGCGAGGGAAAAATCCTCGCACCGCAACGGCTTGCAGGCGGGAGACAAGGTGAATCTCCCGAGAATGAAAAGAATCAGAGACACAGACTGCCACGCCGCCAGCACCGTGGTCACCATCGGGCTTATCACACCGATAAGAAGGGAAGACTTGGTAGGTTTAAAATGCGTTTCCTGCAAAAAGATGAGAACCGGCGAGTGGGAGAAGATTAGTTGTGTCAATTCCTCACGTTGAGTACAGAAGCCATTGGGGTTCCATTGAAGAAGCGCCATACTGGAAGATGTCAACGTTTAAGGCGAACCTTCCCACGAGGACCAATAACAGCCCACTCGGAATCCATGAGTTCGTCCTCCACCATGTCAAAAGAGAGCAAAGTCTACGCCAGTTCGTAAGCCACCTGCAGTTTCTCGTAAACCTGACTGAGAACAGTCTCCTTCAGCCGGCGAATATGTTGAATAAGTTTCAGGCCAGCGATATAAGGTGATCGGCAATGGGCTGGAGTACGCCGAAGAACACCACTAACGGTAACCCGTGGGGTTCGGGGAAGATCGCGTGTTGTTGCAACTGGGGTCTTGAGGTCACAACTAGGCTCTGGGACAAAGTCGGTTTGGGTGGAATGAATGATTAGGGGGGGGTATGGGGACGTCAGCAGCTAGGCTATATGTCCCCGTCACGATAAACATGGTTGCTCTGAATTAAAAGATGAAAAGAAAAAGGTTAAAAGAATAGGAACAACAAAACTGCTGCTAAATAAGAGAAATTAAAAGATAAAGTGCATAAAAAAATAGAAAATAAAACAATAAATAAATTAAAACATATAACAATATATAGAAACACAATAAAAGCGAACAGAAATTAAAAATGCAGCAGCAATAAAACAGTGGAAACACACTAAAACAGCTCAGAGAACGTGAGCAACCCCTGAAGCATGAACAAACTCAAGTACCCGTCGAACCATATCACTTGAATCCCCCAAAGCACGGGCAAGAGCACAAGGCAATCTGAAACGTTCTCTGAGATCTGAGTATTCAGGACATTCCACAAGAATGTGCTGAATACTCAGGGGGACTATACATTCCTCACAATACGGACGGTTCCGCCTCCGCAGCAAGTAACTGTGCGTCAGATGAGAGTGTCCGATACGCAAACGCGCCAGGAGCACTTCATCGCGACGACGAGCAGACGAGGACGTACGCCACTCTCCTAGGAGTGGCTTGACTGCGTGCAATTTATTGTCAATGGCCTGGTCCCAATCTATTTGCCAGTGAGAGCGCATCAAGTTAGAAAAATACGAATGAAGATCGGAGCAGGGAAGGCTATGCTCCAGTGCAACCCCGGCCAAGGCGGCGTTCTTGGCAGCAGTATCAGCAAGTTCGTTTCCCCGGATGCCGACATGACCCGGCACCCAGCAGACAACGACGACACTACCCTGTTGCTGCAAGTGATGGCATCTCACAAGAATGTCGGCATCCGGGGCATACTGAAGACATTCTGTAGACTCAGAACCACACTCTGAGAGTCGGTGCAAACAAGCACACGACGTAACGAAAGCGTGAGAGCGTGGTCTAAGGCAAGCTCAAGAGCAGTCAATTCTGCAGTGAACACGGAACACAGGCGATGCAAATGGAATTCTGAGCTGCCCTCGTCCGTGACAAAGGCACAGCCTACAGAATCTCCATCCTTAGAACCGTCCGTAAAAAACACACTAAAATCGGGGTACTGATCTAACAGTGCGGCAAACTCTTGCTGGTACACCTGGGAACTAGTTTGCTGTTTCGAATGCAGAGACAAACTTAAATCATTTCGAGGTAGACGAAGCAGCCATGGTGGAATAGCACAAAAGCGAACCAACGAAAGAGAGGGCCACACGAAATCGTCGGCAAGAAAGCTATCGCACGAACGGATGTACCATGGACGTGTAGAGCGAGGACGTGCAGCATAGCGCTCGTATATCCGACCACCGCGGAGACATGGTCTACACGGGTGATCTGGAATACAACGCACATGCGCAGAATAGATAAGGAGTAGTCTACTGCGACGATATACTAACGAAGGTTCATTGGCTTCAGCATACAGGCTGGTGACGGGACTTGTTCGGTAGGCGCCAGTAGCAAGACGAATACCCAGGTGATGCACTGTGTCAAGTTGTCGTAACAGAGAAGCACGAGCAGAACCATAGAATGAATGAATGAATGATTGGGGGGTTAATGGGGACGTCAGCAAAGAGGCTATATGTCCCCGTCACGACTGACACGGTTGCTCTGGACTAAAAACGTAAACAGAAAAAGCTTAAAATACCAAAGCACAATAAACAAGTGCTGCTAAATAATAAGAGAAAACGAAAAAGAGAAAATAAAAGAATAAATAACCTAAAACAGATAACAATAACAATATATAGAAAACAATAAAAGCTAGCAAAAAGTAAAAAATTAGCAGCAATAAAAAGCGAAAACACACTAAAACAGCTCAGAGAACGTGAGCAACCCCACAAGCTTTAACAAAGTCAAGTACCCGGCAAACTATATCT
Organism: Thermobia domestica; assembly: GCF_964235325.1. Lineage (NCBI taxonomy): Eukaryota > Metazoa > Arthropoda > Insecta > Zygentoma > Lepismatidae > Thermobia > Thermobia domestica. The sequence goes on along the minus strand of NC_137460.1, from coordinate 220,538,930 downwards.
CTTGAATCCCCCAAAGCGCGGGTAAGAACAGAAGGCAATCCGAAACGTTCTCTGAGAGCTGAGTATTCAGGACACTCAACAAGAATGTGCCGAATACTCAGCGGGACTATACACTCCTCACAGTACGGACGGTTCAGTCTTTGCAGCAAGTAGCCATGCGTCAGATGAGAGTGTCCGATACGCAGACGCGCCAGGAGCACTTAAATCATTTCGAGGTAGACGAAGCAGCCATGGTGGAATAGCACAAAAGCGAACCAACGAAAGAGAGGGCCACACGAAATCGTCGGCAAGAAGGCTCTCGCACGCACGGATGTACCATGGACGTGTAGAGCGAGGACGTGCAGCATAGCGCTCGTATATCCGATCACCACGGAGACTTGGTCTACACGGGTGGTCTGGAATACAACGCACATGCGCAGAATAATTAAGGAGTAGTCTACTGCGACGATATACTAACGAAGGTTCATTGGCGTCAGCATACAGGCTGGTGACGGGACTTGTTCGGTAGGCGCCAGTAGCAAGACGAATACCCAGGTGATGCACTGTGTCAAGTTGTCGTAACAGAGAAGCACGAGCAGAACCATAGACAATACAGCCATAGTCTAACTTGGACCGAATTAGACTACGGTACAAACGAAGTAGAACAGTACGATCAGCACCCCACGTGCGGTGGGAAAGGACACGAAGGAGATTCAGAGCTCGAAGACAAGAATATTTAAGATTCCGTACATGTGGTGCCCACGACAAGCGACGGTCAAACACCAGACCTAAGAAACGGACTGTATCAACGAATGACAAACGGGTGCCATCGAGGTATAAGTCCGGGTCAACAACGCACGTACGCTGCCGGCAGAAGTGAACACATTGGGATTTCTCGGTGGAAAAGCGAAATCCAGTCTCATTCGACCAGCGAACGAGACGATTGAGAGTCAGTTGAAGCTGTCGAGTAATGCCGCGAAGGTGGCGGGAGCGACAGAAAATGACAAGATCGTCAACATAAAGCAGACCAGACACAGGAGGCTGGATCTTCGAAAGAACGCTGTTGACTGCGACAGCAAACAACGTGACACTAAGAACACTGCCTTGTGGAACACCATTTTCTTGTACAAAGCGCTCTGAAAGACTAGATCCCACACGCACTCGAAAATGTCGCTCGTGAAGAAAATTCGCGATAAATTGGGCCATATGCCCACGAAGACCCCAGTCATATAATTGTTTTAGGATTCCGTAATGCCATGTGGTGTCATACGCCTTCTCTAAGTCGAAGAATATAGCGACAAGATGTTCGCCGTGGAGAAAAGCGTCTTGAATTTCACCCTCAAGATAAGCGAGATTGTCTGTAGTGGATCGGAAACGACGAAATCCACTTTGATGCTTGCTCAGAAGTGAATTGGATTCCAAATACCACACCAGGCGCTTGTTGACCATGCGTTCAAACAGCTTACAGACGCAGCTCGTGAGAGCAATGGGTCTGTAGCTCGTGGGGCTAGTACGACTTTGCCTGGCTTCAAGATAGGAAGAACGAGAGCCTCACGCCAAGCCGGTGGAAAAAACTCCTCAACCCAGAGGCGATTATACAGTTGCAAGAGAGCAAGCTGTGTATCGCGATGGGGAGGTTGCGCAACATTTCGTAGGGTATACGATCAAGACCTGGAGCAGTATTGGATGATTCACGAAGAGCAGAATCGAATTCAACGAGGGTGAAAGGAGCATTGTAATCTTCGTTGTTCGCGGTACGGAAGTTTAACGGGTTCCGCTCTAAACGCGCCCTAATGGGAACGAATGCTGGAGGATAATGTTCAGACTCAGAGATATATGCAAAGTACTGGGCCAAAGTGTGAGCTATCTCCGAAGTGTGAGTAACTAAGACACCATTCACAGACAAAGCAGGAACGTCAACAGTAGGAGAATTGCCATTAAGAGAGCGGACCCGACGCCACACAGTGGACATCGCTGTGCGACTATTGACGGACGAAACGTAATGCATCCAGCTTTGGCGCTTCGAGAGCTTTACCAGACGTCGAGCTCGAGCACGTAGAATGCGGAATCGCTGCAGATTGTCGTCAGTTGGATGACGATTAAAAGTGGCAAGAGCGTGCCGACGAGCTAGGATAGCCTCACGGATTTCCGCAGACCACCATGGAACACGCCGGCGGGAAACGTCGCCACCGCATTCTGGAATGGAACCATGAGCAGCATCAAGAACAGTCTGCTCAAAAGCCTCAGCCACAACAGCTACAGGGAGATCATCAGGACACTGAAACGCACTGAGCTCACGGAATTTACGCCAGTCAGCACGCTTCAAATTGAAGCGGCGGAGAGGTAAAGGAGGAGTAACAGGGAGACCTTCAACAAACAACGGGAAGTGATCACTGCCACAAAGATCGGGATGCACTCGCCATGTCAATGAGGTCAAGAGACCAGCACTACACATGGAGAGGTCTATACAAGAATAGGTGCCATGGGCAGTGGAAAAATGAGTAGGACTGCCGTCATTGAGGAGAAGCAAGCCACTCTCCTCAAGAAATTCCGTTACCTGACGGCCACGACCGTCAGTGCGGACCGAGCCCCACAAGCGATGATAGGCATTGAGGTCTCCTACAAGCAAGACTGGCGGCTCGAGCTGATGGAAGAGCTGAAGCAGATCAGCGGTGCTAAAGGCTTCTGATTGAGGAATGTACAATGAACAAACTGTAAGCGGGCGAGAGAAGTATACTCGCACCGCAACTGCTTGCAGGCGGGAGACTAGGTGAATCTCCCGAGAATGAAAAGAATCAGAGACGCATACGGCCACGCCGCCAGCAGCGTGACCAGCATCTGACTTATCACATCTGTACATAGTGTACCCAGAAAGAAGGAAGGACTGGGTAGGCTTAAAATGGGTTTCTTGCAAGCAAACGACAACTGGCGAGTGGTCGGAGACCAGTTGTAGTAATTCCTCACGGTGACTACAGAAACCATTCAGGTTCCACTGAAGAAGAGCCATACTGGAAGAAATCAACGTTTAAGGCGAACTTTACCACGCGGTCCAATCACAGCCCACTCAGTATCCATCAGTTCGTCCTCCACCATGTCAGACTTCAGAGAAGCTGCAGGTGGCTTACAAACTGGAGTAGATTTCGGTCTCTTCGGAGAGAGAACCGTGTCGTTTAACCTACGGATATGCTGACTGAGTTTCAGGCCAGCCATGTAAGGTGATCGGCGATGGGCGGGAGTGCGCCGAAGACCACCACTAACAGGAACACGAGGAGGTTTCGGACGTTCACTCGGCGTTACAGCTGGAGGCTTGGCATGTTCGCACGTTGTTGCAACGGGGGTCTTAAGAAGTTCGCTCATCTTTGCAACTGGGGTCTTCGATTCACAACTACGCTTTGGGACCAAGTCCGTTTGGGTGGAAACGTCGACGGTCTGTGTAGCTACAGATTTCCGAGAAATAGCAGCGACAGTAGCGAAGGGAACAGAAAGCGAGGAAGGAAGGCTTTCTTTCAATCGACGCTTCGCATCTGTAGCAGAAATCTTCTCGACTACCATGAGTTCTCGGATACGCTTCTCGCGCTGATAAGCTGGACAATCCCGAGACCAAGCAGAATGCTCTCCCTTGCAGTTAACACAGAAGGGCTTGGTCGCTTTGCAGGGTTCCGCACCATGACTACCCTGGCCACAATTCGCACAAAGAGCAGCACTCGCATTACACGAGGTGCTGGTGTGCCCAAAATGTTGACATTTAAAGCAGCGCAGAGGACTGGGTATGTAGGGCCGAACGTTTAAACGATAGTAACAAGCTTTCACAGACTCCGGAAGCGTGGGCAGACTAAAAGTAAGAATCAGTGACTGAGTAGCGACAAGTTCACCTGACTTCTTACTTTTGATTCGAGCTACCTCTATAACGTGTTGGTCCGCTAATTCCGACTTGATCTCCCCTTCGGTGGCATTGAGGAGATCCCAACACGATATCACCCCTCTTGAAACGTTTAGCATACGATGAGGTTCGACTGACACCTTCACCGGTCCAATGGCAGTTAACTTAATTAACTTCGCCGTTTGCTTCTCGTCTGTCGTTTCCACCAATAAAGTGCCATTCCGCAGTTTCTTTGTCTTTAACCTGCCCGGCTTGATGAGTAATGACTTTATTGATTACAAAAGGGGATAAGCCCTTAATAGCACTCGGACGGTTTTCCTCAGTACTGGCACTTTCAACGTCTTTCTCTTTAATTACAAGATATCGGACAACAGGGGTCGCGATACTTGTCTGTTCCTTAATTTCACTATCATTTTGTTTGGGCTTCTTCCGTGAGGGAGAGCCCGGATCTGTTTTTTGTGTTTTGGTACCCATAAGAAAAAGATTGTTTGAAACATTTATAAAGGAAAAAAAGGGTGTGAGGTCACACCGGGGCGTTAATGGGGAGAACTAACGCTACCCCCTGGCAAGCCTTTCGCCACGCCCTCAAACTTAGGATCAGCGTGGGGCCGACGCGGTCAAGGGGAATGGGCGTGCAACAAAACCATTCCCGTCGACAAAAACGCGTGGCCCCGGAAAAAGGAAGAGGTAGAACTAAAGAAAAGAGACCTGGCCAACGAAAAGATAGACCCCCATCAGCCCAAAAGGAACAAAACAAAACAATAGATGCGGATTTTTTTGTACTTTTATTTGTTTTTAAATTTTTTTTGGCTTTTTTTGTTTTACGATTTTTTTTTGTTTTTAATTTTCTCAAAGACTCAACACGCCGGACATCACAAACACTGGACTGACACAACAGCAGGCCGGGTGGGTGCACGTCTTCCCCAAGTGGAGGAAGACGTCCACTAGACCTTCCTCTTCCCGACTCCCACCAACCACCCGCAAGTCCGGTAGCGGTATTCGCGGCTGAGAGGGCAGGCAATCATATGATATGAAGATGAGGGGTGATAAATGAATGACGTATGAAGCCGCCCTCTCAGCTCCACCCCCTCCCCGACGATGACGGTCCGCTACATGGAGGGGGAGCAGAACCATAGACAATACAGCCATAGTCTAACTTGGACCGAATTAGACTACGGTATAAACGAAGTAGAACAGTACGATCAGCACCCCACGTGCGGTGGGAAAGGACACGAAGGAGATTCAGAGCTCGAAGACAAGAATATTTAAGATTCCGTACATGTGGTGCCCACGACAAGCGACGGTCAAACACCAGACCCAAGAAACGGGCTGTATCAACGAATGACAAACGGGTGCCATCGAGGTACAAGTCCGGGTCAACAACGCACGTACGCTGCCGGCAGAAGTGAACACATTGGGATTTCTCGGTGGAAAAGCGAAATCCAGTCTCATTCGACCAGCGAACGAGACGATTGAGAGTCAGTTGAAGCTGTCGAGTAATGCCGCGAAGGTGGCGGGAGCGACAGAAAATGACAAGATCGTCAACATAAAGCAGACCAGACACAGGAGCCTGGATCTGCGAAAAAACGCTGTTTACTGCGACAGCAAACAACGTGACACTAAGAACACTGCCTTGCGGAACACCATTTTCTTGTACAAAGCGCTCTGAGAGAGTAGAGCCCACACGCACTCTAAAGTGTCGCTCGTGAAGAAAATTCGAAATAAAGCGGGCCATATGACCACGAAGACCCCAGTCGTATAATTGTTTTAGGAATCCGTAACGCCATGTGGTGTCATACGCCTTCTCTAAGTCGAAAAATATAGCAACAAGATGTTCGCCGTGGAGAAAGGCGTCTTGAAGTTCACCCTCAAGATAAGCAAGATTGTCGGTAGTGGAGCGGAAACGACGAAACCCACTTTGAAATTTGCTGAAAAGGGAATGCGATTCCAAATACCACACCAGGCGCTTGTTGACCATTCGCTCCAGCAGCTTACAGACACAGCTCGTGAGAGCAATGGGTCTATATCTCGTGGGGACAGTTGCGGCTTTCCCTGGCTTTAAGATGGGAAGAACCAGGGCCTCACACCAAGCAGGTGGAAAAAACTCCTCAACCCAGAGGCGATTATACAGCTGCAATAATGCAAGCCGAGAATCGCGGGAGAGGTTGCGCAACATATCATAGGAAACACGGTCAAGCCCGGGAGCAGTATTGGACGATTCGCGGAGAGCAGAATCGAACTCAACGAGCGTGAAAGGAGCGTTATAGTCCTCACTGTTGGCGGTACGGAAATTTAACGGGTTTCGCTCCAGCTGAGGACGTGAACGAGCAAAGGCTGGTGGGTAGTGATCTGACTCAGAGATAGTGGCAAAATGGTGTCCCAAGATATTGGCGATCTCTGAGGGATTCGTCTCTAGAACACCATTCACCGTTAAGGCTGGGACGAACCCGACGCCACACAGTTGACATAGGTGTGCGACTACTGATGGACGAAACGTAATTCTTCCAGCTTTGGCGCTTCGAGAGCTTTACCAGACGTCGAGCACGAGCACGTAGAATGCGGAATTGCTGAAGATTGTCTTCTGTGTGATGATGATTAAAAGTGGCAAGAGCGCGCCGACGAGCCCGGATAGCCTCACGGAGTTCCGCAGACCACCATGGAACACGCCGGCGAGAAACGTCGCCACCGCATTCTGGAATGGAACCATGAGCAGCATCAATAACAGTCCGCTCAAAAGCCTCAGCCACAACAGCTACAGGGAGATCACGACAATGAAACTCACTGAGCTCACGGAATTTACGCCAGTCAGCACGCTTCAGATTGAAGCGGCGGAGAGGAAAAGGAGGAGTAACTGGGAGACCTTCAACAAACAACGGGAAGTGATCACTGCCACAAAGATCAGGATGCACTCTCCAGGTCAATGAGGTCAAGAGACCAGCACTGCACATGGAGAGGTCGATACAAGAATATGTGCCATGGGCAGTGGAGAAATGAGTAGGACTGCCATCGTTAAGGATAAGCAAGCCACTCTTCTCAAGAAATTCGGTGACCTCGCGGCCACGACCGTCAGTACGGACAGAACCCCACAGACGGTGATAGGCATTAAGGTCTCCTACAAGCAAGACTGGCGGCTCAAGTTGATGGAAGAGCTGAAGCAGATCGGCGGTTGTAAAGGCTTCTGAGTGAGGAACGTACAATGAGCATACTTTAAGCGGGCGAGAAAAGTGTACTCGCACCGCAACGGCTTGCAGTCGGGACACAATGTGAATTTGCTGAGAATACAAAGAATCGGAGGCACAGACTGCCACGCCGCCAGCAGCGTGGGCAGCATCTGGCTTGTCACATCGATTAATAGTATACCCAGAAAGAACAAATGACTGGGTAGGCTTAAAATGGGTTTCCTGCAAGCAGAGAAGTACCGGCGAGTGGTCAGTTAGCAGTTGGATCAATTCCTCACGGTGACCACAGAAGCCATTGAGGTTCCACTGAAGAAGCGCCATACTGGGAAGGATTAACGTTTCAAGCGAACTTTCCCACGGGGTCCAATAACAGCCCACTCGGAATCCATAAGTTCGTCCTCCACCATGTCAGATTTCAGAGAAATGGCAGGAGGCTTACGAACTGGCGTAGATTTTGTTCTCTTGGGAGTGAGAACAGTCTCGTTCAGCCGGCGAATATGTTGGCTAAGTTTCAGTCCGGCTATATAAGGTGATCGGCGCTGGACTGGAGTACGCCGAAGAGCACCACTAACAGAAACACGTGGGGTTCTGGGAAGCTCGCTTGTCGGTGCAACCGGGGTCTTCGTGGCACAACTATTCTGTGGGACCGAGTCTGTCTGGGTGGAAACGTCTGAAGTCTGGGTGGCTACAGATTTTCGGGAACTAGCTGCAACAGTAGCGAAGGGAACAGAAAGCGAAGAAGGGACGCTTTCTTTCAGACGACGCTTAGCATCAGCAGCAGAAATCTTCTCAACAACCATGAGTTCCCGAATACGCTTCTCGCGCTGAAAGGCTGGACAGTCCCGTGACCAAGCTGAATGCTCACCCTTGCAGTTGACACAGAAGGGCTTGGCCGCTTTGCAGGGTTCCGCACCATGACTACCCTGGCCACAAATCGCACAAAGAGCAGCACTCGCATTGCACGAGGTGCTGGTGTGCCCATAATGTTGACATTTAAAGCACCGCAAAAGACTAGGGATATACGGCCGAACTTTCAAACGATAGTATCCAGCCTTGACGTACTCCGGAAGCGTGGGCAAACTGAAAGTAAGAATCAGGGACTGGGTGGCGACAAGTTCACCTGACTTCTTACTTTTGATTCGAGCTACGTCAATAACGTGTTGGTCCGCTAACTCCGACTTAATTTCCTCTTCGGTTGCATTGAGGAGATCCCAACACGATATTACCCCTTTGGAAACGTTCAGTATACGATGTGGTTCGACTGACACGTTCACCGGTCCAATAGATGTTAACTTAAATAGCTTCGCAGTTTGCCTCTCGTCTGTCGTTTCCACCAATAAAGTGCCATTACGCAACTTCTTCATATCTTTAACCTGTACGGCATGGTAAGTGATAACTTTATAAATAACAAAAGGGGACAAGCCCTTAATAGCACTCGGACGGTTTGCATCAGAATTGGCACTATCAACGTCTTTATCTTTTATTACAAGATACCGGACAACAGGTGTCGCGATACTTGTCTTTTCCACTATCTCAGGTTCAGTTGGTTTGGGCTTCTTCCGTGAGGGAGAGCCCGGATCAGAGTTTAAAGTGTTTTTACCCATAAAAGTGTGAAATTTAATGAACATTTTTGAAAAGAAAAAGGGTGTGAGGTCAAACCGGGGCGTTAATAGGGGAACTAACGCTACCCCCTGGCCATCCCTTCAGCACGCCCAACACCTTAGGATCAGCGTGGGGCCGACGCGGTCAAGGGGAATGGAAGTGCAAAAACCATTCCCGTCGACAAAAACGCGTGGCCCCGGAAAAAGAAGATAAACAAAACAAAACTAATGGTGCGGATTTTTTTTGTATTTTTAATATTTTTTGTTTTTTATAGGAATTTTTTGTTTTTTTCATTTTTTGTTTTTATAGGATTTTTTTTAGTTTTTTCATTTTTTTGTTTTTTATCTATATTTTTAAAGACTCAACACTCCGGACAACAGATACACTGGGCGCAGACAACAGTAGGCCAGGTGGGTGCACGTCCTCCCCAAGTGGAGGAAGACGTCCACTAGACCTGCCTCTTCCCGACTCCCACCAACCACCCGCGAGTCCGGTAGCGGTATTAGCGGCTGAGAGGGCGAGCAATGATATGAAGATGAGGGATGATAGATGAATGAATGATGAAGCCGCCCTCTCAGTTCCACCCACTCCCCGACGATGACGGTCCGCTACTTGGAGGGGGTCGGTTTGGGTGGAAACGTCGGACGTCTGGATTGCTACAGATTTCTTAGAACTTCCTACAACAGTAGCGAATGGAACAGAAGGCGAGGAAGGAATGCTTTCTTTCAAACGACGCTTAGCATCAGCAGCAGAAATTTTTTCAACAACCATGAGCTCCCTTATCCGCTTTGTAACATGTCACTCTGTTAGTTACCAAAAAAAAAAGTTGTAAGATTATATATAAATTCATTCTATTTCGAGTCTTCGATAAACCAGTTTCGTTTGTCAAATTTTGAATATAGCGCCTCTAGTGGCGATTTTTGTAACTTCACCCAGCACTTGAGTTATCCTCATCAGATGTGTGCTGGAAATGTACTCGGTAAAACCTTGAAATAGTAAGCTCTATTTATCGAAAATTAGTAAACTATTCTATTAGAATTGTTAAATTGAATTCACTTGTAATATACACACAACTCTAAGGTGTGGATTGTTATTTACTTAATATTCTGGTGAGTTGTATAATAATTTTTCTTAAATTTAAATCAAATTCATATATGTTCTAATGGAAACTTAACTGTTTGATTAAATGGGATTTAGATGGTTGTGTGTTAGCCATACTTATAACTTCCTGTATTCGATGTGTATATGATATATATTTGAAAACTCGGTACAATTATCCATATCTTTTTAGATTGTCGTAGAACACTATTAAGTTGAGATTTATTGGGACTCATATTAATCTCTCTGGCATTTGATTTAATGTGTCCAATCAGTATCAGCGAGTTTAATGTCTTGTTAAGAAATTTGTAATTTTCGATTGATTTTGTTATAAAGAAGAGCTTCCTAAATCATTGACTTATTACTTAACGAAACTAATATTAAAATCCTTGACCTATTTATGGATTTGCGATTGTCCTAATTTTGGGGAAGGTTATATGGTATTTATATTTAAGCTGATCATATGGAAGTGCTTAGGATTTGTAGTAACTATTCTTAATTTGAAATTATGTACATTGTTTCTCAAATGTGGCGGGACTTCACCGGTGGGAGACCCGTACCGAGTAACGAGCCCCTATCTAAATAGGAACGTTACACAATTTTCCAGCACACATCTCCTCTCCGTTCTTTAGATTAGGAGAAAAAAATAAATATCGTTTCAATTTTCAGACTTAGTGACGATACGTTATATAGGTGGCGGTAAAATAAATTATTTTGGTCGTACTGTATATTGGACTGTATATTGGACTTTAATGACAGGTTGTGAGGTGTTAACAGTTACGTATTTTGTAGTATTCAGTTATTTAAATTGTGAGTTAATTTTTGGGTCTAATAGCAAAATGCAGCGTGTGGGAGATAGCCCAATTAGGCCTCAGTTAGTTTTGAATTCGTTTCCAAATGGAGATACCGGAATCATAAAACATCCTGTTGATTATTCTATGCTGGATTTATCATTTTTTGAGAGTAGCCCCGTTCATGACGTAAATGTTGATTCCAGAATGTTTAACACAAACGATCGGGTTGTGGACACTACTGCATATCGTGATATAGCTAATTCACGATCTTTATCTACCAAGGTCGCAGGAGCAGGTGGCAGTGAAGGCGATAAAGAAACGCATGTCAAATCAACTTGTTCTGTATTTGTACAAACTAGTACACCTGACGAGGTCATTGCTTTCGAAGAAAAAGAAAAAAGAGTGGGGGAGCACTTCAGCCAGCGAACAGCTGATTTTCGTAAGCCATTCTTTTGCGATCTGAGCAAAATAACTGTGAATGCGGCTAATGTGGGTTTTAATGAAGCTTTGAAACGAATACCATTTGGCGATGAAAATGATCATTTAAGTTTGTTTAAATTTTTGTGTGCGGTGTTTGATATCATAGATCAGGATGTGTACCCGATCCATGCTGTAATCGTTGGTGTTTTGGGTAAGTCTTCCACTCGATTGCATGCTAAAATATTGGAATTGTATGAGTTAAGTTCAGACTGGGTATTCATTAGTAATAATATTATAGAAGAATTAATGTCAGATTTAGGAAAAATGGATATTGAGAACAGGTTTATTAATAGATTACAACAGCCACATGAAAATACTTGGCAATACATACATAGGGTAAGGAAAGCATATTTATTGTTGTTTGGAAGGTTTGATTATGAAAGGAAGGTGCTGCGAGTTGTGCTTCGAGGGATGAGGCCTCAGGTTCGTTACGAACTTTTTCGTGGGAACTTACCTAATGATTTAGATGAGTTGTTATCTGTTGTGGAACGATATGAACTACATTGCCGAGACTTATTAGTGTACGCTGGACTTACGTCGGTAAATGTTGTAGAAAAGAAACCCAAACAGTGTTATGGTTGTTTTGGAAATCATCTTTATAAACAGTGTCCCTTAAAATATGAAGTAAAAGGAGCTTCGACAGCAAATGAACCTATTCTGAGCCGAGCTTGGAATAAACCTAATTCCGTGATTCGACGCTCTCAGCCAGTAGTGCAGTCGACGCGACCAGTGATATCGTCGGAGATTAATGTAAATAAACAGACTGATAGTGAGTTACCTAATACTGCCTTGAGCGATAAAAATGTTGTTGCTGTTTTTGTGTGCGGATTTATTATGGGAAAAAGGCAATTTGGAGCTGTAGATTCTTGTGCCTCTATTTCAATGTTACATAAACAGCGTTTTGTTCAGTGGAATGAAACTCTACCGCGTCCATTGCAGATTAGGAAGGAACATTTCAGTGGTATTGGTGTTGATAATAAAACCATCGAGTTTAGTGAGACTGTAATAGTTCCAATTAAATTTCGTTTTAAGGTTTACCATTTAAAGTTCTTTTTGGTCGAAAACTTAAAACCAGTGTTTATAATAGGAATACGTGAGCTTCGTCAGATGAAAGCCAATTTGGATCTAGTTGCTCATAAATTATTTTTGACTTTAGAAGGAAGACAATTTGTCCCACTAACTTATACTCCTCCCCCTCCCCCTCAAAATGAAGAAAGTGATCCTGCTTCCAGTTTTGTTTCTCATAGTGGTCGAAAGATGGGAAATGAGGAGGAAGAGCGGAGTAGCGTTCTTCAACGTACCAGTCTGCAACGTAAACATACCCGGCAACGACAACACAAGGGCGGCTCTGAGGCACGTCAGCCAGCACAAAAATCAACTGACGGGAGTTTGGAGAGTACAGGGAAGGAGGCGAATACTTTTGTTAACCCGCTTATGGTGGATCCCAAGTTTTTGGAGCAAGATGCTTCCTTACAAAGGTATGTAGACAATTTAGTGGCTGGGTATTCCGATGTATTTACAAATAAAATAGGTTGTATTAAAAATGTAATGTATGATATACAGTTAAGGGATGAAACCCCGATTAAGCAAAAAGCATATCCTCTCTCTAGGAGTGATCAAATTAAAATGGATGCTATTTTAGATGATTGGCTTGAGAAGGGTATTATACGTCCTAGTACGTCCGCTTGGGCATCACCTTGTTTTTTGGTGAATAATAAATCGGGAGATAAGCGTTTAGTTATTAATTTCCAAAAAATAAATGAAAGATTACATGTTAACCCACAGTATACTCCTCGGATAGAAGAAGTATTATCTAAATTGTCTTATGGTGCTATTAGATCGTCCTTAGATATCAGGAAAGCTTATTTACAAGTAAAATTGACTGAGAGGTCATCTAAATTCACTGCCTTCCTTACTCACCGTGGATTGTTTGAGTTTTCTGTTTTACCGTTTGGTTTAGCTACTGGTAGTCATATATTATCTAAGGTAATGACTGATATTTTGTATCCGTTAAAATCAGAAGGGGTACAATATTTTTTTGATGATGTCGCCTTGTCTACGCCGACAATTGAACAGCATAAAATTCTTTTAGAAAAGGTGTTGAGTAAATTTCGAGATGCTGGTATAACTTTATCTATTAGTAAATCTACATTATTCCAAACTAAATTATCTTACCTGGGCTATATCATTGAAGGGAATGATATGTATATGGATCCTGGTCGTTTGGAAATAATCCGTCGGTTACCTCCACCGAAGTCTAGAAAGGGAGTGTTATCTCTGTTATCATTTTTGAATTATTATTCTCGATTTATTCCAACTTTTCAAGAAGTTGTTGAGCCTATTAGTAGATTAAGGTCTTCTAAGGTAAATATTGAATGGAATTTAGAACAAGAGGTGGCTCTTAAGAAAATTAAAGAAATATTCGAGACTCATATAGTTCTTCGTTTGCCAGACTTAAATAAAAAGTTCATTGTGTCATCTGATGCTTGTACTCGAAGTTTAGGAGGGACGTTAGAGAATTCAGGGGTTCTCAGACCTATTATGTATTTTTCGAGAAAGCTTAGAAATCATGATTTTAATAAACCAATATATGTTCTCGAACTTCAGGCGGCTGTGGAATCAATGGAGAGATTTAAGCCATTCTTGCATTCTAAATTTGAGTTACGGGTTGATAATCAAGGTCTCGCTTATGCGATTAGAAATATTAAAAAGATAAATAAATATGGTAGCTTATTATATCGATTATTTGGATTTAATTTCGAGATAAAACATGTACCTGGAATTTTAAATCTTCCTTCAGATTTTATTTCTAGAATCCATGATACGGAAAATTTTGAACCAGTAGAACTGGAACAACCTTGGTCAGAGCAGGTAACAAATTATTGTAAGGTTAATTTATGGAGTCTCCCATTTGCAAATGTTTCAGTGTATGAACATCAAAGAAAAGATGTAGAATTAAGTAAATTGATACAGCAACTTGAATCGGGGGTAAATTTACCAGGATACAAATTAGTAAAGGGCATATTATGTAAACATACTAGGGCAGTTAGAAATCCCTATAAGGTATGTTTGCCTAAATCTTTAGCAAATTCAATTATTGAATATTATCATTCTTATTTACTTCCGGGAAGTCATCTAGGGGTGACCAAGACTACCAGTAAAATTTGTGCGAGGTATCATTGGAATGATATGTGGAAAGATATTCGAAATTTCGTGTCTACCTGTAAGGACTGTCAATTAAGCAAGAGCTCCAATGTTAAACAGATGGGGCAACTTGTTTCTCAATATGAAAAAGTGATTAATGCTGTGTGGTTTACAGATTTGGCTGGTCCTCTTAGTCCTACACGCTCTGGTCGATATTGCCTTATAGTGGTGGATTCGTGCTCCAAACGATTATTTTTAGAACCTATAAAGATTTTAAATAGCAAGACTATAATTGATAAACTGTACAAATTAATGTGCAGATTCGGATTCCCACATTGTTTATCGAGGGATAACCACAGTGTATTTGTGTCTAAAGTTTTTAAGGATTTCTTATATAGCCAGGGTATTAGGGACATAAGAATTAGTCCTTATCACAGTGCCTCAAATAATTCGGAAAGGTACTGGCGTTTGGTGAAGGATGCCCTGAAAATATATTTCCATGATAAGCAAACTCGTTGGGATGAAGGACTATCGGAATTGGAATTTTCCATAAATTGTGCAGAACATGAGGAATTAAAATGTTCGCCGATGGAATTAACATTAGCTTATAATGTTTGTGATCCATTGGATATTAAATGGAAAATAGAAGAACTAAATTTACGTAAGCGTGATCCCAATATTTTGGCCAATGCCATGAGTAACATGGCGAAGGCTTGGAGAAGGCGTAAGCAAATATTCGACCAGCGTAGAATTCCTGTCACCTATGAAGTTGGAGATAAAATACTTATTAAATCCCAGTATAAATCCTCTCTAGCCGAAAAGCTTAACAAATCATTGATGTATCGCTGGGAGGGCCCATTTCAGATCTTGCGCCTTTTGAACGCAAATAGCATTCAAGTAAAATCTCTAAGCAATGAGAATGACATTCGTAAGACCCATGTTGCTCTAACGAAACCTTACAGGGAGAGACGAGAACAACATGTAAATAATTGTACAGTAAGCAAATAAAAGGTAAAAAAAATCAATCCATGGTTTAAAGTAGCATTAAAAGTTAAATTTATATTTGATATAGACCCTTTTTTTTTAACCGAACTATCGTCACTCTAGTCATTATGAAATTTCAATTTATTAATATATATATAGGTATGAATATGGACAAGCTTTTAATTTTTATGTTTGTATCTCTTATATGTGAATGTTAATATATGTTTGTTGTTTCCAGGCCTGGTATTGTAGATCGTCCGTATATGTATGTTTAATATTGTGATCGGTTGGACTTCACTTCTCTATGTAAACTTGCTGTATGGAAGAATAGATCTGCCGGACGGAGTCTATTCCCGCATAGGTATCACAAAAAGAATTGTCAAACTGTAAGTGTTACTACTGTTACATATTATTTATTTTAGAAAAAAAATATCCCATTTGTACAGAATAGTTAAATTTAAATTATTCTTGTATCCACACTTTCAATATAAGAGATTGTAAACTTATAAATTATTTTGGATATGGACTACCGACTTTAGACCTACTAATCATGGTGTTAGATCGGGTGAATGAGAAGGATGAGTGATGGTGAATGTTTTATTTGGGGGAATTTTTTTATTTTTAGTTTAGTTTTGTTTAGTTGGTATGAATCCTGAGCGGAAGGTTATTAGTAGAGAGATTTAGACTAACTTACAGCTGGACAAGTTTTCAAAATAATTTATAATTTAAAAATAAAAATAATTAGCATTATTTTTATTTTTCCTGGCTAGGACGAGTGTGTAGCATGTCACTCTGTTAGTTACCAAAAAAAAAGTTGTAAGATTATATATAAATTCATTCTATTTCGAGTCTTCGATAAACCAGTTTCGTTTGTCAAATTTTGAATATAGCGCCTCTAGTGGCGATTTTTGTAACTTCACCCAGCACTTGAGTTATAGTAGTATTGGCCCCACTATAGGACACTTTTTGGCCCCTGGGTCCCTGCCTCAGGACCCATGGTCCCTGGCCGGGGTCAATGACCTAGGGGTACATAGGACCACCCCCTCTAAATTTTGGCAGGGGTACCATGGCCCACCCCCTAAATTTTGGCAGGGGTACATAGGACCACCCCCTCTAAATTTTGGCAGGGGTACCATGGCCCACCCCCTAAATTTTGGCAGGGGTACATAGGACCACCCCCCTTAAATTTTGGAAATTGCCAAATCTAAAAATTTGGTATGGTAGCCTAGGACCACAGTATGTACCTCTATCAATATTGGGGGTCTATGTCGTTCCCTTTCATGGGTAAAAAATTGCCAAAAAGTCAAATTTCGGAGGTTTTTGACCTAATTTATCCCCTTGGATGAGGTGTTATTACCCTATATGGTTATATGGGCGTATACAGGGGTCCATTCCCTTTCATAAGACATGGGTATATTAATGCACCCCTTGAAAAATTTGGGAGGGGTACCTTGGCCCACCCCTTAAATTTTGGAAATTGCCCAATTTAAACATTTGGTATTATAGTACAGGACCCTAATATGTATCAAGATAAATTTGGGTGGTCCACCTCGTTCCCTTCTAGGGGTACAAAATTGCCAAAATATAAACGTAAGCAATACGTTGTACCACGTGTTTGGTTTTTGGTCGATTTTATCCCCTTTGATGAAGTGTTATTATCCTATATAGTTATATGGTCATGTATAGGGGTCCATTACCTTTCATAAGATATGGGTATATTTGTGCACTCCTTTAAAAATTTGGGAGGGGTACTTTGGCCCACCCCTTAAATTTTGGAAATTGCTCATTTTATATATTTGGTATTATAGTATTGGACCCAGGTCCCTGGCCGGGGTCAATGACCTAGGGGTACATAGGACCACCCCCTCTAAATTTTGGCATGGGTACCTTGGCCCACCCCCTAAATTTTGGCAGGGGTACATAGGACCACCCCCCTTAAATTTTGGAAATTGCCAAATCTAAAAAATTTGGTATGGTAGCCTAGGACCACAGTATGTACCTCTATCAGTATTGGGTGTCTATGTCGTTCCCTTTCATGGGTAAAAAATTGCCAAAAAGTCAAATTTCGGAGGTTTTTGACCTAATTTATCCCCTTTGATGAGGTGTTATTACCCTATATGGTTATATGGGCGTATACAGGGGTCCATTCCCTTTCATAAGACATGGGTATATTAATGCACCCCTTAAATTTTGGAAATTGCTCATTTTATATATTTGGTATTATAGTATTGGACCCTAACATGTATTATAATAAATTTGGGTGGTCCACCTCGTTCACTTCTAGGGCTACAAAATTGCCAAAATATAAACGTAAGCAATACGTTGTACCACGTGTTTGTTCTTTTGGCCCAATTTATCCTCTTGGATGAGGTTCTATTACCTTATATGGTTAGGTATAGGGGTCTATTCCCTATCATAAGACATAGGTACATTTGTGCACTCCTTTAAAAATTTGGGAGGGGTACTTTGGCCCACCCCTTAAATTTTAGAAATTGCTCATTTTATATATGTGGTTTATAGTACTGGACCCTAACATGTATTATGATAAATTTGGGTGGTCCACCTCGTTCCCTTTTAGGGGTACAAAATTGCCAAAATATAAACGTAAGCAATACGTTGTACCACGTGTTTGGTTTTGACCTAAGTTATCCCCTTGGATGAGATCCTATTACCTTATATGGTTATATGGTTATGTATAGGGGTCTATTCCCTATCATAAGACATAGGTACATTTGTGCACTCCTTTAAAAATTTGGGAGGGGTACCTTGGCCCACCCCTTAAATTTTAGAAATTGCTCATTTTATATATTTGGTATTATAGTACTGGACCCTAACATCTATTATGATAAATTTGGGTGGTCCACCTCGTTCCCTTTTAGGGGTACAAAATTGTCAAAATATAAACGTAAGCAATACGTTGTACCACGTGTTTGTTTTGGCTCAATTTATCCCCTTGGATGAGGTCCTATTACCTTATATGATTATATGGTTATGTATATTGGTCCATTCCCTATTATAAGACATGGGTATATTGATGCACCCTTTAAAAATTTGGGAGGGGTACCTTGGCCCACCTCTTTATTTTGGAAATTGCCCAATTTAAACATTTGGTATAATAGTATAAGACCCTAATATATATATATATATATATTACTATAAATTTGGGTGGTCCATCTCGTTCCCTTTCATGGGTACGAAATTGCCAAATTTTAGTACAACCACGTGTTTCGTTTTTCACCTAATTTATTCACTTGGATGAGGTCCTATTACCTAATATGATTATATGGTCATGTATAGGGGTCCATTTTCTATCATAAGACATAGGTACATTGATGCACCCCGGGAGGGGTACCATAGCCAATCCCTTAAATTTTGGAAATTTTTCAATTTAAGCATTCGCTATCATAGTACATGACCTCAATATGTATCATGATAAATTTGGGTGGTCCACCTTGTTCCCTTTCATGAGTAAAAAAATGCCAAAATATAAACATAAGCAATATGTTGTATCACGTGTTTGGTTTTTGGCCCAATTTATCCCGTTTGATGCGGTCTTATTACCGTATATGGTCATATGGTCATGTATATAGGTTCATTTCCTATCATAAGACATGAGTACATTGATGCACCCTTTAAAAATTTGGGAGGGGTATCTTGACTCATCCACTCAGTTTTAGAAATTGTTTAATATAAGCATTTGGTATCTTCGTACAGGTCTTCAATATGTACCACTATAAATTCGGATGGTCCACGTCGTTCCCTTTCATGGGTAAAGAACTACCAAAAATCAAATTTCGGAGGTTATTGACCCTTTGATAAGTATTTAGCACGTTATATGGTTTATTACCTTTATATGTTTATGTTCTCTTTTAAATTTGGGAATTATAAAATAACATCATTTGGTAAACGTTTTCTAGGACCCATTGTAGATGTTGGTGTTCCTCTTATGGCCAAATATTCAAAATTTAAAGGTTATTGACCGGCTTTATTATTGAATAACTACAGGATTTATTACTTTTTCATAAGACACAGGTGTATTTGTGTACCAATCTTAAATTTCGGGAGGGGTACATTTCTTATTGTCACATCAATAATTGGTGATTGTTCTTAAAATTGGATAGTATCTCATTCATTGGGTAAATCATTATGATCACGTGATCAGTTATTGACCTATGATGGGATTAGGAGTCCAGGACATTGGTACATTTAAACTTTGTAGGATAATTTGAGAATGCGTCATTGGTATTGATTATTACAGCCAAATATGCAATACGATGTACCACGTGATTGACCTTGATGAGGTAGTGTACAGGGATACATAGCTAACCTTATTGAATCTTATGACCCATAGTCTTAAGGGAATACATGCTACAACACTGGCAAAGTTATTGTTGATGTAATTTGATTGGTTGATCACTATCTTTCGTGCAATCTGATTGGCTGATCACTATCTTTCGTGCAATCTGATTGGTTGATGAGTTTCAAATCTTTGCTGCATTCAGTTTTGTTTTAACATTTAAAAAGTTTGAAACTTTGGTTTGACATTTTTTCGTTTGATATTTTTAGTTTAAAAATTTTTGTTTCGAAATTTTTTGTTTGAAAATTTTGTTTGAAACTTTTCGTTTGAAATTTTTGTTTGAAAAGTTTTTGTTTGAAATTTTTGTTTCAAAATTTTTTGTTTGTAAATTTTTGTTTCAATTTTTTTTGTTTAAAATTTTTTCGTTTGAAATTTTTCGTTTCCAAAATTTTTTTCTGTTTAAAAATTTTTGTTTGAACAGTTTTGTTTGGAAAATTTTGTTTCAAATTTTTTTGTTTGAAAATTTTTGTTTGAAAATTTTTTGTTTGAAATTTTTGTTTGACATTTTTAAAAGTTTGTGCACTCATTAGTAAAGAACCGGAACTGTTTAGAACTAAAACCTCTGGCAACATTGTGGTGCAATAGTACACATCAGAATATGGGGTTGTACTTGAAATGAAAAAACACAATTCATTGAAATGGATCATTTTATTACACTCCACATACATCCATACCAGATATATGATCTGGATATTGTCGATACAATGTATTTTGAACTTCTTGCACTAGTTTGTCTTTAGCGTATAATTTTAATTCCAATTGAAGTCTTTTAAGGTCTATTGCGATATCAATTGGTGGAAACTCAATGTCCATTTGATCACAAATAAACTGTTTATCAATACAGGTATGCACCCACGAACGATGTTGACAACCATCACAATATCTAGATACATGTTGTACAATATGCATAACACATTTTTCAAAATAGTACTTTTTCAGGAATATACTTGTTTTGTTGCACACTTCCACTGCATGTTTCACACACTGAAATACGCTGATGAATTTGTTCCATTCCGTTTGTGTTAGATACACCATATTGTGAGGGACATGAAATGTACTCTTTTTACGTAACAGCACCATCTTCTCTTCGAGGACTGTACGCAGCACCACTTCATGATTTGAGCCTAATGATTTGACTATGGTCACATTTAGCTCATCATGAAAATAATCGTTCATTTGGTCGATTCGTGAACATAATATTTGCCATTCTTCACAGGTCAGTTGTACACCAAATTGTTCTGCTTTGCCCAATCGAATTACTGGTTCAAATGTTTTAGCACTGATACCAATCATCACATGTTTTGTTTGAAATATATTTATTGGATAATAGCTTGCGAAGATGAACTCTTTATCGTTAGAAGTACACATCTTTCCTCCTGAAAAGCACTTGCTCAAATGATTTCGTGGGATGACAGTGTATTGGTTGATTTATAGAACTACGGCTCACGTCATTGGAAAGGAATGTGCTGACGTTTGAATTCATGGTTTCATCACAGTTGCTGACGTCATGCTGACCAACGAAATTCATACAACTATGTCTGATGTGCTGACGTTTGAATTCATGATTTCATCACAATTGCTGACGAATCTGGCTGTGTACTAAATTCAAATTGATGACTTCGACCCAAGAATCCTTTGTAACATAAAGATACAGATCCAGTATTTAAGAAACGCAGCAGTTCTTCTTGTTTTGATGCTTCCATGGGAAAATATCTTGCTGGTAAAATTATATTCTTATCATTTTCAAGCTTCACTACGATTCTTAATCCAAACTTTGTAGGGATCGTTTGGCTAGCTAAGATTCTATAAGGTACATTCTGTTGTAAATCAGTAATCTTGGTAAATGATTTCATTACATCACGTGTGTTTAGAAACTGCAGACAAGTAGCCATGATGATGTTATCATGAATACTAACTCGAACGATACTTATATATGATGCAAAACTGATGACGTTGCATTATCATGTTCTGACGTGTACTATTGCACCACATTGTTGCCAGACGTTTTAGTTCTAAACAGTTCCGGTTCTTTACTAATGAGTGCACAAACTTTTAAAAATGTCAAACAAAAATTTCAAACAAAAAATTTTCAAACAAAAATTTTCAAACAAAATTTTCCAAACAAAACTGTTCAAACAAAAATTTTTAAACAGAAAAAAAATTTTGGAAACGAAAAATTTCAAACGAAAAAATTTTAAACAAAAAAAATTGAAACAAAAATTTACAAACAAAAAATTTTGAAACAAAAATTTCAAACAAAAACTTTTCAAACAAAAATTTCAAACGAAAAATTTCAAACAAAATTTTGAAACAAAATTTTCAAACAAAAAATTTCGAAACAAAAATTTTTAAACTAAAAATATCAAACGAAAAAATGTCAAACCAAAGTTTCAAACTTTTTAAATGTTAAAACAAAACTGAATGCAGCAAAGATTTGAAACTCATCAACCAATCAGATTGCACGAAAGATAGTGATCAGCCAATCAGATTGCACGAAAGATAGTGATCAACCAATCAAATTACATCAACAATAACTTTGCCAGTGTTGTAGCATGTATTCCCTTAAGACTATGGGTCATAAGATTCAATAAGGTTAGCTATGTATCCCTGTACACTACCTCATCAAGGTCAATCACGTGGTACATCGTATTGCATATTTGGCTGTAATAATCAATACCAATGACGCATTCTCAAATTATCCTACAAAGTTTAAATGTACCAATGTCCTGGACTCCTAATCCCATCATAGGTCAATAACTGATCACGTGATCATAATGATTTACCCAATGAATGAGATACTATCCAATTTTAAGAACAATCACCAATTATTGATATGACAATAAGAAATGTACCCCTCCCGAAATTTAAGATTGGTACACAAATACACCTGTGTCTTATGAAAAAGTAATAAATCCTGTAGTTATTCAATAATAAAGCCGGTCAATAACCTTTAAATTTTGAATATTTGGCCATAAGAGGAACACCAACATCTACAATGGGTCCTAGAAAACGTTTACCAAATTATGTTATTTTATAATTCCCAAATTTAAAAGAGAACATAAACATATAAAGGTAATAAACCATATAACGTGCTAAATACTTATCAAAGGGTCAATAACCTCCGAAATTTGATTTTTGGTAGTTCTTTACCCATGAAAGGGAACGATGTGGACCATCCGAATTTATAGTGGTACATATTGAAGACCTGTACGAAGATACCAAATGCTTATATTAAACAATTTCTAAAACTGAGTGGATGAGTCAAGATACCCCTCCCAAATTTTTAAAGGGTGCATCAATGTACTCATGTCTTATGATAGGAAATGAACCTATATACATGACCATATGACCATATACGGTAATAAGACCGCATCAAACGGGATAAATTGGGCCAAAAACCAAACACGTGATACAACATATTGCTTATGTTTATATTTTGGCATTTTTTTTACTCATGAAAGGGAACAAGGTGGACCACCCAAATTTATCATGATACATATTGAGGTCATGTACTATGATAGCGAATGCTTAAATTGAAAAATTTCACAAAATTTAAGGGATTGGCTATGGTACCCCTCCCGGGGTGCATCAATGTACCTATGTCTTATGATAGAAAATGGACCCCTATACATGACCATATAATCATATTAGGTAATAGGACCTCATCCAAGTGAATAAATTAGGTGAAAAACGAAACACGTGGTTGTACTAAAATTTGGCAATTTCGTACCCATGAAAGGGAACGAGATGGACCACCCAAATTTATAGTAATATATATATATATATATTAGGGTCTTATACTATTATACCAAATGTTTAAATTGGGCAATTTCCAAAATAAAGAGGTGGGCCAAGGTACCCCTCCCAAATTTTTAAAGGGTGCATCAATATACCCATGTCTTATAATAGGGAATGGACCAATATACATAACCATATAATCATATAAGGTAATAGGACCTCATCCAAGGGGATAAATTGAGCCAAAACAAACACGTGGTACAACGTATTGCTTACGTTTATATTTTGACAATTTTGTACCCCTAAAAGGGAACGAGGTGGACCACCCAAATTTATCATAATAGATGTTAGGGTCCAGTACTATAATACCAAATATATAAAATGAGCAATTTCTAAAATTTAAGGGGTGGGCCAAGGTACCCCTCCCAAATTTTTAAAAAAGTGCACAAATGTACCTATGTCTTATGATAGGGAATAGACCCCTATACATAACCATATAACCATATAAGGTAATAGGATCTCATCCAAGGGGATAACTTAGGTCAAAACCAAACACGTGGTACAACGTATTGCTTACGTTTATATTTTGGCAATTTTGTACCCCTAAAAGGGAACGAGGTGGACCACCCAAATTTATCATAATACATGTTAGGGTCCAGTACTATAATACCACATATATAAAATGAGCAATTTCTAAAATTTAAGGGGTGGGCCAAAGTACCCCACCCAAATTTTTAAAGGAGTGCACAAATGTACCTATGTCTTATGATAGGGAATACACCCCTATACATAACCATATAAGGTAATAGAACCTCATCCAAGAGGATAAATTGGGCCAAAAGAACAAACACGTGGTACAACGTATTGCTTACGTTTATATTTTGGCAATTTTGTAGCCCTAGAAGTGAACGAGGTGGACCACCCAAATTTATTATAATACATGTTAGGGTCCAATACTATAATACCAAATATATAAAATGAGCAATTTCCAAAATTTAAGGGGTGGGCCAAGGTACCCCTCCCAAATTTTTCAAGGGGTGCATTAATATACCCATGTCTTATGAAAGGGAATGGACCCCTGTATACGCCCATATAACCATATAGGGTAATAACACCTCATCAAAGGGGATAAATTAGGTCAAAAACCTCCGAAATTTGACTTTTTGGCAATTTTTTACCCATGAAAGGGAACGACATAGACACCCAATACTGATAGAGGTACATACTGTGGTCCTAGGCTACCATACCAAATTTTTTAGATTTGGCAATTTCCAAAATTTAAGGGGGGTGGTCCTATGTACCCCTGCCAAAATTTAGGGGGTGGGCCAAGGTACCCATGCCAAAATTTAGAGGGGGTGGTCCTATGTACCCCTAGGTCATTGACCCCGGCCAGGGACCTGGGTCCAATACTATAATACCAAATATATAAAATGAGCAATTTCCAAAATTTAAGGGGTGGGCCAAAGTACCCCTCCCAAATTTTTAAAGGAGTGCACAAATATACCCATATCTTATGAAAGGTAATGGACCCCTATACATGACCATATAACTATATAGGATAATAACACTTCATCAAAGGGGATAAAATCGACCAAAAACCAAACACGTGGTACAACGTATTGCTTACGTTTATATTTTGGCAATTTTGTACCCCTAGAAGGGAACGAGGTGGACCACCCAAATTTATCTTGATACATATTAGGGTCCTGTACTATAATACCAAATGTTTAAATTGGGCAATTTCCAAAATTTAAGGGGTGGGCCAAGGTACCCCTCCCAAATTTTTCAAGGGGTGCATTAATATACCCATGTCTTATGAAAGGGAATGGACCCCTGTATACGCCCATATAATCATATAGGGTAATAACACCTCATCCAAGGGGATAAATTAGGTCAAAAACCTCCGAAATTTGACTTTTTGGCAATTTTTTACCCATGAAAGGGAACGACATAGACCCCCAATATTGATAGAGGTACATACTGTGGTCCTAGGCTACCATACCAAATTTTTAGATTTGGCAATTTCCAAAATTTAAGGGGGGTGGTCCTATGTACCCCTGCCAAAATTTAGGGGGTGGGCCATGGTACCCCTGCCAAAATTTAGAGGGGGTGGTCCTATGTACCCCTAGGTCATTGACCCCGGCCAGGGACCATGGGTCCTGAGGCAGGGACCCAGGGGCCATAAAGTGTCCTATAGTGGGGCCAATACTACTGTTATCCTCATCAGATGTGTGCTGGAAATGTACTCGGTAAAACTTTGAAATAGTAAGCTCTATTTATCGAAAATTAGTAAACTATTCTATTACAGTTGTGTGTATATTACAAGTGAATTCAATTTGACAATTCTAAGGTGTGGATTGTTATTTACTTAATATTCTGGTGAGTTGTATAATAATTTTTCTTAAATTTAAATCAAATTCATATATGTTCTAATGGAAACTTAACTGTTTGATTAAATGGGATATAGATGGTTGTGTGTTAGCCATACTTATAACTTCCTGTATTCGATGTATATATGATATATATTTGAAAACTCGGTACAATTATCCAAATCTTTTTAGGTTGTCGTAGAACACTATTAAGTTGAGATTTATTGGGACTCATATTAATTTCTCTGGCATTTGATTTAATGTGTCCAATCAGTATCAGCGAGTTTAATGTCTTGTTAAGAAATTTGTAATTTTCGATTGATTTTGTTATAAAGAAGAGCTTCCTAAATCATTGACTTATTACTTAACGAAACTAATATTAAAATCCTTGACCTATTTATGGATTTGCGATTGTCCTAATTTTGGGGAAGGTTATATGGTATTTATATTTAAGCTGATCATATGGAAGTGCTTAGGATTTGTAGTAACTATTCTTAATTTGAAATTATGTACATTGTTTCTCAAATGTGGCGGGACTTCACCGGTGGGAGACCCGTACCGAGTAACGAGCCCCTATTTAAATAGGAACGTTACAGCTTCTCGCGCTGGAAGGCTGGACAATCCCGAGACCAAGCAGAATGCTCACTCTTGCAGTTGACACAAAAGGGCTCTGTTGCTTTACAGGGATCCGTATGGGACTAGCCTGGCCACAATTGGCACAAAGAGCAGCACTCGCATTGCAGGAGGTGCTGGTGTGCCCAAAATATTGACATTTATAGCAGCGGAAAGGAGTAGGTATATAGGGCCGAACTTTCAAGCGATAGTAACCCGCCTTTACATATTCTAGAAGCATTGGCAAACTAAAAGTAAGAATCAGTGACTGGGTAGTGACGAGTTCACCTGACTTCTTACTTTTTCTACGAGCTACATCTATAACATGTTGGTCCGCTAACTCAGATTTAATTTCGTCCTCGGTGGCATTGAGGAGATCCCAACACGATATCACCACTCGAGAAACGTTCAGTAGACGATAAGGTTGTACAGACACGTTCACTGGTCCAATAGAAGTCAATTTCATGAGCTTCGCTGTTTCTCGTCCATGGTTTCCACTAATAAAGTGCAATTCCGCAATTTATTGGTATCTTTATACTGTCCAGCGTGATAATTAATAACTTTATTAATAACAAAAGGGGATAAGCCCGTAATAGCACTCGGACGGATTTCTGCAGAGGTGGCACTGTCAACATCTTTATCTTTAATTACAATATATCGGACAAAAGAGGTCACGATACTTGTCTTTTCTACTACCTCAGTTTCACTTTGTTTGGGCTTCTTCCGTGAGGGAGAGGCCGGAGCTAACTGTAAAGTTTTATTACTCATAAAAGTGTGATTTTTTAATAAACATTTGCAAAGAAAAAAGGGTGTAAAGTGCTACCGGGGCGTTAATGGGCAGAACTAACGCTACCCCGTGGCAATCCCTTCAGCACGCCCAACACCTAAGGATCAGCGTGGGGCCAACGCGGTCAAGGGGAACGAAAGTGCATGAAAACCATTCCCGTCGACAAAAACGCGTTGCCCCGGAAAAAGAAGAAGTGAAATAAAAGGAAAGAAACCTGTCCAACAAAAAGACAGTCCCCCACCAGCCCAGGAAGAAACAAAAAACAAAACGGTGCGGATTTTTTAAAACTTTTTTGGGGGGTATTTTCATGTTTTGTATTTTTTTATATATTTTCATGGACTCAACACTCCGGACAACACAAACACTGGACGCACACAACATGAGGACAGGTGGGTGCACGTCCTCCCCTAGTGGAGGAAGACGTCCACTAGACCTTTCCCTTCCCGAGTCTCACCAACCACCCGCGAGTCCGGTAGCGGTATTCGCGGCTGAGAGGGCATGCAATGAGATGAATACGAGGGGTGATAAATGAATGACTTATGAAGCCGCTCTCTCAGCTCCACCCTCTCCCCGACGATGGCGGTCCGCTACATAGAGGAGGTAAAAGATTCGGAGTGCACTAGTGTTGAGGATTCCTGGATTGAAATTAGAGATAGCATTAAAATTTCAGCAAAAGAAAAGTTGGGACACGCGGAAATACGTAGGAACAAACCATGATTCGACCAGGAATGCATTAAGCTAGCAGAGAAGAGGAAACAGGCAAAATTACGCTGGCTACAAAATCCGAATACAATACCTACACAACATTTCACAGATATCAGGCGGGAAACTTCCAAAACTTTTAGAACAAAGAAACTCAATTTTATAAAACCTAAAATTAAGGAACTTGAAGATAATAGTAAAAATAAAAACATCCGGGATATGTATAAGGGGATCAGTGAATTTAAGAAATGCTATCAACCTCGTGCTTATATATTAAGGAAATCTGACGGAACAGTTCTCACTGATACGGATAGCATCTTCAATAGATGGAAAGATTTCTTTGGCGATTTGCTTAAAACGCAACCAAAATCTAGTGTGCGTGGAGAAAAGGAGATACATAACGCAGAACCGTATATTCCAGAAGCCAACCGAACAGAAGTAGAAACCGCTATAAAGAAATTAAAGAAACACAAATCTCCGGGTGTAGGTGAATTTTCGGCTGAGTTAATTTTAGCTGGAGGCGAAAAATTGTCGAACAAGATACACAAGCTCATTCTCCTCTTCTGGAACAGGGAAGAATTGCCACTAGAGTGGAATGAATCAATCATTGTTCCAATTCACAAGAAATGCGAAAAAACTGACTGTATTAATTATCGAGGCTATCAATATCCTACCTGATTATCTGTCAACATCATATAAAATCCTTTTAAATATTCTTTTAGCTAGATTGACCCATACGCAGATGAAATTATTGGAGATTATCAGTGCGGATTTAGGCGAAATCGATCAACTATCGGCCAAATATTTACCATTCGCCAAATACTCGAAAAAAAGTGGCAATACAATACCCTGGCACATCAACTATTTATTGATTTTAGAAAGGCGTACGACTCGGTTAGGAGAGAAACATTATACAACGTTCTTACAGAACTTGAAATACCGAGAAAACTAAGTAGATTAATTAAGGTATGTTTAAATGAATCCCAAAGTAAAGTCCAGGTAGGAATTTTTTTGTCCACGAGCTTTCACTTCGAAATTGGCCTGAAACAAGGAGATGCGTTGTCACCATTATTATTTAACTTTGTTTTGGAAAACGCTATAAGGAAAATCAAAGATAGCAACCAGGGCCTAACAAATAAAGTTTTTTTTATCAAATCAATATTACCTTTATATTTTTTTTTCAAATTTGGACCGAAAAATCAGAAGAAAAGTTCAATTACTAACCACAAGTATTTCCAACTTCTGCTAAGATTTACGAAGTAAACAAATAAATTCTATATTCGCAAACGATCCACTTTTCAATCCCTTTCTAGTACACTTTGTATGTACCCAGATATCACATCGATAGTCAGATTGCACCCAATGATTTGTTTTTCTTCTTCATTTGGTTTTGCTCTTTTCTCCCTCTCAATATACACACAAATTCATTATTTCTTCTGAATTTTAAACGAGGGAAGTGGATAAATACCACCTGTGTTTTTCTGGATTGAAATTTGCATCTAGTTGCTTATTACGTATTAATTGCTCAATGTAAAAATTATGGAGACATACTTGTATCCGTCTCTTTCTTTAGCAGAATTAACAGTATTGGAAAATAATCTGGTAACATCATAAAATGAGATGAAATTTTTAAGTTGTACGTCCGACGATTATGCCGGTTAGGCTAAAGGAGACGGTGATGATGAGAGATGAGTGAAATGGTGGAATGAAGAAAGTGGGAGGAAACGGGAGAACCCCGATAAAACCCACGACCACAGTGTTTGTCCACCGCAAAGTCCACACGGCGCGAGCTGGGATCGAACCAGGGATCCCAAGCACCGGAGGTGAACGCTCTACCACTGAGCCACCGCGCCCCCGTGTTACATCATGTATGTCCTCTATATTATATTCACTTATAGCATATTTTATTATACTCATGAAATTCGTTTTGCACATTTCTATTACGGAAAGAATCCATGAACAATACTATATTAATTTCTGTATTACCTACCCAAAGACAAAAGTGGTTCCTATTTTCTTTAACGCACATTAAAATGTATTTCTTATCACATAATTGCATCTCCTGAAGGTAATTGGATCTTACTTTCTTTCGTTCCCGAAGCATTGTGCTCGTTTCAAGCGGAACATAGGAAATATCCAACCGAGCGCTGTTTGCTACCCTAGTCTCTGCTCCTGTATCTATTATAAATAAAGATAACCATGTCCTACCTTGCAATGTTGTAAAATCTAAATGATTGATAGAAATTTATTGATAACCAATTACGAGTACAATGACATTTCGTTTGACATGACTAATAAACTCCATTAGCCCGTTAGGGGAGATATACTTCCTTCTCGAGCAGATTCAACATCATTATCAGTTTCACTAGTAGTAATTAGATTGTATCTAGAATAACAATGTTGTCATTGCTGCTTGAGTCTTCTGCAGAAAGGACAATTGTGGTACATCTTTTCCTATATTAGCGTTACTATCAAATTTCTCCTCACGTTTGTGAACTGTTGCTCTATTGAATTCCGACTGTTGGGCGTAGTTTTCTTTCAATTTAAACCTATTCGTACCATTATTAACGTGAACATTTGTCTCTAAAACTCTCTCCAGCAGGACTTTTAGTGAATTCCCTTCGACGGAAGTCACCTTTTTTTTCTTACGTTTATTCCAACCTTCCTCCGCGAGGCAATCGGCCTTTACATAGCTACATGTCATCTTTCTGCTCAGAAACATGCGTGGAATTTCAAATGTTATTATTTAATTTTGCTATTTAAAAAAAAATCTGATATTTCTATCCTATCAAATCTAACCGCTTTCAAATGAGTCCCCGCGGGAAAAATTGTCTTCTTCAATACATCAAACCAAGCATCACCTTTAGCATTACAAAGTCTACTACGACTTAGGAGACAAGACCTCAAGGGTGACAGAAGCATGCATTTTTTCTATAATACTTGCCATTTTCGGAAAATAGAATTTATTAACCTTTGGATTCGCATTGCACTTCATTTCCTTGACTTTCGTCGAATAACTTTTAAAAACTGGAATTGTTTGTAGACATAACTTGTACAATCTTAAATGAAGTTTTCTTCTGAATAATCTATTCAACTTATCCCTGGTTGTTGGTTCTCTTTTCTGCATCATAGCTTTGCCTGAGTGTTAATTTTCTAATCTACTGTTCAGCATGACAGAAGCTTCTTTACTAATCAAAACGAACACTAATAAGACAAAACCGCAAATCTAAATCCACAGTTGTTTTACATTCCACCATTAGTAGTACACTTTCAATTATAATTCGTTTACACATTTTCCTCAGTGGATTTGGCTGAGCCGCTATAGCAGCAAAATTAGGTATGTATATTTGATAGATAGATAGAGTAGGGGGGTTAATGGGGACGTCAGCAACGAGGCTATATGTCCCCGTCACGATTAATTATGTTGCTCAGGACTGCACTATGAAAAATAAAAATAATTCAAACCAACAGTGTTTACAAAGACAAAAGTGCTGCTAAAAAATAATAAAAACAAACCAAAGCTAGATAAGATAAAATAATAAATAAGATAAAAAGATAACAATAACAATATATAGAAAAACAACACTAAAAAGGGGAGAAAAGTTAAAAAACCTAGCAGCAATAAAACAATTACACAAGCTAAAACTGCTCAGAGAACGTGAGCAACATTAATGGCCGAAACGAACTTAAGTGCCCAGCTAACAATATCACTATTATCCCCCAAGGCACGGGCAAGTAAACAAGGCAGTCCAAATCGTTCTCTGAGATCCGAGTATTCAGGACATTCAACAAGAATGTGCTGAATACTCAGAGGGACAATACACTCTTCACAATACGGACGGTTCACGTTACATAATAAATAGCTATGAGTGAGATGAGAGTGTCCGATACGCAGACGCGCCAGGAGCACTTCATCTCGACGACAGGACCAAAATGACGTACGCCACTCTCCAAGTACAGGCTTAACCGCGTGTAATTTATTCTCAACGGCCTGGTCCCAATCAGCTTGCCAGTGAGAGCGCATCAAAGAATGGAAATGATTCTGAAGGTCGGAGCAAGGAAGGCTATGCTCCAGTGCAACCCCAACTAAGGCGGCATTCTTAGCAGCTGCGTCAGCACGTTCGTTTCCCCGGATGCCAACATGACCAGGCACCCAGCAGACAACGACGACACAACCCTGTTGCTGCAACTGATGGCATCTCACAAGAATGTCTTAAGTGTGAGAGTGCATACTGAAGACATTGTTTAGACTCAGAACCACGCTCTGAGAATCGGTGCAAGCGAGCACACGACGTAAAGAAAGTGAAAGAGCATGGTCCAAGGCAAGCTTAAGTGCAATTAGTTCAGCTGTAAACACGGAACACAGGCGATGCAAATGGAATTCAGAGCTGCCCTCGTCAGTGACAAAGGCACAGCCTACAGAATCACCATCCTTAGAACCGTCCGTATAGAACACACTAAAATCGAGGTACTGATCTAACAGTGCGGCGAATATCTGCTGGTATACCTGGGAACTAGTAGCTTGTTTCGAATGCAGAGACAAACTGGTATCATAGCGAGGTATACGAAGCAGCCATGGTGGAATAGCACAAAACTGAACCAAAGAAAGAGAGGGCCACACGAAATCATCAGCAAGGAAACTCTCACACGCCCGGATGTACAATGGACGTGTAGAACGAGGACGTGCAGCATAGCGCTCGTAATTCCGACCACCACGGAGACATGGTCTACAAGGGTGGTATGGAATACAGCGCACATGTGCAGAATAATTAAGAAGGAGCCTCCTGCGACGATACGCTAGGGAAGGTTCATTGGCTTCAACGTACAGGCTTGCAACAGGACTAGACGGTAGGCGCCAGTAGCAATCCGAATACCCAGGTGATGCACGGTATCAAGTTGGCGCAACAAGGAATCACGAGCAGAGCCATAGGCAATACAGCCATAGTCTAACGTGGACCGAATTAGACTACGGTACAAACGAAGTAGAACAGTACGATCAGCACCCCACGTGCGGTGGGAAAGGACACGAAGGAGATTCAGAGCTCGAAGACAAGAGTACTTAAGAGTCCGTACATGTGGTGCCCACGACAAGCAACGGTCAAACATCAGACCCAAGAAACGGACTGTATCAACGAATGACAAACGGGTGCCACCGAGGTACAAGTCCGGGTCAACAACGCACGTACGCTGCCGGCAGAAGTGAACACATTGTGATTTCTCGGTTGAAAAGCGAAATCCAGTCTCATTCGACCAGCGAACGAGACGATTCAGAGTCAGTTGAAGCTGTCGAGTAATGCCGCGAAGGTGGCGGGAGCGACAGATGACAAGATCGTCAACATAAAGCAGACCAGACACAGGAGCCTGGATCTGCGAAAGAACACTGTTGACTGCGACAGCAAACAACGTGACACTAAGAACACTGCCTTGTGGAACACTATTTTCTTGTACAAAGCGCTCTGAAAGAGTAGAGCCCACACGCACTCTAAAGTGTCGCTCGTGAAGAAAATTCGAAATAAAGTGGGCCATATGCCCACGAAGACCCCAGTCATATAATTGTTTTAGGATTCCGTAATGCCATGTGGTGTCATACGCCTTCTCTAAGTCAAAAAATATAGCAACAAGATGTTCGCCGTGGAGAAAGGCGTCTTGAATTTCACCCTCAAGATAAGCAAGATTGTCGGTAGTGGAGCGGAAACGACGAAATCCACTTTGAAATTTGCTTAAAAGGGAATGCGATTCCAAATACCACACCAGGCGCTTGTTGACCATTCGCTCTAGCAGCTTGCAGACACAGCTCGTGAGAGCAATGGGTCTGTAGCTTGTGGGGCTAGTTGCGGCTTTCCCTGGCTTTAGGATAGGAAGAACCACAGCCTCACGCCAAGCAGGCGGAAAAAAACTCCTCAACCCAAAGGCGGTTATACAGCTGTAATAAAGCAAGCTGAGTATCGCGGGAGAGGTGGCGCAACATTTCGTAGGAAATACGGTCAAGGCCTGGGGAAGTATTGGACGATTCACAAAGAGCTGAATCGAACTCAACAAGCGTGAAAGGGGCATTGTAATCCTCGCTGTTGGTGCTACAGAAGTTTAACGGGTTCCGCTCTAACCGAGGCTTAATACGTGCGAACGCGGGAGGGTAGTGTCCCGACTCAGAGATAGATGCAAAATACTGGCCTAAAGCGTCGCATATCTCTCAAGGGTTAGTCTGAAGTACATCATTCACAGATAAAGCAGGGACATTGATACAAGAATAAGTGCCAGTAAGGGAGCGGACCCGCCGCCACACAGTAGACATGGATGTGCGACTATTTATGGACGAAACATAAGCCTTCCAGCTTAGGCGCTTCGAGAGCTTGATTAGACGTCGAGCCCGAGCGCGCAGAATGCGGAAATGCTGAAGGTTTTCGTCAGTGGGATGACGATTGAATGTTACAAGAGCATGTCGACGAGCCAGGATAGCCTCACGGATCTCCGCAGACCACCATGGAACACGTCGGCAGGACACTTCGCCACCACATTCCGGAATGGAACCATGAGCAGCATCAAGAACAGTCTGATCAAAATTCTCTGCAACAGCAGCTACAGGGAGATCATCACGGCAATGAAACTCAGTGAGCTCGCTAAATTTATGCCAGTCAGCACGCTTCGGATTAAAGCGGCGGAAAGGTAAGCTAGCTGCTACAGGGAGACCGTCAAGGAACAAAGGAAAGTGATCACTGCCACAAAGATCAGGGTGCACTCTCCATGTCAATGAGGTCAAGAGACCAGCACTGCACATGGAGAGGTCGATACAAGAATACGTGCCATGGGCAGTGGAGAAATGAGTAGGACTGCCATCATTAAGGAGAAGCAAGCCACTCTCCTCAAGAAATTCCGTTACCTGACGGCCACGACCGTCAGTGCGGACAGAGCCCCACAGGCGATGATAGGCATTAAGGTCTCCTACAAACAAGACTGGCGGCTCGAGCTGATGGAAGAGCTGAAGCAGATCGGCGGTGCTAAAGGCTTCTGAATGAGGAATGTACAATGAACAAACTGTAAGCGGGCGAGAAAAGTATACTCGCACCGCAACTGCTTGCAGGCGGGAGACGAGGTGAATCTCCCGAGAATGAAAAGAATCAGAGATACAGACTGCCACGCCGCCAGCAGCGTGGTCACTATCGGGCTTATCACACCGATACATAGTGTACCCAGAAAGAAGGAAAGACTGGGTAGGTTTGAAATGCGTTTCCTGCAAACAGATTAGAACCGGCGAGTGGTAAAATATTAGTTGTGTTAATTCCTCACGATGACTACAAAAGCCATTCAAGTTCCACTGAAGAAGCGCCATACTGGAAGGTGTCAACGTTTAAGGCGAACTTTCCCACGAGGTCCAATAACAGCCCACTCGGAATCCATCAGTTCGTCCTCCACCATGTCAGATTTCAGAGAAACTGCAGGTGGCTTACGAACGGGAGTAGATTTTGCTCTCTTGGGAGTAAGAACAGTCTCGTTCAGCCGGCGAATATGTTGACTTAATTTCAGGCCAGCGATATAAGGTGATCGGCGATGGGCTGGAGTACGCCGAAGACCACCACTAACGGAAACCCGTGGGGTTCGGGGAAGTTCGCTTGTTGTTGCAACTGGGGTCTTGGGGTCATTACTAGGCTCTGGGACAAAGTCGGTTTGGGTGGAAACGTCGGACGTCTGGGTTGATACAGATTTCTTACTGCAACAGTAGCGAAGGGAACAGAAAGCGAGGAAGGAATGCTTTCTTTCAAACGACGCTTAGCGTCAGCAGCAGAAATTTTTTCAACAACCATGAGCTCCCTTATACGCTTCTCGCGCTGGAAGGCTGGACAATCCCGAGACCAAGCAGAATGCTCACCCTTGCAGTTGACACAAAAGGGCTTGGTTGCTTTACAGGGATCCGCACCATGACTAGCCTGGCCACAATTGGCACAAAGAGCAGCACTCGCATTGCACGAGGTGCTGGTGTGCCCAAAATGTTGACATTTATAGCAGCGCAAAGGACTAGGGATATAGGGCTGAACTTTCAAACGATAGTAACCAGCCTTTACATATTCTGGAAGCATTGGCAAACTAAAAGTAAGAATCAGTGACTGGGTAGTGACGAGTTCACCTGACTTCTTACTTTTTATGCGAACTACATCGATAACATGTTGGTCTGCTAACTCCCACTTAATCTCCTCCTCAGTGGCATTCAGGAGATCCCAACATGATATCACCCCTCGAGAGACGT
Organism: Thermobia domestica; assembly: GCF_964235325.1. Classification (NCBI taxonomy): domain Eukaryota; kingdom Metazoa; phylum Arthropoda; class Insecta; order Zygentoma; family Lepismatidae; genus Thermobia; species Thermobia domestica. The sequence continues at coordinate 220,502,986 of NC_137460.1, read as the reverse complement.
TCAGGAGACGATGAGCTTCTACTAACACGTTCACAGGTCCAATCGAAGTTAATTTCAGGAGCTTCGCTGTTTGCTTTTCATCGACCGTTTCCACCAATAGAGTGCCGTTACGCAATTTTTTGATGTCTTTAACCTGTCCGGCTTGGTAACTAATAACTTTATTAATAAGAAAAGGTGATAAGCCCTTAATAGCACTCGGACGGTTTGCATCAGATGTGGCACTATCAGCATCTTTATCTTTAATTACAAGATATCGTACGACGGGCGCGGCGATACTTGTCTTTTCCACACTTTCGCTTTCACTCTGTTTGGGCTTCTTCCGTGAGGGAGAGCCCGGATCAGATTTTAAAGTTTTTGTACCCATAAAAATATGATTTTGAATAAACATTTATAAAGAAAAAAGGGGGTGTGAGGTCACACCAGGGCGTTAACAGGGCAACTAACGCTACCCCCTGGCAATCACTTCAGCACGCCCGACACCTTAGGATCAGCGTGGGGCCGACGCGGTCAAGGGGAATGGGAGTGCAACAAAACCATTCCCGTCGACAAAAACACGTGGCCCCGGAAAGGGAAGAAGTAGAACAAAACAAAAGAGACCTGTCCAACAAAAAGATAGACCCCCACCAGCCCAGGAAGAACAAAACAAAACAACAAGGTGCGGATTTTTTTGTGTTTTTAATTTTTTGTTGTTTTTTTAAGTATTTTATATTTTGCGCTTTTTTTGGTTTTTTTTGTATAGGTTCAAAGACTCAACATTCCAGACAACACAAACACTAGACGGACACAACATTAGGCCGGGTGGGTGCACGTCCCCCCCAAGGGGAGGAAGACGTCCACTAGACCTGCCTCTTCCCGACTCCCACCAACCACCCGCGAGTCCGGTAGCGGTATTAGCGGCTGAGAGGGCGTGCAATAATATGAAGATGAGGGGTGATAGATGAATGAATGAATGATGAAGCCGCCCTCTCAGCTCCACCCCCTCCCCGACGATGACGGTCCGCTACATGGAGGGTGTATGTATATTTGAATAAACAATAAACTCGATTTCGTCTTCTCAAGGTTTTCACATTCTATATAGAATACACTACGTTCCAATAACGATTTACTATCATGCAATGAAGCCATTAATTACAGGTACTATCATTTCATGACTGAAATCACATACAATCATTTTAAATATTGGGAATTTTCTTAAGTTATTGGGGCATAATTTTCGAAATGCGCTAAAACCCACGATATAGCAACGGCATCATGTTGCACACTAAACATCTTGAAAACAGGTAACACTCAACTGAGTTAGCATCATTTGAGTGTTTAGCAAATTCTTCGTTCATTTACAGAAATACTTCCAGTAGTTCGACTGTCTTACCTGCAACTGTAAGGAAGTTTTCTTCACTAAGGTCTGTTGTAGACAGCGAAAATGCAAGGAAATCGTCATCAATAAAAATGTGCCTATGTATAGGATAAATACCAGTAGTCTCAAATCTATGAACAGCTGCATTACCCCTGTGAACCTTCCAGTATGCTCGCCCAAAAAGTTCTATATCTGACTCATTGGTCGTGAACTCTGCCGTAGCCATACGCGAACTTCCCCACTGCATTGTGTTCTAAACGGGCTGTGAATGTTTTATTGGGTGGCTGCAATTTAGGGAGGTGGAAGGAGGTATTCAGAGGATAATGTGGTGTTCTCTTGGTTTCGTAGTGAGTTCAAGATACGAACATGAGTTGAATGTCCATCAAGGATCAACAGAACGGTAGACACGGCAGTAGGTTTTGTGAATTTAATGAAGTGCTCAAACCACTTGTGGAAGTTATTGGTTTCGACCCAGCCAGGTAGGTGGCATCTGACAATAGAACCAGGTGGTTCACCTTTCATAAGTAAACCGCTCATATTTTTACGTGGAAAAATAACCGGAGGTGATGTAAACTATCCTCCAGAACTCATACAGCAAATAACAACTACTAACGATCACCTTTCAGCTGAGGTTTATGTTCCGCTTTGACCTTTTCCCTTTAGTCCATTTACATGCGGAATTTTGTACAACCGACTGTCCTAGTTTGATCAACATTATAAAACGCGAGAATGGAGCTTTAGCTACCAGAGTTTCAGTGAGATCAAAGAATTTTAACACTGCCTCTTCATTAAAATATCCTTACTCGCGAGAGTGAAATTCTTGCTCGTTTCTGAATTGATCTGTACTTGTGTCTGCGTGTGAAAGTATAAAACCAATTCCTACCTGCCTTATTGTCTTTGTCAAATGAATGTCGAATTTTATGCACATCTAATTGAAATGTTAAATTACGTAATCCCTTCTCGCAAGTCCTCAAAATGTACGCTCCATTCTTAATAAACATTTCCAAGTTCTTTTTCCATATCCTCTGAGAAAACTGGTTTATTCCTTTTTCCTAGGAGTTTCCGTGCAGCATCTTGGCGGCACTTTTCCTTCTCGCTTGCCAGTCGAAACACAGTTGATCTTGGTACTCCGAATTTCTTCGAGCCTTTAGGTAACCATTTTCTTGCCACAGCCAGGATGCAATGGCACGTGGAATTTGGGCGGAATCGCAAAGTTGTCTCTTTCGATATTTCGGCGAAACGTTCTTCTTGGGTATCTGCAATGAAAATGGAGAAAAAATTTGTCAGTTCTTTTTGAATTGACACCACTATCTATAAAATGAAATGAAATTTTTGAGGTTTACGTCCCACGGTTTTGCCGGTTAGGCTAAAGGAGACGGTGATTATGGGAGATTAATGAAATGGTGGAATGAAGAAAGCGGGAGAACCCCAAGAAAACCCACGCACACGGTGTTTGTCCTCCACAAAGTTCACTTGACGGGAGCAGGGTTTGAACCCAGGACCCCAAGCACCAGAGGTGAACGCTCTACCACTGAGCCACCGCGGCCCCACTATTTATAAAGCTAAAAAGTCTACATAGATCCAACAATAGCGTCAATGGAAGTAGCAAAGCACGTGGACTACTAGGATTCAAATGTGTGTTCGGTTGTCCAAACTCCGTAGATGTACTTTTGTTAAGTAATACGCAATACTAAGCTGTTCTTGCTAGTATTACGGAATATTACTATTCCATTTTGCCCTCCACGCCATCGTCGAAACGAAAGTGTTCTTAAAAGCATTCGGAAGCGTATAAAATAATGGCGGTCATCAAAATTACCACTCTGTATACCCAGCATCCTATTAAGCAAAGAATTATTGTATTATTATATTTTAATAGGAAATCTGTAAAATTTTGCACAAAGACGAAATCAGATTTTCACGTCTACCAACACAGCAAATGATGCAATGACGAGGAGACTGACTGTAGAGCATCATGGGAATATAAAGTAGTAGTTTCTTCGTTCTCCGCTTGGAAGCAGCACATCACAGATGAGAATGAGGTTTTTGATAGTATCCGACTCTTTCATAATACCCGAACATCCCCTACACAGAAAAAATCATCATCGTGCAAATGATTAGCAGATTTTCCCTCTAGCCGGATTTTTTAAAAAAAACCTTAAGGTGTCTTGGGATCAGAGATTGATTCTGAAATTTTATGTACCCCATACACTAAATGCTTCATATTTCTCAGTTTTCCTGATACAATATACATTTCTTTACCATGTAATTGTAAGGTTTGGAAACCTGAATGTCCATTTCACCTAATTAGTTCGCACTACATATTACAGGGCAACATTCCACTGGAAAATTATTTACAGTAAAATTGTATTTTCTACATTCTACGAACTTGCATTCGGCATAAATTACTAAAAATTGTAATCGTTTCTTTCAAGTGAAATTGTATTTAAATATATTTGAAAAATTATAACGCAAAACTTATTTACCTAAGCAGAATTAATTCTTACTAAATAGGATAATCATGTGTTTTCCCATCTCCGTCCAACTTTATCTGTGATGTCACACTAATCTTCATAATTTCATTCAAACATAAAATGAAATGCATTACTTAAATCATTAACAATAATCCCCGCTGATTAGTTATTAACACGTGATTTTCTTGTGAATCATTCGGTCAGTTTCTCGATCTAAAAAATGGCGATTGTTCGTAGAAATTGAAACACTATCATCACATTCTATTGAAATGAAATGAAATGAAATCTTTGAGTTTTACATCCCACGGTTATCCCGCTTAGGCTAAAGGAGATGGTGATGATGAGTAATGAATGAAATGGTGGAATGAAGAAAGTGGGAGGAAACGGGAGAACCCCGAGAAATCCCACGCACACGGTGTTTGTCCACCACAAAGTTCACTTGGCGGGGGATGGGATTGAACTAGGGACCCCAAGCACCAGAGGTGAACGCTCTACCACTGAGCCACCGCGGCCCCACACACATTCTATTGATTTTACATTATTGCCGTAGTCGTGTTTTTCTGTAATTTCATCTATTTCTGATTTGTCAAGGATATCACTTCGTTATCCTTTGTTATCTAAATATTCAAATTCTTGACGCCCAGGTGTTACAGGCGTCGCCAGTATCTCCGCTGTTTACGTAGGCTTAGTCCCCACAAATACTCGCTATTCACATAGTGTTCTTTCGAATGTAATGTGATGTGTGTATCAATTTTCAATTTAACTTCAATTCAAGAATTTTGGAGCGTGTGGGCTTATTGCCTAAAAGTTTAAAAGAGTTTTAAGTTTTTATTATTTATTGATGTTTGAGTTTTAAAAAGTCATTTTACTATTCAAGTTTTTATATTTTTCTCAACAATTAATTGGGTTGCTCTCTCGGCCAATTTCTAGAGCTTTAGCGGCAACGTGTCAAACTGCAGGCCACGAGCAGAAGACTCTTATGTAATTTTAAATAGAATGCTTTTTCTTCTTGAAGAACGGAGATTCTAGTTTCTGCAAGGGAATAACAAGTATTCTTAAGGAGCTGCTTGGAGGTTCAATGTGCTTTTTCTAATCGTCATTTACGTTACTTTAGAAAGCCGTATTCTCGCAAACATATGCAAAAAATTCCATTATTTTGGCTCCAAATAAAGGTTTTAAATCGTCAAATAAGCTCCATATTTGTCTGATTTAATTGTTTTTGCAGGCAAGACTGAAGTATGCAGCTAACATCTTTTGTAACAAGGCTGTATATGACTATTTTTTCTTTTCTTTCTTTCTTTCCCCCTCTTTTTTTTATAAATTACAATGGAATTTACTTTCTCAGTAACATATTGATATTTTATAATAATGATTATAGTAGCAGATATGGATAGAAATACTTTTTTCGTGGAATCTGGGAAGTCCTCAAATCTCTGCCTGCTGTTCTTGGCGACATTTGTTGGCGATCTACCCGTATTACTCATAAATCAACGTTGCAACATCCGTCTGTTTTTCCTTTCTTTTATCTTTCATTCATTACTTTAAAAAAAACTGCTGAATTTCGTTCAGTTTCAGTAAGCAAACTGCCACTTCGCTGTGTATGTTACGAAAGTACGGCAACAGTGAAGATAATGGCAGCCCACGTGCAGTCCAGGGTTGTTTGGGGGGGGGAAATGAGTAGTGGTTGTGGCAAGGGATCTCTTCAGTTTGTCTGCAACAGTATGAAGTGATGCATCTTTAATAAAACTTTGCTTTGTTTTTCTATGTTGATATTTTGCGTTTTTTTTAATAGTTTTTGAAGATATACTGTTTATGTTTCAATTTTTTGTTATTTATTAATTTTAACGCGCACTGATGTAAGCTTAAGTTGCTAAAATTTGTAATATGTATGTTTGAATACCCCTTGATATATCAAACCACTAGAACCTTCTCAAACACTATGGTTATTAAAACTGGCATTAAGAAGAACAATAACGTATATACACATTTCTGAGAGCCCGAGGTTGTTGTGAGATATGTACTCAACCACGCTGTGCGTAAAAACGAAAACTGTATACGTAAGTTTGGTGATGGTGCAAATAGATCATATTTTAGATAGGAGGATTTACAACTGATGTTCATTTTCTTGTTATATTTGATAACTTTGCATCAGGTGCTAATAATACGTAAAAGTAGAAATCGCAAGCCAAGAACTTATTTATATGACATATTGTTAAAATTCCTTTTTTTTTTTATTGCTTTGTTGCTATCACTTCAGACTAATGTCTGGTTTTACGAAAAACTAGTTTGGTTATATTAACGACGAAGATTGCTTTCTTGCTTTATTTTTCTTAATGTTTGTGAAGTTTGTTAAAAGTTTTAAAAAATATTTTGAATAAGAACTTATTTATCTACCTACAATTAATTCAGTAAATCTCCCTATTTGAAGCATTTAGTCATTTCTATATTTCTCCCAATATTACTTCCGGTCTTAGAACATTTCCTGAGGCTATCGATCATATTTTCTTGGACCTCCTTTATTATTTAAAAACTTGCTTTATAGGGTGTTTTCAGTTTAGAAATTACGAAAAAATATGCCAGGACCAATTATGTATGGTAGGGTGCATCACATTGTATGAACCGATTTGTTCTAACAGAAGATGAATTTTGTTTCCTCATGCTGTTTGATTGAAATTTATAGCTGATATGAACGTTGTTCTTTCAGCCTAAATCAAATTTGTAAATTGAGTCTTCAAACGAACATCTCTATTCATTCACGGTTATAATAATAATAATAATAGTAATAATAATAAAATCGCAAATGTACAATATTTAAAAAAAAGTATCTTCTACTTATTCTATAGGCACAGAGCAACTCTCTATTAATAAAAACGTATATACATGCCCGAATGATTCAGATACACAATATCTCATTGCAGTTTTCTCCTTCATTATTATCATAATGTCTTACAAGTCTTTTTAATGAGTAGTTAGGGAAATAAGAGTTCCTAACACAAGTGCTGTAGAGAATAAAAGAGTTTTGTATCTTTGTTATTAGAAGATTGCTCATTATCTTTCTAACAAGTAATATAGTGTCGTATTTTCAAAACTCTTCTAAATACATAATTGTACCAGTAATGGACTTTTGGAAAATAAAGACTAAATATAAGCATTCGATGTCAATGAGTTGAGACCGACGCAGTGTGAAAGTTCACAATTTCAATTGTGTATCCTGTGAACTAGACGTGTGAGGTGTGCAGTCAGCTAGTCACAATTGATAGTTGAAAGCGAAGTAATCACAGATCACTCGAAATCGAGCGTTCGCCTTGAGAACAAGAGGGAGATTACTTTGTAACTCGCTTATTATGTGTTTCTGATGGTATCTATGATGGTAGTGAAGCACATACAGGAGAGTAACTTAGAAAAGTACTTCAAAATAGTCTGGTAATGGAGTTTGCTGTTACTGGATTACAATTTCTGTCAGTAAACTGTGGCCACTACTGGTATTCTGCGATTTTCACTTACATTTTTTTTAAATAGACCCGCAAGAGACAGGCAGATTTTTCGGGGAAATTCAAATGAAAGTCATTTCTAAAGTTTGTCGTTTGGTTATGCTGATGATCACATTCAATTGAGGGCCTCGGGTGCACATAGCGAGAAGTCATATTTTCTGACCTCCGAAATAGTCCGTTTTCAATGTTTAGAGGATTTCACAAATCTTGGTATATTCCAAAAGTCATTGAAAGATACTGGTTACAAAATGTTCCTTGTTGGATACCAAACGCATATATCAACCTAGTGTCTCTGTAACAGTTATTTGTTTGTCTATCTCATATTATAAAGCCCCATGGCCACTGATTCACACATTTACAAATTGATATAAATTTACAGACCAAACTGTTGAACCTAGATACACGAAATTTTTGAGGCGAAGATGTGTCTAGAAGAGTAAAATAGGGGAAAATACTCAATTTTTAATAAGTTGCCATCTTGAATCCAATATAGCCACCAAATCTAGTTACTTCTTGAAGAGTGCCTTGCCCGAACCGCTGAGCGAGCTCCCTCGTGGCTAAGCGGTTAGCGTACGCGCCTTTGGCGTGGGAGTCCCAGGTTCAATTCCTGACAGGAGCTCATATGGTTCGGATTCCACGTTAATCAGTAGGTCCACGTCTCATATAGCCTCGCTGCTGAACGGGACGCTAAACTAAAATCACCACCACCGAACCGCTGAGCCTAGAAAGGCGAAATTTGTTATTATGTTGTATAGCACGGTCTCAGGAGTAGGTATTTCAGCTACCACTCGATTTTCGCGTCAAGTTTGATATCTTTGCTCACTCTGTTGATTTTGGGAGAAGAAAAAAGGGTGTACCAATTTTTATTTTCACGTTTTCATACTTTTTCAAAGATGGAGTCCAAGATGACTAATGCGGGTTCCCAGCAAACCAAGACACTTTCACCACAAACCGGGTTCTCCCGTTTCCTCCCACTTTTTTCCTTCCACCGTTTCATTCATTTCTCATCATCACCGTCTCCTTTAGCCTAGCCGGCATAACCGTGGGACGTAAAACTTAAAGATGTCATTTCATTTTGTTTCAGACTGAAGCGACACTTTGTGGATCTGTTTCCAGACACGGGATCCGATTTCTACCGGACCATTTAAAGAAGCAAAATAATGTTATCAGTCAAGAACAGGCAGAGAATGAAGAAAATCAGCCTCCCAGGAATCTCTGCTACTCCCAGGTAGGGAAGATGATGTGACACAAAGGAAAGATGAACATAAAAAGCTGCGCGTCGAATTGTAGACATTAACCATTTTTGGACTGACGGGATTTCTAAGTCCCACTAATTTGATTTTCATATTATTTCGTCTGGGAGAGTGGCATCGTGGTTTTGGGTTGATGGGACGTCCTGATTCTGTATGGAGAGAGTACTGAGAACGATCAACAGATGGCAGGAGGGGTTTCAAGCGTTGGAAATAGAGGGACAAATGAAATGTTTACAAGCTGTTGTTAGTGTGCAAAAGTTTTTGTAGTGAACATGTCGTCGTCTGTTTTGGCGCTAAATTTTATTGGCTGTTAAGAAAGGTAAGACGTTACTGATTTTTTACGTTGTTTTAGAATGATGAAGCAATAAGATCATGGAAGAAAATCTAGCGTGGGGATTATGGTGTTACTTTTATTATGAATTTCCTTTTATGCACTTCTACGTTCCGTCAGGCGGCTAGGTGTATGTTGGTATATAAAGAAAAGAACATGAGTTATGGTAAATTGTCACAATTGCATTCATTTTTTTTTCTTTCAGAACAATGTCGAGGAGGCTTTCAGTAGAAGAGATTGAAGAGCATCTTTTAGAAGAATTTCCTTCTGATGTCGACATTCCTGTTGAGGACTCAAGAGAGCGAAAATGAGCATAATGAAGAAGTTGGGAACACGGGGAACAATCAGCTAACAGCGGGACCCTCGAATGCTTACATGAGTAGCCACAAACCAACAGCCAGCGGACCTTCGCAATCACACAGTATATCGGATTTTGATGAATCGGAAGATGAGATACTGGTACGAGCTAAGAATTCGAAGTGTAAAGAACCAGACAGATATTTCACGAAAAGAGAAAGCATAACAACTATACGCCAATTCCTTTTGTTACCTTTGGAGGCGAAGCTTTTCCACTACAAAAGAGACTTATGAAACGCCTTCCCAACAGACGACTTCTTAAACAAGGGGGGGGGGTGTACAATTATGGACTGTTCAGGGCTAGGAGGGTAGTGGAGAACACTTTCGGAATACTAGCTAAAAGATTTCGTGTTCTACTATCTCCCATTAAATTGGTTGTGAAGATGGAATTAATTGTATTGGTCGCTTGTGTGTTGCAAACCTTTTTACTAACAAAAACAATCATATTGAAACAAATGGTGTGCCAGAAAGTGAGCCAGCAAAATAATGTAACTTTACGCGTTTGAGAGTACAAAGTGGAAACCATCCAAGTCGTAGCGCTATTGACAATACACGAAGAATTTTTGGATTACTTTAATAAAGAAGGTGCTGTCGTGTGGCAAGACAAATGTGTGTAAAAGAAACTTACTTTGGATAAACTAACGTAACTAGTAAATTTATGACCTAGCCCTATTAGGGTCAATTATTAGCCCTATTAAGGCTGAACCTTCACAAATGTACCCTGTAACGCTCCTATCCACCCGTCTCCGCATAAGAACCCGAAGCAATCAAACAAAACCAAATTTATCAAAAACAAATGATTCCTCCGGACTCATACGAGGAAACTAATGGCAGACGGAGCATTGAGGAAAGTACAGGTCTCAGCCGAGTTCTCTTTCGGTATACATCTATGATCCAATATTCGGAATTTGCAAAAATATTTATCAATAAACATAAACAAAACAAAACAATTCAGATGTTCGTATAAATTTTATTACCAAACTGGGGTGGTGAATATGCAGTCAATCGTTAGTTGACCATATATACACACCGTTAAAACCAAGCAGACAAAATACACTAGAAAGAGTACACTAGAAATTCGGTTCAGTAGAAATTTAACATGAGAATCCGGGCTCTAACTTTTCTCAAAAAATTCAAAAAACTATCGATTGTAATCAAATTCCAATAATTGATCAATAAAGCTAAAATGTGAAGGAGATAAAGCAAATACTAATCATCCGTGCATATACCGATCAAAAAAAAAATTTCAAAAAAAAGGCAAAAATAATTCAAAATTACAATAATCTCGCAATTCGCAAAAAATATGAATTCGAGCTTTTAGTTTCTTTTATTTTTACTAATCGTGATTCAAATTCCAAAGAGAAACTCTAACTCTGAAAAATTCATAAATTCCAAAACTATTTGATTTTTTAATTATAATAAATTGCAATTGATATTTAAAAATTTAGGAAAAAATTACAACAAGATTCTTTCAGCAGTCGAAAAACTCAATATAAATACCAACTTCGAGATCTCTTATCAATCAGATGAAAAATAGCCAAATAATAGCATTAATTAAAGAAGGTATACGAACTTTTGAATCAACCTAAGAATTTATATAATTAATCGGGAGAAAGAAAAATCTTCCAATTAATTTACTAATTCATCATTCTAAAGAAATTCAATTCTCACAATGTTGAACATTTAAAAAAAAAGTTACTACAAAAATTCAAAAATCACAAGTTGTATTAGATTTCAGCCATAAACAGTCATACATCCTGCATTTCTAACTAATTAGAAGCAAAAATAAGGCAATGAATGATTTTTCAATTTTTAGTACGAACTTTCGACTCAACCTAATATTTGTTCTGAATTTCATTTAAATACAGAATCACTTATACCAAGAATTTCCATTCCATAAATTCAAAAAAAAAAAATCGGATTAGTTTTACATAAGTAATGAAAAGTATGATTCTAAACTTTCTCGTTCAATTTCTAAATCCTGAACGATTAAATAAAGTAACTGGTGCTCAGAGCATTAATCCGCTTTTTCTGGCCAATTCAAAACTATCACCAAAAAAGAACAGGAAAAATATTCTTAAATTAAGCAGATGGGAAGGTGAACAAGAATACTGGATCATAAGACCGCGACTTGACACTCTTCATGGGGGGGGGGGGGGATTCCGAAGAGAAAAGAAATTTTAAAAAAATGACAAAATCACAAGACATAAGCTGAAGGACCAACCAAAATGGACTAATCTACAACCCACTCTTCGGTAAAGCACTTCTACCCCTCTACACATGCAGTCAAAATAGGTCACTTACCATAATTTTTATAGACGTAAAGATTTTATTCCTTTTTCGTTTACCTGTCCAGGACTTCTAAATCTGCACCCTTTGGTCTCTTTGTAGACTTGCATTTTTTACACTACTGACCGAATAATGGAATTACGGCAGTGTAACGTAGGTTTTGTCAAAGTGAGCCTATTGATCAAAAAGGACTCACGACAAAGATATAAAAATACAAGTCAAAAATCAAAAGCAGCAAAAACCATTAATATAGTGCGAAAAAAGGCACAGAAGGAAAGCACAAACTTGAATTAAATAAGATTGTAAGACACTCATTACAATAGGTCAAACAGACCATGCTGCCCACTTGAATCACATCCGACCATTTTAAACCTTTCTTCTTTTTTAAAAAAAAAAAGAACAAAAAGAACACAACAAATTCGTAATCTTTCACTCGTATTTAAACGGAATTAAGCAGCACTGAAATACGTGATATTGCATTTCATAAGTCACTCACTTTCAAAACCACGCTACACTGTCGATCCACGTCAACTATAACCAACTATACGAAGAACAGCCAAGAGGCAGAAACAAGCGAAAGAAAAGAACTCAAGGCCAAGACATGTTATCCCCGAGAAAGATAGGAGTCAAGTCATCGCCGGGAAGCTTCCTCCCACGAACGACAGCTTGAATTCGAATACAAGGTTGCCAGCTCTGAACACCAACTTTATTCTCTCGATCTTTCTAACTTTTTTTTTTTTAAAGCTACCAAGTGATTAACACATTTGAAAACCTTAACTATATTATTTTTTAATATACAACTAATGAGATCTTTTAAATTTTAAAAGTCGGCAATTATGAACAACTCAGAAAAACATAAAAAGTAAATTTCTTTACAATAACAATTCTCCTTTGACTCAAACCATAACAGAAAAAGGACATCTAAGATACTTGTGTAACAGATCGTTACAACCCATAATGATGAAACACACATGAACCGACTTCGTAACAAACTTAAATAATAATATTTTTGAGAGTTTGTGAAAAAGATCTTGGGTCGAAACTTCCGTTCCTAAATTACCATCTGCAAGCCCTTAAAGTGGCCTGTTTTACGGCAAATACAAACTGAGCCTGCAAAATTTATTTCAGTAACTCGCAATAGTTATATTTAAAAATTAGTTTCCATATTAGAAGGGATATTAACCCATTTGGGACCAGTGTCCTATTTTTAGGACACTTGATATTTTATTTTTTATAAAAAAGAAGAATAAGGTTTTCGTGTTCTGCTAATTACAGGGAGCAATTGGACACCTGTCATAATGCACTGTAATTTTTTAATACATTTTTTCCTTTCCCTCTGTAAAAGACGGACGCTTAATTTATCTGTGTAAGTTACTTTATTTGGGTATGTTTCGGGCAACGTTATTTTTTTGTTTTTAATACAAACAATGCATTTAATTTATATGTATTAGGCAGCAATAGGTACGCGGCAATAAGACTATAAAAAAGTTATTTTAGTTTTGTTATTACTTTCGGTGCTATAGATGTTGAAAACATTAGTGTCATATAAATAGGACACTGGTCCAAAGCAATATACTACTAACAAGTAAACCTTACGTTTGGGTGAATCGAGTTGCTGACTGAGACACATATGAGAAAGTAGTACTAAATGTGGTTAGTATTTCAGTGAAGTTGTAGGTGCGAAGCTCCAGGGGTTTAGAAGATACAGCTACCAGAACATCACATGGAAGTACAGAATAGTCTTCATACAGTTGGAGGTAAAAGCTCTGTAAGACCTCTTGTAACGACAAAAGGTGAATAACAAATATATGGGTATATATTAGGACTAGGGGGAAGTCATATAGTAAGGGTATACCTGACGGCGGCCATCTTGAAATCCGCCATTTTGATTTAAAGTTAAGTTTTTAAAATAGGAATAGGGTCATGTGATACATGATTTAAGGCGCAAATTTAATCAGAAGAACAATGGTGACGTTAATTTTGAGTTACGCACAATTGGTAAAAAGTTACAGGGAAATTAAATATTGTTGCAGCATATGTGTTAGTCCTTTACCCCACCTTGTAAATTTTGTTTTAATGATAATAATTAAATAAAAAGCAGGTGGATAAATATTAGGTCTATGGTAAGAGTTGCCTTGATGGTGGCCATGTTCAAATCCGACATTTTGAATCAGACAAAATTTTTAAACAAAACGCATAACAGTGATACCTTATTAATAGCAAATTTTACCATAACTCCAACAGTATAACCATTTTTGCTTTTTCATTAACCAGCACAAAATTAAATGGATCGCTCCTTACGACTACTGCTTTGACGGAATTGTTAACGACAGATGTGTCAAGTGTAACTCGATTGCCTTTGTCAGGTGTGCTCACTGTGAGCAGAGCATTTATGCAAGTGATGCACTCTTTTCTGAACTACATATTGATTGTACTAATTGAGGACTTTTCAGGAAGAAAGACCCAAGTTCAATTATGAATCAATTCCTCTTTGGTCATTTTCCCTTAAATTAGCAACTTGTGAATGCGATAACAAATCTGGTTCATGATAAAGCAAAAATGGTTATACCGTTGGATTTATGGTAAAATTTGCTATTAATAAGGTATCACTGTTATGCGTTTTGTTTAAAAATTTTGTCTGATTCAAAATGTCGGATTTGAACATGGCCCCCATCAAGGCAACTCTTACCATAGACCTAATATTTATCCACCTGCTTTTTATTTAATTATTATCATTAACACAAAATTTACAAGGTGGGGTAAAGGATAATACATATGCTGCAACAATATTTAATTTCCCTGTAACTTTTTACCAATTGCGCATAAATCAAAATTAACGTGACCATTGTTCTTCTGATTAAATTTGCGCCTTAAATCATGTATCACATGACCCTATTCCTATTTTAAAAACTTAACTTTAAATCAAAATGGCGGATTTCAAGATGGCCGCCGTCAGGTATACCCTTACTATATGACTTCCCCCTAGTCCTAATATATACCCATATATTTGTTATTCACCTTTTGTCGTTACAAGAGGTCTTACAGAGCTTTTACCTCCAACTGTATGAAGACTATTCTGTACTTCCATGTGATGTTCTGGTAGCTGTATCTCCTAAACCCCTGGAGCTTCGCCCCTACAACTTCACTGAAATACTGACCACATTTAGTACTACTTTCTCATATGTGTCTCAGTCAGCAACTCGATTCACCCAAACGTAAGGTTTACTTGTAAGTAATAAAAGCGAATGTATAGATAGACTGACGCCCTTGGTTTTTCGCGTTCTTACGTTTATCATTCATTGTTCAGTACTTAAAAACTACAACTTTACTTCTCTCAATTGAATGTAATTTGCATCTAAGCTTTAGTGTAACTACAGTAGAGAAATAAGTGGTATAAAAAGAAAAGTACTGAATAATAATGTTCAAATTTGAAAAAAAAAAAAAAAATACGCATCATACACAAAGCTTCCCCAAGTTGGTATACAAACTGACAGAAACTTCAGCTAACTGAAAGAGAAATGTTGTAAATAAATCACCTACAGAGTTATTCTTTTGTATTTTCAACAGTGACTCAGTGCAATATAGCTATAGTGAAGGAAACAGTTCGTTATGATGTACATATAAAGAACAATCATCATTTTCTGTTGTACGATAATAAAACTTGTTATAAGAATTTGATCTCTGCTATGGAAAGGATATGAAAATAAAGGAGAGTGCTAGCGACAATATACATAATGATAGAGAAAACTATTTTTCTTAAGATTCCAGAGTGGTTTTCAATATGCTAGATATTGTAAATGGTCCGAATAGTCATCTGCTATATTTTGAGAATTTTTTCGCAAGTAGAGATCTGCTAATACATCTTCGTAAATTGGGATTCAGAGCAACCGGTACTCTGCAAAGCAATCGTGTGTCTCAGTATTCATTGACTGATTCAAGAGTTGAGTAAATGCATATGCAGGGAGTTCATATGAATACAGATTCGACTGGGATGGTAAGTTCTCATTGCCAAATTGAATGACAATTGACGTGTTGTAATTGGCACAAATTCTGATAACATACATCCTGTTTCGTGAACGATGAGGTGGAGCCAACTACATCATGAGCATATTAGAATTCAGCAGCCTCATGTTATTCTACAATAACCATATGGCAGGTGTCGACTGCTTCAAAAACTTAGAATTGATATAAGATGCAACAAATGGTATTGGGTGATATTTTCACGAATTATTAACATGATGATCGTAAACTCATAATTATGTTTACGAAACCAACTCAGTTCAATGTGGATCTTCTGACATTTACACGCAACATATCTGTATATCTATCATATATATCAAACTTGGTGGTCACCTCTTCACGCCTCGCTGGAAGTGGTTACTTCATTATAGAAAGGAAGACGTAAAGATGCCAATAGATGCACATGAATACCATTATCGTACTTTGAAAAGTGTTATGTCACATTGTGCTTCAAAGCGTTTCGTGAAATACCAACAAGGCAAAGAAAAATAAACTTTGAATCAAAGCCAAACACGTGTGGCAAACCTAGAGACCTGCACGGGCCCGGCCCGGCCCGGGCTTGGGCGGGCCGACACTGTTATTTCTTTGGGCCGGGCCGGGCTTGGACTGGCCGACATTGATTTCTCTTCAGGTCGGGCCGGGCTGGGGCCGATCAATTGTAATTCTTTAATAATCATTGACTTTCGTTAAACGATAATTGGAATAAAGCCAAACGTTGAAGAAGTGTGTCCGTGAGAAATACTATTACAAAGAATGCAATAGCTATTTAGTTTGTGTTGCTTAGCGGCTCCACTTTCACTATAGAGGATTGCAGGCATTATGCGGTAAATTGAGCTCTGACCTTGACCTTCACTGAACTCAAAATATAAAAAGAAAGGGTGGGAGTGTTTTGCCTGTCGCTAAACAATATTGCCATCTTCACTTTATGCTAAAAATCAATCAAGTTAGATTTTTGGTACAGGGAATGGAGTTTTTGTTCTCTCGATGACAGGGGAAGTTCTAAGAGGCAATGATACCATTCGGGAGGCAAGCGTCAGGTTGTGAACCAGAGTTTAGAAAATGTTTCTGAGGGTTAGTACTAAATTTTCAGAAAGATTCGGGCTCGAGCTAATTTTTTAAAAAAATTATCGAACCGGGTCGGGCCAAAAACTTTTAAAATTTATCGGGCCCGGGCCAAGAATTTTGAAAAACTTATCGGACCGGGCCGGGCTCGGGCCGAAAATGTCCAAAATTTTTCGGGCCCGGGCTGGGCCGGGCCTAGGTACGTTCGGGCTGAATCGGGCTCGGGCCGAAAAATTCGGCCCGTGCAGGTCTCTACAAACTAGCACAGGTAGATCGAAATTTCAAAATAGCAATTATCTGAACTTCAAATGTAACAGTTTAATGTTCTAAATACTGCTATTTGTACGTTATGTTTAGTTATGTGTCATATATCTTATTTTGTATAATTATGGTAAATAAACATCAATACAAAACACACACGCATATATATATATATATATATATATATATATATATATATATATATATATATATATATATAATACACAAATCAGGAAGACTTCGTGCTTCGATAGACCGGCCGTGATCACCCAATGCCTTGAAGGGCTTAGCGGTAAAAATTTGAATTGCTTCACTCAAGCAATAGAATGCAATTAGCTAGGAATATGGCCTTTCTAGTATATCAGAAAGGACCAGCGTCCTATTTATAGGACAGGGCGTAAGTCACATCCGATGCGCAGTAAAAATCAAAATGTTATATTTTTGTGATACTTAGGCAATAATAAACTAAGTTGAATACTTAGAGTGAAACAAATCAAAAAAATAATAATTTGGTCCCAAATGGTAAATACCGCAGGGTGATACAGCTATCCAAAAGCTCGCACACAGGTAATATAAAATTTTTCTTCTTCTTTAGTGCTTTCCATCTGTTTACGAACCCAATTCTTGTTGAATGTGATTTCAGCAGTAGAAGTGCTTACAATCTGGTAAAACTTTATCTACGCCTGTTGTGATTCCGTTTTCTCTGTCATATATAATGTTCATATCTTTAAGTTCTGAACATTTCTGTATAACTAGGTTTACTAGGAAAATCACAGAATATGTTTGAAATTGTCAGTATAAAAAAAAAATCAATTTCTCTAGTCAGAAAACTTTTCACATGCGCAACGGTATAACTACGCTTATTGGTTTGCAATAGTTCAGAAACTTGTAGCAGTGCCACTCCGAACAAAAAACCGTTGATAATGTTAATTACTATAGCATTGAAAAATAAAAATTTTCGTATATCTTATTTTATCTCGCTTAGATAATTTTCATTTAAATGCAAATAAAACATTTCTTTTTAATATCTGCCAATCTTTTTCATTGGTTTCACATGCATGATGCAGTTTGCAATGTAAAAGGAATAAAATGAAGAGTTCCAAAACCAAAATCATGGGCAATTCATATCCATATTAAATATTGTAACACACAAACTTACGACAAAATCATGTTAATTCTTAATTAGTTGCATGCGGAATTTTGTTCCGCATTTTTACATTTTTCTTTTTGTTTTCCTTACTTTCGATTGTATGCTTTTGAACTTTTGTCTAGCTGTCTTTTAAAGTTTCATGATTAAACAACAATACATATTTGAATTGTTGCCCAAGCCATTAGTGAATATTTTGTGATTTAGTTTGGAGTGATGCATTTTGCGGAGCAAAGTTCCGCGCGCAACTAAATAAGTTACCATTTTTTTCTCCTACAACCTTTACGCTTTCTTTCAGTTTATTGTTTTTAGCCGACAACAATTAAGCGATTCGGTGACTACAAAACATATCACAAGCTAGCGCCACCACCACTATTTTTTAAAATTTATTTATCAAAAATATATTTTCAGGTGCAGTTCATTTGTAAGCAACTGAACTTATAAGCGATTCATATGCGCATTGTGCGCTCTGAAAATAAATACATAGAGAAGAGAGTCAGTCTTTTCTTTCAAAATGGATCATCATGAACGTGATGTGCACAAAATTAGAAACATGTTGTTGGAAGTTCTGGCTGAAGACGATAATTTAGATGCTCCGGATATGGAAGATAGCGATGAAGAAGATATCATTGAAGAAAGCGCCAAATCTCTGCCAGTGAAGAATCAGCAGATGAAGGCGAAGTGTTGCCACAAGCAGATCATGTGGAATGAATGAATGAATGAATGGGGGTTAATGGGGACGTCAGCAACGAGGCTATATGTCCCCGTCACGATGAACAACGTTGCTCAGGACTGCAAGATTAAAATGAATTACACGTTAAAACGAAGACAGTGCAAAGGAAAGAGAGTGCTGCTAAATGAATAATAAATGGAAAAAAGCAAAAGTGTAAGATAAAAGAATAAATAAGATAAAAAGATAACAATAACAATATACAAAAATAAACTTAAAACAAGTAACAAAATATAAAAATTTAGCAGCAATAAAACAAGGACAACAGACTAAAACAGCTCAGAGAACGTGAGCAACGCCAATAACATGCACAAACTCAAGTACCCGGCAAACAACATCACTATCATCCCCCAAAGCACGGGTGAGAACAGAAGGCAGTCCATAACGCTCTCTGAGATCTGAGTATTCAGGACATTCCACAAGAATGTGCTGAACACTCAGGGGGACTATACACTCTTCACAATACGGACGGTTCAACCTCCGTAGCAAGTAACTATGCGTCAGATGAGAGTGTCCGATACGCAAACGCGCCAGGAGCACTTCATCTCGACGACGAGCGGACGAGGACGTACGCCACTCACCTAGGAGTGGTTTGACTGCATGCAATTTATTCTCAATGGCCTGGTCCCAATCGGCTTGCCAGTGAGAGCGCATCAAGATGTGAAAATAGGAGCGAAGATCGGAGCAAGGAAGGCAATGCTCCAGTGCAACCCCGGCCAAGGCGGCGTTCTTGGCGGCTGTATCAGCAAGTTCGTTTCCCCGGATGCCGACATGACCCGGCACCCAGCAGACAACGACGACACAACCCTGTTGCTGCAATTGATGGCATCTCAGAAGAATGTCCTGCACGAGAGAGTGCATACTAAAGGCATTCTGTATACTCAGAACCACGCTCTGAGAATCGGTGCAAACAAGCACACGACGTAATGAAAGCGTGAGAGCATGGTCCAAGGCAAGCTTAAGTGCAGTCAATTCGGCAGTGAACACGGAACACAGGCGATGCAAATTGAATTCTGAGCTGCCCTCGTCGGTGACAAATGCACAGCCTACACAATCCCCATCCTTAGAACCGTCCGTATAGAACACACTAAAATCGGGATACTGATCTAACAATGCGGCAAACTCTTGCTGGTACACCTGGGAACTAGTTTGCTGTTTCGAATGCAGAGACAAACGTAAATCATGCCGAGGGAGACGAAGCAGCAATGGTGGAATAGCACAAAAGCGAACAAAAGAAAGAGAGGGCCACACGAAATCGTCGGCAAGAAGGCTCTCGCACGCACGGATGTATCATGGACGTGTAGAGCGAGGACGTGCAGCATAGCGCTCGTATATCCGACCACCACGGAGACATGGTCTATACGGGTGGTCTGGAATACAACGCACATACGCAGAATAATTAAGGAGTAGTCTACTGCGACGACATACTAACGAAGGTTCATTGGCTTCAACGTACAGGCTTGCAACAGGACTAGTACGGTAGGCCCCAAGAGCAATCCGAATACCCAGGTGATGCACTGTATAAAGTTGGCGCAACAAGGAATCACGAGCAGAGCCATAGGCAATACAGCCATAGTCTAACTTAGACCGAATTAGACTACGGTACAAACGAAGTAGAGCAGTACGATCAGCACCCCACGTGCGGTGGGAAAGGACACGAAGGAGATTCAGAGCTCGAAGACAAGAGTATTTAAGATTCCGTACATGTGGTGCCCACGACAAGCGACGGTCAAAGACCAGACCCAGAAACGGACTGTATCAACGAATGACAGACGGGTGCCATCGACGTACAAGTCCGGGTCAACAACGCACGTACGCTGCTGGCAGAAGTGAACACATTGGGATTTGTCGGTGGAAAAGCGAAATCCAGTCTCGTTCGACCAGCGAACGAGACGATTCAGAGTCAGTTGAAGCTGTCGAGTAATGCCGCGAAGGTGGCGGGAGCGACAGAAAATGACAAGATCGTCAACATAAAGCAGAACAGACACAGGAGCCTGGATCTGCGAAAGAACGCTGTTGACGGCGACAGCAAACAACGTAACACTAAGAACACTCCCTTGTGGAACACCATTTTCTTGTACAAAGCGCTCTGAAAGAGTAGAGCCCACACACACTCTAAAGTGTCGCTCGTGAAGAAAATTCGAAATAAAGTGGGCCATATGCCCACGAAGACCCCAGTCATATAATTGTTTTAGGATTCCATAACGCCATGTGGTGTCATACGCCTTCTCTAAGTCGAAAAATATAGCAACAAGATGTTCGCCGTGGAGAAAGGCGTCTTGAATTTCACCCTCAAGATAAGCAAGATTGTCGGTAGTGGAGCGGAAACGACGAAATCCACTTTGAAATTTGCTCAAAAGGTAATGCGATTCCAAATACCACACCAGGCGCTTGTTGACCATTCGCTCTAGCAGCTTACAGACACAGCTCGTGAGAGCAATGGGTCTGTAGCTCGTGGGGCTAGTTGCGGCTTTCCCTGCTTTCAAGATGAGAAGAACCAGGGCCTCACACCAAGCAGGTGGAAAAAACTCCTCACACCAAGCAGGTGGAAAAAACTCCTCAACCCAGAGGCGATTATACAGCTGCAATAATGCAAGCTGAGAATCGTGGGAGAGGTTGCGCAACATATCATAGGAAATACGGTCAAGCCCGGGAGCAGTATTGGACGATTCGCGGAGAGCAGAATCGAACTCAACGAGCGTGAAAGGAGTGTTATAGTCCTCACTGTTGGCGGTACGGAAATTTAACGGGTTTCGCTCCAGCTGAGGACGGGAACGAGCAAAGGCTGGTAGATAGTGATCTGACTCAGAGATAGTGGCAAAATGGTGGCCCAAGATATTGGCGATCTCTGAGGGATTGGTCTCTAGAACACCATTCACCGTTAAGGCTGAGACAAGAAGTAAAGAAGCGGATCCGTTTAGGGAGCGAACCCGACGCCACACAGTTGACATAGGTGTGCGACTACTGACGGACGAAACGTAATTCTTCGAGCTTTGGCGCTTCGAGAGCTTTACCAGACGTCGAGCACGAGCACGTAGAATGCGGTATTGCTGAAGATTGTGTTCTGTGGGATGATGATTAAAAGTGGCAAGAGCGCGCCGACGAGCCTGGATAGCCTCACGGAGTTCCGCAGACCACCATGGAACACGCCGACGGGAAACGTCGCCACCGCATTGTGGAATGGAAACATGAGCAGCATCAAGAACAGTCTGCTCAAAAGCCTCAGCCACAACAGCTACAGGGAGATCATCCTGACAATGAAACTCACTGAGCTCACGGAATTTACGCCAGTCAGCACGCTTCAGATTGAAGCGGCGGAGAGGAAAAGGAGGAGTAACTGGGAGACCTTCAACAAATAACGGGAAGTGATCACTGCCACAAAGATCAGGATGCACTCTCCAGGTCAATGAGGTCAAGAAAGCAGCACTGCACATGGAGAGGTCGATACAAGAATATGTGCCATGGGCAGTGGAGAAATGAGTAGGACTGCCATCGTTAAGGATAAGCAAGCCACTCTCCTCAAGAAATTCGGTGACCTCGCGGCCACGACCGTCAGTACGGACACAACCCCACAGACGGTGATAGGCATTAAGGTCTCCTACAAGCAAGACTGGCGGCTCAAGTTGATGGAAGAGCTGAAGCAGATCGGCGGTTGTAAAGGCTTCTGAGTGAGGAACGTACAATGAGCATACTGTAAGCGGGCGAGAAAAGTGTACTCGCACCGCAACGGCTTGCAGTCGGGACACAATGTGAATTTGCTGAGAATACAAAGAATCGGAGGCACAGACTGCCACGCCGCCAGCAGCGTGGTTAGCGTCTGGCTTATCACATCGATACATAGTATACCCAGAAAGAAGAAATGACTGGGTAGGCTTAAAATGGGTTTCCTGCAAGCAGAGAAGTACAGGCGAGTGGTCAGTGAGCAGTTGGGTCAATTCCTCACGGTGACCACAGAAGCCATTGAGGTTCCACTGAAGAAGCGCCATACTGGAAAGGATTAACGTTTGAGGCGAACTTTCCCACGGGGTCCAATAACAGCCCACTCGGAATCCATAAGTTCGTCCTCCACCATGTCAGATTTTAGAGAAACGGCAGGAGGCTTACGAACTGGCGTAGATTTTGTTCTCTTGGGAGTGAGAACAGTCTCGTTCAGCCGGCGAATATG
Organism: Thermobia domestica; assembly: GCF_964235325.1. Taxonomy (NCBI): domain Eukaryota; kingdom Metazoa; phylum Arthropoda; class Insecta; order Zygentoma; family Lepismatidae; genus Thermobia; species Thermobia domestica. Next base: position 220,480,055 of record NC_137460.1, on the reverse strand, counting down.
TTGGCTAAGTTTAAGTCCGGCTATATAAGGTGATCGGCGTTGGGCTGGAGTACGCCGAAGAGCACCACTAACAGAAACACGTGGGGTTCTGGGAAGCTCGCTTGTCGTTGCAACCGGGGTCTTCGTGGCACAACTATTCTGTGGGACCGAGTCTGTCTGGGTGGAAACGTCGGAAGTCTGGGTGGCTACAGATTTTCGGGAACTAGCTGCAACAGTAGCGAAGGGAACAGAAAGCGAAGAAGGGACGCTTTCTTTCAAACGACGCTTAGCATCAGCAGCAGAAATCTTCTCAACAACCATGAGTTCCCGAATACGCTTCTCACGCTGAAACGCTGGACAGTCCCGTGACCAAGCTGAATGCTCACCCTTACAGTTGACACAGAAGGGCTTGGCCGCTTTGCAGGGTTCCGCACCATGACTACCCTGGCCACAAATCGCACAAAGAGCAGCACTCGCATTACACGAGGTGCTGGTGTGCCCAAAATGTTGACATTTAAAGCAGCGCAAGGGACTAGAGATATAGAGACGAACTTTCAAACGATAGTATCCAGCCTTGACGAACTCCGGAAGCGTGGGCAAACTGAAAGTAAGAATCAGGGACTGGGTGGCGACAAGTTCACCTGACTTCTTACTTTTGATTCGAGCTACGTCGATAACGTGTTGGTCCGCTAACTCCAACTTTCTTTCCTCTTCGGTTGCATTGAGGAGATCCCAACACGATATTACCCCTTTAGAAACGTTCAGTATACGATGTGGTTCGACTGACACGTTCACCGGTCCAATAGATGTTAACTTAAGTAGCTTCGCAGTTTGCCTCTCGTCTGTCGTTTCCACCAATAAATTGCCATTACGCAACTTCTTCATATCTTTAACCTGTCCGGCATGGTAAGTGATAACTTTATGAATAACAAAAGGGGACAAGCCCTTAATAGCACTCGGACGTTTTGCATCAGAATTGGCACTATCAACGTCTTTATCTTTTATTACAAGATATCGGACAACAGGGGTCGCGATACTTGCCTTTTCCACTACTTCAGTTTCATGTTGTTTGGGCTTCTTCCGTGAAGGAGAGCCCGGATCTGATTGTAATGTTCTTGTACCCATTAAAGTGTGTTATTTATTGAACATTTACAAAAGAAAAAGGGGTGTGAGGTCACACCGGGGCGTTAACAGGGGAACTAACGCTACCCCCTGGGCATCCCTTCAGCACTCCCAACACCTTAGGATCAGCGTGGGGCCGACACGGTCAAGGGGAATGGGAGTGCAACAAAACCATTCCCGTCGACAAAAACGCGTGGCCCCGGAAAAGGAAGAGGTGAAACAAAAGAAAAGAAACCTGGCCAACCAAAAGATAGACCCCCACCAGCCCAGGAAGAAACAAAATACAAAACGGTGCGGATGTATTTGGATTTTTTATTTTTCACTTTTTTGGGTATTTTCATGTTTGGCATTTTTTGTATTTTTTTTTAGATTTTCATGGACTCAACACTCCGGACAACACAAACACTGGACGCAGACAACAGTAGGCCGGGTGGGTGCACGTCCTCCCCAAGTGGAGGAAGACGTCCACTAGACCTTCCTCTTCCCGACTCCCACCAACCACCCGCGAGTCCGGTAGCGGTATACGCGGCTGAGAGGGCATGCAATGATATGAAGATGAGGGGTGATAAATGAATGAGTTATGAAGCCGCCCTCTCAGCTCCACCTCCTCCCCGACGATGACGGTCCGCTACATGGAGGGGGGAAGAGTGGAAAGAATCAATCATTGTTCCAATTCACAAGAAAGGCGACAAATCTGACTGTATTAATTATCGAGGCTATCAATATCCTACCTGATTATCTGTCAACATCCTATAAAATCCTTTCAAATATTCTTTTAGCTAGATTGACCCCATACGCAGATGAAATTATTGGAGATTATCAGTGCGGACTTAGACGAAATCGATCAACTATCGACCAAATATTTACCATTCGCCAAATACTCGAAAAAAAGTGCGAATACAATATCCCGGTACATCAGCTATTTATTGATTTTAGAAAGGCGTACGACTCGGTTAGGAGAGAAACATTATACAACGTTCTTACAGAACTTGAAATACCGAGAAAACTAAGTAGATTAATTAAGGTATGTTTAAATGAATCCCAAAGTAAATTCCGGGTAGGAATTTTTTTGTCCACGAGCTTTCACGTCGAAATTGTCCTGAAACAAGGAGATGCGTTGTCGCCATTATTATTTAACTTTGTTCTTGAATACGCTATAAGGAAAATCAAAGATAGCAACCAGGGCCTAGAGTTGAACGGTATTCACCAGGTTATAAATAAAACAAAGTTTTTTTTATCAATTCAATATTACCTTAATGTTTTTTTTAATTTGGACCGAAAAATCAGAAGAAAAGTTCAATTACTAACCACAAGTATTTCCAACTTCTGCTAAGATTTACGAAGTAAACAAAGAAATTCTATATTCGCAAACGATCCACTTTTCAATCTTTTTCTAGTACACTTTGTATGTACCCAGATATCACATCGATAGTCAGATTGTACCCAATAATTTGTTTTTCTTCTTCATTTGGTTTTGCTCTTTTCTATCTCTCAATGTACACACAAATTCAATATTTCTTCTGAATTTTGAACGAGGGAAGTGGATAAATACCACCTGTGTTTTTCTGGATTGAAATTTGCATCTAGTTGCTTATTACGTATTAATTGCTCAATGTAAAAATTATGGAGACATACTTGTATCCGTCTCTTTCTTTAGCAGAATTAACGGTATTAGAAAAAAATTCATCTCATTTCATGATGTAACCAGATTAAAGTTGTACGTCCCACGATTATGCCGGTTCCGCTAAAGGAGACGGTGATGATGAGAGATATGGTGGAATGAAGAAAGTGGGAGGAAACGGGAGAACCCCGAGAAAACCCACGACCACAGTGTTTGTCCACCACAAAGTCCACACGGCGCGAGCTGGGATCGAACCAGGGATCCCAAGCACCGGAGGTGAACGCTCTACCACTGAGCCACCGCGCCCCCGTGTTACATCATGTACGTCCTCTATATTATATTCACTTATAGCATATTTTATTATACTCATGAAATTCGTTTTGCACATTTCTATTACGGAAAGAATCTATGAACAATAATATATTAATTTCTGTATTACCTACCCAAAGACAAAAGTGGTTCCTATTTTCTTTAACGCACATTAAAATGTATTTCTTATCACATAATTTTATCTCCTGAAGGTAATTGGATCTTACTTTCTTTTGTTCCCGAAGCATTGTGCTCGTTTCAACCGGAACATAGGAAATATCCAACCGAGCGCTGTTTGCTACCCTAGTCTCTGCTCCTGTATCTATTATAAATAAAGATAACCATGTCCTACCTTACAATGTTGTAAAATCTAAATGATTGATAGAAATTTATTGATAACCAATTACGAGTACAATGAAATTTCGTTTGACATGACTATTTAACTCCATTAGCCCTTTAGGTGAGTTATACTTCCTTCTCGTGCAGATTCAACGTCATTATCAGCTTCACTAGTAGTAATTGTGATTGTATCTAGAATAACAATGTTGTCATTGCTGCTTGAGTCTTCTGCAGAAAGGACAATTGCGGTACATCTTTCCCTATATTAGCGTTACTATCAAATTTCTCCTCACGTTTGTGAACTGTTGTTCTATTGAATTCCGACTTATTGCCGTAGTTTTCTTTCAATTTCGACCTATTCTTATCATTATTAACGTGAACATTTGTCTCTAAAACTCTCTCCAGCAGGACTTTTAGTGAAGTGCCATCGACGGAAGTCACCTTTTTTTCTTACGTTTATTCCAACCTTCCTCCGCGAGGCAATCGGCCTTTACGTAGCTACATGTCATCTTTCTGCTGAGAAACATGAGTGGAATTTTAAATGATATTTTTAAAAAAATTATGATATTTCTATCCTAACAAATATAACCGCTTTTAAATAAGTCCCCACGGGAAAAACTGTCTTCTTCAATACATCAAACCAAGCATCAGCTTTAGCATTACTTAGTCTACTACGACTTAGGAGACAAGACCTCAAGGGTGACAGAAGCGTGTATTTTTCTATAATACTTGCCATTTCAGGACAATAGAATTTATTAACCTTTGGATTCGCATTGCACTTCATTTCCTTCAATTTCGTCGAAAAACTTTAAACAACTGGGATTGTTTGTAGACACAACTTGTACAATCTTAAATTAAGTTTTCTTCTGAATAATCTATTCAACTAGGGGACAACTTATCCCTGGTTGTTGGTTCTCTTTTCTGCATCATAGCTTTGCCTGACTTAATTTTCTAATCTACTCTTCAGCATGGCAGAAGCTTCCTTACTAATCAAAACGAACACTAATAAGACAAAACCGCAAATCCAAATCCCCAGTTGTTTTACCACCATTAGTAGTACACTTTCAATTATAATTCGTTTACACATTTTCCTCAGTGAATTTGGCTAAGCCTCGAGCCGCTATAGCAGCAAAATTAGGGCGCTATGTATATTTGAATAAACAATAAAGTCTATTTCGTCTTCTCAACGTTTTCACATTCTATATAGAATACACTACGTTCCGATAACGATTTACTATCATGCAATGAAGCCATTTATTACAGGTACTATCGTTTCATGACTGAAATCACATACAATCATTTTAAATATTGGTTATTTTCTTAACTTATTGGGGCATAATTTTCGGAATGCGCTAAAACCCACGATATAGCAACGGCATCATATTGCACACTAAACATCTTGAAAACAGGTGACACTCAATTGAGTTAGCATCATTTGAGTGTTTAGCAAATTCTTCGTTCATTTGCAGAAGTACTTCCAGTTGTTCGACCGTCTTACCTGCAACTGTAAGGAAGTTTTCTTCACTAAGGTCTGTTGTAGACAGCGAAAATGCAAGGAAATCGACATCAATAGAAATGTGCCTATGTATAGGATAAGTACCAGTAGTCTCAAATCTATAAACAGCTGTTTTACCCCTGTGAACCTTCAAGTATTCTCGCCCAAAGAGTTCTATAATATCGGACTCATTCGTCGTGAACTCTGTCGTAGCCATACGCGAACTTCCTCAGTGCATTGTGTTTAAAAACGGGCTGTGAATGTTTTATTGGGTGACTGCAATTTGGGGAGGTGGAAGGAGGCATGCAGAGGATAATGTGGTGTTCTTTTGATTTTGTAGTGAGTTCAAAATACGAACATGAGTTGAATGTCCATCAAGGATCAACAGAACGGTAGACACGGTAGTAGGTTTTGTGAATTTAATGAAGTGCTCAAACCACTTGTGGAAGATATTGGTTTCGACCCAGCCAGGTAGGTGGCATCTGACAATAGAACCAGGTGGTTCACTTTTCATAAGTAAACCGCACATATTTTTTCGTGAAAAAATAACCGGATGTAAGCTGTCCTCCAGAACTCATACAGCAAATAACAACTACTAACGATCACCTTTCAGCTGAGGTTTATGTTCCGCTTTGACCTTTTCCCTTTAGTCCATTTACATGCGGAATTATGTACTACCGATAGTCCTAGTTTGATCAACATTATAAATGCGAGAAGGGAGCTTTAGCTACCAGAGTTTCAATGAGATCAAAGAATTTTAACACTGCCTCTTCATTAAAACCTCGCTACTCGCGAGAGTGAAATTCTTGCTGGTTTTTGAATTGATCTGTACTTGTGTCTTCGTGTGAAAGCATAAAACCAATTCCTACCTGCCTTATTGTCTTTGTCAAATGGATGTCGAATTATTATGTCGAATTTTATGCACATCTAATTGAAATGTTAAATTACGTAATCCCTTCTCGCAAGTTCTCAAAATATACCCTCCATTTTTAATAAACATTTCCAACTTCTTTTTCCATATCCTCTGAGAAAACTGGTTTATTCCTCTTTCCTACGAGTTTCCGTGCAGCATCTACGCGGCACTTTTCTTTCTCGCTTGCCAGTCGAAACACAGTTGATCTTAGTACTCCGAATTTCTTCGAGCCTTTAGGTAACCCATTTTCTTGCCACAGCGAGGATGCAATGGCACGTGGAATTTGGGCGGAATCGCAAAGTTGTATCTTTCGATATTTCGGCGAAACGTTCTTCTTGGGCATATCTACAATGAAAATGGAGAAAAAATTTGTCAGTTCTTTTCGAATTGACACCACTATCTATAAAATGAAATGAAATTTTTGAGTTTTATGTCCCACGGTTATGCCGATTAGGCTAAAGGAGACGGTGATTATGAGAGATGAATGGAATGGTGGAATTAAGAAAGTGGGAGGAAACGGGAGAACCTCGAGAAAACCCACGCACACGGTGTTTGTCCACCACAAAGTTCACTTGGCGGGAGCAGGGTTTGAACCCAGGACCCCAAGCACCAGAGGTGAAGGCTCTACCACTGAGCCACCGCGGCCCCACTATCTATAAAGCTAAAAAGTCTACATAGATCCAACAATAGCGTCAATGCAAGTAGCAAAGCACGTGGACTACTAGGATTCAAATGTGTGTTCGGTTGTCCAAACTTCGTAGATGTACTTTTGTTAAGCAATACGCAATACTAAGCTGTTCTTGCTAGTATTACGGAATATTACTATTCCATTTTGCCCTCCACGCCATCGTGGAAACGAAAGTGTTCTTAAAAGCATTCGGAAGCGTATAGAATAATGGCGGTCATCAAAATTACCACTCTGTATACCCAGCATCCTATTAAATAAAGAATTATTGTTTTATTGTATTTCAATAGCCAATCTGTACAATTTTGCACGAATACGAAATCAGATTTTCACGTCTACCAACACAGCAAATGACGCAATGACGAGGAGACTGACTGTAGAGCATCATGGGAATATGAAGTAGTAGTTTCTTCGTTCTCCGCTTGGAAGCAGCACATCACAGATGAGAGAATGAGGCTTTTGATAGTATCAGACGGTTTCACAATACCCGAACATCCCCTACACAGAAGAAATCATCATCGTGCAAATGATTAGCAGATTTTAGCTCTAGCCGGATTTCTTTTACAAACCTTAAGGTGCCTTGGGATCAGAGGCTAATTCTGAAATTTTATGTTGCCCATACACTAAATGCTTCATATTTCTCAGTTTTCCTGATACTATATACATTTCTTTACCATGTAATTGTAAGGTTTGGAAACCTAAATGTCCATTTCACCTAATCAGTTCGCACTACATATTAAAGGGCAACATTCCACTGGAAAATTATTTACAGTAAAATTGTATTTTCTACATTCTACGAACTTGCATTCGGCATAAATTACTAAAAATGGTAATCGTTTCAGTGAAGTCATTTGAAAAATTATAACGCAAAACTTATTTACCTAAGCAGAATTAATTCTTACTAAATAGGATAATCATGTGTTTTTCCATCTCCGTCCAACTTCATCTGTGATGTCGCACTAATCTTCATAATTTCATTCAAACATAAAATGAAACGCATTACTTAAATCATTAACAATAATCCCCGCTGATTAGTTATTAACACATGATTTTTTGTGAATCATTAGGTCAGTTTCTCGATCTAATAAATGCCGATTGTTCGCAGAAATGGAAACACTATCATCACATTCTATTGAAATGAAATGAAATCTTTGAGTTTTACATCCCACGGTTATCCCGCTTAGGCTAAAGGAGACGGTGATGATGAGTAATGAATGAAATGGTGGAATGAAGAAAGTGGGAGGAAACGGGAGAACCCCGAGAAATCCCACGCACACGGTGTTTGTCCACCACAAAGTTCACTTGGCGGGGGCTGGGATCGAACTAGGGACCCCAAGCACCAGAGGTGAACGCTCTACCACTGAGCCACCGCGGCCCCACACACATTCTATTGATTTTACATTATTGCCGTAGTCGTGTTTTTCTGTAATTTCATCTATTTCTGATTTGTCAAGGATATCACTTCGTTATCCTTTGTTATCTAAATATTCAAATTCTTGACGCCCAGGTGTTACAGGCGTCGCCAGTATCTCCGCTGTTTACGTAGGCTTAGTCCCCACAAATACTCGCTATTCACATAGTGTTCTTTCGAATGTAATGTGATGTGTGTATCAATTTTCAATTTAACTTCAATTCAAGAATTTTGGAACGTGTGGGCTTATTGCCAAAAAGTTTAAAAGAGTTTTAAGTTTTTATTATTTATTGATGTTTGAGTTTTAAAAAGTCATTTTACTATTCAAGTTTTTATATTTTTCTCAACAATTAATTGGGTTGCTCTCTCGGCCAATTTCTAGAGCTTTAGCGGCAACGTGTCAAACTGCAGGCCACGAGCAGAAGACTCTTATGTAATTTTAAATAGAATGCTTTTTCTTCTTGAAGAACGGAGATTCTAGTTTCTGCAAGGGAATAACAAGTATTCTTAAGGAGCTGCTTGGAGGTTCAATGTGCTTTTTCTAATCGTCATTTACGTTACTTTAGAAAGCCGTATTCTCGCAAACATATGCAAAAAATTCCATTATTTTGGCTCCAAATAAAGGTTTTAAATCGTCAAATAAGCTCCATATTTGTCTGATTTAATTGTTTTTGCAGGCAAGACTGAAGTATGCAGCTAACATCTTTTGTAACAAGGCTGTATATGACTATTTTTTCTTTTCTTTCTTTCTTTCCCCCTCTTTTTTTTATAAATTACAATGGAATTTACTTTCTCAGTAACATATTGATATTTTATAATAATGATTATAGTAGCAGATATGGATAGAAATACTTTTTTCGTGGAATCTGGGAAGTCCTCAAATCTCTGCCTGCTGTTCTTGGCGACATTTGTTGGCGATCTACCCGTATTACTCATAAATCAACGTTGCAACATCCGTCTGTTTTTCCTTTCTTTTATCTTTCATTCATTACTTTAAAAAAAACTGCTGAATTTCGTTCAGTTTCAGTAAGCAAACTGCCACTTCGCTGTGTATGTTACGAAAGTACGGCAACAGTGAAGATAATGGCAGCCCACGTGCAGTCCAGGGTTGTTTGGGGGGGGGAAATGAGTAGTGGTTGTGGCAAGGGATCTCTTCAGTTTGTCTGCAACAGTATGAAGTGATGCATCTTTAATAAAACTTTGCTTTGTTTTTCTATGTTGATATTTTGCGTTTTTTTTTAATAGTTTTTGAAGATATACTGTTTATGTTTCAATTTTTTGTTATTTATTAATTTTAACGCGCACTGATGTAAGCTTAAGTTGCTAAAATTTGTAATATGTATGTTTGAATACCCCTTGATATATCAAACCACTAGAACCTTCTCAAACACTATGGTTATTAAAACTGGCATTAAGAAGAACAATAACGTATATATACATTTCTGAGAGCCCGAGGTTGATGTGAGATATGTACTCAACCACGCTGTGACGTAAAAACGAAAACTGTATACGTAAGTTTGGTGATGGTGCAAATAGATCATATTTTAGATAGGAGGATTTACAACTGATGTTCATTTTTTTGTTATATTTGATAACTTTGCATCAGGTGCTAATAATACGTAAAAGTAGAAATTGCAAGCCAAGATCTTATTTTTATGACATATTCTTAAAATTCCTTTTTTTTTTTTATTGCTTTGTTGCTATCACTTCAGACTAATGTCTGGTTTTACGAAATACTAGTTTGGTTATATTAAAGACGAAGATTGCTTTCTTGCTTTATTTTTCTTAATGTTTGTGAAGTTTGTTAAGAGTTTTTTAAAAATATTTTGAATAAGAACTTATTTATCTACCTACAATTAATTCAGTAAATCTCCCTATTTGAAGTATTTAGTCATTTCTATATTTCTCCCAATATTACTTCCGGTCTTAGAACATTTCCTGAGGCTATCGATCATATTTTCTTGGACCTCCTTTATTATTTAAAAACTTGCTTTATAGGGTGTTTTCAGTTTAGAAATTACGAAAAAATATGCCAGGACCAATTATGTATGGTAGGGTGCATCACATTGTATGAACCGATTTGTTCTAACAGAAGATGAATTTTGTTTCCTCATGCTGTTTGATTGAAATTTATAGCTGATATGAACGTTGTTCTTTCAGCCTAAATCAAATTTGTAAATTGAGTCTTCAAAGGAACATCTCACGGTTCATTCATTCACGGTTATACTAATAATAATATTAGTAATAATAATAAAATCGCAAATGTACAATATTAGAAAAAAAATATCTTCTACTTATTCTATAGGCACAGAGCAACTCTCTATTAATAAAAATGTATATACATGCCCGAATGATTCAGATACACAATGTCTCATTGCAGTTTTCTCCTTCATTATTATCATAATGTCTTACAAGTCTTTTTAATGAGTGTATCTTTGTTATTAGAAGATTGCTCATTATCTTTCTAACAAGTAATTTAGTGTCGTATTTTCAAAACTCTTCTAAATACATAATTGTACCAGTAATGGACTTTTGGAAAATAAAGGCTAAATATAAGCATTCGATGTCAATGAGTTGAGACCGACGCAGTGTGAAAGTTCACAATCTCAATTGTGTATATTGGAGCTCCCTCGTGGCTAAGCGGTTAGCGTACGCGCCTTTGGCGTGGGAGAGCCGGGTTCGATTCCCCGCGGGAGCTCATGTGGTTCGGATTCCACGTTAATCAGTAGGTCCACGTCTCATATAGCCTCGCTGCTGAAAGGGACGCTAAACTAAAATCAACTCAACTCAATTGTGTATCCTGTGAACTAGACGTGTGAGGTGTGCAGTCAGCTTGTCATAATTGATAGTTGAAAGCGAAGTAATCACAGATCACTCGAAATCGAGCGTTCGCCTTGAGAACAAGAAGGGGATTACTTTGTAACTCGCTTATTATGTGTTTCTGATGGTATCTATGATGATAGTGAGCACATACAGAAGAGTAACTTAGAAAAGTACTTCAAAATAGTCTGGTAATGGAGTTTGCTGTTACTGGATTACAATTTCTGTCAGTAAACTGTGGCCACTACTGGTATTCTGCGATTTTCACTTACATTTTTTTTAAATAGACCCGCAAGAGACAGGCAGATTTTTCGGGGAAATTCAAATGAAAGTCATTTCTAAAGTTTGTCGTTTGGTTATGCTGATGATCACATTCAATTGAGGGCCTCGGGTGCACATAGCGAGAAGTCATATTTTCTGACCTCCGAAATAGTCCGTTTTCAATGTTTAGAGGATTTCACAAATCTTGGTATATTCCAAAAGTCATTGAAAGATACTGGTTACAAAATGTTCCTTGTTGGATACCAAACGCATATATCAACCTAGTGTCTCTATAACAGTTATTTGTTTGTTTATCTCATATTATAAAGACCCGTAGCCACTGATTCACACATTTACAAATTGATATAAATTTACAGACCAAACTGTTGAACCTAGATACACGAAATTTTTGAGGCGAAGATGTGTCTAGAAGGGTAAAATAGGGAAAAATACTCAATTTTCAGTAAGTTGCCATCTTGAATCCCATATAGCCACCAAATCTAATTACTTCTTGAAGAGTGCCTTGCCCGAACCGCTGAGCGAGCTCCATCGTGGCTAAGCGGTTAGCGTACGCGCCTTTGGCGTGGGAGACCCAGGTTCAATTCCCGGCAGGAGCTCATGTGGTTCGGATTTCACGTTAATCACTAGGTCCACGTCTCATATAGCCTCGCTGCTGAACGGGGCGCTAAGCTAAAATCACCACCACCGAACCGCTAAGCCTAGAAAGGCGAAATTTTCTATTATGTCACAATTGTATAGCACGGTCTCAGGAGTAGGTATTTCAGCTACCACTCGATTTTCGCGTCAAGTTTGATATCTTTGCTCACTCTGTTGATTTTGGGAGAAGAAAAAAGGGTGTACCAATTTTTATTTTCACGTTTTCACACTTTTTCAAAGATGGAGTCCAAGATGACTAATGCGGGTTCCCCAGCAAACCTAGAGACTTTCACCGCAAACCGGGTTCTCCCGTTTCCTCCCACTTTCTTCCTTCCACCGTTTCATTCCTCATCATCACCGTCTCCTTTAGCCTAGCCGGCATAACCGTGGGACGTAAAACTTAAAGATGTCATTTCATTTTGTTTCAGACTGAAGCGATACTTTCTGGATCCGTTTCCAGACACGGGATCCGATTTCTACCGGACCATTTAAAGAAGCAAAATAACGTTATCAGTCAAGAACAGGCAGAGAATGAAGAAAATCAGCATCTCAGGAATCTCTGCTACTCCCAGGTAGGGAAGATGATGTGACACAAAGGATAGATGAACATAAAAAGCTGCGCGTCGAATTGTAGACATTAACCCTTTTTGGACTGACGGGATTTCTAAGTCCCACTAATTTGATTTTCATATTATTTCGTCTGGGAGAGTGGAATCGTGGTTTTGGGCTGATGGGACGTCCCGATTGGCAGGAGGGGTTTCAAGCGTTGGAAATAGAGGGACAAATGAAATGTTTACAAGCTGTTGTGAGTGTGCAAAAGTTTTTGTAGTGAACACGTCGTCGTCTGTTTTGGCGCTAAATTTTATTGGCTGTTAAGAAAGGTAAGACGTTGCTGATTTTTTATGTTGTTTTAGAATGATGAAGCAATAAGATCATGGAAGAAAAGCCAGCGTGGGGATTATGATGTTACTTTTATTATGAATTTCGTTTTATGTACTTCTACGTCCCGTCAAGCGGCTAGATGTATGTTGGTATATAAAGAAACGAACATGTGTTATGGTAAATTGTCACAATTGCATTCATTTTTTTTCCTTTAGAACAATGTCGAGGAGGCTTTCAGTAGAAGAGATTGAAGAGTATCTTTTAGAAGAATCTCCTTCTGATGTCGACACTCCTGTTGAAGACTCAAGAGAGCGAATGAATGAATGAATGTATGGGGGTTAATGGGGACGTCAGCAACGAGGCTATATGTCCCCGTCACGATTAACACGGTTGCTCTGGACTAAAAAATTTAAAGAGAAACGTTACAATACTAAAGCGCAATAAACAAAAGTGCTGCTAAATAAAAGAAGAAAATCAAAAGAGAAAATAAAATAATAAATAAGCTAAAACAGATAACAATAACAATATATCGAAACAATAAAAACTAACAGAAATTAAAAATTGAGCAGCAATAAAAACCAATAACACATTAAAATAGCTCAGAGAACGTGAGCAACCCCACAAGCTGTAACAAAGTCAAGTACCCGGCGAATTACATCACGTGAATCCCCCAAAGCGCGGGTAAGAACAGAAGGCAATCCGAAACGTTCTCTGAGAGCTGAGGATTCAGGACATTCAACAAGAATGTGCTGAATACTCAGCGGGACTATACACTCCTCACAGTACGGACGGTTCAATCTCCGAAGCAAGTAGCCATGCGTCAGATGAGAGTGTCCGATACGCAGGCGCGCCAGGAGCACTTCATCTCGACGACGATGGCATGAGGACGTACGCCATTCTCCTAGGAGGGGCTTGACTGCATGTAACTTATTCTCAATGGCCTGGTCCCAATCGGCTTGCCAGTGAGAGCGCATCAATATGTGAAAAAACGACTGAAGATCGGAGCAAGGAAGGCTATGCTCCAGTGCAACCCCGGCCAAGGCGGCGTTCTTGGCAGCTGTGTCAGCACGATCGTTTTCCCGGATGCCGACATGACCCGGCACCCAGCAGACAACGACGACACAACCCTGTTGCTGCAATTGATGGCATCTCACAAGAATGTCCTGCACAAGAGAGTTCATACTAAAGACATTCTGTATACTCAGAACCACGCTCTAAGAATCGGTACAAACAAGCACACGACGTAATGAAAGGGTGAGAGCATGGTCCAAGGCAAGCTTAAGTGCAGTCAATTCAGCAGTGAACACGGAACACAGGCGATGCATATTGAATTATGAGCTGCCCTCGTCGGTTACAAAGGCACAGCCTACAGAATCCCCATCCTTAGAACCGTCCGTAAAAAACACACTAAAATCGGGCTACTGATCTAACAGTGCGGCAAACTCTTGCTGGTACACCTGGGAACTAGTTTGCTGTTTCGAATGCAGAGACAAACGTAAATCATGCCGAGGTAGACGAAGCAGCCATGGTGGAATAGCACAAAAGCGAACCAACGAAAGACAGGGCCACACGAAATCGTCGGCAAGAAAGCTCTCGCACGCACGGATGTACTATGGACGTGTAGAGCGAGGAAGTGCAGCATAGCGCTCGTATATCCGACCACCACGGAGACATGGTCTACACGGGTGGTCTGGAATACAACGCACATGCGCAGAATAATTAAGGAGTAGTCTATTGCGACGATATACTAACGAAGGTTCATTGGCTTCAGCATACAGGCTGGTGACGGGACTAGTTCGGTAGGCGCCAGTAGCAATACGAATACCCAGGTGGTGCACTGTGTCAAGTTGTCGTAACAGAGAAGCACGAGCAGAACCATAGACAATACAGCCATAGTCTAACTTGGACCGAATTAGACTACGGTACAAACGAAGTAGAACAGTACGATCAGCACCCCACGTGCGGTGGGAAAGGACACGAAGGAGATTCAGAGCTCGAAGACAAGAGTATTTAAGATTCCGTACATGTGGTGCCCACGACAAGCGACGGTCAAACACCAGACCCAAGAAACGGACTGTATCAACGAATGACAGACGGGTGCCATCGAGGTACAAGTCCGGGTCAACAACGCACGTACGCTGCCGGCAGAAATGAACACATTGAGATTTCTCGGTAGAAAATCGAAATCCAGTCTCTTTCGACCAGCGAACAAGACGATTCAGAGTCAGTTGAAGCTGTCGAGTAATGCCGCGAAGGTGGCGGGAGCGACAGAAAATGACAAGATCGTCAACATAAAGCAAACCAGACACAGGAGCCTGGATCTGCGAAAGAACGCCGTTGACTGCGACAGCAAACAACGTGCCACTAAGAACACTGCCTTGTGGAACACCATTTTCTTGTAGAAAGCGCTCTGAGAGATTAGAGCCCACACGGTCTCTAAAGTGTCGCTCGTGAAGAAAATTCGAAATAAAGTGGGCCATATGCCCACGAAGACCCCAGTCATATAATTGTTTTAGGATTCCGTAACGCCATGTGGTGTCATACGCCTTCTCTAAGTCGAAAAAGATAGCAACAAGATGTTCCCCGTGGAGAAAGGCGTCTTGAATTTCACCCTCAAGATAGGCGAGATTGTAGTGGAGCGGAAACGAAATCCACTTTGAAATTTGCTCAAAAGGGAATTTGATTCCAAATACCACACCAGGCGCTTGTTGACCATGTGCTCAAACAACTTACAGACGCAGCTCGTAAGAGCAATGGGTCTGTAGCTCGTGGAGCTAGTTGCGACTTTGGCTGGCTTCAAGATAGGAAGAACGAGTGCCTCACGCCAACCTGGTGGAAAAAACTCCTCGACCCAGAGGCGATTATACAGTTGCAAGAGAGCAACCTGTGTATCGCGGGGGAGGTTGCGCAACATTTCGAAGTGTATACAATCAAGGCCTGGAGCCGTATTGGATGATTCACGAAGAGCAGAATCGAATTCATCAAGGGTGAAAGGAGCATTGTAGGCTTCGCTGTTGGCGGTACGGAAGTTTAACGGTGTCCGCTCTAAACGGGCCCTAAAAGGAATGAACGCAGGAGGATAATGTGCAGCCTCAGAGATAGAAGCAAAATACTGGCCTAAAGTGTTAGCTATCTCCAAAGGGTGAGTAACTAAGACACCATTCACTGTTAAAGCAGGAACATCAACAGGAGGAATATTGCCAGTAAGAGAGCGGACCCGACGCCACACGGTGGACATCGCTGTGCGGCTATTGATGGACGAAACGTAATTCATCCAGCTTTGGCGCTTCGAAAGCCTGATAAGACGTCTAGCTCGAGCACGTAGAATGCGGAACTGCTGAAGATTGTCGTCAGTTGGATGACGATTAAAAGTGGCAAGAGCGTGCCGACGAGCCAGGATAGCCTCATGGATTTCCGCAGTCCACCATGGAACACGCCGGGTTGAAACGTCGCCACCGCATTCTGGAATGGAAGCATGAGCAGCATGAAGAACAGTTTGCTCAAATGCCTCTGCCACAACAGCTACAGGGAGATCATCACGACAATGAAACTCACTGAGCTCACAGAATTTACGCCAGTCAGCACGCTTCAAATTGAAGCGGCGGAGAGGAAAAGGAGGAGTAACAGGGAGACCTTCAACAAACAAGGGGAAGTGATCACTGCCACAAAGATCGGGATGCACCCGCCATGTCAATGAGGTCAAGAGACCAGCACTGCACATGGAGAGGTCGATACAAGAATATGTCCCATGGGCAGTGGAAAAATGAGTAGGACTGCCATCGTTTAGGATGAGCAAGCCACTTTCCTCAAGAAATTCCGTTACCTGACGGCCACGACCGTCAGTGCGGACAGAGCCCCACAAGCGATGATAGGCATTAAGGTCTCCTACAAGCAAGACTGGCGGCTCGAGCTGATGAAAGAGCTGAAGCAGATCGGCGGTGCTAAAGGCTTCTGAATGAGGAATGTACAATGAACAAACTGTAAGCGGGCGAGAGAAGTATACTCGCACCGCAACTGCTTGCAGGCGGGAGACTAGGTGAATCTCCCGAGAATGAAAAGAATCAGAGACGCATACGTCCACGCCGCCAGCAGCGTGACCAGCATCTGACTTATCACATCTGTACATAGTGTACCCAGAAAGGAAGGACTGGGTAGGCTTAAAATGCGTTTCTTGCAAGCAGACAGCAACTGGCGAGTGGTCGGAGACCAGTTGTATCAATTCCTCACGATGACTACCGAAGCCATTCAAATTCCACTGGAGAAGCGCCAGACTGGAAGATGTCAACGTTTAAGGCGAACCTTCCCACGAGGACCAATAACAGCCCACTCAGAATCCATCAGTTCGTCCTCCACCATATCAGATTTCAGAGAAACCGCAGGTGGCTTACGAACTGGGGTAGATTTTTTTCTCTTTGGAGTGAGAACCGTCTCATTCAGCCGGCGAATATGTTGACTTAGTTTCAGGCCAGCGATATAAGGTGATCGGCGTTGGGCTGGAGTACGCCGAAGACCTCCACTAACAGAAACCCGTGGGGTTCGGGAAGTTCGCTAGTCGTCGCAACTGGGGTCTTGGTTTCGTCACAACTAGGCTCTGGTACAAAGTCGGTTTGTGTGGAAACGTTGGACGTCTGGGTTGCTACAGATTTCTTAGAACTTCCTGCAACAGTAGCGAATGGAACAGAAAGCGAGGAAGGGAGGCTTTCTTTCAAACGACGCTTAGCATCAGCAGCAGAAATCTTGTCAACAACCATGAGCTCCCGGATACGCTTCTCGCGCTGAAAGGCTGGACAATCCCGAGACCAAGCAGAATGCTCACTCTTGCAGTTGACACAGAAGGGCTTCGTTGCTTTAAAGGGATCCGCACCATGACTAGCCTGTCCACAATTGGCACAAAGTGCAGCACTCGCGTTGCACGAGGTGCTGGTGTGCCCAAAATGTTGACATTTATAGCAGCGCAAAGGACTAGGTATATAAGGCCGAACTTTCAATCGATAGTAACCAGCCTTTACATACTCCGGAAGCATTGGCAAACTGAAAGTAAGAATCAGTGACTGGGTAGCAACGAGTTCACCTGACTTCTTACTTTTTATGCGAGCTACATTTATGACATGTTGGTCCGCTAACTCAGATTTAATTTCCTCCTCGGTGGCATTGAGGAGATCCCAACACGATATCACCCCTCGAGAAACGTTCAGTAGACGATGGGGTTCTACTGACACGTTCACTGGTCCAATACTTGTTAACTTCAGTAGCTTCGCAGTTTGCTTCTCATCCATCGTTTCCACCAATAGTGTGCCATTCCTCAATTTCTTAATGTCTTTAACCTGTCCAGCGTGGTAAGTAATAACTTTATGAATAACAAAGGGAGATAAGCCCTTAATAGCACTCGGACGGTTTTCATCACTTTAATTACAAGATATCGTACGACGGGCGCGGCGATACTTGTCTTTTCCACAATTTCAGTTTCACAAGATTTGGGCTTCTTCCGTGAGGGAGAGCCCGGATCAGATTTTAAAGTTTTGGTACCCATGTAATAGTGATTTTTATTAAACATATAAAAAGGAAAAAAGGGTGTGAGGTCACACCGGGGCGTTAATAGGGGAACTAACGCTACCCCCTGGCCATCCCTTTGGCACGCCCAACATCTTAGGATCAGCGTGGGGCCGACGCGGTCAAGGGGAATGGTAGTGAAAAAAAAACATTCCCGTCGACAAAAACGCGTGGCCCCGGAAAAAGAAGAGG
This sequence comes from Thermobia domestica, assembly GCF_964235325.1. Lineage (NCBI taxonomy): Eukaryota > Metazoa > Arthropoda > Insecta > Zygentoma > Lepismatidae > Thermobia > Thermobia domestica. The sequence continues at coordinate 220,461,819 of NC_137460.1, read as the reverse complement.
TGAAACCAAACGAAAGAAACCTGGAAAACAAAAAGATAGCCCTCCTCCAGCCCAGGAAGAACAAAACAAATGGTGCGGATTTTTTTGTATTTTTAATGTTTTTTGTTTTTTATAGAATTTTTAGTTTTGCATTTTTTTTGTCTATATTTTCAAAGACTCAACACTCCGGACAACACAAACACTGGACGCAGACAACATTAGGCCAGGTGGGTGCACGTCCTCCCCAAGTGGAGGAAGACGTCCACTAGACCTGCCTCTTCCCGACTCCCACCAACCACCCGCGAGTCTTGGTAGCGGTATTCGCGGCTGAGAGGGCATGCAATGATATGAAGATGAGGGGTGATAAATGAATGAGTTATGAAGCCGCCCTCTCAGCCCCACCCTCTCCCGACGATGACGGTCCGCTACATGAAGGGGTCAACCACCCGCGAGTCCGGTAGCGGTATCCGCGGCTGAGAATTCATGCAATGGGGCCGATAGTGGAAAGGAACGCTACAAAATAGTTCAAGGCAAAGTTCCTCTTTTCTTTTGTTTGGTCAGTAAGTAAAACTTTTTGATTAAAAATTCATAAATCAGGTTTTTATACCTTTGTTGGTTGAAATGTTGATATTAGAATGTATTAAATTACGGATATTGATGTGATAAGTGAATATTGGGGTTACTCTTAGTTCTTTTTGTGTGTTATATTTACACATTTTCTCAAGGCTAGGATTTTTTGTTTTGAAACTAGGATTGCTCTCCATTGGTTATACAGGGTTGTTGTAGTGTCCGTAGTTAAAGTGTAAGCTTATATATATTATTTTCCTGGTACAATTACTTGGTTTTTGATATATGTTAACATGATGGCTGATAGATCCGAGTTTGTAAGAATTGATATACCTGAAGGATATTCTGAACTCGTAACGCGAGATAGAACAGGGTATTGTGATTCTTATTTGCGGTCAGATTTTGGACATCTTAATATGTCATTGACTCCTCCCACTCAGGGAAGCTTTTATATTACGCGATCTATTCCCTTTAGCTTCGAAATGAAATGAAATGAAATGAAATCTTTGAGTTTTACGTCCCACGATTATGCCGGTTAGGCTAAAGGAGACGGTGATTATGAGAAATGAATGAAATGGTGGAATGAAGAAAGTGGGAGGAAACGGGAGAACCCCGAGAAAAACCACGCACACGGTGTTTGTCCACCACAAAGTTCACTTGGCGGGGGCCTTTAGCTTCGAGTTATCGGGTCCCACTGTATATATATTTTTAATTAAGTGCTTAATTTGTAATGCTGTCAAGAAACAGGGAATTGCTATTACACAATCCACGAAGTGAACCTATATATATATAATTTTTTTACGACAAAGTGACAATAAATAAATGTAACATATGTGTTAATTTCCGAACTCATATTGTAGTTAAATGATGTCCGAATCAAGTTTCTTTTTCTACTTGCTTTAAAAGCTGTTTTCTCTTAGGTATGTATTTTATTTTAGAAATATTACCTTCAAACTTTTCCCAGCCATCCTTGTTTCCCCAATACATTGTTAACATGTACACTGTTGCTCACTCGGTTATATCAAACTAATTCTTGTTTGATTAATTCCCAGATGCTGTAAATTTAGCATTCGAAAGTTCCATGTACGAAACATCTACTCATTTACAACGATGGTTGAAAGGTGCTGAGGACAGAGAGGGAGGGCGAGCAAGAGGACGTAAAGAGTTCCACAGGTTCAGTTTGTTTCGTTAATTGGTTAATCGTGAGCGCTTCCTGAAAGCTAAGTTAACATCATTTTTATCTTTGCGAATGACTTGGAATCGATTCCCGGTTAGGATGTAAACCTCGTTTCCTGTCGGCTATGCTGAAAATGGACGTGAATGTAAATTGCGCATTATATTCTGTCTGTGTGTTTTGATTTTTATAGGTATATTTAAATTTACCTCAGATATTAATCTTTTTTTTTTTTTTTTTGCACTGCCTTACGTACTTGCATTTGTTGTAGGCTTTTGGATTCGATTCTTTTTGACGTTGAGTGTTTTGGACACGAATTTAGCATCCATTTCAGTTTGAGATTATGTCAAAGGGTGGACCTAAGTTTAAAATGTAATTTGAACCATCATGATGATTTTAAAGTTTCATGATCTTCCACCGAGAATCGAATCCGGGGAATTGTGCACCAGAAGTGCACGCGCCACGGAACAGAGCAGCAAGGAGGGTCACGTTCTGTATAGAGTAGGTATTGATGTAATATCAAAATAAACTGGATCGGAGTACTCAACTGTTTATTGTAGTTGCTTCGCAAAAGCAATACGGAACCTATTTTAACAATTGCGGGCGGGGAGTTTTTAAATTTTCAATTTGATAAATGGTGCATAATAGAAAAAGAACAATAGTTCGAAAAAAATGAAGTTTTACAAGTAGATTGAATTCCTGTGTTATTTCTAAGACTATAGAATAGAATAGAATAAGGGGGTTAATGGGGACGTCAGCAACTAGGCTATATGTCCCCGTCACGATGAACAGGGTTGCTCAGAATTGTAAAATCAAAATTTGAACATGCTAAAAATAATAGTGGTCGAGAAACCAAAGCGCTGCTAAATGAGAAAACGAAAAGCCAAAACTAAAACAGAGAATAAAAGAATAAATAAGATAAAATAGATAACAATAACAATATATAGAAAACAATAAAACATGAACGAAATTTCAAAATTTAGCAGCAATAAAAGAGTACGAACACACTAAAAGAGCTCAGAGAACGTGAGCAACCTCACAAGCTTTAACAAAATCAAGTACCCGGCGAACTACATCACTGTCATCCCCCAAGGCACGGGTAAGAATACAAGGTAGTCGATAACGTTCTCTGAGATCTGAGTATTCAGGACATTCAACGAGAATATGCTGAATACTCAGAGGGACAATACAAGTTGAATTGCAGTCAATTCAGCAGTAAACACGGAACACAGGCGATGCAAATGGAATTCTGAGCTGCCCTCGTCGGTGACAAAGGCACAGCCTACAGAATCCCCATCCTTAGAACCGTCCGTAAAGAACACACTAAAATCGGGGTACTGATCTAACAGTGCGGCAAACTCTTCCTGATACACCTGGGAACTAGTCTGCTGTTTGGAATGCAGAGACAAACGTAAATCATAGCGAGGTAGACGAAGAAGCCACGGTGGAATAGCACATAAGTGAACCAATGAAAGAGAGGGCCACACGAAATCGTCGTCAAGGAAACTCTCACACGCACGGATGTACCAGGGACGTGTAGTGCGTGGACGTGCAGCATAGCGCTCGTATATCCGACCACCACGGAGACATGGTCTACACGGGTGGTCTGGAACACAACGCACATGCGCAGAATAATTAAGAAGTAGTCTGCTGCGACGATACGATAACGAAGGTTCATTGGCTTCAACATACAGACTGGCAACGGGACTAGTTCGATAGGCGCCAGTAGCAAGACGAATACCCAGGTGATGCACTGTGTCAAGTTGTCGTAACAGAGAAGCACGAGCAGAACCACAGACAATACAGCCATAGTCTAACTTGGACCGAATTAGACTACGGTACAAACGAAGCAGAACAGTACGATCAGCACCCCATGTGCGGTGGGAAAGGACACGAAGGAGATTCAGAGCTCGAAGACAAGAGTATTTAAGATTCCGTATATGTGGTGCCCACGACAAGCGACGGTCAAACACCAGACCCAAGAAACGGACTGTATCAACAAATGACAAACGTGTGCCATCGAGGTACAAGTCCGGGTCAACAAAGCAAGTACGCTGCCGGCAGAAATGAACACATTGGGATTTCTCGGTGGAGAAACGAAATCCAGTCTCATTCGACCAACGAACAAGACGATTGAGAGTCAGTTGAAGCTGTCGAGTGATGCCGCGAAGGTGGCGGGAGCGACAGAAAATGACAAGATCGTCAACATAAAGGAGACCAGACACAGGAGCCTGGATCTGCGAAAGAACGCTGTTGACTGCGACAGCAAACAACGTAACACTAAGAACACTGCCTTGTGGAACACCATTTTCTTGTACAAAGCGCTCTGAGAGAGTAGAGCCCACACGCACTCTAAACTGGCGCTCGTGAAGAAAATTCGAAATAAAGTGGGCCATATGCCCACGAAGACCCCAGTCATATAATTGTTTTAGGATTCCGTAACGCCATGTGGTGTCATACGCCTTCTCTAAGTCGAAAAATATAGCAACAAGATGTTCGCCGTGGAGAAAGGCGTCTTGAATTTCACCCTCAAGATAAGCAAGGTTGTCGGTAGTGGAGCGGAAACGACGAAATCCACTTTGAAATTTGCTGAAGAGGGAATGCGATTCCAAATACCACACCAGGCGCTTGTTGACCATTCGCTCTAGCAGCTTACAGACACAGCTCGTGAGAGCAATGGGTCTGTAGCTCATGAGGCTAGTTGCGGCTTTCCCTGGCTTTAAGATGGGAAGAACCAGGGCCTCACACCAAGCAGGTGGAAAAAACTCCTCAACCCAGATGCGATTATACAGCTGCAATAATGCAAGCTGAGAATCGCGGGAAAGGTTGCGCAACATATCATAGGAAACACGGTCAAGCCCGGGAGCAGTATTGGACGTTTCGCGGAGAGCAGAATCAAACTCAACGAGCGTGAAAGGAGCGTTATAGTCCTCACTGTTGGCGGTACGGAAATTTAACGGGTTTCGCTCCAGCTGAGGACGGGAAAGAGCAAAGGCTGGTGGGTAGTGATCTGACTCAGAGATAGTGGCAAAATGGTGGCCCAATATATTGGCGATCTCTGAGGGATTGGTCTCTAGAACACCATTCATGTTTAAGGCTGGAACAAGAAGGAAAGAAGCGGATCCGTTTAGGGAGCGAACCCGACGCCACACAGTTGACATAGGTGTGCGATTACTGAATGACGAAATGTAATTCAGCCAGCTTTGGCGCTTTGAGATCTTTACCAGACGTCGAGCACGAGCACGCAGAATGCGGAACTGCTGAAGATTTTCGTCTGTTGGATGACGATTAAAAGTGGCAAGAGCAAGCCGACGAGCCTGGATAGCCTCACGGAGTTCCGTAGACCACCAAGGAACACGCCGGCGGGAAGCGTTGCCACCGCATTCTGGAATGGAACCATGAGCAGCATCAAGAACAGTCTGCTCAAATGCCTCAACCACAACAGCGACAGGGAGATCATCACGACAATGAAACTCACTGAGCGCACGGAATTTACTCCAGTCAGCACGCTTCAGATTGAAGCGGCGGAGAGGAAATGGAGGAGTAACAGGGAGGCCTTCAACAAATAACGGGAAGTGATCACTGCCACAAAGATCGGGATGCACTCTCCATGTCAATGAGGTCAAGAGACCAGAACTGCACATGGAGAGGTCAATACAAGAATATGTACCATGAGCAGTGGAGTTTCTAGGACTGATACAACGGTAAAGATCCCTGACTAAAGGTGGAGTCATTTTACAAGGTAACCAAAAAAAGTTCTTGCAGGTTTTGACGTTCATCATGCGCTCACAGAGAGGAAACCAAATGACTTACGTGTTTGCCAAGCGATCGGGAATTAGTCTCACCATCGACCTTCAGTAATGCAGGCTGTAACGTACGGTTACAAAAGAGAGAAAAATTGTGTTGATTCAGGATTTTAGGAAGTATGATAATTAAAATTTGTGTATGATATTTTTCCACAGAGGAGTTTCCAACCCTGCTAGTGTGCTGGTGGCTGAGCACGAGGGCCGAATCCGCCATTCCTGTTGAACGATGGCAGCGGTGTATATCATCAAATTGAAGAGAGGATGAATGGACTGCACTATACAGAAAAAACATGTTTCGGGAAATAGTAAGATATTGCTTCGGAAGAGATTATTTTGCGAGTATTTAATTTATTTCTTTATGTCCGGTATTATTAACGTAACGTGGCGAATCGTGTTGCATTTTCTTTTTTCCTGAATTCGATTGAATCCGATAGAATGAGGGATTTGTCGAGCAGAGTGAATGCCTGAACGTGAGAGATTGGTAAGTGTTACTTTATTTTTCCTTAATTTTTGATTCAGTTTATTTTCTTTCTTTTTTCTTTTTTTGTCTGTCCAATGTTGTGTTGTTTTTGTGATTGGTTTGGTAGACTGGTTTGAATGGAGAAGTGTGTGTTTGAGAGAGACACTCGCGGAAAGGAGTTGCTTTTTTTCTTTTATTTTTGCCCTTTGGCTGTTGAAGAATTTGTAAGTTGGTCGCGATTTATATAAAGACGTGCTACGGGAATATTTCTTTCAATATTTAATGTGTACAGATGTAATTCAAGGCCCATTCATTCTTTCTCCAATTTACATATTAAAAAAAAAGAAGTCTCGCCACTCGGAACGTATCACCAATTAATAAAAAGTTTTGGTTTAAAGAATAGATAGATAGAATAGGGGGGGTTAATGGGGACGTCAGCAACGAGGCTATATGTCCCCGTCACGATAAACAGGGTTGTTAAGAATCGTAAAAAATAAGAACAGGCTAAAAATAAAAGTGTTCAAGGAACCAAAGGGCTGCTAAATAAGAAAACGAAAAGCAAAAACAAAAAACGAGAAAAAAAGAATAAATAAGATAAAATAGATAACAATAACACGTGACAGAAATATAAAAATTTAGCAGCAATAAAATAGTAGCAACACACTAAAAGAGCTCAGAGAACGTGAGCAACCCCAGAAGCACGAATAAACGCAAGTACCCGGCTGACTACATCACTGTCATCCCCCAACGCACGGGTAAGAATACAAGGCAGTCGATAACGTTCTCTGACATCTGAGTATTCACGACATTCAACGAGAATATGCTGAATACTCAGGGGGACAATGCACTCTTCACAGTACGGACGGTCCATGCCACGCAGCAGATAACCATGCGTTAGATGAGAGTGTCCGATACGCAAGCGCGCCAGGAGCACTTCATCTCTACGATTCAAGCGTGAAGACGTTCGCCAATTACCTAGAGGGGCTTAACGGCGTGAAGTTTATTTTCATTTGCCTGGTCCCAAACTACTTGCCAGTGAGTGCGCATCAAGCTGGAAAAATAACAACAAATATCAGAGCACGGAAGGCTATGCTCCAAAGCAACTCCAGCCAAGGCGGCGTGCTTGGCAGCTGTGTCAGCACGTTCGTTTCCCCGAATGCCGACATGACCCGGCACCCAGCAAACAACGACGACACAACCCTGTAGCTGTAATTGATGGCACCTCACGAGAATGTCCTGAACGAGAGAGTGCGTAGTAAAGACATTCGGTAAGCTAAGAATGACGGACTGTGAGTCGGTGCAGATAAGCACACGACGTAATGAAAGCGTTAAGGCATGGTCCAAGGCAAGTTGAATTGCAGTCAATTCAGCAGTTAACACGGAACACAGGTGATGCAAATGGAATTCTGTGCTGCCCTCGTCGGTGAAAAAGGCACAGCCTACAGAATCCCCATCCTTACAACCGTCCGTAAAGAACACACAAAAATCGGGGTACTGATCTAACAGTGCGGCAAACTCCTGCTGATACATCTGGGAACTAGTCTGTTGTTTGGAATGGAGAGACAAACGTAAATTTGGTTTAAAGAAATACGATTTAGTTACGAAAATAATAAATTTGTTGTTAGATTTTAGTTAATGGAAGTCCTTGTTTCTTTTGAAAAAGCAAAAATCCAATACTCTCATCCTAACTAAATGATCTACACTAGCTCCAACCTGTAATCTCTCTCCCCGTTTCTGATTCCTTGCTGTGTTCCTATTTCTGAGGCCCGGGTTTAGATCAACCTTACTCAGGAATGGGAGTACCACTTGGGTTAGATTGGGGGAGGGACGTTACAAGGCAATGTGAGCATACAGCGTCATAGGTTGCAAGAGTATGTTGTTCCAGCATGACAATGCCAAACTACATATGGCAAGCAGGAAACAGGAGATCCTTAATAAACTTGGCTGGGAGATACTGCATGAACCATATTCACTAGACCTTAGACCGACTGATTACCACCTACTTTATTCCCTCGAGAACTATGTCCGTAGGAGATCCTTTGCTAATTAGGGACACCTGCGGAACGCACACACGTACTTGCTTGCATCGAAGGTCGCCGACTTTTATCACCAGGTAGGGTGACCACCTCTCCGGGTTTCAAAACCTTATCTCCGGGCTCCGGGTTTTGGTACGATTTCTCCGGGTTGTAGTTGTTGTAGCAAGTGTTTACTATCACATTCATTCACATATTAATGCAGATAAATAACTATTAAAAAATCACTATGTCATTATTGAATCATTCTGTCCAAAATCCGAATAAAGCACTAACGGTTAGTGGGTTAGTAGGGTAGTGTGCTATGCACAGCACGGTGTTCAGTGTGTGTAGCATTTAGATTAATTAACAATTTAAAGCCCGCTAGAGGGGCGCGGCATTATCGTTGGAAAACAAACTTAAAGAAATCCATGTCATGTTATTGCATGAGAAAATTTTATCGTTATTTAGTTCTATTATGATAAATTACGTATTAAGTTAAGTACAATGGTTATTGTTTTGTACATTGTACACATATTGTTATAAAATATGAATAGTGCACTGATTCTACTCATAGAAAGATTTGTATCTCATGTATATAAAACACGCTGTCTGGTACGCCAGATTCTGCTTTTTTTTTTTTTTTTTTTTTTTTGAGATCACTGATTCTTTGGTTTGGTCAAAAGTACAAGGTGGTCAGCCTATCATCAGGGCATTTTGCAGCTGCAGGAAAGTTGGCATAAGGTGTTGAATGCTGATGGAGATTACTTCGAAACCTAGATATGTGCCATCCACAGTATTGCACTTTGTATATTCTTACTCTAAAACAGAACTTTTTTGGTCACTTGTATTTAACACAAAATGAAATTCAAAATTTTTTATGTGCCTCAACAGATATATTTGTGATAAAAAGTATTTTTCCTAATGAAGAAGGAATAATGAATTATTTATGGTACTCTACAATGTTCCATGTGTTTAATATTGTAGTTTTTTTTTTTTTTAAGTATAAGATTCGGTGAAAAATAAGACCGCTAACATACATAGTCTCAGAAATATCGAAGAATTAAATTACATGTGATGTGAAGCACCTTGAGTGAGTGATCATTTCTGCATTGTTAGTTTCACTTTTTAAATTTTTGCTATTTTATTTTTTGGATTGTGTAGCCTTCACAAAATGAATAAAAATATATGAATTGTTTTTCAAATTTATGCAGGTACAGCTCATACGATGTTGATGATTCTTAGCTCTTTATTTTACCAGGTGAAACATACGCAAGTACATCAGATGCCTAACCAGATTTTGGAGCATGAACCGAGTGTATGCGCCTTTACTCGGAAGTAAGTTGTAGAACTTTATGTATATATATGTTCATTACTTTTTTAAGGCAGCAATATGTCGAAAAGGAAAGATTTTTTTTTTAACTTCAAACGATTACTACCATATAATTAAAAATAAGAAATAAAACATTGATGACTTAAGTGATGGGGGTGTTTCATTACCAAACCACGGTGGAAGCATTGAAGCTGGACTTACAGGAGAAAGAATACCTAACATAGAAGTGTCTTTTTGTGACAGTAACATGTCTTTGCCTGTTTCTGAGTATGTTGATAGTAATGAACAGAATTCGAATAATGTAACTTTCAATATTTCTGTAACTGATGAAAAAGACTCAAACACCGATGAATCCCCAAATATACGTAATGATATTCAAAAGTGGGCGGTGAAAAACAATGTGACGTGTCATGCAGTAAATGAATTGCTCCACATTCTGCACAAATATGGACATACAGCTTTGCCGCTTGACTACAGTACTTTATTGTTGACCAGACATAATAATATTATTTAGGATATAGCTGGCGGTAAGTACTTCTATATAAGACTTAGAAACGGAGTTGAAGTTGCAATTCGTGCTAGACTAAAACCACCGAGTACTAGAAGCATTTCTCTGAAACTTAATATTGATGGAATCCGACTTACCAAAAGTTCCAGAAGTCAATTTTGGCTAAGTTTGTGCTAAATAAATGAAAGTTGCGTTCGTGTACCTTTTGTTGTACCAGCTTTCTACGGTCATTCCAAGCCGCATAAGGTTGATTTGTGTGACCTTGTTCATGAGTTAAAGTTGTTGGTTAAAGATGAGTTTGTAGTTGATGGTAAACGATATACTTTGTCAGTGCACATTTTTTTTTTCTTTTTTTTTGTGAGTGGGTGTGTGATGCACCTGCTCGTTCATTTGTAAAACATACCAAACCTCACAATTCATACTTTGGTTATGAGAAATGTTGTGTTGAGAAGTCTTATGAAGGAAGAATGGTATTTGGTGTACTTAATGCATTAGCCCGTACCGACGAATCTTTTCTAAATCGCAATCAAGATCATCACCCACGGATTTCACCATTAGTTCAGTTAAGTTTTGGACTAGTTTCCTAGTTTCCCTTGAATTATATGCTCGTCATAGTCCTCGGCGTTACACGTAGTCTTTTCCATTCATGGCTCAAAGGTCCATTAGACGTACGGTTTAATTCAGGAAAAGTTAAATTAATATCAAACTATTTGGAATTATGATCATCCTGGGTACCTTCAGAATTTCCCACTCCGCTCTCGGAGCCTTGACCATATTGATCGTTGGAAAGCTACAGAGTTAAGGTTAATCCTTTTGTATATAAATCCTGTCATTCTTCCATTCGTTCTTAAGGAAACACTGTATCGTCATTTTCTATTTTTATTTGTAGAGACTGCACCAGAAAAAAAAAAAGAACAAATGGCTCCTACATAACAAACAAATACAAACACTGCAGGAGAAGCTAGCAGCAGAGACCATCACCTTACAGGCATTCTTCGCTGCAGCAAGCCATCACGTGGGAACCCAACGAAGAGGCGGTGGTTGAAGAAGTGCACCAAGATATCGAGAACAGAGAGCCGAAACTGGCAAGTCTGGACACTAGAAAGTCTCGATACTTTAAAAATGAAATGAAATCTTTGAGTTTTACGTCCCACGGTTATGCCGGTTAGGCTAAAGGAGACGGTGATGATGAGAGATGAGTGAAATGGTGGAATGAAGAAAGTGGGAGGAAACGGGAGAACCCCGAGAAAACCCACGCACACGGTGTTTGTCCACCACAAAGTTCACTTGGCGGGGGCTGGGATCGAACCCGGTACCCCAAGCACCAGAGGTGAACGCTCTACCACTGAGCCACCGCGGCCCCTCTCTCGTTACTTTAAGGAGCGATAGAAATTCGATCTGGCACTGAAGCTTATTATTATTATTATTAGACCTATATTATCATAATTATTTTTATCTTAGCTACGCGAAAGCAAGCTAGGAAAGAAGTGTTTAAATTCCCCAGCGCTTTGAAGAATAAAAGTAGGGTTTCTATTGGCAAGGGGTGTGCCGAGTAACGTTTCATGACGCAAACTACATGTGACAAATTTTAGTGGGGGACAATTATGTCAATTAAATCCATTTTCAGTTGAAAATTATTTACAATTTCTTCTGAAACTAGGAAAATTAATTTGAATTACCTCCTAATATCTCCAATGCGAGGAGTTTTAAATATTCAGAGAGGGAGATGATGTTTGATACACGTGTGGGTGCTGTGTGTGTGGGGGGGTGCGCGCGCTCGTGGGGGGGGATGATGGTGAATCTTTATCTCTGAATATTTTCTTCAGTTCTGGGTTTTATTATTCTCAAAATATTCTTTAGTTAATGAGCTCAAATTTCTAGCGGTCATATTTTAGTAAGAGTTTGAATCCCGGTCTTTTTTTGCATTTGATGGTATGGGGCACTGCCAAAAGTCAGGCTAAGGGTTATTTCGTCCTTCATTTTATTGATATCAGTAGAAAGGAAGTGTTACTGAATGGGGTTAAGATGTGTACAATTTCACTGGAAGCAATGATCAAAACTCGTATTTTGGTCAGGCCCGAGGAGAGGAGAATTCAGTCGGAACATGAAGGAGATTAAAAAAAAAAATCGAATAAATAAAACTACAACCATGTCGTGGTCTGTAGAATCAACTGTTGATTTAGTTTTCCTGATGCTCGTCGTTGCAATAAGTCGTTTTGCATGTTTTGGTAGAATATAAAAAAAAACGTATTGTTTCACCCTACTCTAACTTTCACTAGATATATTTTAAACTGAGTTGATGTTGGTTGAATTTTTGAAGTACAAGCGGTTAGAGTCATAAGCGCCTAGCACCTGTAAAAATTTCGGGGGGGGGGGGTTAATCGACCTATAAAAGCAAAGGTAATTTATAATAATAATAATAATAATAATAAACTTTTGTGTCATTGACTTTTAGGATAGACTTTGTCTAATCATTATTTACATTTGTGAACTACAGCAGCCATGGTTGCTATTCGCCACGAGTGCCAGAAAAAGTAACCGTTGTTGATCACCCAACACCTGGGATGAGATGCCCAGTAGGACCTCCATTATCTGACAGTTTTCAGGCTATTTCTCAACCGCTATTCAACCAATCGGTACCAAATTTGGAAGAAAGATTTCTAGGGTTATCTAGTCTTTTCACTCAAAATTTGAAACAGATCTGTTGAGCAAGGGCTGAGAAACATACCGGAAGCTCTGTCGGATAATCTAGGTCCAGATACCGTAGTTTTCTATGCAAAAGCAATCGCCAACGAACAAATCGCTACATAAATGTTGTGGTGGAAAATAAGGGTATCACCTAATGACACGAAAGTGAATGGGCAAAATGCTTTGTCAGTTCCCCACCCCCTTCCCCAAATCTCAAAGTGGGAGGGCAAGTGCACCCTGCTGCCCCATGGCGTAGGCATTTGTGGCCAGTTTCTTATTATCAGGATTTTATTGCACTATAAATACAAGGAAAATGTAATTATGCAATTATGAATTAATATCTGTAAAAAATGCTTTCACAGAAAACCGTTAGTGTACTACTAAAAAACCACTTCACATTTTTTTCACTTTTTTTTTTTTTTTTTTTTTTTTTTTTTTTTGCAAAAGTGCACTTTGAGCAGAACGGATACATACACTGGGACATATTTTTCTTAAGTACAAGGGTCAAGATATCACTTAATATCATTCCTTAAATCATAAACAAGTATAATTCACAATTACTAACCTAACTTTACCTAAGCATTCAGCTTCCATTTATTGTTTTCATAAGGAATGCAAATTATGCACTTAAAAGTAAGAATAAATACTACATATGCATGTAAAATACCCAAAAAATGTAAAAAAAAAAAAAAAAAAAATTCACTTACAGGCAGAAATGGGCAATAAATACCAAAAAAAAAAATTGCACAAACAAGCTTGTCTTAAATAACTTTTTTTCTCATAAAACAAAATTTATAACACAGCGAGAAATGTTTATACTAATCCAGAAAAAAAAGTTGCAAAATCATCAAAATCCTAACACTAATTATTATTACTGTTGTTAATCGAGCTTGCGAAGGTCTTCTAGTCGAAAGTTTGGTGGCATTTGTGTTGTCTGTCTGTCTGTATATGTTTCATGATAAAAGCCGAACGCGTAAACCGATTCAAATGAAACTTTCAGAGATTGTTTATTGGTTCAAGTTACAGTCACGTTCGTTGGGGAACAAAATCGGACCAGGGGGAGGAAGTTAAACCCCCTCTTAAAAGTGCAAAAATGTAGGAAAACAAAGAAAACTACAAATAAAAACGAATTTAATGCGCTATTTTTCTGTTGCGTTTTTTTTTTTTTGTTAATCAGCAAATATACTTCGGGGATTACGGGCTATTGTTTCAGAAAGGGTGAGAGGTGTAAATAGGACAAGGGTGTAGCCAGAAAATCTAAAAAGGGGGGTTATCTAAAAATGAAAATTGACGAATCCGAATGAAACTTTCAGAGATTTATCACAAGGTCTATGTTCGTTTTACAAATGTTTATTGGTTCAAATGACAGGTCCCTTCTTAAAAGTGAAAAAAGGTAGAAAAACGAAGAAAACCACAATTAAATATGAATATGATGGACGCTTAATAAATAAGCAATTATGGGCTATTGTTTAAAGGGGGAGGGGGAAAATCGGATAAGGGTGTAGCCAGAAAAAAGAAAAGAGGGCTATTTAAAAGTGAAAACGGACGAATAAAACTAACCTTTCACAGGAAATGACCAAACATATATCGGGCATTACCACTTGTTACTTCGGAAGTGTGTATGTGGGGGGTGGGGGGTTAAATGAATAAGGGTGTAGCCAGAAAATGGAAAAGGGGATCTAAGAAATTAAAACTGACGAATCAAAACAAACCTTTCACAGGAAATGAGCAAACATATTTGGGATTTACGGCCAATTGTTTCGGAGGGGGCGGAGTAAAATCGGATAAGAAATAAAATCGCAATCTCACGAATCAAAACAAAACTGTCACAGGTAATGAGCAAACATATTTCGGGGAGCGGCCTTTTTTTCGGTGATGCATAAAATCGGATAAAGGTGTAGCCAGAAAATAAAAAGAGGGTGATCTAAAAATGAAAACTGACGATTCAAAACGAAACTTTCATAGGAAACGAGCAAACAGACTTTGCGGATTACGGCCTAATTTTACGGACGAGGGTGGTGGGGTGGTGAAATCAGATAAGGTATAGCCAGAAAATCAAATGAGTTATCTATAAATGAGAACTGACAAATCTGAGTAAAACTTTCACGCGAGGTCTACTGCTCTAAGAACCTTAATTCTAGTTATTATTATTATTGGTAATGGAGGCTCTTATTCCTACATAGCACAAGCCCTCCCTGGGAGTGCCCGTGTGGATCCCATTCGTCCCCAGCGATTCCATAAAGAAAGATAGGATCCTTTGAAGATCCTATCTGGGACAGTCAAGGGATTGCTCCCGTATGAATCCCACAGTTATCCCACAGAACGACTACTAGCAGCGAGAAACTTGTAGAACCTTGGGTGAGCTACCTGAAAAACGCTCCATTTGTGTGGATATTTTCGTCGGAACAATATGTAGTTTTAAAGTATGCAGTCTCGCAATATCTTTTTTATATTTTTATCGAAAGTTTGAAAAGCTTTGTCAATAAATAAAACTTGTTGTCTCTTAGTAATAAAAGAAAAGCTGAATCAATGTTTACGCTCAGTTCATTATCAAAAACCGCCACTTCGCATTATAAAGCTACTTTTATGCAGCAATCGTCGTCGAGATGAAGTGCTCCTGGCGCGTCTGCGTATCGGACACTCTCATCTGACGCATGGCTACTTGCTGCAAAGATTGAACCGTCCGTACTGTGAGGAGTGTATAGTCCCGCTGAGTATTCAGCACATTCTTGTTGAATGTCCTGAATACTCAGCTCTCAGAGAACGTTTCGGATTGCCTTCTGTTCTTACCCGCGCTTTGGGGGATTCACATGATATAGTTAGCCGGGTACTGGACTTTGTTAAAGCTTGTGGGGTTGCTCACGTTCTCTGAGCGTTTTTAATGTGTTGTCGATTTTTATTGCTGCTAAACTTTTAATTTCTGTTATCTTTTATTGTTTTCTATATATTGTTTTTGTTATCTGTTTTAGACTATTTATTCTTTTATTTTCTTTTTCATTTTATGTTTTTATTTAGCAGCACTTTCGTTTATTGCACTCTAGTATTTTAACCTTTTTCTTTACATGTTTTAGTCCAGAGCAACCATGTAAATCGTGACGGGGACATATAGCCTTGATGCTGACGTCCCCATTAAACCCCCTATTCATTCATTTTATGCAGCAATACCAATCTTGAGGATCATTTTTCTTTTTTTCAATGCATGGTTACAAGGCTAATCTACAACTATTCAAATTCACAACTTTATGCGAACCCTAGTTTTCTTTTAAATATCCTCAAAAGTTTTGCTCGTTCTTACAAAGTGGTCGAATTTAGCCTTAAATGTTGTTTACATCTAGAAAATATTTAATTCATAACGTTGGGTCTTGAAAGTAGTAGAGTCGTAGTAGAGATAGTAGTAGCCATGATTATTAAAGTGTTGTTATTGTGCGGTTTTAAGAAGCAAGTTCCTCAATAACCGACTGGTTAAGACAATGGCTTGTGGTAGTTCGAATCCTACGAACATGGTTCGAATCCCGGTGAGGTCGCACTTTTTTTCTAAAATGTGTCAAACTACTTCGAAGAACATGAGGTTTACTTTTACTTCATATTTACCCGATAAATGGGGAGAATAATAAAAACATTATATCTTATTTGTATCCCGCAGGAATCCCATGGGTCATCCCGTTTCCCGGGACCTAAGGGGACACCTGAAATTCTCGCTTAAGTCGCGTAACAGGCCCATGGGATAATCCCGCGATTGTCCCGTGGTCCCAGGCGGGAGCTCCACTGGATGTCCTTGGACAGGTTTTGGGCTATGTGGGTTAGTCTTTGTACCGACTCTTAATCCTCTTGGCGGTTCTGGGACTGGTAATGTTATTGTACGGCGAAATTCAGGTGTTGTTGGCTGAAAGTGTAAGAAATTGCTGAAATAGGTGGGGGGGGGGGGTCAAAAATTTCGCCAGCATACCAGGCATCATAGGAATTAAGGTTACGATAAAGTCGACATTAGGGAATTGTAGGTACCAAGACCGTTTAGTAATACGACCGAGTAATTATTGTATCAAACGATAGTTTCTACAAATGATGTCATGCAAGTAATTCAATTTTGCAAGCTTTGATAACTAACTTAAAGTAATATCTGTTATCGTTGTTTTCAGATGATATCAGAAATGATGAACACAATGAGGTGGATCTTGAACGACAGGAGGAGACAAATGACGCCAACACGGTTGATGCTCGATTAAGTGAGTATCGAGTTTAAAAAATTCCTCTTCAAGTACATAGAATTGAAGACTGTCCTTCCATAAACTTTGTGGAAAAACAACGTGAGGAGCTGTTTCAAGATCTTGCAGAAAAAGAGGACCAAATCTTGGCCGACGGAAATGGAGGTATCTGCATTTTTCATACGGATTATAAGCCCACCAGGTTTTGTGTCCCCTGTGGGCACCCGGCTGGCTGCTACAATTGCACTCTAAAATATTTGGAGAAGAGAAAATACTTCGTCAGTATAACCATGTTTGGACGACAATATGAGGAACTTGATTTTCCATTACCCCATATCTGTCCCCAGTGTAACTGCATAGTGGGGAAAAATTTGCGATGTTTTTTCCATACAAAGTAGCGTAGCCACGCTAACGAAAGGACGTATCTCGAAAATTGCCGAAATTAAGATAAAGTTATAAATGTATTTTGCCCGTTTAGCTCTTTAAAATGGTATAAATTGTGTCTCAATGACCTTAATTAGCTAAGGAAAAGAGAAAAAAGGCATCCCCCAGAAGAATACATTATTCAGCGAATCTTTAAACAAGTTTTCTGCAAAACAAGGAAAATAGAGATACGTCCTTTTGTCAGCAAGGCGAAGTTTGTGCCTTATGTCAGCAAGACGAGTAGCATTTACTTTTAGTCGCTTAAAGTTAGCGACACGTCAATTTGACGTACGGATCCAAAACAACCAACTCAGTAGTGATAAGTATAAGTAATTGATATTTTTTAAAATTTCTTTCATTTCTTGTCTTGTTTTTAAAAGTATTTTTCATACCATTTGGAGATTTTAACAAGAATAGTCAACACTCAGCCGTTTCTTACAGCACTGTACGCCAAATTGACGTGTCACTATCTTTAAGCGACTAAAAATATTTCCGGGGTTCTCTTTCTTTCTCATTTCTGATAAGATCCACTTGAACTCAACGGCATTTGGTACTCGTGTGTTAGAAAGCCTGTTTTAGGTCGCTATATAAAATTACTGCATGTAGTAATATGCAAATTGAACCTACAGTACACTATAGGCAAAAAGTAGCAGCACATCTAATAGACATCCAAAACAGAGAAAAGTAATTTACCCACGAAAACAGAAAAAACATTATTTCTTCATTCTATGTTAGCAGGACGGCTACTGCCTTCTCAAAGCACTGCTAGAAGGGGAAGAGGCAAGGGCGATGCGGACATGGGGAGCGAAGGGTAGTTTATTTCTTACATGCAAAATTTACGTACGCTATCTCTCCAGGTTTAATATAATGTAATGTAATGTTTGTCCATGTAATAATTTAACTTGTAAGAAAATGTTATTTAAGCATGTGATCGAAAAAAAAAAGTTTGTACTGTGTTTTACGAAGATGTAACAAAATTATTACTCATAGTGAATACTCATTCGCATACGCTCTGTAGATTGGAGACTTACAGAAGATGAACTAACAAGCAAACGTTCCCATATGGGGTTTAAAAAAAAAAACTATTTTTTCTTTTTGGATTCTATTCAGCATGTAAAATAAGTACTCATATGAATTTTTACAACCCCATTCCAATTGGTTTGGCAGAAAATTGCATTTAACGTTTTCAGTCCCAAAGCTAAATTTACTAAAATCCATGTAACACAACGACTAATTAAGCTAGAGGTATGAATGATACCTCGTTTGGATAGTAATGAAGTGGTCTCTCCTTTGGTACATCAATTAGTTTATTTGTAAAACTAGAGAAATTTTCAAAAATTCCCGAAAAAAGCTTCGTTTTTACTTATTTATTATTTGGCAACACTGTGCAGGAGAAACACGAAAACTTCATGATATATACAGCACTACATGCTAAAGATATTCTGTAATTATCGTGTTCATTAGACACGATAGACAACCTACTGTCTATTTCGTAATGACGTTAGAAGTAGAACTTATGGTGACTATTAGGCTGCCTCGGATTCCCGAGGCCTGAGCTAAGTAGTAAAACTTATGTAATTAGCAGCATCCAAGATGTGACACTGGTAATGTATTTTTACCCATGTTATGCTACCCAAATTCAGGTAGATCTGTTGGAACAACAGTGACTGTAATTGGAGTTATTGGTATTTGCAATGTTAAATGCAATTCCTAAAATCTTATTGGTATAATAGATGAAATATGGAAGAATAGAACACTCGCCTGGCAGGAGCTGTATAGAGGAAGAAAATAGAAGAAATGGGTAATTCGTTTTTCAATGTAAAGTAGTATTGCAGTAACCCAATTCAAAATTCACTAATTTTAATGCATCTCTCGGGAGCAATTTTTCATTGTTTTATTTTCACTGTAATTTCAGACCTTTTTCTTGCTTGTTAAGTGGTGTTTTGACCCGTGCACAGGCTAAACAAACAGCGCTCTTCCGTTGTTTCGAGGTGAAGCAAATTTTATTTCCTGCCATCTAGCGATTGACAGTGAAGTTAAAAAACATTCCCATAATTTCATTCGCTATATCTCTAGGATGATGTCTACATGTACGATCAGTAGCAAACGTAATTCTATTTTAGACTGAATTTCCTTCATTAAAGAAGCGTAACATAGACTCATTTTTTTCTCTATTCCAAATACATGTTACACAAAATTTAATATGCAAAACGAGCGCTCAATATGTATCGCGTGAAGTAATGAGAACTATTTTCTTCGCGCACTGATATAATAAAGAAGTCTTGTAAGCGACGATTGTCCTGCCATCGTTGGTTGACAGGGATTTAGTGAAATCATGAGTTGCCACATCCAGTGGAGCTCCGCTCGAGGCTTTCAGCTCGCGCTAGCAATGCATTGGGTCGTGTAGCACCAATGCCGGTAATAGAGGGAACACAGGTAGCAACGCTGAAATTAGCAAAATACAGAATCATATTTTCCTATCTGACTTCCCATCCATGTAGCGGACCCTCATCGTCGGGGAGGGGATGAAGCTGAGAGGGCGGCTTCATCATTCACTCACCTGTCACCCCTAATCTTCATCTTTTGCATGCCCTCTCAGCCGCGAATACCGCTACCGGACTCGCGGGTGGTTGGTGGGATTCGGGAAGAGAAAGGTCTAGTGGACATCTTCCTCCACATGGGGAGGACGTGCACTCACCCGGCCTCCTGTTGTGTTCATCCAGTGTTTGTGTTGTCCGGGGTGTTGAGTCTTTAAAAATATTTTTTAAAAACCATAAAAAAAAGGGCAAAAATTTAAAATTATTAAAAACAAGCAAGAAAAATTTTAAAATACAAAAAATCCGCATCTTTTTGTTTGTTTTGTTCTTCCTGGGCTGGTGGGGGTCTATCCTTTTGTTTGCCAGGTTTCTTTCGTTTTGTTTCACTTCTTT
Organism: Thermobia domestica; assembly: GCF_964235325.1. Taxonomy (NCBI): domain Eukaryota; kingdom Metazoa; phylum Arthropoda; class Insecta; order Zygentoma; family Lepismatidae; genus Thermobia; species Thermobia domestica. The sequence goes on along the minus strand of NC_137460.1, from coordinate 220,441,737 downwards.
TTCCGGGGCTACGCGTTTTTGTCGAAGGGAATGGTTTTGTTGCACTTCCATTCCCCTTGACCGCGTCGGCCCCACGCTGATCCTAAGGTTGTGGGTGTGCTGATGGGATTGCCAGGGGGTAGCGTTAGTTCTCCCCGTTAACGCCCCGGTGTGACCTCACACCCTCTTTTTCCTTTATAAATGTTTATATCCAATCATACTCTTATGGGTACTAAATCTTGAAAATCTGATCCGGGCTCTCCCTCACGGAAGAAGCCCAAACAAAGTGAAAAGGGGATCGTGGAAAAGACAAGTATCATGACACCTGTTGTCCGATATCTTGTAATTAAAGATAAAGACGTTGATAGTGCCAATTCTGATGCAAACCGTCCGAGTGCTATTAAGGGCTTATCTCCTTTTGTTATTCATAAAGTTGAATTGAATTGAATTGAATAGGGGCTTTAATGGGGACGTCAGCATCAAGGCTAAACGTCCCCGTCACGATTAATACGGTGCCTCTGGACTAAAAGATGTAAAGAGAAAAAAGTTAATAGACGAGAGCGCTATAAACAAAAGTGCTGCTAAATAAAAGTAGAAAATGAAAAAAAGAAAATAAAAAATAAAGTAAAACAGATAACAATAACAATATATAGAAAAACAATAAAAGCTAACAGAAATTAAAAATTTAGCAGCAATAAAAAAGCGATAACACACTAAAACAGCTCAGAGAACGTGAGCAACCCCAAAAGCTTTAACAAATTCAAGTACCCGGCGAACTATATCACTTGAATCCCCCAAAGCGCGGGTAAGAACAGAAGGCAATCCGAAACGTTCTCTGAGAGCTGAGTATTCAGGACATTCAACAAGAATGTGCTAAATACTCAGCGGGACTATACACTCCTCACAGTACGGACGGTTCAACCCAGGGCTGTGCGATATCCGGTTTTTGAATATCGAACTTCGAAAGTCGATCGATATATCGAATATCGAAATATATGTAAGTGTCGAAATATCGAAAAATCTAAATATTGAAAAATATCGAAGTATCGAAAATACCGAAGAAAAAATGCTATGGATATTAAAATGTAGGGCATGACAGTGCTTGCTTCTAAGCTTTCCAGCCACTTTCAGGGCCAGTTCTAATAAAATGTCTCGATATCTCTTACCCGTCAGATAAGGCCACGGGATGATACAACCCATCACAGTACTAATGTGTTATTTTGGGTAAAGTGAGCGCTCAGCGCTACTGCCGCGACATCTTTCTAACTTATCTGACGGTTAAAGATATCAAGGGATTGTAGGACGGGATCGCGGTAATAGAAATGCTGTTAGATTTATCTTCCCTCCCTTCACAAACACACTTCAAAGGGCAAAAGAGAAGCAAAATATCACCGGAGTGGGGAACTGCATTTGTTAAACCTTTTATTCCTTAGTAGGGAGATTGTTTACTGATAACGAGAATCGATCCTTTTAAAACTACAGCAGTACTACTAAAAAGAGACTCGTTTGTTTCTTGTTTTTTTTATTTTTTTATTTGTCTCGACCATGATGAAAGAATATGTAATAAAAACACTGGATATTTAAAGTCCAAGTTCTTTCTTGGCTCTTTTTTCTTGTTCTTGCACAAAAAAGTCATAAAACAAACTCTTTTATCTCCCTCCATGTGATAAAAACTTTTGCTTTTCTTCCACATAAATATATGAAATAAGCCTCTCTACCTTCCTTAACAAATGCAATACCGCATCTGATTGACTTTTATAGTTGTTAAATTCACGACGAAAAAAGTGCCGGGGTCCTTCATGGTTATCAGCATTTCGAGGCACCCGCTGTATTTAAGCACTGCTTGTCTTTAGCCTTATGGAGGGGAGAGAAGTTTAATATTTGCAGCAAAGGTGGAAACCTCTCTCTATGAAGCAAACCAATATCATAACTATTCTTTGCCACATAGGGCATTTTGCTTCTGTGTGGGAAATTTCAAAGGTCTGTTAAAATAGCAAATATAATAAATAAATAAATATGAGTTAATTTGGGAACAAATTAGTATTGATATTCAACGGATTATCAAGAAAGGAAAATAATTTAGTAGGCGCAACGGAATTGATACATCTATCAGGTTATGAATGTTCCAGATTCTTGCGGTGGTGCCATTCCGAGCAAGAGGGTTTTAGATTTTTAAGAAAAAAAAATATGTTTGGCTTTGTATCATTTATATAACATCTAAATACTAATCCATTTATTGCTAATCATAGAAATAAATAAGTAATTTCCAATCCACTAAATTTTATTGCATCTTTTTTTTAACAGCAACAGTTAAATAACACAAGTAGAATTCTATGGAGTTGCGACGGTATCAATAAAACCGCTGGAACAACATAATAGCCATTGGCACGGTTCCATTTACTACTTTGGACACAATGATCTATTGTATAAGTTAGTATATGAAATTTTGTATTAATAGATTGCATATTTATATTTAATAAAATTATTTTAAGTTGAACAAATGCTTATTCATTTGTTTTGAAATTTAACAAAGTAGTGAGAAATCTTAAGCAGCTAGTCTGGATTGTTGAAAAAATATTGTAATCTATACTGAGTTTTTTTCTCCTATCGTTAGTTTTATTCCACTAATTTTTTTATGCACTTTCAGTTATACACATGTAATGTAGCTTTGGCAGTCATTCCCGATCACACAATTAGAAAGAGGATAAATAAAGAATTATTTCATCACCATAAATTATTCTGTTATATCATACGCAAGCCATACTGCTTTCAAACTCATCTCAAATATACAGTTTTATTTCTCAACATTTAACAATTATTAGCATTTACTGGCAACTAAGCCTCTTATTACTCATTTTCATCATTGTTGGCACATATATTCATTAAATACAATGTAACATGTACATGACATCAGTAAACACAAAGCCTAACCTAATCTACCTAACCTAACTAAATACACAAATGACTTAACTCTCACTGCCAATGGAAACAGGTGCATCATTGAAGTATATATTTTTCAATATTAATAACATTTCTATTATATAAATTAATTATCGAACAAGATTAATCATAGGATTCACACAGGTTGATAAACGCTCAGCATAGAAATGTTCCAGACTAGTCAGCATTATAAGGTAGCAAATGAGATATGTAAACGACCGACGATGTTTTAAATGGTCATATTATCTCGTTATTATACAATGGCTATTATAGCTAAATGACACTGTGTTCAACCGAATAAGAAATTTGACTATTCAATGTATATTGATATTATCAGTACCCAATTGGCAACTAATCTATCATAAAGGATTCATCTGTGGCTTGAATGTGTTTCGGAAGTTACATGATAAACGACCTACTAAAAGCATGCCCACAGCACTCATAGAGTATCATTTATAGGCCTAATGCATGCATCACGAACAATTTAGAATACATCCCCTTTTATAGCTTACCTGGTCTTATGTGACGGAACTGTTGAAAATCTACTCACACATCGCTTTCATTATTGAGGAAATCACTCATGAATACTCCGGATGAATGATTCGTTCCAAGCTCAATGTTTGATTTATGTTAATTTCACAAATATGCTAAACCAGTCTCAATCACCAAAAATGGCTTCACTTTCATGCTTTTTTTCACTCTAGTTAGTAAACGAGAAAGTTACCTGTATATCCACGATTACCAATTGATTTCTCCAAATCTAGGGTTCCTTTTAATATATATTTTAGATAGGTTACATACCAGTTTCCAATTTGGGAATTAATTTAGATGGTTAGGTAACAGGATTTTGTCCAGTTTGTATCCTCGTCGTCAACTTAACTTCACATTACGTGACAATACTACTTGTATTCTCGCTTCCCTCGGAATTTTACTAACTATATACTATTAAATGTAAATTTATAAAATTCTAATCCTTTATTATTTTTTTAACCAAAATTTTCTTCCTCATTTAAAGAAAGCAACTTTTACTCCCATCCTTCAGTTACACTACTATAGTTCGATATAAAATTGTTTATCATCTCCATTCACGTAGTCCTACATGGCAGCCTCCAATGATAATATCGTTGATACTAGGTAAGCTCTTATTTTTTTTACGTGGTATTAGATATTGACGATCTAATCAATGTACTGAAATATCCTATTCAATGCCACTTATCGTGGAGTTTCCTTTTTATACAAAATTTTATGAAATATATTTGATTTATAATTAACTTTCATTCACAGTTATCAATATTTATGTTGCCGTCTGCATGCCTATAGTATATCGTTTATTTCAATCTCCATCTACTCTTATAAATATCAAACGAACTGAAAAAGTGAATATTATTAGATATAAATAACAATACAACTTTACCCTACTAAAATACCGTAATCTACATTACTAATAAGTAATAATTCAAATCGGTATTTGTTTAATACAAAGGTAAACAAATAACAACGCCCTACATACTAACCACTATCTACGTTAATACAGGCCCTGACAACCCACGAAAATAACAAAATGGTTTGTTAATGTATATTCAAACGAATAATTATTTAAATGGTACAGATTGATGAAAAGCAGGCTGTAACATTTTTCCCGGCGGCTGAAGAAAAAAATAATTATTAATTCTGAAAAAAATTAGTAACTATTTTTCGATTACTTAAAATTTCTTAATAATTCTTCTCTTTTCTCTTCGGAACAATCAAGTAATTTTATATTAGTCAAATTTTGACTCGGAACTTCTTTCCCATTCAAATCTTTCAATACAACATAGTTTTTTCTCATCTCCGTTACCACATATGGGCCGCTATAAACTGGCATATATTTATGTGTAATTTTTCTATATGCATCAGAGAGGAAATGAGTTCTTACCATCACCAAGTCTCCTTTTTTAACTTTTACAGGTTTAGTTAATTTTAATTGTATTTTTCGTTTTCTTTTTGTTAGCAATCTGGGAAGAACCTGAATATACCTTTTTGAATCTTCTGCAGTTTGCAATTCTAATGGCCAGGGAAAATTTTCTCTAAATTTACAAGTAGCCGAAAATGAAATGAAGATATCAGCAGGCGTGTTATTTATACTACTGTTGTAAGAATAGTTGAGAAGATCCTGTGCAGTTTTCAACACCTCCTTCCACTTTGTATGGTTGTTATGACACATTAATCGTATTATTCGGTTTAACTCGCGATGTGATCGTTCCACAATCCCGTTTGCTTTCGGGTTATACGGAGTAGTCAAGATATGTTTGATATTATGGTCGATGCAATAGTTCTTCCATTTCTCCGAGAGAAATTGTGGACCTTTATCCGAAACAAAGTGACTCGGATATGGAAGAAGATAGAAATAATCTTTGTCTAAGACTCTAATGATTTCTGCGACTGTCACCGTTTTAAGTGGTAGGTAACATACAAATCGACTATAAACATCAATAAGGGATAAAACAAAATAGTATCCGAAACTGCAAGGGAATTTCCCTACAATATCGACACATAACTTTTGGTGTGGCCTCTCTGCCTCTATGTGAAGATCTTCTCGCGCCAGGATTTGATTAGAAAATTTTGTACGCGCACACAATTCACAGTTTTTAATGTATCGTGTGAATATTTGTTTTTGTTTTCGCCAAAAAAATAAAGAACGCGCAAATTTTATACACTTATTTACTCCAAAGTGCCCTGTGTTATGAATATTTTCTATTACTTTGTCAACTAAGTCAACAGGAATTACTAATAACCAAGGTTGTAGTTTAGATCTTCTCACAAAGATTAAATTCTGTATCAATTTTATATTCTCGTTATCGGGAGTGATATTTAATTTTTGTTGTAATTGTCTACAATATGGATCCGAAGATTGTAAAGTTTCCAATTCTTGATAATCAACCCAATTTTTGGAATCATATAAAACAAAATTTATATGATATTCAGTTAAGTCGTCATTACTTTCTGGAGTATGTCTACTTAATATATCGGCTATTTCATTGTCCTTTCCTTTTATGTGTTCAAATTTTAAGTCAAATCGTTGAAGTTTTAACAATATTTTTGTTGTTCTTGGGTCTAAATTTTGCAAAGTGAACGCAAATGTAACTGCACTATTGTCACAGTGAACTGTAACCCTCCGACCTAGAATATAATATGAAAATCTCACACAAGAACAAAACTGCCAATAATTCTAATTGAAACACTGAGTAAGATACTTCATATAATTTTAATTTCCTGCTAGCATATTCAATAACTAATAATTCCCCTGTATCATTGTATTGTGCTAAATAACCTGCCAAATTTTGTAAGCTAGCGTCCGAGAATAAATGAAAATTTTTATCGAAATCCGGTTGACTTAAGGCTGGAGGTTCACTTATTAAGATGCGCAACTGCTGGAATAAGTCTATAATTTCGGGAGTCAAAGTAAATTTATTGGTTTTCTTTAGAAGATTAAATAAAGGTGATGTCAATGCGGCAAAATTTGGGATAAATTTACGCCTCCATGACAATAGACCAAGAAAAGACCTAAGTCTCTTTTTAGTAGTGGGTAATGGAAAATTTTTAATGTCTTCATTCTGTTTTGGATTCGGTTTTATTTCGATTCCATTTATAGCATGGCCTAAAAATAAAATTTCCTTTTGAAAAAATTTGCATTTCTTAAAGTTTAACGCGAAATTACCCAATTCCAAAATTTTGAATACTTCTTCCAAATGAATAAAATGATCAGCTACATTCTGACTAAAACATAACACGTCATCAAGGTATATTACTACAAAGTGTCTAGTGTCCAGTCCAAAATATGAGTTCATTATATTTTGGAAAACGCTCGGACTAGATTTTAACCCCATAGGTAAAACACATAGAACATACTGTCGGCCTAAATAAATAAAACTGGTACACTTATAAGATTCTGGATCAAGTCGAACTCCATAATAGCCCATAGTAGCATCCATTGAGCTGAAGGTCTTTGCACCAGAAATTCGGGTGAGTATTTCACCAATCGCTTCTACCTGTATTTTTGGTGAGATAACTTTGTTATTTAGCAGCCTCAAATCGATCACAGGCCTCACGCCTCCTGACGATTTTCTCACACAGTGTATTGGATTCCGGTAGCTACTAGGACTCTCTTTAGCGATCCCTAACTGTAACCATTTCTTAATTTCACATTCAAACTCTGACTGCATTGCCTGGGTTATCGAATAAATTTTTCCAATGACCGGTTCATTATCACTTAGTTCAATTTTGTAAGGTTTACATTTAATTGGTTTTGGGTACTCGCAAAATAAGATTTTATATTTAATTAGTAACTGCAATAATTTAGTTTTAGTTTCAAAATCTAAATCTTCACGTTCATGAATGTAATTTCTTAATTCAGTTTCAGAGATTTCACCGTAATTCTTAAATTCCTGGGAAAATAATTTTTTTCTGAATATAGCGAACAGTTACTGTATTCCTTCTCTGTAGACGATATATTACAATCATATAACGGTTCACTGTATTTGTGTGTTAACTGTACTAACAATATTTTTGGATAAGATATGTCTAAAATTACTGTTTCTTGTTGTTCAGTTGTCATCATCAATTGTCTATTTTTACTATCTAGAATTACATTAAACTGCATAAAAAACGGTGATCCTAGTAGTAAATCCGCTTTCATATCTTTTACCACGAAGACAGGAATATTAAATAGATGTCCTTGAATATTTAAAGTTAATTCTATCGATCCTTTAACTAGAAAATTATCTTTACCTGCGAATGCACTCAATTGTATTCTGGACACTGGTTTAAGCTTAGCTGACGGAAAAGAAGTTTGCAAAGTTACCCATGTTTTATAATTTAAAAGATTCAATTCTGCTCCAGTATCCAGGATACAATTTAAATGCATTACCCCTACTTCACAATATAATGTTGGTGATGGAAAGACTTCAAAATTAATATTATCATTTTCCCCTTCATCTCTTAACACAAAGCAAGTAATAAATTTCAACGAGTCATCCTCAAATTTTGAATGTTGTTCATCTGAGATATTTTCTTTTTGTGGGAAGAGAAGTTCCGATAAGCAGACGCCATCCTCCCCTAAGGGCGACTGCTGATCATGTTTTCCGCCCTCATATTATTTCCAGCCGTCGAGCAGCTTGAATTACCCGTGTTAACACCTACCGCTGGATACGGAGGATTTAATGCAGAAGTTACTGTTGTGATGACAGGTACCGGTAATGATGGATTATACATCGTAATAGTAGGATAAGGACCATAAGATGGTTTAATTCCATACATATTTTGAGGTAAGTATGGTGGCGGAATCGCACTATAACCTGCCACTGAAACTGGAGTGGGTCCACCATTCGGACCAGTATTTTTATTCACACTAGTAAAACCAAACCTGTTATTCCCATTCCAATTATTACGGTTCGGAAAATTACGATTTTTATTCTGCCCAAAATTTTTCCTATTATTACTCTTAAAATTATCTTTACCAAATTTCTTATCTGTCATTACAGGTTCTGTTTGTACTGCATTGTCAGTTTTAAATTTCTTGTTTCTTTCAATTCCCGTTTGTCTGATAGTGGGTTTTTTATTGGACAATTTGAATAATTGAAATTTTGCCTTTCCAAATTGGAAGGATGTCCCTCCACGTCCTCCAGTCTCAAAGTCAATTCCTGAACAGTATTAACCGTCCCCAGCTTAAATATCTTTGCCTCCTCTGCGGGCAAACAATCCAGAATTAAATCTTTTAGTTCCTGGTCCGACGGAGAACTCACCACAGAATGATATGCATCTATGATATCCCAAACAAACTCGGACAGCGAAGAGAATTTGGACCTCTCATATCTAAGTCAGTAAAGGCGACGCTTTTGGGCTCTTTCTACCTGCGGAGATATGTATTGAAGTTTAAAAAGTTTTAGAAAATCCCTAAAACTCTTAATTCGGTTCTCAATACTCCGATACCACGTTTTTGCCGATTTCTCCAAACACCGAGATACGATATACCTCTTGTCTTTTTCACGAAGTTTATACATATTCATGGTTTGTAATAGGTCATCTATGAAAATCCTAGCGGACCCTGTAGTTTTCCCATCAAACTTGGGGAAATGATGTAAATTTCGCATGTAATCTCCATATCGACCAACCGGAACACTATTATACGAACTATTTTCATCGGTACTAATTTCTCGAATTCGTCTATGAATTCGTCTATCTTTACTCTTACGATTTGAGTTGACATTCTCCCTCCTGGTTAAACATTGATTCACTCTCATCCTACGATTTCGACTACGACTCCTACTTGGATTATTACTGCACAAAACGCTATCAGAAATATTTTCATTCCGATCCGAAGTAGATGCTGAAGACGATATGCTACTTTCATCATCTGATCCCCTCTTAAATTCTCTTAAACGAGTTTTACATTCATTATCTTTCTCTTTTTCTTTTATTAATTTATCACTAATTATAGGCACTAATTGTGAAGTTATATCTTTACTACTAGATGGAGCATCTCTATCAAATAATATATTTCGATTTTCCTGACTATCCTGACGTGATAAAAATTTCTCAACCTTTTTATCTAATTGATTAACATTATCCTTAATACAGTTTTCCAATCGTTCATGTACTTCCCGTAACTTTTGTTCCACTAGCCTATCAACCTTTCTTTCTCTTTCAATACACATTTCCGAGTTTTTTCTTATTGTGCTAATTGCATCCTGCTCTAGGAGTTTAACCTTATTCGTAATTCTCTCATTTGCCTCCTTCAATTGGTTACATTCATCTCTAATTCGATCTGAATTCATCTTACAGGTTTCTCTAACATTACTTACATCTACTTTCAAATTATAGAAGTCAACTGTCAACAAGCCTATTTTAGTTTCCACATTTTCTGATACTGGCCCTATATTATCCTTCAGTTCCTTTTCTATCTTTAATAAGTTCTCTTTCGTTTTATTTAAATCCTCTGTCACATATTTGGTCTCTTCGGCGCACCTAGATTTTACTTCATCCAAACTTTCAGTCCACTGAGTTTTAACCAATTGAAGTTCCGACTTAACCGCTAACAATTCATTTGATACCTTCTTATCCAAATCTAAAATAGAAGATCTCATCGAGTCAATGTTTGAATTTACTTCCGCTTTCACCGACTTAATATCTGATTTCACTTCATCAATACGCAAGTTTACTGAATTCACTGAATTAATCATTTTCTGTTGGAATGATTCTATCAAACTCTTAAGGCTCTCAACAAGTGGTCCCCCACCAATCTCAATTTGAGGTATTGGTCTCTGAACACATTCACCCTTAGATTGATCAACTCTAACATCATCCTTTTCAGCATTCTTATTTCTAGCTATATTTGTCTCACCATGATTTTTACCGGAGCCCATAGAACTTTCATTCGTTATTAAATCTGTTTCGCTACTTTGAGCACTGTCACTTGAACTCTCAATTATTTCAGCACTCGCAATACAAGCATGACACATCCAATTACCATCGTTTTGTTTCATTAATTCAACTTCTTCCTTTGACAGCTCTATACAAGTCACATGAAAGAATTGACGGCATTTATCACACCCTACAGATCCATCAGAGTTTAGTGCTTCTTTGCGATTACAACATAAATGAATCTTAGGTTCAACATCACTAACACTAAAATCCAAAAACATTATTTCATCACATATTTGTCCGTCACACAATCTCAAGTAAAGTACTAAAAGGGGATAAGAAACTAGCAAGAAAACCATAAACCTCATTTGCTTCCTTAACGGTTCTAATAAACCCCTTACCAGAAATGCACACCCCAACAATGTCACTTATTTACTTCATTGCTTTTACTTAAACAGTAACTTAAGTAAATCAAATAAATCCTAAAGCTGAACTATCGCCAATTTGTTAAAATAGCAAATATAATAAATAAATAAATAAATATGAGTTAATTTGGGAACAAATTAGTATTGATATTCAACGGATTATCAACAAAGGAAAATAATTTAGTAGGCGCAACGGAATTGATACATCTATCAGGTTATGAATGTTCCAGATTCTTGCGGTGGTGCCATTCCGAGCAAGAGGGTTTTAGATTTTTAAGAAAAAAAAATATGTTTGGCTTTGTATCATTTATATAACATCTAAATACTAATCCATTTATTGCTAATCATAGAAATAAATAAGTAATTTCCAATCCACTAAATTTTATTGCATCTTTTTTTTAACAGCAACAGTTAAATAACACAAGTAGAATTCTATGGAGTTGCGACGGTATCAATAAAACCGCTGGAACAACATAATAGCCATTGGCACGGTTCCATTTACTACTTTGGACACAATGATCTATTGTATAAGTTAGTATATGAAATTTTGTATTAATAGATTGCATATTTATATTTAATAAAATTATTTTAAGTTGAACAAATGCTTATTCATTTGTTTTGAAATTTAACAAAGTAGTGAGAAATCTTAAGCAGCTAGTCTGGATTGTTGAAAAAAATATTGTAATCTATACTGAGTTTTTTTCTCCTATCGTTAGTTTTATTCCACTAATTTTTTTATGCACTTTCAGTTATACACATGTAATGTAGCTTTGGCAGTCATTCCCGATCACACAATTAGAAAGAGGATAAATAAAGAATTATTTCATCACCATAAATTATTCTGTTATATCATACGCAAGCCATACTGCTTTCAAACTCATCTCAAATATACAGTTTTATTTCTCAACATTTAACAATTATTAGCATTTACTGGCAACTAAGCCTCTTATTACTCATTTTCATCATTGTTGGCACATATATTCATTAAATACAATGTAACATGTACATGACATCAGTAAACACAAAGCCTAACCTAATCTACCTAACCTAACTAAATACACAAATGACTTAACTCTCACTGCCAATGGAAACAGGTGCATCATTGAAGTATATATTTTTCAATATTAATAACATTTCTATTATATAAATTAATTATCGAACAAGATTAATCATAGGATTCACACAGGTTGATAAACGCTCAGCATAGAAATGTTCCAGACTAGTCAGCATTATAAGGTAGCAAATGAGATATGTAAACGACCGACGATGTTTTAAATGGTCATATTATCTCGTTATTATACAATGGCTATTATAGCTAAATGACACTGTGTTCAACCGAATAAGAAATTTGACTATTCAATGTATATTGATATTATCAGTACCCAATTGGCAACTAATCTATCATAAAGGATTCATCTGTGGCTTGAATGTGTTTCGGAAGTTACATGATAAACGACCTACTAAAAGCATGCCCACAGCACTCATAGAGTATCATTTATAGGCCTAATGCATGCATCACGAACAATTTAGAATACATCCCCTTTTATAGCTTACCTGGTCTTATGTGACGGAACTGTTGAAAATCTACTCACACATCGCTTTCATTATTGAGGAAATCACTCATGAATACTCCGGATGAATGATTCGTTCCAAGCTCAATGTTTGATTTATGTTAATTTCACAAATATGCTAAACCAGTCTCAATCACCAAAAATGGCTTCACTTTCATGCTTTTTTTCACTCTAGTTAGTAAACGAGAAAGTTACCTGTATATCCACGATTACCAATTGATTTCTCCAAATCTAGGGTTCCTTTTAATATATATTTTAGATAGGTTACATACCAGTTTCCAATTTGGGAATTAATTTAGATGGTTAGGTAACAGGATTTTGTCCAGTTTGTATCCTCGTCGTCAACTTAACTTCACATTACGTGACAATACTACTTGTATTCTCGCTTCCCTCGGAATTTTACTAACTATATACTATTAAATGTAAATTTATAAAATTCTAATCCTTTAATATTTTTTTTAACCAAAATTTTCTTCCTCATTTAAAGAAAGCAACTTTTACTCCCATCCTTCAATTACACTACTATAGTTCGATATAAAATTGTTTATCATCTCCATTCACGTAGTCCTACATGGCAGCCTCCAATGATAATATCGTTGATACTAGGTAAGCTCTTATTTTTTTTACGTGGTATTAGATATTGACGATCTAATCAATGTACTGAAATATCCTATTCAATGCCACTTATCGTGGAGTTTCCTTTTTATACAAAATTTTATGAAATATATTTGATTTATAATTAACTTTCATTCACAGTTATCAATATTTATGTTGCCGTCTGCATGCCTATAGTATATCGTTTATTTCAATCTCCATCTACTCTTATAAATATCAAACGAACTGAAAAAGTGAATATTATTAGATATAAATAACAATACAACTTTACCCTACTAAAATACCGTAATCTACATTACTAATAAGTAATAATTCAAATCGGTATTTGTTTAATACAAAGGTAAACAAATAACAACGCCCTACATACTAACCACTATCTACGTTAATACAGGCCCTGACAACCCACGAAAATAACAAAATGGTTTGTTAATGTATATTCAAACGAATAATTATTTAAATGGTACAGATTGATGAAAAGCAGGCTGTAACAGGTCAGAGATAAGGGTTATACAACCAAGACATGGCGATTACAGTACAACTTCAGAATCCGGTTTAAAATTTTGGCTTTCAACTCGATTGTTGTATGATTTAATTTGTCTCTGTCAACTTGATTAAAGGCTACCTAATGCAAAACAGTGATTTTTTAATGTACAAATTGTTTGTTGGCGCCCACAGCTTTGTTTCTGCATTTTAAAGAAGAAAGTGCTATCAAACGCCTCTTACCCCTCCCCCCCCCAAAGATAAGAACTATTATTTTTCTTCCAGATAGATGTATCAAGTAAGAGTTTCTGAAAATCAAAATCTTGCAAAAAGAATCCAGTGCTTTAGCGAATTTTCTTCTTCGTAAATTTGGTAACCGTGACCATCTTCTCTGTGATTGTTGTTGGATCTCACACAATTATGTTGTGACTGAAATGCCATAATTACTATTTGAAACGAGAGGCAGGTATCATAAAAATGGCTGAAGAAAACGCAGATTGTGGTAGTTCAACAGGAAAAATAAATGTATTTCTGTGGAAATATTTTAAAAAATGGACAGATATTAAATATGGTGGGCCTTGTTTGCGATGTTCAAAATGTTTAGTGACTGTGTCTCACAAATGTGGAAATACTTCTAACATTAAGTCACACCTGCGTGTACATCACCCGCGCCAATATTCTGAGCTTCTAAAAGGGAATCGGTTAATTCTGGATGTATCTGCTGAAGATGAAGAAGTCTCTTCTGGAGATCCAGGTTGTTCAGAAAGAGAACAGCAGGGTGCAGATTTGAGGTATGAATAATTTACTTTCATATACATATGGCCAAAATTTTCCGGAATCCGGAAATTTTGTTTTCCGGAATCGGAAAATTTACTTTCCGGAATTCAGATAAATTCCGACATTCGGAAAAATCCGGAATTTAGAAAAAATTCGGAATTTTTCCGATTTTACTTTCCGGATTCCGGAAAGTAAAAATTCTGGAATTGACCAACCCTTTCTAGTAGCTGTTAAAAGAGAAACACAATAATGAATATATATGCTGTATTAGTTTCTTGTAGTTGGATATGTCTTTATCACTTACGTAGACAATTGCTACTGCAGTTATTTACTGCTTTATGAGGAAGGTCTTATTTTCACACACAAAAAAATCGCCGGTATGTCTCAAACATTATCGCGTTCCCACCTGCGGCTGCTCCAAAGCAGAGATGGAGTGGGTCAAGTTTTCTGGGTGGGTCAACAGCATGTGACCCACTGTGACCCACCACCCACCGTGCCCCACTGCGACCCACCACACACCGTGACCCACCACACACCGTTACCCACTGCGACCCACCACCCACCATGACCCACTGCGACCCACCGACTCAGTATGATCTACCGACCCTCTCTGCTCACTGCATTGTAGACAGTATCTTCTGAGGACTGGTAAATTTGTCTCCGTTTTACTTTCAAGACCTTCATTTCCCTTTCTTTTCCACTTGTTTGTCTACTTACCTGAGGTGAGTATATCTAACCAAGTGAAAAAAGAACTTCAGGCACTTTTGGATATTGATATTTTTAATAGTAATAATAGCAATAGGACTTACACTACTACTTGGCTTTCGAGACCTGTGAGTTTTTAGAGCTAACTACTGGAAAAAATACATTTTTGAATCACTGTAATATATAAATTATTATATAAAAAATTGAATGTAACTATGTGTGCCTGATCATCACGGTCAAATTGCAGTCAAATGAAATTACTTTTGGTATATAGTTAGGCCTTAATCCAAACTGGGATGTTATATTGCTTTTATTATAATGCATAATATCCTAAGGAGGCAGTGAGGATCCGAATTTTTGCGAAAAAAAATGAGTATCTCGCAAGCCGTTAAACTTACGGAGATGAAATTCAGTGTGTTAACTCTTTATTGAAAATAAACAGTGTGTGTCCTAGCATTTTTTAAAATTCTCCTTTATGTGGGGGGGGCACTTTCTATATATGGAAAATTGGTAGCGAGTTGGTTTGTAAAAATGAATGCTCAATAAATAAGGGTATACGGGGCATATGTATTTTTGGGTAAATGTAAAACGAACACAATGCATACAGATAAAAGTTCACACCAATCTTCCATTAGGAAGTTGAAAATTTTAAGAAACAAATTAAATTATAATTTAAGGACATTGCGATATCCAATGGTATTCCTTTTATTGACGAATGTATATGTGGGGTATGAACATTAAACATAAATTGTAGACACTCTGGGATGTATATTTAACTTAGGAAAGGAACTCACCTTGCATCCAGCGCTTTCGTATAACTGTTAAAACTTATATAATATTTCAGTCTGCGCTCGACCATGATCGCGAACAGTCCAACAGCAAACAAGAAGGAATCACTGAGGTGTTTTAGTCCTGTAGTAACGAAACACTTTGTGTGTCCATTAAGCATTCCGAAGTGTTATATATATAGGTGCATATATGATTTTGGTTCCTCTTCCACAAGCTAAGTTCAATGGCTTATTCCTATATTAATGATATTCTTATTTATCCATTCCGTGTTTTTTTTTTTTTTTTTTTTTTTTTTTACCTAACATACGTTGTCAGTCATAACTCTGAAAGATAAAGGATCACCATCTAATTTAGCTTCGTTGAGTTGGGATTTAGTCTTCCGTTCAGCAGCAAAGCTATATGAGACATGTGGACCTACACCTTAACGCGAAAAATGTTCTTCAGTTTAACTACCACGATTACATCCTTTAAGCTAAGGGTAACGGATGATTTAAGGAACTGGATGATGATGAATGGCGTGGAAGGAAATCAGAGTACCTCGAGAAAACCTACGAACACGAATACGATGTTGTCCAAGCAATTAGTTGAGCTTCACATGGGATTCGAAACACTTGAGATCCCACCAGGAATCGAGCTCGGATCATTTGCAGCACCTCTATTTAAAGAAGACGTTAAAGGTTTTATTTTACATTTTTATTTAAGGTACAGTGCAAATGTAGTAGTTTTCACTAATGCAATTTCTAGTATTACTTCCCACGATTATGGTTCTGTAAGCTAAAGTAGATTGATGATTAATGAAAGTGAATTCTTATAAATGGAATTAATAAAGTGAGAATATTGGAAGAAACGGGAGAACAACGAAAAAAACACGGACATCATGTTGTCCACTGAAACCTTATTTGGCGTGGCGAAGCCCTCGCACTAGGGGAGAGCTCTCTATTACTAAGCCACCTTGCCCATGAATAATGATACGTGATAACTATGTTATGGATTGAAAAACCTATGCATTGTTTTTTTAACTCTAAAATTGTATTTGTAACGCCGGAATTACTACACTGGCACTGAATGTGATCGAAATGTAGTATGCTGTATTTTCTATTTTACATAAAATGAACCTTAATCTAAGCTTATACATATATACCGCTTCAGAAAAGACATCTTATGTTAGACTTATATGAACACAAGAAACTAACAATTGAGTATGCATTTTCGAATGTGTGACAAATGTTTCACGACAGTGGACGTTGTTACTTTTTCGTAGAATATCTTTCCTATTTCACAGTTTTAAAATGAAACATTTTCTCGTATCGATGTGCTCGTATTTCAGATAGAAATAGTAACGTATTTTTTCTTCTAGAATTAAACAAATGTATTAACTATGATATGTACAGTTTTTAAAGCCGTTCTTTTATAATCTGCACAGAAATTTTAGAATTAGGACAAAAAATAAAAATTTCAAAGTAATTTGTTTTACATCCACATGTGGATAAGAACAAGGTTTTTATATAGTCTGTAAACAGATGGTCCTTTTAAAGGAGACTGCATAGGTTTCAGCTTACTCTATGATATAAATTATTTATGCAACAAGTACGTAACTATAGGGTAAGGTCGGCCGAATAGGGTCAACGTCTGAATACGGCCAAATTTGCGTTTGACGCTGTGAAATGCGGAACAGAAACTGGCGAACCTGTGCTGGTCTCTGGTGACATTCTTTAGACATAGCAAGTCTTAGGAAACAAAGAAAAGAAGCAGCTTGGAGGTACATTCAGGAAGAAAAGTGGGCACAAATTACTCTCTAAAAGGTAAGTACATGGAAAATTTAGTTAATTTAAATTTCAAAGGTAACTGTTTTATGTTGTTTCTCTGATGTGCTATATCGTGTCAGCAAGAAATTTTGTATGTAGTTACTTCATAGTATGTGTGCCCTGAGGTAATGGAGTCATGCGATGCAGGTGCATGACAGTGTTACTAATACTCATAAATCAATTTGTTACGGATATGGGTGATTAGGGTCAGTAAAATGTGGGCGAAAAGGGTCACACATTTTCGAGAACAAAATATATTATAAGAGGCATTTAGAATATCATTCTTGGTTTCATGTAATTTTTCGCCAGTTAGAGTATATCAATGTTACTAACTCATTAAAGTTACCGTAGTTACTAAATATACTTAAGTGTACTGTAACTTACCGTAGTTACTAACTTGCTAAAGTTACTAAATTAACCGTAAAAAAATTCATGTTACTGATTAATTTTATTTTATATTTTTTTTTCTTTTCAGAAGGGGAGATATCGTCGAAAAACGCCATAACAATAGACAGAAAAACAGATGCAGCTGGCAATAAAGGCATATAAAAAACCAAGGAGCCAAATACATGCGGTAGATTTCTTTAATCTGCCGCACACTTGTCACCAGAGAAGGCTACAACATGTACGTGATCTATTGAAAAACATAAAACAACGTTGAGGGCAGACAGTGTTTTCAATAGAGGAAGAGAAGGAACTAGTATCCAGAATTCTGAAGCTGTCTGGGTGTGGTTTTGGGTTAGATCGTAATGACGTACGACGTGCTGCGTACTTATTTGAAGAAAGTAACGGGTTGAAGCACAAATTTTCACGTGTATACCGGCTGACTGGTATTAAGTGGTTACAACTGTTTCGGAAGCGCAATCCTCAGATATACTTGCGCAAACTAGAAGGACGATCCATTGCTAAAAGTGGTGGTTTGACCAAAAAAAAAAAAAAAACCGCCGCAAAGAACACGAAAAGATCACAACCGTCTGGGAGATATGCAATCGATCAATCATTTTCATTGTCTGATGAAGCTCTTCTTTTAGAAAATATTGAAACACAAAGTTCTACGCAATCGGAAGAAAATACAGTGTGAAACTTTTGCTTTGTGTCATACTACGAACCTCGTTCACAAGATTTGGGTTCTTGAATCAGATGTCAAGGTAAAGATACAGAATGGTATCATGAAGTCTGCGTCAGAGCTGAAGGTAAGTCTTTTATTTGTGGCAAGTGTAGGCACATATAAGCATGAAATTTCTATGTGGCGAAAGTGTACTCACGTAAAATTTACCAGAGACTTATTACATTCTTCAACACTCGTAGTGAAATAACGTGTGTCAGGCTTTATTAAAACATTACTCATTTTTTTACAACAATAAACAATTGTCGCCTTCTATCTTGTGTGTCAGCTTAAAACTAATATTTACCTTGAGCAACTAACACAATGTACAATTTGTATCAGCTACTTTTTTTAAAAATTTCGAATTTATGCACCTCTTAGACTTGTATCCGAGTTTATAGAAATGTAATACAATTTTCTTAACAATAAATAGTTCTAAGCTCCTATATTGGGACGTCAGTCTGTCAGTATGCAATGCGGAAATGTTATTATGTGTATCTTGAGTGAATATCTTAATATTTGTATGTATTTAACAGGTTTTTAATTACCCCTTTCACCCTATTCATTGACCCTTTTCACCCAACAGATTGGGTGAATAGGGTCATGCTCAACTTTTATAATTTTACAAATAATGTTTTAAGAATTACGACTAAGAAGACCAAACGTGTTGAGAAATGTGAAGGAAGGATATGTGTATATAAAACAAGAAAAAACAAGAAATTAATGTATCGTAATTCTGAGTAATTCTTCTTTTGGTTTTTCCTGACCCTATTCGGCCGACCATACCCTACAGTCAACAATAATTTTCTGTATTTATTTTGATTGTGATATAATTTATAGAAGCAGAATAAGAGAAAACGGGAATAATTTAGTTTCCGGGGCGCATATTTTTCTTTTTCACGCCCGAGAATCCACAACCGGAGAAATTTCGCAGTTCTGATTGGTTGAATTGTTCATACGTTATGGTTCAATTCTGTGACAGAAACGGAGTAGTGACACAAATCGAATCGTTCACTTGGAAGTACTAGTGGAGCTGTGGAGGGCATAATGACAGGAAGAATAATATATATTCTACCTACAAATATTAATTATGTGAAATTAGAAAATAATGTAATTAGACTGAGTATAAGAGGAAAGGATGAATGGATCTCTTGGATTAAAGAATTTCAAATATTAAATCGACTTACTTATCGAGTTGAGCGAGGAATTAACAATGATGGAAGACAAACAATATATAAGGTAAATGAACTCCATGATTTGATTAATGATAACCCTTGTAAATCTATTCCGTAACGAAATCTAGTTGCGTATATAAGCTAATGCTATATACATTTCAGACAATATCTTATAAAAGAACACATTTAAAACAGGAGTAGTTTCCAAGTTCAACAGGCGTCACATTGCAAATACTGTGCCGTGTATAAACATTGTAATGGAAAAATTTAGCTGCAAGTATCGTAGTGTAATCTTCAGCGCAATAATGCTGCACATCTGCTGTACATGTTTGTACACTTTACAAAACGATTTCGTAATAATATTTTAATAGACTAGTGTGTAAATAATCTAAACGGTTGTGTTCTTACCTGTGAGACACGTGTCTATGTAGAAACCATTAAAGTCGATCTTATGCAGGGATTCACCCATAAGGTAGCTAGTGAGCACAGGATACGAAGTGAGGTATACGAAGTCAATGTACTAACTCATCACGCGCAACTATAGAAATGTCCGAGAGTTGACCGATTCATGAAATTATTAAATTTACGCTGGTAATGTGTTATGTTACTTTGCAACACCAATCTGTAATGTCTTTAGTAACGCACAAATGCATAATTCAATTCATAAGGTAAGAGATTTTATGCCATATACAATGTCTTGCGCCATCCTCTTTGCTGACGCACCTGCCCGATGTTCTTATTATGTACGTACACCGAAGTTTCTTAAAGCAAATCTGTACAAAGGAATAAAACTCCCCCTGCCCCAAATGAAAATTTAGTATTTTAAACGGGGTTCACTCGAGCAGACAGCACTACCAAAAACAAGATTTATAGGTTAAATACGATGTCACACTTTTCGTGAAAGAAGTAGAGTGTGAACATAAGTAATTTCTGTCATTAGATATCATACTGAAATACACTTTGAATGGGAGTGAACGTATTCTAAGTGTAACTACCGGAATTTACTGAAGCGAAAGGCGGAAGAAAATAAGAATGCGAAAAAGGTGGAAATAAATGGCGGAAATGTTCTGTTCGTGTTAGCAATGGACAATTGTGATGGATATAATGCAAACATACGATTTTATTACAAAGAACTGTGTGATAAAGAGGGTCATATCATGAAGTTTTGGCAGCGTCATGGTATGTTGAAACGTAAAATCAACTACGCGAAGTGTGGAAAAGTAAGTAAAAATTCAAAACAAACTAATTTATCCTCGCAGCGGGCCATTTTTAACCGGAAAACTAGAAGCCGTTTTGAAAATAAGAGTTATTACAATTATTTAAGTGTTTTAAAGGTGAAAATTATTGCGGATATTTTATGTATTTTACCACTATCTTTTTTATGTGAATGCCCCCCGTCGCTGACGCGCCTGCTCCCTACGGACGCACCCTCTCGCTCCGCTCGGGCCCCCTTGCTGCGCTTCCTGCCCTAACTCGTTTTATGGCATTCGTGCTTTTAGTTCCCACCTAGCACAAGTTTGGTTCGTGGGTTATGCATTAGCTCTTCATTTAGTACATGCTCTGCAAGAAGAAATCGGAAAATGCAATAAATGTGTGAAAATTAGGTAGAGCCGTCTGCTCCAGTAATCCTTTAAACGTATTGAATTACGCATTTGTGTGTTACTAAAGACATTAATATACTAAATTTTGATTGACTGAAAACGACTAGGCCTATACGTGCAATGCACTTAAAACCCGGTTTTTTGGGTTTAAACTTTTATGTTTGTTTGTTTCTTAAAAAATTTGCTCTATGTATTTGTATCACATATGGACAGAAATAAGTTTATTTCAACTTGGTGTTATTATGCAACAATCAGGTTATGCAGGAAACGGTCACATAAGGTTAAAGCGGAATCCAAACCGCTTCTCGGCTTTCATCCGAGAGAAATTGTCCTCCATTTGAACTCGAAACCGGGTCTAATTGGCCACAAATGCGATAAGTCTGCCGACTCACTCCCCAAGGACTTCTGATAAAAAACACGTTTTACCGATCTCCCACTTGTAGTTAATTATTTGATTTGTTATTGTAGCCTAGCCTGCTTCATATTTTAAATGATGATTGATGTCAGTACTGTCAGGTATTTAGTCAGCATTTCCTCATTTTTAGTCAGTAAATTTTACCCTGCAGCTAGTTTCCAGCCCTGATTATATTATGTACGGTATATAATATACTGCATCCATTGTTATGTATTTACTTACTTACATTAGTGTTGCACTTATCTGTTTAGAGACAATGAGTAAAATAAGAGGAAAGACTTCTTTCAAAGATGAGTGGTTGGACAGAACAATAAATTCAAATTGGAAATGTGCAAATTCAAATTGGCTTCAAAGGTTAGAAAATAAGTATGGGTATTGCTCTTTATGGATGACAAATTTTTATATTAGCAATATGGGATGTCTTCAGTTCGGTCTCATGCCGAAAGCAAAATGCATATTAAAAGAGTAAATTCTTCAAGTTTGAGCAAAAAACTGTTTTACGTGGTACCTGCTAAGGCTGTAACTACAGACTCTGTTCCTGTGAATGCTGCTCCATCAACTACAACTCTGTATCGGTTAAAACTCAACTTCGTGAAGTGCGAACTTCTGTTGTTAATAACGAACATACTTGTGTTATTGAAAACAGAATCACAACATTCGATATTTGTGTTATGCCTAGAAATACTCAACAATTTTATCATCAAACATGAAGTTATTACTGCAGAAATATTGTGGGCTATTAATGAAGTTATGACACTTCTTTTGCTAGAAGTTTGGCATTTGTAGTGATCTTTTTAAAGTGATGTTTCTCGGCGAAATTGCGAAGCAGTTCAAGATGCACATGGACTGTGCCCATACTTTCAAAAAGAATTGACAAACGTGGTTAAAGAGTGTCCTATCATCTGTATTTCTTTTGATGAAAGTTTAAATCTTGTCGCTTAGAAGGGTCAAATGCATATAGTTCTAGATTTTGGGACGAATAAGATATCTTATTTCCGCATTTTTGGGTCATGCTACTGCTGAGGACCATCTGATGGCATTTTTGGAAACTTGAAAGACACTGGTTTAGATACAAAAAGGATGCTGTAAGTATCAATGGACGGGCCGAATGTAAACCTGAAGTTTTTGAACGACCTAAAGAAGTACTTACAATGTTAGATGATTCACCTTTAGATCCGAAGCTGTTGGAATTTGGTAGTGCTTCGTGCATGCTATTCACTGTGCATATAAAACGGCAAATAATAACTCCAAATTGTACATTCACAGATTTCCTGCAGACATTTCCTTCAATATCTGAATCCCGTTATAGTGCACTGAGCACCCTTAATATTCTGAAAAAGCAGAAATGCAATTTCATTTTCAGTAGTTGATATGGCTTTAACAAAAGGTTTGTCCACCAGCATGGATAAGTTAATCCTTTTTCACAGACTCTTGGTGCAACAATGTAAGATTCTTATCCAAGGATGAAAGCTCCTTCGTGGCTAGCTGTTAGCGTACGCGCCTTTGGCGTGGGACACCCAGGTTCGATTCCCGGCCAGAGCACATGTGGTTCGGATTCCAGGTTAATCAGTAAGTTCCGTCTCCTATAATTTCGCTGCTGAAAGGGACGTTAAACTCAAAATCAACTTAACTCAACTCAACTCTTATGCAAAGATGAAAATAACGGATTACCTTATGTGGTTTTAATCCTCGATTGGTGCAATTGGGCATTACTGTTATAAAATCGTGATATTACTTGATTTTCATTATATGTAATTTCTTTCTTAAATAATCTTTTATTTCTTGGAGGCTGCAGATAATTAATAGTTGTTTCAGGGTGTCAAGGACATTAAAAAGTTTTGGAGACGCTGATATAAATGAAAGAGTTAGATACTTTCTATATCAGATAATTGTAAGAGAATTAGTCGTGTTTCTCGCTTTTCTTTTTAATACAATGAGTTATTTAATTGTTTTTGTTATGATTATTTCAGGTCTAAAAACATACACATGCCAAAGTATCCAACAATCGTTAGAATAATTGGTGACCACAACCATCGCACCACGGGATCTGAAAATTTCGGGACCCGTCTACAGAAAGAAGAACTTTTTTGGAGCTATTCAAGACAGGTAACAGCCCATCTCAAGCAATGGAAATCCACAAGAGAACACTAATGGAGGAACACGAAGACTATGCTGTTGTCTCTGCGGATCGTTCCATTTGTCCAGACATACAATGGGTCTATAGATTATATTATAAGGTGTTTAAAAATGAATATAGGGAGTACACGCCGAATAAAATAATGGAAAGTATTTTTTTCTTAAAGTGGCAGATCTAAGGTGTGAAAATCCTAGGATCAGTTTCTGCGAAGTAGACAATAATTTTATCGTTGTTCTGTGTACACCATTAATGGAGCGTGTGCATCGTCTGAAAAGTAGTGCGGACATAGCATTAGTTGATAGTTCAGGTAATGCTGATAGGTTCAACTGTAGGATTTTTCTTTTAATGGTTGACACCATTGTTGGGGGATTACCGATAGGAGTAGTTGTTACAAGTTCTGAGAAAGAGGATATTTTGACTAAGGCTTTGAGTGAACATAAAAAGCTACTTACACAGTATTCTTTTGGTGGTCGTGCTGTTTCCGGGCCAAAAATATTTATTACTGATGACTGCATTGCACTGCGGAATAGTTTATCTGTGTGCTTTCCGGAAACATTGTTAATGCTTTGCATTTTGCATGTCCTTCAAGCTGTGAGGCGTTGGTTATATTGTGCCACGAACTCTATTGACAAGAGACAGACAAAACCTTTACAGGAGCTTTTCTAAATTGGTATATGCTTCAAGCAAGAAAGAATTTGAAGATGGTTTGGAGAATCTCTGTAGCGATAATTCATTAAAAATATCCACAATATGTCTCGTACATCAAAACCCTTAGTGAAAAACGTGATGCTTGGAGCTTGTGTAGCCGGAAAAGTATGATAATTCATGAAAACAATACAAATAACATTACTGAAGCAGCATTTAGAGTTTTGAAGGACAGAATTTTAATGAGACACAGAGCTTTCAGCATCCCTCAATTACTAGATTTCTTGGTAAGAGATATGCCATCGTATTATGAACGAAAAATCATTAATGTTGCTAATGGTAGATGGGATGAGAGTAGTGGTGGAACAAACTGTGCGTATCGCAATTAGGTCCAAATTGAGAGATCTGGAGCCTAAACAAAGCCATTTGGTAGTGATTGGAAGCTTGTCTGTCATTTATGAGTGTCTATATGTCTATTGTTGAGTGGGAAATATGTGGTAAATGTTAATTTATGACCGTGAAAGTCACAATTCTTAGAAATTATGAATAAAGTCATGCTTAAGTTGAAAATAAAACCTTATTGTTGTGATTGGTAGCTTGTTTGATCATTTATTACTGACAATATGTGAAATGATATTGGAAAAATCCTTGGCACCTGAATTCTTAGAAATTAGACTTGGAGCCATGTCTCTTTAAGTGGAGGGAAACTCAAGATCAAAATAAAGGTTTATTATTGACTATATACGAATTCTTACAAGAAAAAGTATAAAGAACTACCTTTTTTTGTTATAGGATACACCCTATAGATAGATTGTTAATATTTATGATAAGATATAGACCTTCACCCGAATGGATCCGTGAAAAATAAAAAAATAGGGTTGACGGTTAGTTATATCATTTAAGTTTACAAGTACCATGAAATTTGATTACAGAGTGGCCTTCACATGAATTGCAGAGTGAAAGATGGACCCTCAAAAGGATTTTTAAAATATTTGGAATACAATTTACGCAATTTAGTTTACCGTGAAAAAAGTTAAGTTAGGGATTATGATTATTATTATTGAATTAGGAATATAGTTTGAAATGTAGACACTAATTGAATCACTCTACAGAAGACAAGGTTTCCTGAGCTTTTGCCATCTAAGATTATGTTAACCCATTACATCTCTTGACGTGTACACAATTGAATGAAAGGGAATCTTGACATATGTTGCTTCGTCTGAAGAAAGCTTTCTCGCTTTTTCGATTGAATGATTTGACAGTAAAAAAGCGAGGAAAGTATATATATCGTAGGAAAGTGTATATATCAATGTGGGTATAGAAAAGAATACCGATATTAGGATATAGAGTTTGACATCTAAACTTATTGTTCCCCTTGAGGGATGGCATCTCTCGGAAAGAATAATCCGTGAAGGAAATTTTTTTTGTATAATCCCTACATGTTAGGCAATCCAATATGCTTCGGTGTACTGTTGGATTATCTAACCTTAAGGATACCTTCGAGTAGATAGAGATCATTTAAATTCAGTAAAAATTAGTTTATTATCTGAATATCCTAAGCTATGATAAAACACTTGAAAATAATCTGTGCGATAAGGAAAAATCGTTGTTGTTTTTTCGTAACGAAATAATTTGATTGTACCGTCAAAATGTCCAACTGACTTGATCATTCTGTTGAGGTATGAATGTAGGTGAATCTTATTTCAAAGACCGCTAGGAATGACACTTGAGGTGTTTGAAGTCAGCAGTCCCTACGTTAATCGGTTAGGCATAAAATAGCTTTATATTACAAGACTGATACATGAAATTTAAATTCTTAGACTTTTAGTTTTGTAGAACTAAAGTTTGGTCTTGAAATTATAATTTATTGAAATTGTGCTGACTTAAAAGATCAAAAAGAAAACTCTCAGTATTACAGCTATAACATTGACAAAATGTCGAGTTCTGATTTTTAGCACTGGCGCAAATCCCGGGTGGGATGAGGGGGACATGCCCCCCCAATCTTAGACTTTGGGGACTGCCCCCCAATAATATGACTTAAAAAGTGCTTTTTGGGATAAGTGTGATTATTTGTGTCCGACTGCCACAAAGGAATGTAAGATGAAATTGATTTCTCTTGTTTTTCATTTTTAAAAAAGAATCGTAATCTGTAGTATTTCAAACTGAACTTCGTGCTGTAGTGCGTTTACTAGTTTCATCAATATGTATTAATTCCATTTCCGCTACTTGGGCACAAATTGTAATAAATGACAGAAGGATATACTCCTCTCCTCATGCTGGAAAGTTGTCTCACCTGTAGGTACGGGCACAAATTCCGGGAAAATGCGGATACATGTCAAATCCGATTTGAAAAGTGCTGTTTGCAGATAAGTGTGATTTGTGTCCGACTGCCACAAAGGGAAGTGAGATGAAATTTCTCTTGGCTTTTCCATTTTTAATGAAAAATAAGGCGTGCGACTGTGCGTGACGTAACCTGATATGAAATCTTATCTCCTTTTCTCCCCTAGGCTCTAGTACACGAAGAGTATATAGACTATCCAACGTCAGTAGAACCCACCTTTTCAGTAAATGCGCATTTAATCTATTTGTAGTATCAGCCTAGGCATCTACTCATGCTTCGTAAGCTAACAATAGCCTACGGAACCCGGAGGTTCAATGCCGCGTTCACAAAAGCTCTCCACTGTCTTCTATCCTTAGCCAACTGGAT
The DNA here is from genome assembly GCF_964235325.1 of Thermobia domestica. Classification (NCBI taxonomy): domain Eukaryota; kingdom Metazoa; phylum Arthropoda; class Insecta; order Zygentoma; family Lepismatidae; genus Thermobia; species Thermobia domestica. The sequence goes on along the minus strand of NC_137460.1, from coordinate 220,414,468 downwards.
CAAGTTTCTACTTTGTATTCCTTTTTGCGACATCCATCTTAATATTGTCTTCCCATCTGCGCCTAGGTCTTCCTAATAGGTGGTCGTTTTCCTATTGGTATTATCGCCAACACTTTGAAAGCGTTCCTACTTTCTTCCATCCTGGCTATATGCCCAGCCCGCCTACGCCTCCTAGACTTGATGACCCTAACAATGTTTGGTAAGCCGTATAATTTACGTAGTTCGTCGTTATGAAGTTTCCGCCATTCCCCATTGCCGTTCCTCTTGGGTCCGAATATTCGTCTGAGCATCTTGTTCTCAAATACTTTCAGTCTATGTTCTTTCCCCAGAGTAAGCGACCATGTTTCGCAACCATACAGAACAACAGGTATGATTATCGTTTTATATATTTAAGCTTCAAATTCCTCGACAGAATTCGCGACAAGAGATTTTGAATTAAATAGTAACACAAATTCCCTGCTTTTAGTCGATATTTAATTTCTTCGTGAATATGATTTTCCTCTGTTAATATTGATCCTAGATATTTGAAAGTAGCCACTTTACCAAAAGTATTATTTAAGATTTTAACGCATTCTTAATTTGCCGTATTACGGTCCCAGCGCACTTCCGTGTATTTAGTTTTCCCTGCATTTACTTCTAAACCCTGCAAGGGTTTAAGAAGACCTCTGCATTTCTTTCTATTGTTCTCCTATCATCCCCTATTAAATTTACATCATCAGCGTACGCATAACCTGGTGAATACCGTTCAGCTCTGTCCTGGAATACGCTTTAAGGAAAATAAAAGATAGCAACCAGGACCTAAAGTTGAATAATAACGGTGAAAACGCATCTCCTTGTTTCAGGCCATTCTCGACGTAGAAGCTCGTGGACAAAAATTTTCCTACCCGGACTTTACTTTGGGGTACATTTAAACATGCCTTAATTCGTCTAATTACCTTTTTCGGTATTCCAAATTCTGTAAGAACGTTGTACAATGTTTCTCTCCTAACCGAGTCGTAAGCTTTTCTAAAATCAATAAATAGTTGATGTACCGGGCTACTGTATTCCCGCTTCTTTTCGTGTATTTGGCGAATGGTAAATATCTGCTCGATAGTTGATCGATTTCGTCTAAATCCACACTGATAATCTCCAATCATTTCATCTGCGTATGGGGTCAATCTTGCTAATAGAATGTTTGAAAGGATTTTATAGGATGTTGACAGAAGAGAGATGCCTCAATAATTATTAAAGTCAGTTTTGTCACCTTTCTTGTGGATTGGAACAATGATTGATTCGATTGATTCTTTCCACTCTTGTGGCAATTCTTCCTTGTTGTAGATAAGGAGAATGAGTGTGTATCTTGTTCCACAATTTTTCGCCTCCAGCTAAATTTAACTCAGCCGGAATTTCGTTTGCACCCGGATATATGTGTTTCTTTATTTTCTTTATAGCGATTTCTACTTCTATTCGGTTGGGTTCTGAAATATACGTTTCTGCGGTTATATGTAATTTGTATCTCCCTTTCTCTAAGCACATTAGTTTTTGGCTGCGTGTTAAGCAAATCGTCAAAGAAATCTTTTCATCTATTTAAAATGTTATCTGTATCAGTGAGAACTGTTCTATTAGCTTTCTTTAATATAAGCACGAGGTTGATAGCCTTTCTTAAATTCGTTGATCCCTTTATACATGTCCCGAATGTTTTTATTTTTACTATTATCTTCAAGTTCCTAAATTTTAGCTTTCAAAAAATCGCGTTTCTTTGTTCTAAAAGTGTTGGAAGTTTCCCCTCTGATGTCTACGAAATTTTGCGTAGTTATTTCATTCAGATCTTGTAGCCAACGTAATTTTGCCTGTTTTCTCTTTTCTACTAGTTCGAACCATGGTTTGTTCCTACGTATTTCCGCGTGTCCCAATTTTTCTTTTGAGAGAGGATGCTTCGTAAGCGAAGAAAAGAATTCAATTGTTGGAATATTTTTCTCCATAATCTTAAGGTTACATATGTTAACTAAAGAGTATATGACATGCGTCAGATTTCTGTAACGATTCCTGTAACGTTATTGAGATCAAAGGCGCCGATCCTGGGGAGGTTGGGGGGCCGGGTCCCCCAAAGCTCACGTTGATCCTCTGTATTTTTACGAATATGTACTTTCTCTTGTTATATGTATTGTTTTATGCATTTTTTATAAATGCCCCTCCAAAGTTACAGAGAAATCGGCGAACTTGATTGAGATTATCATCATTTTGCTCAAAGAGTATTGTTGCGTCATACATAATTGATATTCTTTCTTCATAGTTTTGGGAAGTCATTATTTATATATTATATTATTATAAAACAATTTTAAACGTGGATTTTTGTGGATGCCTAATTAGAAACATACCAATTATAAATATGCATGTATTCAGATTTCAGAATGTGTTCACGGCAGTGATTTGTAATACTGATATGTACTCACTACTTCATTTACGTCGCCTAATATATAATATACTCTACAACAGTTGATCAGATTCATCTACCGTAATACCGTACCGTGAGTTTCATCTTCCTTCTCTAGAATAAGCCTCAAATCTGCCCACCTCCCAATGTTGAAGACAACCAATGGCGTATTTAGGATTTTGTTTCGAGGGACTATGCCCAGCACAAGGAAGTGCACAATTGCCCACTTAAGTTTGAGAATTAAATATATTTTAATTTATGCATAAATTGAAGTTATAATGGCAAGAATTGCAGACCGATAAATCCTATATGATACAAAAATTTAGGAGTGAATCTAACCCTTTATTCTATTCATACAAGAAAAAGGAAGCATCCTCTTATCCTTCCTAATTTCCCGGGCTAATTATTCCGTTTTGATTTTCTTTAATTCAAACATTTCCTTCTTTTAAAAATAACTAAACGATATAATTTTTTCTTTGTTATAATAACTCGAAGTCCTGTCATGTTGATATCCGCGCAAGTTGGTGTGGAACACCAGTTTCGCTTATCAACTCCTCTTAGCTTTGGTGTTACTGATAACGGCCGATTTGAATCACAACTGACAACGGTTGATAAAGTATGATAGACGAATGAAAGGAAGTAGCGTCAAGAAAAAGAAACAGAAAAGTAGAAAGAACAAAAGGACGCAGTTCTTACATGGAATGAAATTTGACAAATACAGTATTATTTCTGAACAAAGAGCATAAGAAAATGGAAAGTCAATTACATTCTTAGAAATAGAAGAATTATTATTATTGTACGTGGAATGCGAAAAAACTAACAAATTTATTTTGGGGGGAGCTTAAGCCCGATAGCCTCCTAAATACGCCACTGAAGACAATTCTGCTCCCCTGATCCGTCACAGCATTGTTTTTCAACTTCATAAATATTTTGAACATCGCTTTTATATATATAGGAACGGTCTTACCCCCCCCCCCCGAATGTTGAAGACAGATTTGCGCCGATGATTTTTAGGGGAATCTTTTGTGATAAATGGTTAGCCATAAGCATACATAAGTAAGAATGAATAGATTTTTAAATTCCAATTATTGATAATTTTATATCTTTGTTTCTTTGCAGAATGGATGAATCAAATCCCTCATCTGCATTTGAAATTATCGACTCATTCGATAAATTAGATTGTATATTAATCGATATTGAAGCAGAAGGAAAGAACGAGAAGAAGTCCCGTTCCCCAAAGTTACACTTTGTGAACCCGCAAAAAAGGAAGGAAAGACAGGAGGAAGGAGAAGAAAGGAGAAAAAGACTGAAGCAGGAAGAAGAGGCATTATGGGGACTGTTCCCCTTAGAAGAAGAAACAAAAATTAATATAATAATAGCAATGAAAAGAGTTGAAACATTTGAAAAATTAAGATTGAAAAGACAAAAGTAAAAAATCTGTACATAGAAATCAACATACTGTAAATAGTGAAAGAATAAAGGAAAAAATTAACCATAGATATAGTGAAAATTTGATGTTTTATTTCAAGAAAATGTGAATCGTTCTTTGCCTATTCTAATATGTGAGTGAGTTATTTTAAAAAATTGTTTTCTTGTTTTTGTTTTTTCAGCAAAACGACTATTTGAGACATGAACCGACAGACTAACATGTGATTTCATTCACTTAAATTGTGATTTTTTTTTAAGAACTTCAAAGCTATTTGAGACACGAACCTACAGATTAACTTGATATCCGAACCACTTAACCCCTAAATTACAAAGCCTTCGTAAATTTTAAGACTCGCCATTTGCAAAAACGATAGAACTTAAAAACCATATTTCCGAGCACTGCCATTTCCCCAGTACCTTCCTATCATAGCTGATAGATGTCATTACTAGTTTGGCAGTTGCGTAGAACGGATGTATGTGTCTTGTTTGAGCAGTGCGTCGTAAAATATACGAAGGCTTTGTGATTACGTTACTTTTTTATTTTGCGTTATAATTTTACTCTGCAAGTTGTTCTAATTGTAGTGTGTACATAGTGGTGGCTCTTTGCGTTGATATATATTGTCAGTGTCATGGCAGATGCAGAAGAGCGGGAAATAGACGGCATAAGACAGTTATTGAATGAGGATTTGTCAGATTATGACAACGAAGATGAAGAGCGACATCAAGCATTATTTGTTGAAAGTGATGATGCGGATGAAGATGAAGTAGAAGATGACGAAGTAGGAGACATGGACGACACAGTTGCCGACCCTGATTATACATTAGATGGTACTGAAAGTGCATTGGATTCTAAAGAGTCAAATGGTGAAGGATCACTTTCAGGAACGAAAAGAAAACGGAGAGAAACTGTGTATTTTCCCTTTTCTGTCCCATTATCTAATGTTACGCCCTCTTCCTCAACATCCACATCCGCTACTCTTGACTCTGTACCATCCGCCGTTGACGCATCCCCTGCTGATGACCCGTACATTATGGTTCTTCCACAACATGTGGTACGAGCTAAAAAAAAATCATGTCTGGTCAACACATCCAAGGCCACGAAATGCTCGCACTCCAGTTAAAAACATTGTAGTAAGTAGGAGAAAAGTTCTAGGCCAGGCAAAAGATGCTACTACAGCACGGGAATGTTTTACTCAAATGTTTGATGAAGAAATGTTGGATAAAGTTACTCTTTACACAAATGACCAAATGAATCGAGTTAGGGCGAAATATGCTGTTCACACTAACACAACGTCTCCTATAACTAAAGAAGAAATGTGGGCTTTCTTTGGGATATTGGTGAATACTGCTCTTCCGAAGGACAACCATTTGTCCTCCGGAGAATTATTTGACCATAAGTGGGCTGGTACTCAATATAAATGTGTGATGACTTCTGAGCGGTTTGATTTTATCTTGTGCTGTCTTCGATTTGATGATAAAGCTACTCGGTCGGAACGGAAGAGAACTGATCCTTTTGCACCAATAAGAGAACTATTGGATATGTTTACCAAAAATTGTCGTTCAAAGTATAATTCAGGATCGTATGTTATAGTGGATGAACAACTGTTAGGATTTCGCGGAAAATGCTCGTTTCGCATGTACATTCCAAACAAACTTTCAAAATATGGTGTGAAAATTGTAATGGCATGTGACACAAACACATTATATGATAGATGATTTACCACATGTTGGGAAGAAGATCCAAACTGGAGGATTACCCCCATCTGATTTCTTTGTCAAAGAAGTGACAACTTCTATTCACGGAACTAATAGAAATGTCACAACCGATAACTGGTTCACTAGTGTGCAACTGGCTGATGACCTCTTGAAGCCTCCATACAAGTTGACATTGATTGGTACAATCCGTTTGAACAGGATAGGAGTCCCAAGTGATGTGCTTTCTAATAAAAAGGAAAGGCCAGTAAATAGTTCAATATTCCTATTTGACACTAATAAAACCATAGTGTCTTTCAATCCAACAAAGAATAAGACTGTAACATTGCTCTCTAGTATGCATGACAGTGCACAGACGAATCCAACTACCCATAAACCTGATATCATATACATCTACAACGACACGAAAGGTGCAGTCGACAAAATGGACTAGATGTGTCAAAACATGTCTTGCAGTAGGAAAACTCAGCGCTGGCCATTGTGTGTCTTCTTTGGCATTATGAACATTTGTTTTGTAAATTCATACGTGATTTATTGCTTGAACAGTTTTGCACAGGGAGGAACACCCAAACAACGCAAGGTCTTCATGAAAGAACTGTGCATGGAACTAACAACTCCACACATGAAAACTCGCTTGCAAATACCGTCACTGCAGAGGAACTTACGTACTATGATCTCCGAGAATCTGGGAATACCTGTAAATGCGAGTAAATGAGGGTCTAAACTTAATATGAGGATATTTTATATTAAAACTCTTCCCTAAAATTAGGGTAAATTTACACACAAGTTAAAATTTCGGGAGTTGTCCAGACCCACTCCATGCGTACGTTCCTCTATTTTTGTACTACTTAAATAATCAGTTGAAAGATATGAATGAAATAAGTCATACTAATAGTATATTAGTTCGATAGGTATCTGGACCTTTGTTATGATGCTTTGAGAGCTTAAAAATGGTATAGTAAATATTGGAACAAAGTGATACACACAAATAATAAAGTCAACATATATGCAATACGAGCAAAATGATTAATGAATCCAAAGTTGAAATTTTCTTTTCAGTATAAAACAAACAAAAGTGAATGTACATAACATAATACTTAAAGAATATAGGGACATATTTTATAAGAATGTAGCTAGTAAAAATAAAGATATTTGAATGTACAATTTATATCCTGTTAATTCATATATTTACAAATGATATCACTAGTACAAATTAAAAATAATGGTATCAAAAATTAAAAATGATTCAGGTGAGTAGAATTATGGTAAAATAGCGCCATACTTAAAAAAATAGTGCAGGTGAGTAGAGTTGGAATAAAATGCTGTCATACTTAAAATAGGTCATATCAATGGAATTATAAGCCAATAAGGGGAAGTTATAAAGTAATATTTTGCACATTACATATTCTGATGTTTGTAAGTTGGGAAGCATTTGAATGTTACTGTGAACCGTATACAGATTACAGATGTTAGATATGTAGATGTGTGTACGATAAAGAAATATGGCGATTTATTACTTAACAACCACATAATAATGTAAATCCGTTTTCCTCACAAGCGTTTATATTTCCGGCGCGGGTATAAACGTATAACCGTGCTCGGCCGGTTCCACGTGTAGCGTCCGCGTATAACGGCGCGCGTAAATTTCTCATGGGTGTACCATACCATGGCACACTAATGCTATGCATGCGATTGGAAAACAAAGTTTAGTATTTCTGCATAAATGCCAACTTTTCTGCATAAATGATACATTATCACTGGCAATTGACGTTACCTTGCTCAGAGTATGTAATAATATAGTGTATGGAAACATAGGAGATGATTAGTGCGTAGTAAAGGTAGTAAATAACAATCTGAAGGAATACTATGTGATACACGGCATAGATTATTGTATATAAATACATACTGATTAGTAAATGCGATGGATGACAACAGGAAGGCATAATAAGTTATACTCAGTATACATCATTTCCTATGGATGATCAGTAAACGTACTGTATAAGAAAACAATAGTGTCCATAATATACACTTGTTGTAATGTTAAAAAATTAAACATTGGGGATCCTACATAATACATGCATTGGCGTGCCTGATGTCTACCATATAGTTTAATTTTGTTTATGTATAGCAAATAGGGGTGGTAGATATATATGAAGTCTACCACTTAGTACCCATACACTTTAAGCCGATTTTTATGCGTCGTAGATATTAATATACATAATGCAAATCGTACATACATGATATCGGTTAGTATTGGCATGAACGGCTTACATTAGTGTGAAGATATGTGTATTTGGACACATAACAAAACATTTTATTTTGAACTATGGGACATTTTATTCTAAAACTCATTACAGTGAAAAGCATAATCATTCATTTAATGTTAAATCACTTTTCGATTTTTTCTAAGTTCATTTGCCTCTCCTACTAGGAAGCCTTATTGCTGTCTGTTATTTCCTTCTTACACTTGTAATTTCTTAATTAATAAAAACAACAGATTGCTTCCCCGTCCGCATTCCTACCATCACCTTACCTTGGTTAATCTACGAGCATGCACTTTTTCATCAAGACGGGAAACATAGTTAATGACTGAAGATATGAACCCTGAAGGGGCGCTAAACAAAACGATCGAGACACTTTTGGAAGGGGCAATTGATATGGAATTAGAAGCGAGTTAAGATGTAGAACGCAAACTTCGTTTTCAAGTTTACGACAAATTTAGCCTTGCTCTGTCCTAAAGAGCATTTTTATTTCAGCTAACATTACATAGCTGTTAACCACGATGAATTATTTTCTAAAACGAAGTTTCGACTTCGATTAAACTTGCGGTCTTCGAAAAGTTGGTTTTTCTGTCTGAGGTTCGCTGACCCTTAACTTTCGACTGCTTGAACGACCAGCCAGGCAGATAGAAAGATGAACGGACGTCAATCCACTGGATGGATCATCAAGAAGGCAACACCAACATCCACAAGTAAGTGTAAGTAGATTAACCTGTCCTAAAAGTTGCTCCCTACTCACCCCTTTTAACCACAGTAACATCACAGTCTCTTTCTTTTTGCATATGTTTGATTTTATTTAAATGCAACCCAGGTCAGATCTCGTACCTTACGTTCTGACAAATTTAATAAATATATACAAAATCCTAGGTGCAACTTGTCGGTTCTGACGTCCCCAATTACGTTATCTATAAGCGCATTATCTGAGCTCTCAGACCGACAAGAGGCGACTGCACATGGTGGTAGATGCTTTAAGATCCTAATATTTTCAAATATTTTGCTTTAGTTTGTTCACCGCCCACCGTTAGAATTTGATGAAATTCTATTTGTTTTACCACCCTCTCAATTTCTTGTGTTATTTTGTGTGCATTTTTAGCTGTACTATTTAGAGATATTTAGAGAAAATGGCGAATTCTAGCATTATGGCACAAGCTCGACTTAGGTCTCTAGATTCAATTGTGCGCCCCATTTTTATCACGGCAAATATGGGGAAGACGTTATTCGTTTTTCTGAATCTTAGCTCCTGATTCCGAGGATGAGTTCCTGTCCAAACTGAGAGCTATGTCATCGGATCGTAATATCACCGTCATCCCGGAAACGCCGTCTGTAAGTTCTGACGAAGAACAATAACCGACTCTGTCAGTGGTTCGTCCAGGAAATAAGAAGGCTAATTGCAAGAAAGATAAAGTGGTGTGGAAAAACGGCATTTTCTCGGTTAGTAGACGTGAAATTGAATTCACTGGTGACGTAACTTTGCCTGCATCGATTAGAGACCTAAACAGCCCGTTCGACTTTTTCAAATACCTGTTCTCGGATGAGCTAATCAATTACATAGTTCAGCAAACGTTCCTGCATGCGACACAAATAAGACCAAATAAGCCAGGAAATATTACTAAAAGCGACATTGAACAATATCTTGGCATATTGGTGAATATGTCCGTGATCCAGTTACCTACTTGCGGAGATTATTGGAGTGCTCTACTTGGACATCCGCGAATATATGAAGTTATGTCAGTGAATCGGTGGGAAGAAATACGCTGTTTTCTACACTTCAATGACAACACCACGTTCATTCCAACTGGACAGGACGGTCACGACAAGCTGCATAAAGTCAGACCAATTATAGAATTTCTCCGCTCAACTTTGGGAACTGTGCATCGATGAGCAAATCATCCCGTTCAAAGGCCGAAGCTCTCTCAAACAATATAACCCCTGAAAACCTTATAAGTGGGGTTATAAAGTGTTTGTTCTTAGTGGCAAATCTGGCTTCAGCTAAGACTTTGAAATATTTACCGGTGCTTCCGATAATATTCTACATCCAAATGAACCAGATGTTGGTGTTAGTGGGAATGTTGTTATTCGCCTTTCACGCACAATTCCAAAAAACCTAAACCACACACTTTTGTTCGACAATTGCTTCAACAACATCCACCTTCAGGTGTATCACAAAAAGGAAGGTATAAATGCACTAGAAACTGTCAGGTTGAATAGATTTGGAGCCGTTGATATGCCAACTGAAGCAGCTATGAAGAAAAAAGGGAGGGAAACTTTTGTTGAGAAAGTTACAGTTATTGATGGTGTGAAACTATGTGCGGTCGCTTGGTACGACAACAAAGTTGTATGTTTGTTATCATCGTTTGCAGGAAGTAGGCCAGTTGGGGAAGCAGAACGTCTTGTCAGATCCCGGAGGGAGTATCAAATGATTCCATGCCCCAATCTTGTGAAAGTCTACAACGAATATATGGGAGGAGTCGATCTCCTGGATTCCGTTAGGCTACTACCGTATAACGATTCGGTCTAAAAACTTGTACATGAGAATCTTTCAACATCTTCTTGATATGGCCATTGTAAATGCTTGGCTATTGTGGAGGCGTAAGACAGGTTTGTCCAAGCCATTAGTGCACTTCAAAATAGAAGTTGCATCTTACCCCTGAGAGCTCAACAAACCACCCAGACGTAGTAGAGGACGCCCCAGTAGTGAGGTCGAGCATGGAGTAGTCAAGAAGCAACGAAGTGGGTCCTGTGGATTTATCCCTGGGGCCGACATTCGTTTAGACAATGTTTGACACTTGCCTACATATGCAGATCGACAAAGATGCAAACTTCCTGGCTGCAAGGGGAGATCAGCAGTGATATGTGAGAAGTGCAAAGTTCATTTGTGTAACAATAAAGCCAGAGACTGCTTCAATTGTTTTCATAAGGCCTAAGTAAAAGTGGGAAGCTTACATCAGTTGTGTGTGCGAAAATCATTTATGTAAAGGCCAAAGGATGTTTAAATCTGTCACATAAAGCCGGGATGAAGATGTAGACCGTGTTTTATTCAAAGATCACACGTTAATTGTATTTCGTGTAAAGTTTTATAGTTGTAGTAAAAATAACTATATCATACTTTCAGCGCATGAATGTCCGAATATGGACCAAAACTGTGAAGTGTGAGAAGTTAGAAGTTAATTTGTCTATCAATAAAGTCACATAATTTTTTTCGGTTTCATATATCATTAGTAAAGATGTGAAGATGTAGATCCTGTGCCAATGAAAGGCAAGAGTTTAATTGTACTGCGTGTGGCGTTTGATACTACTAGTATAAGTTATTATATTTTACCACCATTGCATGAATGTCCAAAAATAGACCACATAATATTTTCCTCTTTTTAGAATAAAAAGCTTTTTTCAAAATTGCTTTCAATATGGTCTAGTAGCCTCAAAACCTACCACATATATTTTCCCTCCCCAAAAAAAATCATGCATAAAGGGGTTAAGACAAAGAAAAAGAGTGTGTGTGTGTGTCTTTGTATGTCAAACTTTTGGTTTCTCAACTCAATTTAAAAGTGTCATTTTACTCAGCTTGTTTTAACTCTCATATTTAAATATATTCTTCTATTTGTCCACCCTCTGAGGAGAGAAACACTCAAAGTAAATTCCTGTACTTCACATTTTCTCAATCTGTCGTCGCAAGAGCAATTTAGAAGTTTAAAGTTACAAGCTTGAGACAGCGTCCCTTCTATAGAACATCCTTCTTCTCCAATTTCTAAGAAACAATAATTTGAGAAAAATTCGAAACTGTTAACGAGCGCTGTCTCTCGAAGCTTTTAGAAGTGTGTAGGTGGTAAATTTCGTTTCGTGATTTCCATTTGTTGTGCTGTGAAAATGCCTCCGAAGTACGTCCAACATTACAGACAAGAGTGGGAATCAATTGACAAATTTCGTGGTTGGTTGCAGGCTGTTTCTAATGACGTTACTAAAGCGCATTGTAAGTATTGTAAATGTGACATATGGGCGAAATTATATGATCCAAAATCACACACGCAAAGTTCAAAACACAAGAAGGCTTCAGATCCTTTTATTAACAGAAAACAAAAAGCATTTGATTTCAAGCCTGTAGATACATCATCATCATTATTATGTTCGCGTGAAGCTGAAGCCAAGATAGCCATGTTCATATCAGAACATTGTTCGTTGTTGTTATCTGATCACATGGCTGAATTGTGTAAGAATGCTAGCATTAAGATGCATAGGACAAAATGTACTCAAATCATCAAGAGTGTTCTAGCACCTCATTTCCTTCAGGAATTGGTCAGTGACATAGGTGTCCAAAAATACAGTTTAATTATAGACGAATCAACCGACATATCTGTTACGAAACTTCTAGCTGGTAGTGTTCGATATTTCAGACGGAAACTTTTCAAGATAGTTTCTACTTTTCTTGGGATAGTGGAATTCAATCGAGTGATGCTATTAGCATAGTGAGAGCATTGACAGGATTAATAAATGAACGAAAACTAAATCCGAAGCGTTTAGTTGGTTTAGGGACGGACAACGCCAGTGTAATGACAGGTGTTAATAACGGGGTTTATGTAAAACTCAAGGAAGAACTTGACAGAATTTTGTTCTGTTCCGTTGCGTGTGTCATTCATTGCAGTTGGCTGTCTGTCACGCGTATGACGACACCCTATCTCGTAATTTAGATTTTTTGATAAGAGAAACCTATAATTGGTTCGCTCATTCTCCCTCTCGGCAAATCACATACAAAGAAATTTTTAACACTATAAATTGTGGCAACGATCCCCTCAAAATCCCGCAAATATGTAATACGCGTTGGATTTCAATTGAGCCTGCAGCAACACGTATTTTAAATCAATGGGATGAGCTAGAATTGCATTTCAACTTATCCACGAAAAACGAAAAATGTTGACCTTTTGTATTTGCAGCCAATATTGAAGGAAATACAAAAAACAAACAAAAATTTTGAAACGGAAAATATTGATCCTATAAGATTAATAAATGACCTAATCATGCTGGCTCAGTCAATAAGCAGAAGGATTCTGTTGCCCACAACGAAAATTGACCCACTAGTTTCTCCTATTCAAGACCACTTGGATCCGTCCCCATATCTCGGTTTCCAATTCGAATCGAATGTAAAAAACTTCAACCTCTTGCCAGAAAGTCAACACAATATTCGTCAGAGGTGCATCCGATTTACAGTGAGACAGGTAGACGAACTGCGCTCACGACTTCCCAATAATTACAAGGTCTTACAACTGCTTGGAATGTTTTCCGTCGGTGAGACTTTGAAAGTAATTAAGCCCCCAATTATTGACGTTGCGAAAGAACTTGGAGTTGATTCGTCAAAAATAGACTTATTAGTCTCTCAATGTCGCAATATAACGTACCAAAAATGGGAAAATATTTCTTCCACAGTACACTTCTGGGCTGAAGTTGACAATTTTAAAAATTCAGCCGATGAAAATCCCTTTCGGGAACTCGCATCTCTTTCATTTACAGTTCTGAGTTTGCCTTACTCCAATGCTGAAGTCGAACGAGTTTTCAGTAAGACGAAAATAGTAAAAAATAAACTTAGAAACAGAATGAAGACTGGAACTCTAAATGCTATCTTAACAGTTCGCTTTGGGTTGAAGCGAGTGAATGCGTACTGTCATACGTATAAACTTCCCGAAAACACAATCAAGATAAATGGCACCAGTGGAGCCTATACCCGTGAAAGAGAAGAGGAAGACATTGATATGATATAATGCGATATTAATTTCATATAATATATATCTGGATACAGGACAATTTAAAAGTGAGTAGAATCCTGTTTTATTTATTTATTTATTTAGATTTTTTTATTGTTGTGCATTAGTATATTTACTTACTAATTTTAAAAAAAATCTAATTATGATGAAAGATTGGAATGTGAGACTTTAAAAGAATGTACCCATATTTTAGTCATGCAATACAAGAAGTTTAGCCCAGGCGCGTATCCAGAAATTTTCAATGGGAAGGATTCTCTCTCTCTCTCTCTCTTATATTATATATATATATATATATATATATATATATATATATATATATATATATATATATATAAACAACCTCCTCGCGTCGTGCCTATAGAATTCGGGGATGACTGCGTTGTGACACAAAGAAGTTGCTTCTCCTCATTGTCTGAAATAAGTAGGTTTGAGTACATCTAGTTGTTAGCGAGAGGATTAATTTGCATATTACAGAAACACTCCACTTCATCTAGAATTTCATGTATTTAAAATTAATGAAAGGCGTAATAGTGTAATGGTGTTGTACTAGCGGATATGACTTAATACATCAGATCACAGTACTCAGACGTCTGGAGCTTCGATCACAAGTAACGCTTATAACTGAGGTACACATACCTTTAGATGTTCAGTTTTCCTGGGATGACGGATATCCACTTCTGGGCTTTCTCTGGACGACTTGGTATCGGCAACTCGGCTTTATCACAGTTAGCCAACTAAGAGCCAACCATCAATAGCTGGTCGCTCGTAAGACTCGTGACTTAAAACTGAGAATCCTCGTATCAAACTCCGACTTCTGATCCTGAACCCCTCTGGATCTGGGTTTTTGTTCTCCTTCCCAGACGATGAAATTCGTCATTTCATGACTTGACGTTGGTTACCTCAGCTATTGGTCAAACTTTCGTTGTAAACCGCATTACATTGAGACTGAATTCCCAGACTATCAATCTCTGCGAATTCTGAATATTATGCCATATCCGAATTGTTTCTGTGTTAACAAACGGTTTCGTTACATCTTTCAGGCTTACTTTCATTTTCTTAATTCTGTTTACATCATCCTACGAGTTAGCGTCTCGACAGGATTTCATGAATATCAAAACACAACCATGTGTAACTGATTACATAAACAGACAGACAATAACAAACAATAACACGTGCAATACATATCACAATTTCACGTCTTTGTAATTTCTCAATTTAGACTTGACTTTAAATTATAATTATTCCAATCACCTACTGAAATCTTATAATCCTTTAATATGTATCTACTATATATATATATATATATATATATATATATATATATATATATATATATAGTAGAGGAAGAGGTACAAATATGGAATACCATTTACTTTTTGTTTGACGAAATCAATATATTTGCATAAATTAACACAAAAAACTCTATAAATACTGTGTAACATATCCTTAAACAATATCCAAATTTTGTGCTGCGTAAAGCAATGGGAAATATTTATAAATATCAATTTCCAATAAAGTTGCAAAATTCTTACTTTAGAAAACGGGGTACAAATATGGAATATACCTTGAACATTTTCGAACAAACACTTTTAACAAGCAAAATTAGTGAGCTAAAAAAGTTGAAAATTAAACAAAGTTATAGGAACAAAGTATAAACGACCACCACTGACATATTACGTCATGGTACAGTTCTCTTACATAAGTCACAAACATAATAATCGTAACCTGCACAAGCAGTGTGAGCGCACTCAGTGCACATCTGGCACATAACCCATTCTTACCGTTCCTTATCACATGAAAATTTGCCCCAGCAGAAGATGCATTCAGCGTCCTCGCTATAGGGTGTTCCACCTTCACCAATATCAATATCAGAAGAGTCGTCTCTCACACTAAATGAACTATCACTATCACTCGCAGTGTCGGACTTTTCACATCTTGCTGGTCTTCGTTCTTTCTTGTTTCGTTTGGCACATTGCTTCCTTGGGTGCGTGAAGTTGCTCCCCCCCCACCACCTCTCAATAAAAGATTGCGAATACTATCAAAAATTAGTGCTTAATTTGTGCTGTAAAATTTAGAATTTGCGCTCCATTACCAACAATGGAATTTGACGACAATGGTGGGGGGCTAACTTCACACTAGCCCCCCAGTAACTCAAACTGGATTCAAACCAATACCAATATTTAGTGCTCAATTTGTGCTGATTTGTGCCGCAAGTTTTAGAATTTGTGCTATACCCAGAAAGGGGTAAATTAGAAATTATGATTTAGGGGAAGTGTGAAGTTTGCCCCCCACCAAGTCGGATTTGGCTCAAACCTATGCCAATATTTAGTGCTCAATTTGTGCTGAAATTGGGTGCAGTCTTCCAATGAATGATGAAATGAAGTAGCGAACGAACGCTGAGTTGTTCTAAGATATTTTATCGGAATAGTTTGATTGAACTTGTGTGTGAGCGTTCGATTTTTGCTGGATATTTTCTTACGATTCTGCTGAAGATAAAATGAAACTTATTTTTCTTTTCGAAAAATGTGGTCAAAACTATCGTTCGACTGCTAGAAGATTTAATAAATTTTATCCCGAATGTACTAGTGTAAATCATCAGTATGTGCATTAACTTGTGAATAAGTTTCGTGAAACACAAAGCGCTAAGGACCGAACTCGTCAGAAAGGCCTTCAATCCGAAATTTGACTTCACCGCCATTTTAGGTTTCGACAACTTAGCAAATACAGAACTTACAGCAAAAGTTCTCTTGTCGATCCCGTTGAAACTACTCGACCCCTTTGCATTTGAAATATCCAAGTTTACCCTGTAGCTCTGTTTGGATTGGACCTTTTATAACTCAAAATTCAAGCCCCTTAAAATAATGATGGACGTATTTTGCGTTTCCTCATATTCGCAGTCGTTTCGAAGATACACTGAGTGGCAACGGACTTTTTTTTGCCTGCCTCTCTCTCTCTCTCTCTCTCTCTCTCTCTCTCTCTCTCTATATATATATATATATATATATATATATATATATATATATATATATATATATATATATATATATATATATATAAGCCCTGATTTTCTCTTAATTTCATTTGGAAATTATTAGAGTTTTCCCCGTAAGGAGACATTGATGAAGGATGTAGTATATCAACAATAACAACATTCAAAACATATTTATTATTCCATTATATTGTGTAATGACGCGTATCTCTAAACGTTGCTTAACAAATGCTCTTCATTATGTTCGTAAAATCTTTTTGTCAATTTACAAGTGTTGTACCATGAATGATGTAACAATAAAACAAGGTTTGAGATCTAACTTGTAAGACTTGTGTGAACTAGTGTTGTCCAAGACACTCGAGAAATTTCTGGTCTCGTCTTGAAAATATTCTCCTTCCCTCTATTCTCGTCTCGGAAACAAGAGAATTAAGGCAAATGGGAAATTTTTCATGTTGTGGGCAACACTATCAGTTTTCAAGCCACGAAATCATTCAAATTGATATAACTCCGGCATTGGTTTTTGTACAAATCCAAACTAGGACTCCTTTTAGAGTAAATTTAATTACTTTTCTGGGCATGCAGAACACCAGAAAAATAAATTTATTCATGTTACACATACGTAAAAAAAAATTCTAAATGATTTCAGCAAAATTTTAATATTATTATAGCATCAAAGTAATAGGGGAAGGTCGGGTAGTATCGGACACTTAAGGAACATGTGATGTAACAATTTTATGATAATCAGAAATTAAATAAAAACCTCATATGTGCAATCCTCATACATATCTTTATAACACTATATAAACCATATTTCACTTTTACTACAAAATTTAGAGAAACTGAAAAAAAATGTAAAAGTCTAATTTTTCAAGATATAAAAAACTGGCGGGTTATATCGGACAGATCTGTTATGTTGTATTGCAAATATCACATTTATAATAAAATGCATCTCTCTCAAGACTTTCACAGTTTTCATATGCCCAACATTTGCACGAATAACACTATATCCAATTTTCATCAAAGTTTTCCCCACAAATTATGCAATCAGTCTTTGTTTCACCGTCGAATTTCAGAGACTTCCTTGCTGATCCAACTGCTTGGTTGAGCATCAAATAAGGCTTCCTTCGGGAGCATCTTTCGTAAGATCTTTGTCCATTCTTACTCTTGGAAACACAAATAATGGAGGGATAAATTGATCACCTGACGCGTTTTTGCACAGAAGAATTATTACGTTTTTGCCTCTTTCACCAGATGTTAATTTCCCTACCTGCTTTTTCCCTTTTATAGACACAACTTTTAACTGATTTTCATGAACTACTGACACGCCAGTTTCATCAGCATTAAAAATTCTCGATGGTTTAAAAGAATATTTATTCATAAGTTCAGAGAGTTTGTCAAAAAAAAATATATATATATACACCAACGTGCTCCTTGTTGAATCCTATAGCCCGCTGCAAACTTGTGGAATCCGCGGACCTAAAACTTAAATCGGGATGTCTCTTCATGAAAGAATAATAAAAATCTTTCCCGGCTAGCCCTTTATTTCTGTTTCAAGTGTTCAGCGAACTGAAATACTAGTTTCAAAAATTATTTCTGGTTAGAGGCATCAACTGGCTGTCCAGATCTATTACAAGTTATACAGTAACTTATCTTGTTCATTCGTAAAAGTGTTTTGAAATTTACCCATTGGCGGTTTTACTTGAATTTCTTTTCCCAAGGAAAGAAATCTTACTCTGTCACCTAAAGTGCTTTTCGGGGCGGAAGACTGTTTACTTGCTTCTCTTGTACTCATCCCACCACTTATCACTTTTTCAATTGCTGTTTTCATATTTTCCTCTGACCATTTACCTCTCTTTTTGTCCACTTTTACCTGAAAAACATGAGAAAACTATAAGATTTTGCATTGAAACTTCGAATATTGCTGTCCGATATTGCCCGCCAACACCCTGTCCGATACCACCCGACCAACATGCATGATAATAGAGAGTCCAGAAATAATTTCTCTTGCAATGTAGGCAATTATATAATGCCAATTAGGATACAAAACTACAACAAAAATATACAAATACTTAAATTCATATTTCACTTACCTTTGTTTCTGTAATTAGCCAACGAAATTAAGTACGTGCAACCACAAGCCGCACAAAAACTACAAATCGTCGCACCACATATACACCTTTCAACGCACTATCTCAGAATGTTGGCGTCACGCTTCCCTCACAAAGAACTACTAATACGTAGCTAAAGAGTGTCACCATCCTGTTCCGAAAATAGTGAACTATACACTGTCCGATACTATCCGACTTTCCCCAGCGGTGATTTTTTTGACAAACTGTTTGGAATTGACTAACAATGGACTATATAAAAATTTATTATTCATAAATGACTTACGAACAATGTATTTCTTACTATACACAAGAGAATACTGTAGCTTGTAAAAATTTATTTTAAAAATTTTTAATATATTCCATTTACGTATTCCATTATTTCTCCGTCACAATCATAAATCCAATATTTTGTCACAATCATAAATTGTTACAACGAATGTTCATATACTTTAAAAACAAAATAATCTTGTTGCAATAATTTCGACAATTTAACAATTATTTTTTTAACTACATAATATGAACATTTTTAAAAAATAATTCTGGCATGTCAGGACAGAAAGGTTTTATATTTGTATAATTTGATTTTCTATCACAAATAGTTCCCAGTTATACCAATTTAACCCTGGAAGTCCCAAACGGGTCCATTGGACCCATGTGACTTTTCGATTATTAATTACAGAGTAAGTTTTCGTGAGTGGTTGCTAATATTCCGTGACTTTTTCTTTACGGTGCTCCTCTCTCATGTTATGTTTGAAATACTTTGTTCCTTTAAGTCAGGTGGTTATAAAAATAATAGCATTGTGTACCAGGTGGGTCCAGTGGACCCATTGTATATTTTACTTATAGGAATACTTATTCAACTTTGGTTTTGATTTACATTGCGGTTCATAGATAGCAGGATTAACGTCAGCATGTTTTTTATTCTTTGTTTTCAGTATTATATTTAAAAATGTTTTACTTATAAAGGAGTTTAATGCAGTTTTAGTAAGTTTTCCTAACAAATTATTTCTTTTGTACGTAATGTCTACTGGTTTATAGTGCTTTCTCCCTGACACCACTTCTCATGGGCATATTATAAATTTATACCTAAAATATATTCTAAACCAGCCAGTGCACGTTTCACTTTAGTCATTGGATTTAGTTTGTGAGGATATTGACATTTGGCGGAATTTCCGATAATGACATACGCCAATGTCTGTTGGCAGAAGAGGAGGATTTTTCTGGTGATTCGACAGATGATGGAGAAGTGAACTGTGAATTATTAGAGTTATCTGGAAGTGAGAGTGATTTTTCTGATGTTAGTGACAGCAACGTGCAAAATAAAGCAATTGATGATGAGAAATCTGCTTTTTGCCTATTTTTTTGTAGGAACATTCTGAAAACAATTTGCAAGTGAACTAACAAGGAAGGTAGGATAAAATTTCCTCGTGACTGGAAACCTGTTAGTGTTGAAGAACTTCAGAAATATATTAGCGTGCTAATACTTACAGTAAGTCAGTATCCTCACAAACTAAATCCAATGACTAAAGTGAAACGTGCACTGGCTGGTTTAGAATATATTTTAGGTATAAATTTATAATATGCCCCTGAGAAGTGGTGTCAGGGAGAAAGCACTATAAACCAGTAGACATTACGTACAAAAGAAATAATTTGTTAGGAAAACTTACTAAAACTGCATTAAACTCCTTTATAAGTAAAACATTTTTAAATATAATACTGAAAACAAGAGCAAAACTCATGGGATACCCACCTAATATCTGGTCGGGCCCCCTCTGGCCCTGCGGAGTGCAGCGATACGGCGTGGCAGTGAGTCAGCAAGGCCCTGGAACACGTCCGGAAACAGTTGGCACCACACATCCTGCAAAGCGGCAGCCAATTGGGTCCTGCTCGTGGGTTGAGGATTCAATGCCCTGAGCCTGACCTCGAGGACATCCCAGATATGTTCAATGGGGTTCATATCCGGACTGTGAGGTGGCCAAGTCAGTCGTTGGATCTCACCTGCATGCTCGTCGAACCAGGCACGGACGATATTGGCGCGATGTGGGGCTGCGTTGTCATCTTGATACACAGCAATGTCGTCAGGGTGTTGAAACATGACAAAAGAGTGGAGATGGTCTCCAAGCAGCTGACGATACCGCTGACCAGTCAATGTGGCATCTAGAACGACCAGGGGGCCCATTCCATGCCACGACAATGCACCCCACACCATGACAGATAGGCCACCGGCCTGGACTGTGCCCACTTGGCACGCTGGATCCATCGCTTCGTGCGGTGTGCGCCACACACGGTGCCTCCCATCTGCATGGAACAGTTGAAAACGTGATTCGTCAGACCAGATCACGTTACGCCACTGATGCAGTGTCCATCCGTGGTGATTGTTGGCAAATGCACGCCGAATTGTCCGATGACGCCGGGTTAGCAGTGGCACACGTGTGGGGCGACGGCTCCCATACCCGAGAACACGCATGTTCCGACGGATTGTCCACTGTTAAACGTCTCTATCTCGGCCAGTGTTGAATTCAGTCGTGATTCGTTGCACATTTGCTCCCCTATCTCGAATTACCACTCGTCTCAGGTTTCGCCTGTCTCGGTCATTTAGGGCCTGTGGACGCCCGGTATGGTGTCTGTTGTGGACTGTGACACCCTCATTCACCCATTCTCGGTAAACTCTCGACACTGTTGACCTTGGGAAGCCGAATTCCTGAACCACTTCCGAAATGGAATGCCCCATGCGTCGGGCACCCACAATCATGCCCCGTTCGAATGCCGTCCACTCGCGACGACGTTGCATTTTACCAGCGCACTCACACAGCCACTTCCAGCACTGTCTATCACACAACTAAGACCGTTGCTGAGGCTACCAGGTGGCGTTGGGCACAGTGCTGTCCATCCACAAATCAGAGCCCTGCTATCCCATGAGTTTTGCTCATTTAGTGTATTTTCACGTCTCGAGTGCTTAAGAAAAAAGGTGGTCGTACAGAAAGGTTTTATCTTATGTGCATCGGATTGATTATGCAATGTGAAACAATTTCTGAATTGAAAGAACTTTTACTTGCAGTGGTAATAGTTTCAGTGAGTGAGTCAGATGGTCATAATATTGGTGAGACTAGTGAAACTGCCTGTCTTAGACGGAAAAAATGGCTAAAAATGAAAATGTCAAGGGAAGAAAGTTTGTTTGACATGGAAAACATAAATAATGAAGATCAAGAAGAAATGAGAGATTTAGTCGAAACAAAAGATGCAAACTTATTTGATGAATGGTTTTCCGATATTATTGATAGAGCTAACCAGGAGATAGAAAATGATAATGGCGCAGAAGATAATGCACAATTTTTACCAGATTTTGTAGAGAGCCTAACAGGATTTGTGTCATTTCTGCCTCCTTGGACAGCATTAATGTTACCGAAGTTCGATAGTGGTCGAAAAATTATGTCAAGTAGTGATGCTGAGGGAAGCTTTAATGATCTTAAGCATCGAATTTTGCGTAATTTTCAATTGCCTCTCAGCATAGATGAATTAATCTCAGTCCATATTGATTCCTTATCAGGAACTTTAAAATTAGCAGCTGTCAAACAGCAAACGTTGCAGCAGAAGAAGGCAAAAGATAAAATCCAAGTAAGGAAAGAATCTGTGAAACGGAACATGAAAATATGGAGAAAGCTAATGATTTAATACAGAAGAATTAGCACGCAGTACATAATAAGTCAACAAGTACGTTTAATGCTGACACAGATGAAGTAACAAATACGTGCCCTCTGTGTGAAGGTGGAAATTATCCGGAAGGAGCACATCAATGTAAATTCTGTGACAGAGCCGTGCATGCACTGGAGCCTTGTTCGTTTGCATTAAGTAACGACGAAAACAGCGAGGGCTACGAAAGTAAGAGGATCTGCGATTACTGCTACCATAAGCAACAAAAATCTCAGCAGAAGGGAAAAGGTTAAGGACAAAATAAGGAAAGAATACGCGAAACATGGAATCAGAATATAGATAAAGCTAATGATTCAACGTAGAAGAATTACCGCAAAGTACACATTAATAAAATAAATACCTTTAATATTAACACGGAGGAAGAAACAAGTACGTGCCTCGTGTGTAAAGATGGGAATTACCCGGAAGTCGCACATCGATGCAAATTCTGTGACACATCGATGCAAATTCTGTGACAGAGCTGTGCATGCACTTGAGCCATGTTCGTTTGCATTAAGTAATGAAGAAAACAGCGAGGGCTACGAAAGTAGGAGGATCTGCAACTACTGCTACCACAATGCTAGACGTGAAAATTATACAGCTGGATTCTCAATTAACTATGCATTTCCGGAGAATGAATGTAGAACGAATTCTCAGCATGCTGCTTCAGTACCTGAAGCCTAACCTTTGTCAATCGAAAGAGAGAAAAATAGAACTTGTAATAAATGAAAACAAATCATTTGAGGATTGGAGAGGAAGAGGAAATTCAGCACCAAAGACCAAAAAGACTCGTTATACGTATTTAGCCAAGCGATCAGAGTTTGAGACGTTGGACCTAACAGAGTCAAGCAAATCCATATTATTATTGAAAAATGGATCAGGCTCTGGATCCAAACCAATAAATATAAATAATGAGAAGTTAAAGCTGGCAAACACCTGTGCTTTTGATTCGTTTTGTCAAGGTATCGCAGTCACCTATGTTGACTCTGAAATCTACCGTAATTTTATTGGTGTACATGTAAGTCAGTCGCAGTTTTTTTTTCTCTCTGGTAAGGTAGATATGTTCCAAGTCTTTGAATCCTTCAGTGTACAGAAAAAGAGCGCTTTGTTTGAAACAGTTTTGTAAAACTCAAGCTATGCCGAATAATTTCAAATTAATGATATGTGAAACAACAGTGTCACATTTAGCTCAACATATTGTGCATGATTTTCCAAGTCTTGTCGAAACTACAATTTTTGACTCCGAATTCTGTGAACAAAGTCCCACACATACACAAAGTGTACTTTTATCTACCGATCTTAATGAACTTAGAAATGGAATTGTTAACCTAGAAAAATCCATCCTTAATTGTATTGACAGAACACAAGACGTATTTAAATGTCCATATCCTATTACAAGGACGGAAACAATTCCAAGATCTGCTTAGATTTATGATGCTTCGCTTTCCAAGGAAAACGTCCTCTGTAGGGGATGGAGAAAAGTTTCTTCTTGTACAACAAAAGAACATTTATTAATTCCATTTGGCGTCACCAATCATCTAACTCCCGATTCTCAAAGAACGACACAAGGGCAAGATTTTTAACCGTTATATTCAATACCATTAAATAAGGTTCCTATTCAAGTTGAAGTTTGTAACAAGACTTATATGCTGCGGTGTGTGGTTGTTTTTATTCCTCCTAAGACTCACTTAGAATCTCTAGGACATTATGTTTCGTACTGCAGAAGAAGAAATGGTGTTTTGGGAATTATATAACGACTTGTCAAGAAAAAAATCTGTAGCAGAAGCTGTTTCTAGCTCAACAAATATTTGTCAAACCTCCTTTATTACACTGTATAAAGTAACATTTTATGCATTACGTGTTTGCGTTGTTCATTTTTCTATAAAGATATACAAATTGAGTGTTTTAAGATATTAATATTATTTTGGAAATTGTAATTATAAATATCTTTCAAGACATTACTGTTCGAGACTTTCAAGACTTTCAAGACATTCGACATCAGTCGAATCGGATTCTCACATCATGGCGTTGCGAATGTCACTGTAAGAAGATTGGTGGACGTGTGAGCAGCGCTCAAGGTCAATGGCTGCTGCATACTGTAGTTACTTAGTATTTAAACTTGGTCGTACCTCACTTCTTCTTTAGCAAGCACCAAATTAGGATTCAAGACAATGCCATACAGTATCTTAAAAATACTGATATAACAAAAGTTATTTACTATACTCTCAAGATTCCTTCGTAAAATATTCAATACTATTTTTTAAATTTGCTTCAATATACTGAGAATTATCTGTTTGTGGTAATATGATCCAATGTACAGATTCCATAATTCGTCAGATTTCATGTCACCAGTTAGAAAATTAAATCAATATTTATATTGATGCACACAGTGAATGCCTATCGATACAAGAAAACGTGTTTGCAACTATCGTTCTCATTCTGAAGGTTGTATAATTAAAACATACGTTGAATCCTATTAACAAAGTGATCAAATTCACATTTAATATTACTATTATAGTTATTGAATTCATGAAAGTGAAGTATACGACTTCTAAGAGTTTGTTTTTAAAGGAGGAAGCCTATCACAGTTAGTGTCAGGTTTGGTATTCACAGTTTTCTTGCTATGTACTGTATACTTGACGAAATCATAGATGCTAAAAATCGAAGTTGCCTCTGCTGTGGCTGCAGTATTGAAATTAAACCCTACTGAATCGGTTGGATTATGGAGCGAGACCAACTGTAATGATGTCAATCATCTTCAGAGATTAAGCATGCAATTAAAGAATTGTATTTAAAAAAGACTTCATTTTCACTCAGAGTGTGCATCATCTTCGGGACGATGTTCTTCCAAGAGTAGAGTAAATTAAAAAAAAAAAACTTCTGGGTGCGTCAACGCGAGCTCTTTTTGCACCCATACAAAATCAGGAGTTAAGAAGGAAAACCAATTGAACACAAAAGCAATAATAATAAAACTAGAAAAAGTAATTAAAATACAACAAAAACATCCACACACGAGTTAAAATTAAATTGAATGCAAAATCTCAATGTCACGTAAGAATAACAGCAGTCCAGAGAGAAAACGTGTGTCATCGCCGAGGAGCAGATCCAGGTCTACTGGAAGGTTGTAATGTTGTCCATACCGAACCGGACCAGGGCACTCGTCAAGAAGATGACGAATAGATCAACTGTCTCCACAAAAACACATTCTGGAGCTGCAACTCGACGTAAAATATATGAATGCGTCAAATGACTGTCTCCAATAGGTAGTCGAGTTAAAAGTATTTCTTCTCGACGAGACGGTCGGGAACTAGAGGACCAGACACCTAAGCGGGGTTTAATGACATGCAATTTGTTGGCATGTGCGAGATCCCATTCCAACTGCCATACGTGTAGAGGACGAGATGTGAACATCGGCTAAAGTTCGATGCAAGAGAGGAGCGTCAGAAGTGCAACACCATGAAGAGCTGCATCTTTCGCT
This sequence comes from Thermobia domestica, assembly GCF_964235325.1. Taxonomy (NCBI): domain Eukaryota; kingdom Metazoa; phylum Arthropoda; class Insecta; order Zygentoma; family Lepismatidae; genus Thermobia; species Thermobia domestica. Next base: position 220,388,620 of record NC_137460.1, on the reverse strand, counting down.
ACAGAATCCGCCTTCTCATTATCACGAATGCTAACATGGCTAGGAATCCAACAAAAGTTGGCAATTAGTGACACCCTTCACTATGGGACCAATTGCTGTCATCGAAGATCCGTGCATCATTTGGTTTGGCTGTAGAAATTTGTGAACAAAAAGAGATCAAGTTAACAATAATCTATCCCCAGCAAAGGACGAGAAAAAGATATCCACTGAGAAGCAAATATGAGATTTAATAAAATGAATGAATGTAAGAAAGTAACTCCCAACCTAATTTCACGACCACCATTTTATCACATCCTCTTACCAGCGACCCCCTTATAATTTTTGATTTGTAGTAAGCCTGCGTGGGATTTTTAATATACTTATTGCGAAGATATCACAATATCCGTCTATTTCGATAACAGTAGAATCTATTTCTTGCGTATAGTAGATACAGTAACTTCCCTAAAAGCGAATGGATTAAAACCAAATTTCATCAATTCATTCATATTACAAATATCGAATCCAATACGTCATATTCTTTCAAAATGGAGATTGTTTGAAAATTTTAAAACTTAATCACTCCCTCAATTTTAGATCATACGATTAAAAAATAAAGTGATTTCTAATTTTGGTTAAATAAAACTTAGACAGTTGTTAAAAAAGTTATTCAGTATTTTAAATGACTTGATAATGTGCGTCACGAAGATTGAACCAGACATTGCCGCACTAGTGAAATTAAACAATGTTCAGGTATCTCATTAGCTTTAAATTTTAATTGTATTTTAATATGCAGGTTTTGTTGCATTTGTATCTTTCTGGTATTTTAATCAGCAGTTTTCATTAGTTTCATATCGTACCTCTTTCATTTAAATTGATTTTTAAACAACTTTGCACTTGTTGAAAATCTTTAGTAGACCTCTTTTTTTGTTGTTCTTAACAGTATATATAAAATAAAGATACGTCTATCAGAACAAAATTCAAAATAATATATAAAATTATTTCCCGGTATTAAATTCTAATTATATTTCCTCCGCATATCATCGCGACCCACAGGTTCAGAAACCCTGGTGTACGAAAAATAGGTATATTATCGCTGAAAACTGTGCGTGTTCAGATACTGCGAAATTTACCCCACTAGTTTTGCTTTCATAATTTCGAAAGAAGAGTGGAACACTGTAAGTCCATTAAAACAATCTGCAAACAGGTTTCAACTTTCAAAATGATAGGTCAGATCTGTTTTTTAATAAGTTCACGGCAGTAAAAAAGGATTGTATTTTCCCAGCATTTAACTAGCACAGAATTAATTAAAAATGTACAGGTAAATTGTAACTATTTACAAGCATACACTAAATGTAACCAGTATATATATGTTGTAAAAAGAAAACCAAATGGCGATGATATATCTGTGCATGTGGTTGGTTTCGGTCAATATAGCCATCATAGGAAGATAATAACCAGACGGTTCACAAGAGCATAAATTATATCCGAACTTCCTAGTAAATGTTTGTTTGATACTCCTACGAGAGTAAGTGAGAAATTATTTCGGATTGCGTCTGAAATTTCTCTGAAAGCAGGAAATATGACACTATGTTCTTCTCAGTCAGTTTTAAAAAGAATAAGCCATGATAAAATGAAAAAGACGATTCGCATAAGGACAATTTTCGCGATATCGATGAAACTAGAAGTATGTTTATTCGAAATGGGAATGGCTATATCAGGGAAATAAGTTGCATACCTTTTAAGGTTCATCTGTTTAGCAGAAGCAAACAACGTCTTTTGCAAAATATTGCAATTCTAAAGTGTTATTTATTGATGCCACTGGCTCTGTCGTGATAAGGGCAACCTGGTACTGTAGTAAAACAATTTACTACTATGCTGTTTGTTTCAAACTGCAGGACGGACATCTTCCAATACCACTGACGGAATTTATTTCATCTGATCATATGGTACCAGCTGTCATACATTTCATGTCTGCGCTTAATAGAAAATTGCACATAGTTACGACCCAAGAAATTTCCTTAGTTGAAATTGATTTAATTCTACTCTGATTCATTCGGTATTCAGAGCATACAGTGGAGAGAGTCTACTGAAAAAATGAAATGAAATCCAAGTTTTACGTCCCACGGATATGCCGGTTAGGCTAAAGGAGACGGTGATGATGATGAGAGATGAGTGAAATAGCGGAATGAAGGAAGTGAGGAAACGGGAGAACCCCGAAAAAACCCACGAGCACGATGTTTGTCCACCACAAAGTCCACACGGCGCGAGCTGGGATCGAACTAGGGACCCCAAGCACCGGAGGTGCCACCGCGCCCCCCAGAGAGCCTATTTCGTACGTCATAAGATCATAAGATGTTTGCCTGACTAATAAAGATTTTGATGGAACATGTGTTCATATATACAATATCCATATATCACAAGCACTATCAATGCACTTACCAAAGAAGAAAATTCAAAAATGTATACGAGAGTTTCTAGTTTATGTAATCGAAGAAGCTTCAAGGATGTACGACACTCAAAGACAACACAGACATATTTGCAGATGGCATATATTCGAAATATAAAACAAGTACGTGCGAGGAAGCACACAACAGACCTTTTGTGAAACATTTGGGAAGCATATTCATGAAAGGAATTCAAAATCGTACAAAGGTACATCCAAAAAGAAAACGTGAGACGAAAAATCACCGTTTTTTGATAGTCCACAACAAGGGCAAAGAGAAAATCAAAGTAATTGACGACGAAACAGAAAAAATTGTTGAATTCTGAAACAACTGCGCAAAGTCTCTTACTATTTGTTCGTTATACATTCCTGACTCGTAAGCCTTTTCCGAAGCAGACGTACTTCAGTTTTCCCATCAGCTCGAGCCGTCAGTTTTGCTGGTCGGAGACCTTAATGCATACCACCGCCTGTGGGGCTCTGTCTGTACTCACGATCGCGGTCGTCAAATAATGGAACTTCTTCAGGAGATTGGATTGCTCCTTCTTAATGCCGGAGCATCGAACCTCGGCGCAGCATCGACATTCAAGAATAAATATAAACTTCCGATGTATGCCAGCGTAGAAACCCTTCAAAAACTAAAGTTTTACCACAGCTTTATCCGGTAGGAGTTTCATCACAGATTGTCCCAAATTAGAGTCAACACTAATACACTACCACGTGTAGACGATTACAGACATGTTGTGGCCATCGATTATTCTTCAAAATGGTCAGAGGCTAAAGCGTTGAAAACACGAAAATGCTGTTGAGATGTCGCTGTTCCGATGAAATTATGTGTAAACATGGATGCATAAAAATTCAAATAAATGATCAAGACAGCGAATTTGTAAACAAAACTTCAAGCCAGTTACACCGAATGACAGGTGTTCAGCAGCGTATCACCTCTGCCTATTACCAACAATAAAATGGTTTAGTTCAGAGACATAGGGAAGCAATAAAAAGTGTGTTGCTGAAAGTCTTATAAAAAAAAACATAGTTAATAACTGGTCTTATGCTTTAGGTGGTGCGCATTTTGCACAGAGAACCAAAAAGCATTTTTAAATAGGGCATTTGACTTTCTTCTTGTTATATCAGCGTGAGCCAGTATTGCCAATAGACTTATATGGGAAAACAGAAGAGTTACAATGTGGAAACTGACCTATTAATTGGAAGTATCTTTGACAGTAGAATGAGAATTTGCAAACTACACGAAAAATAAAGGACACTGTGGTAAATCAAGTAATGAATAATATTTAAAAAATTCACAGGATAGAGACAAAAAGCAGTATGCCCAAAGAAATGAAATTAAGGTTTTCCATGTACGTTAGCGATGAACATCCCATGAGGAACATGAGAAGACGAAAACGAAAAGACAGCTGGTCAGAGTCCCGCTAGTTAGGGCCATTTACTATAGATAATATAGTCAAGAATACATACAGATTGAGGAATCTAAAACGAGAAATTTAAAAAGTAAACATACGTAATTTAAAAGCATATGTTGAAAGGTTGAAAAGTGTACCAGATGTACTCAATAACGAAGATGAAATTAAAGAGGAAGATACAAGTTATAATTCAGATAATAATGTGGAAATCGTTGGTGAATGTAAAGAGAAATTTGACTTAAACCTGTAACTACAAATTGGTAGGAGACGACTTGTAGATCATTTAATTTAAGATATAGGAGGAAATCTATATCAGGAAGTGGAAATATAGATTGCTACATCAGATGAGTTAGAGAAAATGATAGCTGTATGAAACAGCTCTAAAAAGTAACTATCGGCAAACATTGCCATAAATTCCGATCACCCTCGTGCAATTATATAATTAATCCAAGAGTAAAACATGCTTTGAAAAACCTTACTAGCGATGATAGCTATGTCCAGAATAGTGAAATGGAAGAGAATAAGATCTAGGTAATCGAAACAGAAATAATGGCGACAGTGCCTCTTTTACAGACATATATGTCTATTCATTCATTCAAAGTGAAGGAAAAGCTAACTGACAAATTTAAAATGGACTCAAAGTGCGTGATCATATTTCTTTTATTTAAACTATTTATAACAAAGTATTTTGACAATTCAACAGGTATACATCACGTTGAAGCGGAAGAGGTTCGATCATGTTGTTATCCTTGTCTTTCCGGATAGCATTATTTAAACAATACTCTGTCAATTGGTATATGTTTAGAAGTTTCATCAAAGAATTGTACTTACTTACCGTAAGTAGCCGACTTTCCAGTTTCCAATACATTCATAAGCTTCAATATGAATTGTATGACTGAAAGTTTTCGTTACATTATAATGTGTACACGGTTCATTGTCAAGGAACAAGTCAAAAAATAAACATGTGCTCTTGAATCATCATTGATTTTTTCTTGTTTCTTTTGAATAAGTAGACTTACATGCAAGTTTGTATACAAGTATTTTACGATATGCTGTCTATACAAGGTATACCGTAAATCACTTTCTCAAAAAAAATACTTTACAGTTACTGAATGTGTGAATTGATTTATTTGACACGATGTATTTTATACTGTAAACACTGACAAATGGAACACAATTATCATCACAGTTACGCTCTTCAAATACCTTTTACATAGAAATTCATCATGTAATTGTAAGAAGAATCAATGAATAAACATGACACTTTTTTTCATTTTTGAATACTTAATCCATCCAAAGAAATGGAAAACATGACTGAAGACAGAATATGTGAGGTAGAATTTCGTATTCAAACGAGGTTAATTACTTATAATTAATCATGTCAATCACTTGCGTGAATAGATTAAAGTGGGATTGTAAAATTAATACAAAAGAAATAATTACAAATACAATTTCTGCTTACATTTTCCACGTAGCACTTATAATAACGGATTCTGATATTCCCTTGGACACCTATTAGACTAAAAAATAACTCTGAACGAATAGTTTATATTGCTTACTCTCCAGTTAACGTATGTGGTTAACTAATGTTTATAAATGACTATTTACTGGGTGCGATTTCTATATAATATTGTTTTAATTTTTGTAATTACATGTCTAGTCAAAGTAAATGTTACTTCGTCAAAGTTATGGGTCATTTTATTATTACTGCATTTCTTTAATTTTAAAAAGGGTGAAACATAAATAGGTATTATTTAAATGTTTAATTGTGTATATGTATTTATAATGCATTACTTGTCACTAACATTACAAATTTGCGATTTGTTTCCACGTATATATTTTACTGTTTAAACTATTTTAAAATAGAAAATACATTTTCTTACATTAAATTCATGCTTAAAGGTTTTATTTACCTCCAGCTTTTAATGTTTGTGTTAATTTGTCCACCTGCTCTACGAAATTCAAATTTGCGTTTAGTTTGAGCGTACAAATATAATAGAGAAAGTTATATGTATACTACTGGATTAAACAAATACATAATTGCATAAATATTCCAACAATTGGTGTACGAAAACTACACCTGCATGGAAAATAATTACGTACCTAAGTATATCATACCGTTTCGGTAAAATCAACAGTTAGTACTTTGAAATATTTTATTTTATAATGACTGGATTACTATAGGAGCACAAAATCATTATGACTACTAACGGTATGTTTTGAGCAACATCACTCAAATTGTATTTTAAAAAACTAACTGTACGAGATTTGCTCCGTGAAAGAAGCAAGGCGCTCATGCCGGCTTACGAAGACACAAGAAATTACACCTGATTATTTAAAAGAAATGGATTCTACCTTTCCTATTGTTAACTGTAAACTGCTTATCCGTACCTGCTCTACTCGACTATACATTTTTATATTAGTCCCACTTATCAACTTGCAGTTGTAGCGTGTACATTACCAGCCCAAGGACATCCAATTATACCGCACACGGGTCCGTGGCAGGCATTATAAATTAAGATACTATGTATGTATGACAAAAAAAAATATATATATTCCTTACAAAGTAGGTATAATAAACTGATGTGTTTGAATCAAAACTGAAAGTAAATAACTTACATCCTCGTTACTTTACAGCCATAACTCTTTGTGATATTTTGGTCTTTATTTATTCAGGTTGCTATGATCTCTGCTGCGTCAAGAAATAAATTCGCTCGTTCCAAGCTTTTAAACAGTATGAACCCAACTTTGCCGACAAAGCTCAGTATTTGAAATTATTATTATGATTATTATTTTAGTTTTCAATGCCACAAATATGCTTTTAAGAAGACAGATGATCAATGAAAGTGAAAGGTGGAGATAATTTTTGTACTTCATCCAGGAATCGAACCCGGGATCACGCGCTAGGCACTAGAATAGCAAGGAGGACTAAAACATAGTATTTCACCGGGTTTAATAAACCCCAATAAAAAAAATACATCACCTGAGCTCGTCTGCATTTTGTCAGATTCATTTTAAATTTTTGTGGGCCTGAAAAGTTAAAATGTATTGTAAATATAAAGATATATTGTAAATAATTTTCACAAGATTTTTTTGATATTCCCACTACGCTGGACTAGTTGCTAGTATACATATTTTTTTTTGCGTCAAGCCTCGGCTACGAATTTTGGTTGGGTTAGCCTTGAAACTGAACACTTTATGGTGGTTCAGATTTCATTTTAACCTCTAAGGTTATCTTACATAGCTTGGAGATGAAAAGGAACGTTAAGCTTCAACAAATAAAAGTAACAATTCTGTTCAATGTAAGATCAGTACTACACAATCCTAGTAGTTGAATACGTGCTTTTCTGTTGTTGAGTGTTTCTTTGTTTATTAAAGTTCAGTGTACATTTCAGACCGAAGCTATATGAAACTTGGACCTACACTTTAAGGCGGAATCCGAACTACCATGATCCCTTCAAATTTCAGTGCACTCTTACATGAAAAAAAAAAAACAGACTATTTCAATCAAAAATAACATTTGCAACTACATTAGTGGGGAACGCTGATCATATGTATAGGAAAAATAAAGGTAGTAGTGGTCACTCGAATTCATTTCGTTTTCGTAATATGAGTATAAAACATACTATACCCAGCATTTTTTTTTTTTTTTTTTTTTTTTTTTGTCATTTAAGGTACTAGTAATATTAATCATTACTTTGGAATTAAATATAATGAAGTCCTCTACTATGGCAAAACTCATTTACTATCGGGCTATAAGCTTTTATATTCCGGGAGCTCTGTTTTTGTTTAGTCCCTGAAACTTTGCAGAACTTTGTTATCTATTAACTTTTCCGATGAAAACCTATTATCGCGAACTGGTGTATGTATGTGGTGAGCTTGTCAGCCGGTCTGATATCTTGATAACATGACGAAGGAATAGCTAAAATTTGAAGCTTCCACCAACAAGTGTATGCTCACTTTAGAATAGCTACAAAGTCTGTAACTGCCGTGTTTGGATTATCTTGGTAATTACGAGATGCACCTCGTACATATCAATTTAAATGGAGGTTGGTGTTCTAAGCGACTTTCTTTTAGTACTCAGATCAACAGAGGGAGTCAAAAGTAGATTAATAATCTTATAATGTGGAACAGTTACGCAGGGTGCATCTTTTGTGATGAGTTAAAATGATAATACCAACTTTGGCTAGTTTTATATTTCGAGATTGTAATGATTTTAGAAATAAGAAACTTATGTGTGGAAATCACTTTGATGGCGGACAGTTTAAGTCTCCAATTAGGCGCTATCTCGTTAACATTTCTAGGAGGACATATTTGTTGTTCTATGTTACGGGCATAAACTTGGTAGATGGCGTTCTGATGAAAAATTGTTAGCCCTTCCCTTGTATAAAAGATCACCCAAATGCTATAACATCCTAAGTTCCATATTTGCTGTTCCAAAAACTTTAAGTAAACTACTGAACTCCTTCCCCTTCCATCCGAGTATTAATAAGTCTGTTTTCAATGCACTTTCTCATCCTATTTAAGAGAAGAGCGAACTGGTTTGAATGTGTATTTTAATGTTTGACGAGATGTCCATTAGACAATATATCCAATATTCCATTTTCAGGTAGAATCATTGGATATGAGGAATTGGGTTGCTTCGGTCGTACAGACCGTATAGCCAATCATGTTCTCGTATTCGTGATTAAGGGGCTGTAAGTATTTCGAAACAATAACTATTATTGATCATAACGTATGGTTTTCTAATGTTTATTAAATGTATATCAGTTTGCATCTTAAAAATAATATATATATCGGATTTAATTCTGCCCATATGGTTAGCGTACACAACTTCGGTGCGAGAGGCCTAGGTTCGATTTCCGGTGAATGTTCCTGTGGTTTTAATTCAATGTTAAGCTGTAAGTGTTTGTCTCATACAGCCTAGTTGCTGAAATGTATAACAAATTCTGAACCAAAAACATATAACACATAGTAAAAATTACTTCTGCATATGTACAAACTATCTGAGTTAATCATTCGTACTTCGAGATGCACAATTTTCTTATTATCAATTAGAATTTAGAGAAAGGTCTCTTCATTCTGCAATGTCTAGTGTTACACAAAGAATAACGAACAAATATAACAATGTGAACCCTACATTAGCCTTCCCCTTTCATCTAGTTGTCACGTGGTCCTTCATTCGATTCTCGATGAAAGAACATTTTACGGTAATTTGGATTCCTCTAGAAACTGTAAGTCCGTGTCTCAAATAGCTTTGCTGCTGATTAGAGCGTTAAACTTCAACAAACTAAATCCTAAGTTACGATCGTTGTGAATCTTATTGTTATAGCTATTTTAAGCGAAATTAAAAAATAATTGGTATTTGAAGCAAACAAGTGTTTTTCTGTTCCCACATCGTGTGTAACACGCTGAGACCAGCTGCTGTAACTACTTATTAAATATATACAGCTTCGCTGGCTGAGTGCTAGAGCACTTACTACTGGCGTGTCGTGTTCCGGGTTCAATCCCATCTCCGGCCAAGTGAGTTTTTCTTGAGGTTATCCTGCTTTTTCCCTCTTCCACATTCTTCGTTTCACCATCATCACCGTCTCTTACCCTTAGAGCATAATCGTGAGGCATTAGAAAATATGCTGTCTTTACTAGGAATTATTTTTAAACAAGATGTTAAAATTGGAATGTTGTGTTAATTTCGTAAGGAATGTTGTGTTAATATACAAGGGAATTCTCCACTTGTGGTTGCCACCACGACACTTATGATTGAGCTCTATCTTGGTGACTTCAATTGTTACGCGACTTAGGTTATATTGTGAGTAAAATATTGGATGCGTATTTTAACTAAATTCGTTTCCAACCTTTTTGTCGGGTTAATAAGAATTTTCGTATTGTATATTTAAAGGTAGTAGTGGTCACTCGAATTCATTTCGTTTTCGTAATATGAGTATAAAACATACTATACCCAGCATTTTTTTTTTTTTTTTTTTTTTGTCATTTAAGGTACTAGTAATATTAATCATTACTTTGGAATTAAATATAATGAAGTCCTCTACTATGGCAAAACTCATTTACTATCGGGCTATAAGCTTTTATATTCCGGGAGCTCTGTTTTTGTTTAGTCCCTGAAACTTTGCAGAACTTTGTTATCTATTAACTTTTCCGATGAAAACCTATTATCGCGAACTGGTGTATGTATGTGGTGAGCTTGTCAGCCGGTCTGATATCTTGATAACATGACGAAGGAATAGCTAAAATTTGAAGCTTCCACCAACAAGTGTATGCTCACTTTAGAATAGCTACAAAGTCTGTAACTGCCGTGTTTGGATTATCTTGGTAATTACGAGATGCACCTCGTACATATCAATTTAAATGGAGGTTGGTGTTCTAAGCGACTTTCTTTTAGTACTCAGATCAACAGAGGGAGTCAAAAGTAGATTAATAATCTTATAATGTGGAACAGTTACGCAGGGTGCATCTTTTGTGATGAGTTAAAATGATTATACCAACTTTTGGCTAGTTTTATATTTCGAGATTGTAATGATTTTAGAAATGAGAAACTTATTTGTAATAATATTATCTTTTCATCGAATCTTACGAAGTAATGTAAATATATACGTATGTTAAATCTTTTCAACCACTTACAGCAGTTTTGTTGTCTCTATTTTGACAGGTGTCGGAAATGGATTGAAGCAGCAAGGAATCTTCGGTGGATAGGAAAAGCTGTAAACAAAATTCTTACATGTGTAGAAATCACTTCAATGACAGACAGTTTAAGTCTCCAAGTAGGTAATATCTCGTTAGTGGTGCTCTACCGATGGTAGATACAGAATGCCGAAGTGATTATGTTGCAAAAGCCAACTAGCTCTGCATGCTCCAGTGAGTACAGCCTTCCATCAAATGTAATAGAAAACCAGTCAAGCTGTTCATCAGAAGCAGACTTTTCTTTTGTTTGCCTTGGCCAGAACTACTGTGCTCCTTCCTTACTACAGTCTACTCGTGATGCTACCTCACAATCCAAAAGTTCTCTGTCCCACCAACGACCTAAATGCTCTATTGAACTTTTTTCTTTGCGATCCTATCACTTCTTCAAATGTCATTTATCAGCCTTAGCCTTCAGCTTCGCATCAACGTAGTGAGGAACGTCAAGTATTAACACCTTCGCATGAAGGAAATAATGCTTCGTCCATTATAATAATGTAGACGGAAATAATGCCTGCTAGTAAAAGAAAATCAGTTTTGGCTACTATTGGTTGAACAAGGAAGTCTCAGTTAACCCCAAAACAAAAAAAAAATCTACGAAATTATTAGAAAAAGTAAAGGACACAGATTTAGGAAGACTTGCAGGATGCAGATAATGCATCAATGGAGGTGGTGCAAATTCTTGCAAAGTCGATGTCCCTGGCTTCTGAAACTATCTAGCAGGACATATTTGTTGTTCTAAGTTACGGGCATGAAGTGGAAGATGGACTTCTGATGATTTTTTTTAGCCCTTGTATAAAAGAATACCCAAATGCTATACCATCTTAAGTTCCATGTCTGCCCTTCCAAGCATAACTTTAACTAAACTACTGAACTCCTTCACCTTCCTTCCCGGTATTAACAAGTCTGTATTTAGTGAACTCTCTCATTCTCTTAAAGAGAGGAGCGAATTGGATCGAATATATATTCTAATGTTTGACGAGATGTCTATTAAACAACATATTCAATATTATTCATCTTCAGATAGAATCACTGGATATGAGGATTTGGGTGGCTTCAGTCGTACAGAGCGTATAGACAATGATTCTCTTGTATTCGTGATTAAGGGGCTGAAGACTGGATGGAGACAGCCGATTGCTTTTTACTGCAAACATGGTGTAGTAGAATCGAAAATGCTGGCTCAGATCGTGAAGGATGTACCGTCAGATGGGGTAATCCTGAACCGCAGGGTAAACCTGAACAGAAATGGGTAAAATGTGTTTTTAAGGCATTGTAAGAAAACTGACTGCTTGAAGTGAAAATAAAAAATAGGAATACGATTGATCACATGTCCATGTAACTTTTAGTCTGTATATACTGCCAGATCGTCATGTATATGGCAGAAAAAAAATAAAAGAGCAAGTGCTATTTTCACTATTCAGGAAGCCACATGCAGCAATCAGGTCAAGTTATATCATGGGTTATGGTGTCTTTAAGCATATGCAATGTGGCGTTTTGAGTAAATTACATTCCAATGGTATTTTAATATTTGTTTGGAAAACAAGTCGCTAAATAACGAAATTTGGGGTAATGCTGAACACAGCAAAAATTGAAGGGTAATCCCGAACATAGTGTCTTTATTGAATGTTATATTGCGAAAGTGGACAGTACATTGTTTCATATGACTATATTTCTGTATATTATCTTTTTGGAAGTGACTGGTGATTTATAACAAGCGTTGATACAAAAATACAAGCAGTTATGCACAGAACATACAAAAAGGTGGTCGTGGGGCTCAAAAATATAAGCCCAAAGATCTTCAGAAGGGAATAGACTACGTGAAGGTACACAGCAAATCATACAGAGACGCGTCGCTTAAGTTTAACGTCTCCATAGACAATTGCAAACCATATCAAGGACCCAAACCAGTGTATTGGTGTTGGGCGAAAACCAGTTCTGAAAAGCGAGGAAGAAACTGCAATAGTTGATCATTTGATTCTCTTAGGCGATTGGGGCTTTCCATTCGATTTCATGGACATACGGTTTCTTGTCAAAGCCTACTTAGAATCAAAAGGGGTTAATGAAACACGGTTCCAAACTAATCTGCCAGGGACTGATTGGGCTAAGAACTTTTATACTCGACACAAAGCGAGATTGACGATGCGATATGTTACTAATATGAAAAGTTCTAGGGCACAGGTTAGCCGAGAAGATATAGAATGTTATGTTCCGAATCTCAAACAAAGCCTGCAAGATGTAGAGAGAAGAAATATACTCAATTATGACGAAATCGGTCTTAATGAAGACCCAAAATCAAAAAAAGCATTTTTCAGAAGGAAAATCAAACACCCAGAACGTATTATGAATACCACGAAAGCTGAAGCACTTCGTAAATACCAAATTAGATGGAGGTTGATGTCCTTAATTATGTACTCAGATCAACAAAGGGAGTCAAAAATAGAGTAATAATCTTATAATGTGCCCTGCTTTACTGTTCCACCTTTTAAGTGATAAGTTAAAATGAAAACAGCAACTTTTGGATACTTTTATATTTCGAGATTTTAATGATATTAGACATAAACTTATTTGTAATAACATTATCTTTTCATCGAATCCTACGTAGTAATATGAACATGTATGTCAAAGTATTTTAACCATTTATCATATTTTTGTTGTCTGTTTATTTTGACAGGTGTCGGGAATGAATAGAAGCAGAAAAGAATCCTCAAACAATAGGAAAAGCTGTAAAAAAAAATGCTTACATGTATGGAAATCACTTTGATGACGGACAGTTTAAGTCTCCAATTAGGCGCTATCTCGTTAACTTTTCTAGAAGGACATATTTGTTGTTCTATGTTACGGGCATAAAATGGTAGATGGCGTTCTGGTGAAAAATTGTTAGCCCTTCCCTTGTACAAAAGATCACCCAAATGCTATAACATCCTAAGTTCCATGTTCCAAGAACTTTAACTAAACTACTGAACTCCTTCCCCTTCCATACCAGTATTAACAAGTCTGTTTTCAATGCACTTTCTCATCCTATTAAAGAGAAGAGCGAACTGGTTTGAATGTGTATTCTAATGTTTGACGAGATATCCATTAGACAATATATCCAATATTCCATCTTCAGGTAGAATCATTGGATATGAGAAATTGGGTGGCTTCGGTCGTACAGACCGTATAGCCAATCATGCTCTTGTATTTGTGATTAAGGGGCTGAGGACAGGATGGAGATAGTCATTTGATTTCTACTTTACACATGGTATAGTAGAGTCGAAAATGCTGGCTCACATCGTGATGGATGTACTGGCTGAATATATGAGTGTTCGTATTCACGTTAGTATCACCGTTTGCGATGTGGTGGCCAATAATGTGAAGGCGCTGAAGCTTCTTCGCTCCACGAAAAGAGATCCATGGTCCTTGTTTCCTTCGCGTGATGGTGAGCAACAGCTAAATATATTTATTTTGTATGACTCACCTCATCTCCTCAAATGCACAAGAAATATGATTACAAGTGTTTAGTGTCGGATGTGTTAACGTATATATTTAATCTGTGCTTAAAAGTTGGTTACTTTCCGGGAGTACTAAAACGAGCTACAATTACACCTATTTTCAAACCAGGAACAGCTACGATCCAGGTAACTTTCGGCCAATCTCTATTCTCTCTAACATAGGCAAATTACTAGAACGATGTGAGCAGAAAAGACTAATACAATATTTGGAAAGTTCTAACTTCTATAATTATCAATTCGGCTTTAGAGAAAACAAATGTACAGGAGACGCAATTTTAGAATTAACTAAGGAACTAAAATCGGACAACAGACTTAAGTTAGCAGTTTACTTGGACATTAAAAAAAAGCACTCGATACTGTTTCGCATAGATTGTTGTTAAGTAAGCTAGAGAAATTAGGTAAAGGTTTGGTTCTAAAGTTCTTGAAGTCTTTCTTGCCTAATCAATATTGTAGAACTAGGGTAGGCAGCACGGTTTCAAATTGGAAGAAACTAGTATGCGGTGTTCCCCAAGTATTTCCTTATTGTTGTTCGAAATTTATATAAACTCAATTGGCAAACTAAAACTAAATGGTAAACTGTTTCTATGTGCTGACGATATAGCTTTAATTGTACATGGCAACAACGCAAAAGAATTGTATAGGAAAGCCAACAAAGACTTAGACATAATAAGAGAACACTTAATTCCTTGTAAATTGTGTGTAAATGTTGCTAAATGTGAATTTTCGAGCCTTAACTTGGACCAAGAAACAGAAGACAAATTGGTTTTGCACGATGTTAACTGTAAGAAATCTTGTTGTAAGTGCACTCCTTTAAAGCACGTACCAAATTTTAAGTATTTAGGCGTTTACATAGACAGAAACCTAACCTGGGATGAACACATTAGCTACTTAAAGAAACAAATTAGAAAAGACTTACCGGCTTTAATGTAGTACGCAAGAATTCTCACTGAAGTTCCAGGGGTCGATCCCTGGCCAAGCTGTGATAGGATTTTCATATTTTTACTTTTTTGTAACGTGAAGCGAATTTATTTTTTTGCAATATTTATACACTATTTATTGTTCCGTGAAAGTTTATTGATAAATAATTGCAAAAAAATTGATAATGACTTGATAAAGTTAGGAGTTTCTAAAAACTATTTTTTTCACGGAAGACGGGTGAAAACTTATATTACTGCGAACTGTATTTTAAACTTAGTGCACCCATAAGTAAATCGCAGGGGCATCGCAAGACAAAAAAGAGTGGGGAGTATATAATTTGGGAATTGAACATGTGAAAATGGGATTGTGGGTTATGGACGTCGGAAAACATAGTGGGACCTGATTCAAGGAATTTCAGTGCACTTTGGTTGAGGGAGTGCAGTTAGGTTGTATGTGGATTATATTGTAGAACTTACGTTTTGGATGCCATTGACGGGAGGATGTCAAGTGCATGAGAGATACAGTGTGAACTATACGAATATTTATAAAGATTATAGAGAAAAATTAACGCCAGTATAACATATAATTAAGTTAAAATAAGATTCAATTTTGTTTCGATTTTATCCTATGACGTTAGGCAATCTGGTACGGCACTGTTGTAGTGTTGGGATGCATACCATCAAGGAACTGAACAGTGTTTTTAATGGGGATTTTAATTGATTAGCAGAATGCCTCTGTATCTCTGTCTGTATGTGTGTGTGTGTACGTGTATTTGTTAACTGTTATGGAATGAAATAACAATGATGCTATTACCAGTAAAATATTTGTTTCAGACTTACGTTGTACAGATTAGATTAAACTAAGTTTTTTGATCGAACCAATTGATGGTATGGGATCATTTATTGTGTGTGTATACTAGCGCGTTTGTATATAATAATATACACAAGTGTTAACATTTGATGATTAGCTTTAGAGACAATGCTATTGATAGGAAAATAATTTTAACACGATATCTATTCTCTTAGTACTGTATAGCTTAGCTCATGCTTGCCATTTAAATTTTCCCCGCACATTTTTTAAAGATTAGATGGATTTCATGTCAATCAGCTTTTCCCTCTAATACTAATTGTTTCCCCATGGTTCCCTTATTGTTTGACCTGATGAGTTACTTTCATATACTTTCTATTGCTATTCTTAAAACTTGTTTATGCTACAACTTATGATTTCTTACTATTTACAGTTTACCAACTACTTCCTTTTTACGCTTCTTACATTTTAACACTAGATAGAATATTACGTTTAAATAATATGGAGTTCCCCTTTACCTCTTTGTTTATTTTCCTCCTTATTCATCTCTTCCTCTCTACCTATTCCCATCTTCATATTTATTTCTTTTCTTTTCTCTTTATCTCTGGCTATTTCTCTCCTTTCCTCTTTGCTTATTTTCCTCCTTATCCCTCTCCATTTCCTCATTATTCATCTATCTTTCTAGCTATTCTCTTCATATCTATCTCTCCTTTCCCTTTTCTTCCTGTACGTCATCTACATATCCAAGTATTTCCTTTTTTCTATTTACTCTTTACCTCTCTTCCTCTCTAGCTATTCTCATCTTCATATTTATTTCTTTTTCTTTCTCGCCTTCTTTCGTTTCTCTTCCTCTCTACCTATTCTTATCCACAGAAGTATTTCCTTCTTTTACTTTCCTCTTTCCCCCTCTCTACAACCCTGGCTATGTAGCTATTTGTTACTATTATGTTTTTCCTTGCTCTGTATGCTTTTCTAATTATCTTTTGCTTTTCGTCTGCTTCTTTTTATTCGATTATTTTATGATTCATTCCTTTATGATTACCTTCTAAACCTAACCAACTTTGCTGTGTATGCTCTCCTAATTATCTTCTGCTTTTATGTTTCTTTGGATGTATATGTAAACTTTGGTGGTATGAATAATTTTAAAATCTATTATTTTGCTTTTCTTTGTTTACTCTACAGGATTCTTACCCTTGTACTATGATTTCGTACCACTAAAAATCTTTTCTGTTTATACTTGCTTGTACATATATTATTCAACGTAGTTTTCTTTTCCTATGCTTCTACGAAACAACACTTTCTCACATCATATTAGCCAATTCTATTAGTTTTTTTGCCTAAGCTTTATTGCCTTATTAAACTTCTAATAGTTTCAGATATTTGCCTTTTACATGTCTTCTGGTAAAACCTATTGCTTCTACTAAACTTATTTACATGGCCTTGCATGTTATCTCACACGCTTGAGTAGACCATGCTTTAGCATGCCCCTTTGTATTTGATAGACTCTGCCTGGAAATAAAATTTGTTTCATAAATAATAGATTTCTGTTCTCTCAATTGATATGATCCTTACTAATCTTTATCACGATTATATAGAATCAAGTATAGGTATATCTTAGTCATAATTACTAGCTTGAGAAGATAAACTTCTTTTGTAACATATTGTATACGTATAAAACAATCTATAGTGAATATATATATATATATATATATATATATATATATATATATATATATATATAGCGTATGCGTATAAAAACAGTTTATACATAGAGTATACATGTAAGAAAAATCTATATGCATAGTGTATATAAATAAGATATTCCATAGTTCTAATACAAACTTATATTTTAGGTTAGCCTGTGCCGACCAACCACTGGTGTGAACTGAGCCATTCAACGTCATACTACACTCTCTGTGGATTAATACCAAAGGTATATATAATTCCTTCGTAATATTTACAATATTACTCTTAGAATTGCTCCGCTGTGAACATACTTCTATTAGAAAAATGAGTTTTCTCCGAATTTAATACTCAGTGAGTGTGATTATTTGAGAGATCGATTTCAATGAAATCTCATTCTTAACTTTAGTTTATTCGTATGTCAGATCATACTCGTTAAATGTGAAAATATTAAATTTCATATATAAACTTGTTAAAATATTTGCCATCTAGTAAATAAATTAGTCAAATACAAGCAACTTGTTTCGAAATACTAAATACTTTGTATTGTTTCCTAAGTGGTTCGTTTACTTTGTGTGTTTTTAACCCCTTATAATTTACTCGAACACTTTGTGTGAACTGATAAAAATTTAATTGGATCGTATCTTTTATTCTCTCATTTTCATTAAAGAAAACTCGAAGGAATTATATTCCGAAAATATTAAAAAACCTTATTGTTAAATATGTGAGTTCATACTAAAGATCGAAGTAGTAAAAAGGATGTGTATCATTAAGATTGTCTATTGTTTGTTGTAGGACCGACCAGTCAAAAGACGATTGAACTTCGAAGAAATTGGGATAAATCATCTGTAGTTATCCTGTAGGTATGCAACCAATTATAATTTCATTACATTTCAATAGGAAACCTGTTTTATAATGTAATTACTTGAAGCAATCTTTGTTTTGCATAGCAGCTTGTATTTTCAGGAATCGTATTTTTAAAATCACTCGTTTTCATTAATTTAAAATAAATCATTTACTTTGTAACTTCAGAACACTACGTGATCGTTGAACAATCTTTGATTGTGATCATATTAATTATTTTAGTTGGTTCGTATGCTAAAGCATACTCTGTAGAACAGCTATGCTGTGATTATATTTAAAACTCCTTGCTTAATATCGGACCTCAAAACTGAAATTTGATTTAAAAAATGATTATGATATTACTAAATAGCTTGGTGTGAACTTACAAAATAAAATACATTAAATTAAATTATAGAAAAGTTCAAAAAATTAACAAAATGATAAATATATTTGTTAGAAGTGAAATTGCTTTTATGGATACTACTTAATGTTGTTTATTGTTTCAGTGTTGCCAGCAGCATATAAGTGTTGTACTGGAAAGTGTTACATCGTATACTGTTAGATCTACTTGCAGCTAATCAGCGGTGTTGAGTGTTCATTTGCTTTATATAAATTTTAAAATTTTAAAAATTACACAATTAAAATTTTAAACTAAACGAATAATGTATTGTAAATGAAAAAACAAATATTAAATAACTAGAAAAAACTTTTTAACTTAGTGAAAACATAAGAATTGCATTTCAAAAAATGTAGGTTAACATTATGTGTGTTTGATATTAAGTATACAAACTTAATCAATGAACATTGCAAAAAATTATATTTCGTTTTCCAACTCATTTAATTTTAATCACGTTTTGCATTATCTATTTTATTTTATTTTACGATCATATAAATAATTTCACCTTAACATTTCGTATTTTTTTAATTTACACTTTTCATTTTAATTTATACTTTTATGCATTTTAAATTTACACATTTTTCATTGCAAGAATTCAATGTCATTTGAAGAATTACACTTTAGCGTTTACAGTTAGAATATAAAGAACTATTAAAATAAAAATAAAATATTATTTACTGAACTAAAACTTTCACTATTGGTGAATAATATTTTACTAACAGTAATTAATGTATTACAAAAATAGTCACAAAAGACAAACTTTATAAACTGTGTAATAAAAAGTATATCATGAAAATATTTATTATGTATATTACTTTCCTTTGGTGATACATTTCATTGATATTTTTACAATTTTAATTGGTAAGCTTCCTATTGAAATTACTCTATTTATATTTTCGTTTTTTGCAAACTCCGAAAAATCGTAGATTGTGAACTTGTAAATAAATCGTTTCCTTTAGAAACTCGGTGTTAAAAATGATGGGATCCAACAAAATAATAGTGTGATTATTTTAATCGTTTGCTTGCTGTATTTTATATTATCCTTTCTTACAGAAAGTCGTTGTTGAAATAGATTGTGAACTTCCAAAAAATTGCTACGGAAACTCATAAAAACAGCTACGCTGTGAAAAACAACGCTCCATTGATTTTAAGCTAGAGGATTCTTGCAAGTGTATCGTATATAGGCAACTTCAAAAAAAATGTACAACACTCAGTTCAGAGGAAGAAGTAAAAACGTGCGGACGTGTCTAAGTGTTCTATTGGAATTTTTTACCGTGGAATCTTCAACGTGATCATAGGAATAGTGCTTGAAAATCCATAAATTTGATCCTACGTGGAAACATTGTTCACTTTGCTTTTGTAATTCAAGCTGTAAACATCATTTTTAGGAAGTTTACAAATTTAGTGTTACCACAATTTCAGTTTAAACATAAAAAAGTAAATTAAGAAATCCGAGCCTACAATGTTCATACCTCAAGAAATTTGTGTAATTTTTAATTCGTATATTTGATAATAATGTAAAAGAACTAATTGTTTGCTCAAATTAGGTTCAAAGATGGCACCTGTCCAACTGAGTGAAGGCACCAACACAATTAAAGCCATGTTGGAAATGTTAGAAAAGCGGGAATATGATGTGGGAGAAGATAGCTTCACCTGGGAAGTGGTGACGCAGTGTTACGCGTTAGGAGTGCGAGTAACAAATGATAGTTATGTTTCTACGTGCATTATTGACAAAATTTGTTCATAACCCAATTGTTATTTTGACAAGTTGCAAGTCCGCAAAGATATTATTGATTTGTATCCTGTGGGGTTCTTCCGTCAGGATAACAAGCGAGAATTGCCGCGTGAAAAATTTAGAGAATTGGTATCTGCAGGGAAGACTACGGGCTTAACTGTAGATGACTGTTGAGTTCATGGGTGAGTCTGTAAATTTGCCAGGTCCTAGTTCTGCACCAGAAAATCTAATGTATGGTGCTGAAACAGGTGATTATTTTCGCATCATTGGTATCAAAACCAAACATTATGCATACTTTGGCTTGCGTGGGAAGGAAATTACAATAAAGCGCATGCGCAACGTTGGAATCGAGGACCCGATTGTTTATCTACAACAACTCTGAATATGTAAAAGAACATGCGTTAAATGACGTTGACGATAACATGTATATTGGTATAGTTATCGAGAGCTCTGCCTCGACGATATACAAGCCAATATACATGACGTAGGGGCCAAAGAAGGAATTGAACCCGAAGGCCTTCTTCAGAGCAGTGGAAAACGTGCTTAATAGTAACGAGCACTTCCTTTTCGGGGATTCAGTAATTTTTAGTGCTCACACTAAATCCTCGCAAGGGAAGAGGGCCGACACGTGGCACTAGTACGTACCTTGATTTCACTACTCATCACGTGCAAAGTACCATCCCGTTGAACAAGGACGTATGTTGCCTTCCCAAGAGCATCATCCTTGGGATCGCAAAGGACGACCATAATCATAAGCAACTATATCGGTTAAAAATCATCCTGACCGTCTATTAAAACAAGCTATAAAAATAACCACTGGCGCGGATGTAGAAATCCGAAAGCAGTGCGAGTGCACTATTGATGATGCGAAAAAATTTCAGCAATACCTGGCTCCAAAGTACCAAATCGTGATATATGAAATAAAGACCATGAACCGAGAGTACCATGTAATTTATCCGGGAGTAAAAGCAGAAAAACAAATCCTCATCCTCTACGAGAAGGATCATTACGAATTAATTACGTGTATTATCTCTCTGTTGGGTATGGAAGGATATTGTAAGCATTGTTTACAGGGATATACTCATGCACAATACCATAAATGTGATGCTAAGTGAAGTGCATGCGACGTATACCATGAGGTATGTGCTTATGATGTTAAGCGGGATTGTAGAGATTGTTTCCTTCGGATGAATGCTTTACGTATCATAAGCGTGTAATTGGACGTAGCAAGAGTTTAGTGAAACAAAGCGGTTTTGTCCCAAGTGTGCTAAAATGTACAATTTACGTCGTAGGAAATCTGAGCATCAATGTGGTGAGCGTTTGTGTAAGTCTTGTGATAAGCACATAGACTGACCATTATGTTCAGAAGTCCAGTCATTCACATAGATAGATTCCTATATATCGTATTTGATGTGGAAAAGATGTTACTTCGTAAGAATGAGTGTGAGGAACAAGAACACTGCGTTATGCTTGCAAGGACACACAGCTGGATGATCCATGCTTTGTTTGTGGAAATAAACATGGAAAACGTGAGCTTGACTTTTCATCGATCGATGAGTTCATTAATTTCGTATTAATGTTTCGTCAAAAGTTTCAAAAAACCATTGTGCTTTCGCATAATGGTTCTAACTATGATGTCCAGTTCAGTTATCGAATTTAATAGAGAAACATTGCGTATCTCCCACACTTATTAAGCAGAGTCAAAAAAAATATTGAAATGCGGCTTGGTAATAAGATTATATTCCGGGATACTTACCTTTATACGGGTATTAAGCTGTCAAAATTACCCAAAACTTTAGGCTTGCGCGGTAATGTACGAAAGCGATATTTCCCATATTTGTTCAATACATCCGAAAGCCGAAATTATATAAGTAAGATTCCGAATCTTAAGTCTTTTTGATCCTGACAGTATGAGTTCTTCTGATCGACTGCAATTAATCACCTGGCAACAAGAACGTGCTTTAAGTGGTGAGCAGTATGATCTGCACAAGGAGATGGTAATGTACTGCCGCAACGATGTTAAAATCCTCGCTGAAGCGGTCATCAAATTTTCAAACTTGATCGAGGAATAACTCACGGGAGCCAACGTTTTATTTCTTTGTCCACTATTGCAAGTTTGGCTATATTATTTTTAAAAATTTTACAATATTTTTTTAATTATATCCTTGCGTTTTATTTCTGCATCCTGTACAATTAGAAAGAAATAAGGTACTTAATAGAAAGTATATGTATTCTATATAAGATAAAGGAAGAATACATATGCTTCATATACTATTATATAAATTTACGTACATTAATAACATGTGTATTCTGTATAAGATAAACGAATAATACATATGCGTGAAATCGAGTATCACTTATTTCATTAAAGGCACAATATTTATACTTTTCATACAATTACAATATCAAATTCATATATTCACCCAATTAATTATTATTTTATTAAATTAAATAATATTCTGAACCAAAATACCATAAAACCGGAAATTACAAATGCGGTATCGCAATATTCCTTCTTCTTCACTTTCACTTCGCGCAACAACTTCTACGTCATAAAGATTGCCAACATCAATGAAGCAGCGGCAACAACCAGGAAAATAGGCAGCATCGAAGTAGCAGGCATGTCATCAAAGGTAAGTGGACTTTCATTTCTTACTTAAGTTAAAGTATAAAAGAGCCGACAAATTGCATGAACACATGACATAGCGGGCCTGGCGGGCAAACATACAAAGTGCGCCGGTATCTATAAAGGAAAGCTGCAATGGAAACCAGACAGTAATGGCGCCAGCGAAAACATCTTACACGCGTCATAAGGTAAATAAAAAACAAACAGTGCTTCCCAATGCGTAATAAAAAATAAGCAGGGCTTTCTAAAGGATAATAAAATATAACAGGGCTTCTTATATTTATTGCTAAATATAAGACTGCTAAAAAATGAACAGGGCTTTCTGAGGGAAAATAAAAAATGAACAGGGCTTCCTATGGACTGCTAAAAAATAAACAGGAGTTTCTGAGGAAAATAAAACATGAACATGGCTTTCTGAGAAGGAATAAAAAAATGAATCGTGTTCATTTAATGAAAATCCAGGTGAATTATGGGTAAAATCAGATCATTATCGGTCCATAAACAAGTAAAAATAAGTCCCTCTAAGGACATAAAAAGTATCATAAGCCCCTATATACCTCTATAAGTATCCTAAAGGATAAAAACTTTTGGTCCAAACTATGGAACAATGCTAACTGCTTTAAGCTAAATTCTTATGCTTAGTTTTTGGGAAAATCGAAAAAACTAACTTTTGTGGCGCTCAAAAATATATCGTCGTTGCCGATTGTAAATAATACTTTTTAATTTGCTGGAATATTTATTTGTTTAGTACACATGTGGCAAAAATGTACCTACGAGAAGTACGAGATCTACTTGTTGACAAACACTCTTTAAACATATACTATTGAACTCCGAAGTGTTAATGCCGTTTATATGCAATTAGAGATACTACGTAGAAAATAAAGGTACAGAAGTATTGTTACAAGCAAGATGAGTCATCGACAAAACAGATTAGAACTAACTAAAATAATTTGATTTTTTATTTCGTAGGAGAAAGCAACCCGGAGACCGACCACTCCACCACTAACAGAGGAGCGAAGTCATCCAGCAAGCCCGTCTCTCATCTCGCTTCCTGAGACCTCACAGATGGAGCGTGAGACAATGGTGAAAGAAGTTTTCGTGGAGGAAATCGAGCAGATAAGCTGATTTATTACTTATTTATTTATTCCATTGATACTAGTAACAGTGAATAGATTGAAGTCATGCAGCATACTTATATTGATACTTAGTTGGCAAAACTCTCCAGTATTGAGATAAGCCTAGAATTAAAGTCGGTATTTACAATATTCGGATGTTGTTTTCTTTTTAATCCAACAATCGACACCTGTATAATATAATTGGTGTAACCACGATTTACCAGTGCGTTACATCGCATTCTTCTAGAGACTTTCCTGCAAGATTTACTCTCAGAGATGAGATACGAGTTTCAGGAAGGACGGAATTTCTTTTATCAGTAGTTACGTTGTTTATAAAACTGGATGCCTTCCGGCTTTGTGGAACTCTCAGCGACAACTTCCATCATTTTTCTTGCCCCGTTGATAATTTGGGGAATTTCTACCTTAGGAAAAGGTTGACTACCTACAAAAATTTGAAAATTATTTAATGTAATGTTGATTATCTCTTTGAAAGCCGGAAAGGAAAGAAAAATAAATATATTAGATTTTCAAAAATAATACTTTTCTTTTTACAAGTATCACTCTACTGGCTCTAGAGGTGGAAAGGCGATTTTGAGAACCAGTTTGGGCGAATCGGTGCGAACTACCTGAATGACATCACTGATAATGACTCTCTTTAACGAAACGTGAGTAGCTTAGACTTATCATTATATATAGTTTTCTATGTAAAATTTCAAGAGTAATAAATAATGTTTCTCTATTGTCATTAAATTTCTATTGTTTTATTATTGCTCGAACGGCAGTAGATACGAGAGGAACCAACAAGACCGAGAAAACAGTGGCAAAAGGTCACCGAGACATCACCGCGAGAACAGCAGTGGGAAGTCGATGATCATAGCTTGAATGAACACCCAGTGCAGGTAAATTGTGACTTGTATGTATATACATTATTTGTATATTTGTAAGATTGATATAATTCTAAAATGTTTATAGATTTATTCACAGTACATACTTTTATTACAGAGGCCGCCGTTTCCTTTATCATGGCGAAGCAGACTTTTATGTGTGGCTAGTTGTGCTTGTAACATTTTGTTCGCCCCGTTCTGTTTGTGCATCAAAGGAGGCCCATGTTTCAACTGGTGTAAGTTATTTTGATATTTTAACCTGTACAAATTATTACCATCTCCATAAGATTTATGATCTTTCAGTTAATATTTTGTGTACGAGTACACAAACGTTTACTATGTATCCCGTTGGTTACACGGTGAAACCATGTTACAGCACTGATTACTGCTCCTATCCGTTGAACTGAAATGCATCTAGTTCATACCTAGTCCAGTAGATTGCAACTTTCTTGAATCTTATAATGTTCTGTGGTAAACAAGTCTAGTGTCTATATTTATTTATTTCAAAAACAGTGACTACACATTAGATTTAACATAATGAACCACTAATAGTGTTTAAAATCTATGTTATTCTAACTAGAAAAAGAAAGAAAGGTAGAATGCTATTTCAATTGTAAAAAATATAACAATTCAAATCCTATTTTTTTCTATATTTTTTTGTTTGTTTCAGATGAAAGAGACGAAAGAAGAAGAGAGTGGGAAAGAATGACGGGAAATAAGGGTGCTAACCCATGTTGGCTTCGACCCACCCACCCATCGGAATGTGGGCGTCTCTTCGAGAAGTACGTATGCTCCTGTTGCTGCTGCACACCTTGGTGCTCGAGTGAAGAAGAGTGTTTCTCTAAAGAGAAATTGAGGTAAAAAGATAAGAATATCTAAACATAATATTATAAGGTGTTCGTCTTTCTTTTGTTTTTCTTCAGCTTATCAATTCGATTTTATCTCCTTATTTGTTTATGTATTTATAAGTCTTCGATATTTCTCTTTGACGTCTGTATCATAGTTGTGATTTTTGGATTTTCTGTATTAATTAGGCTGTAGTTACAATTTCGGGTTATTTGGACGGACTCTCAACTCGGCGACATTTAAAGAATATTTCATATTTTTTTAATGCTTTATGTTATAATTTTGATGAAAGGTTAAGTGTTTTGTTAATAAGTTCAAATGGAAATTCCCTATATTTTTACCTCAGAATGTTCAAG
The DNA here is from genome assembly GCF_964235325.1 of Thermobia domestica. Classification (NCBI taxonomy): domain Eukaryota; kingdom Metazoa; phylum Arthropoda; class Insecta; order Zygentoma; family Lepismatidae; genus Thermobia; species Thermobia domestica. The sequence continues at coordinate 220,362,383 of NC_137460.1, read as the reverse complement.
TTCCTCATAAATTAAAATTGCATCCATTAGATCAAAGGATGATATATACATATATGTATATAATCTCTGTAGTAATTGTAGTTCTTCGAAATTCAACAGTAAGCTTTTCTTAATTCCCGAAACCTCACAGTAACGGGCACCTCCACAATACGGACAGATTTTTTAAAAAATCCGTTAAAACTATTTGTATTATAATAGGACAGGAGCCTCAGATAGTCTTATTTTCCGCTAATGCTTTATTAAGCTCTTTGTAACGGACAGGAAATTGTTCTGAGCTTATATACCAGGTGGTATCCAGCACAGAAAGTGCTTTCTTCAGTTTAAAAATAAAACTTGGTGTCACTACACTAGACAGAAATTCTACTCCCTACAGAACCTCTTTCAGATTCAACTTCAATAAATTTGTTAACCACCAACACACAACATTCCAAGTAACTTAAAATTCTTCATTTTCCTTTACATTTATCCAAACTAAATTGCTTCCTGGCGTTTCTCTTTTGATACTTTCTATGTTGTAGAACCAATCATATAGCCAAGAATTCTATGCGAAATTTCTTTTCCTGCCTGCTTCTGTTACCCACCGTACTTGCATCTTTCGCTGCAACCCTACACTGCGCGCTGCAACTCTACATTGCAGCCCTGCAACCCTACAATCTTTTCAGTGATAGTTTTGTGTACAAAATGAATTTCTATTTTACGGTACTCTCCCAGTAACATAAACATGTCCTCTCTGCAATAGAAAATTTTCATTTACAGAGAAATAGTTATGTCCTATCTACCTGTTAGCCAAAGGTATAGTAGGTAGATTTTTGCATGAAATTTATATTGTATTGAGTTTATAACAGTATTTAATGATTATTGTTACATTTTTGTTCTTCAAGAAAACGAAAAGCATAATTACCTAAGCTCAGAAGATCAAAGCAAGTTTCAAATAACTTCACGTAAGTTTCATATAGCCTGGGTAGTAGAGGATTTGTTCCAATAATTCAAGTGAAAAATGTTGAACCATCCTCCCTATATCGCTGGCCTGTCACTCTGTGAACTACACATCTTGGGTCTGCTGAAGAAGCCGCTGAGGTAGCATGTTTTGATGAAGATGATATTTCACATATTATGAAACGAAGGCCACCGTACAACAGTGGTTCAAAGACCAACCATCCGAATTCTATACAGAGGGATTTAAACAGTATCACAAATGGACAAGTGCCTGAATTTTTATGGTGACCTTTGAGGAACATATACGTTCTAACAGTTATAAATATTGGTATCATAATGCTTACTTTTTAACCTCCATAGATAAAGGAAGAACATATGTTTCAGACTAGTCTCTACTCATTCTGAATCACAATAAGTAAATATTTTAGCGACTGTAGATTTTAAATGCAAGAGAGGACTATAAAATTACCTAGCGGAGTATTAAAAAGTATGTACATAGTATTAAAAAGTCACATCAATGTATCCACACATTATGGTGCTATATTCACCAAACGAGTTTCATTTATTTTAAAAGTTATGGGTGGTTAGGAACACCAAGCCTCAGACTTAGTAATCGAAAGTTGAGAATGCTATCACTCAGTGTGCGGATAACCTAAGAGAAGCAAACTCTATGTTGTCATTTACATCACTGTCATTTAAATACGAATATTCAAACTCTTTCTTTACACAAAACATACGCATTGTTATAGACTTAATATAGAAATCAGTAAAAAAATATATTAAAAAGTAAAAAATTATGAAGTGGGTAGAAAGTAGTGTTAAAGTAGAACAGTTGTGTACGAAAAAGAACGTAGTGTATTAGTAGAACAGCTATGTAATATAGAAATAGAAAATATATCGCGTAATACAGAAATCTTAAAAACAAAAGCAAAATAGATTACAAGGGAAGTACAAAGAAGAAAGTGATTAACCCTAAATGTAAGTCAGGAGAAAACGAATCATTTGCTAAGCGTCATAACATCAATTTTGCTCTTTTTTCACAACTAGATTTCTGACAATCCTGCATACAACTGAAAATTAACTCACTATATAAGTTATCAGAGTGTGCATTTGTATACATTCAATAGAATTCTCCGAGCCCATATTTTATGTTGACACAGCCAGTTAAAACATCACATATATCGGAAATTAACAGCTATCAAGGTAATGTAAGTTGTCGTTTAAAGGTTAGAAAATACATTAAATAGTATTACAGAACAAGCACGGGAATCTGCTAGCTGCATTTTATGAAGCATTGTACAATGAGAGAAAATATATTCAATTTACTTTAACAGACAAGCAGATTTATACTTCGTCTTCCTGAAATTCGTCCCTCACGACGTACTTCATCGATACGACGTCTGCTGAATCTTGCAAGGTTGTGTACAACAGTTAAGTCAATGTTTTTTATGAAGTAGCGGATACGCCGAATGAGCTCATCCGGGGTTGTAGCTCATCCCTTAGCATTGACAGCAGCCTTCAAAATTGTCCAGAAATTTTCTATGGATTGAATTTCTGGACCATTACCTGGGTTATCTTGCTTCGGGACAAATTCAATATTTTCCTGTTTAAGATGTTCAGTCACAACTTTGGCGTAGTGCGTGGATGCTAGATCAGGCGAGATCATATATGTCTCTGGTTCATACTTTGCACGTATGCACGTCTATTTCTAATGCACTGTACCAGGTACATCCGGACGTTGATAGAAAATCCAGATCGACGTAACAGCGACGCCTTTGAGACCCATGGCAATCTAAACAAGCACTTTCTCTTCAAATTTCTTCTTGGTAGCAAATTTAACACTAAATGGAGCTGTAGAGGTGTCGGATGTATAGAATCCATCATTTCGACTAATAGAGGCATGGGACAATGTAAGATAGGTTTCATCATCCAAGATGCAATCACAAGCATGGAATTTTCGAAAGAAGCAACCACAGTTGAGTTTAACCATGCTTTTTTGTCGTTCTGTGCGCTTGGGGATGGTTAATTTCTTCCTGTATTGTAGATATGTTCTCTTATGAACCACATGGTGGATCATGGACGCAGAAGACTTGAATTTTCACGCCGTGGACAAGCTTTGAAACACCATTCTTGCTCTGGAGTGTCTTCTTCAGCAGCTGCAACGTTTGTTTCGTGCAAATACGAGCTGGTCGTCCCAACCCTGACAGCCATTTCTACTCAATCTCATTCTACACCTGTTAATACTGTCGTAAATTGTTCTATGCGGCACTCCTTCGGCTGTAAAATGTTTTACTGTGTAAATTTTACCCTTGCTTTGATGTGTCACGTAGAACTTGTACAGATGTTCCAGCAATAGATTTTCCTTCGATGCCATCCTCACCGTCAAACAGGGTCACGAGAACACCACTTGTTCCTGTATCTGTTGGTGCACTATTGACTCATCGCTGTGACAGGTCTGCCGCCTGTTCATGTACGACGTGAGACAGGTGCTGTCCTCAAGAAGTTTGTGCGGTATTATATCGAACACACTTTACAGTAACATCAGCACCATTTTATGAAAACATGATAAAACTTTCTCGTGTCACCTTTCTTTTTCTTTATCACTTCTTTCTCAAATATCGATTTTGTTATCAATATATCTAGTATATCTTCCAAATCACCTTCTCAAAGTAATCCTGAAAGGAATTTTTATTTTACCATTTTTATATTTTCAAAGACTCAACACACCGGACAACACAAATACTGGACGTACACAACAGCAGACAGGGTAAGTGCACGTCCTCTCCAAATTGAGGAAGACGTCCACTAGATCTTCCTCTTGCCCAATCCCACCAACCACCCGCGAATCCTGTAGCGGTATTCGCGGGCAGCTCCGCCCCATCCCCGACGATGACTGTACGCTACATGGAGGGGGCATCTGAGAAATTGAGTCTAGATTCCATCAGCCTGGACTGAAGTTGTATCGTGCAATAGAGGATGCAATTCTGAAAGGTAACTTTTCTCAGGGCAGTAGTGAAATTCTAAGAGAATACCATGTCAATCCAGACCGACTATAACTACAGATGCAGCAGTTGCTCATTACTATTCCAACTTAGAAAAATCTGAGAGACCTGGTTGAGAACTTCAAGAAACTCTGTAAAGAAACAATAAAGTTGTTTCCTGAAGTGTTGAAGGTTCTTCGTCTCCTGCTTGTCATCCCCGGCGAAATGTGCAACTGCCGATATGTTTTTCAATGTTGAAACATCTCGAAACTTACCTGAGGTCCACAATGACCCAGGCAAGACTAAACCATTTTGCAATTCTTAATGCATACCCAGACACGCTTGACTCACTGGACGTGAAGGAAATATGTACAGAATTCACAAATAGCTCCTACCGTGCAACTGTTTTCGGAAAACTGAATTCTGCTCTTTGAACTGTGCAGTTTTTGTGTCAACATGAACTGTAGGATCACAGCGACTCGTTATATTTACATGGAACATTAAACCAAATTGAAACTATATTATTCCATTCTTGTTAAATACATTAAAAGTCGATGTTACGTACGCAAGGGCTCAAAAACGGCTTTAAAAGTTTTTTCATCCCTTTTATGCCTAGGAAATTTTGAATATTTCAACTTTAATGAAGAAAGTACTTTCCACCTTCTTCCCTATTAGAAGAAAAAAGACCCAATTACTGCATTCTGAAGAAAAATAAATATGAGAAGTTCAATAATCAAGGATAATCGATCACTCATAAGAAAAAGAAGGGCAAATATATTAATATATAGGGTTTTCTACTTCGAACGAATTGTTTGTAGAGTTATGAGAATAATGTTTAACAACAGAAAATGTTTTAGTGAAATGTTAGAGGTGGGAACAATAACTGTTCTGAATAGTGATTTAAGATTTCGGGGGGAGGGGAATGCTTTAAAAAAAACTAATATCCTTTCCATGGTTTTTTGGCATGGGATTTTTTTTCTTCTAATATTTCATATTTAATGAACAGTGTCTTCCAGCTTTCTTTTTCTTTCGAAACTTGAAGAAAAATAAAAGGTAAAGACCACCGCACTAACATAAGGTTGCTTGCTCCACTTCCTTAAAGTAAATCACATTATACTGCTGTTATTAGTGAAACATTTTCTTCTGAAATACGAAATTCTCCTGAAATCAAATGAAGTCTACTAGTTTTACTAATGTACGACTTTTATATTGAATGAATATATTGGGCGTGTGAAGAAGCTGTTTTTACTTCAAGGAGGTTTAATATTATAAATTTTCAAGTGTATAGTTTTTTTGTCGCATACTACAATTATTTTCCTACATACAGCAAAAAATAAGAAAAAAAAACATTACAGTAATACTGTAAAGATTAGTGGGAACTACGCGCTGTGATGGGGGAAGGCGCTGCTGAGAAAGGGGTGCAACAAAAAGCTTTGCCCCTCCTATGTTTCTAATGTTAATTGGGAGTATTGTATGAACTGTCTGTATTATGTTATAAAGGTTGATTTAACTTTGCTTGTCCTCTTAAACGAACGACAGCAAAATGATACATTTCGTATACTTGGCTATAGAATTTGGGAGAGCCAATAAAGAAGTGATAGTGAGTGAGTAATGTATACAATGAGACTTTTAGGTAGCATTGTATGCCAATTAAAAAATACTGAAAATAATGCGCGAAAATAATAAACTGGCGAAGAAGAAGATGGGTACATCGGATGGCGCCTCCACCTCCAGACAATGACGAACCTCCTCCAGTCTTTGACTTCTGGACACCACTTCCTATCCCGGATGTTCCTGAGGATCCCGTCCAAGACGACATACTACAACAACCGGTGGTACCCATGGAGCCCTTTGATCCGCTGGCGGACCTAGTTCTGGACCTCGACCTTCAACCGGAAGACGTGCAGTGGCCTCCAGCGGGTCCTCGTCTCCTCTTCCTTTACTTGGCGGAACAGCGCGGCTTGGATATTCGCCGAGACCTGGGAATAGGTGAACCGGTCGCTCAGCTTCCTCCAGATTGGGACTTTTGGCGCGCCATTTTACAAAACATTAGTGAAATTCCAGATGAAGATCAACCTCAAGATGACCAGCAACAGGACCGCGATTCATCGAGTGAACAGGATTCTACTCAGGATGAACCTCTTCCCGAGTCCAACATCGCTCCAGTGCCTCTTCGTCATGTTATTCCTAATAGTGTTTCTTTGGCGTGTATTGTTGTGCTCAACAAATTCATCATACTCCTCCTACTAGTGTTCAGTGCGCCCTACGTCGCACACCTTTGTGTTATGCTCCGGTAGTGAACGCGTTGTGTGAAGCCAACATACTAGAGGAAGTGCCCAAAACGTTAGTGAAAAACTGCTTCCAAATCTTGTGTGTGCCTAAAGCAGACAACGATGTGCGTGTGATCTATGATTGCTCCGCTTGGACTTCGTCCTACAAACATTCTAGCCATGTCACTTTACCCACGATTGACAGTGTGCCTAAGCTAGTGCAACCTGAGGACTATTTAGTGAAAATTGACTTGTCCCAAGGATTTTATCACCTTGAATTACATCCTGCTACTCGACGGTATTTTGGTATACGGCTCGCTGGAAAATACTACCGCTTCACAAGACTACCCATGGGCTGGTCGCTTAGCCCACTTTTTATGCAAATCGCCACCCAGCGTGAATTACAGAATCATCTTCCTTCCGGCGTCAAATACCTGGTGTATTACGACGATATCCTACTTATGGCTCCTTATGATTTATTGTGTAGTGCAGTGCAATCCTTACAACAACTGCCCTGGCGCATTAATGTGAAAAAGTCAGTGCTTCAACCTGTCAAAGCGCTTACCTTTCTCGATGTGAATGTGGATCTTACCGCCAATTCTTTAACTGTGCAACAACGATACCTTGACATTGTCCGAACGGTCCCTTGGCCCATTATCAATACCTCTCGTCATGCTCGTCAAGTGCTTGCGGGCTACATTACATGGATCGCCCCGGTTAGTTCCTTAACTAATCCTGTGGCACACTCCGTGCTTCACCAAGGAGCCTCTCAATTTGTGCGAAAGACAGTAACAAGTGCTCGATCTCGTCCTAGACGCATATGGCAAAATACTTCTTCCTGTGAATTATATGTGGATGCGACTCCTCACTCTATCGCCATTGTCGATGCTCAACAGACGCCTCTTTTGGCAGTGACCATTAATCGCGAATATCCAATTTTCATTATGGAGTTCTTGGCTGTTGCCATAGCTATACTTTTATATGCGGAGTACACGCCGCATATCTGGTCAGATAACCTGGCCGTTGTGTATTGTTTTAACAAAAAGATTTGTCGTGTACCATATCTGTAACCTATTGCTCATATCTTGTACAATGACTTTATGTATCATGTAACATATGTACCTACTATGGCAAATAAAGCTGATAGCTTGTCGCGGGCTGGCGCCCGATTCTTCTCATACCCTCGACCAATCAGGGAACAGCAGCCGTCAAGCCACAACTTAAAAGTGGATGACGGAGGCTGATCCCGCCATATTGTGATCGAGAGCCCGAGGAGATAGGGTACGCTCAGCGCGCGGCAGCTATCATTGATTGACGTTTCTGATTATACAAAATATTTCACCATCGGAAAGATTATACAAAATGTTTCGGAAAGCAATTCAGATGCAAGTAATGCTCACGTCGTATTAAAATGTGGAAGGAACCGTTCACAGACGGGAAACAAAAGTAAAAGAAGCAATGCAACTACCATCTACAGAAATGAAAATTTCATTCGCATCGTCGAGAAAAACAGCTACTTTAGAAGAAAATACGATGAGCTCATCCCAGCACAGTTGAGGACCTCTCTAAAGAAAGAAGGAATTCTGCATCCTTAAAAACACAAAGTGCAAAGGATTCTATGAAGAAAGCGTGTTATGGAAATATCTAAGAAATTGGAATCTTAATACAATATTTTTCAGTACTTCAGAAGTTGATGTATAGACATGTCCTTAATGTAACTTGCAATGAAGGTACGTACATCGTGAACAGAGTTCAAAAAAACTTGGCGTGTAATTTAAAAACGACGATACTAGTAACCTATGTACGGAAGATGATACACTTCGTATACCTAGCGATAGCCTGTGGCATAGCCAATGAAGAAGTGATAGTGAATAATGTATACAATGAGACTTTTAGGTAGCATTGTATGCCAAATAAGGAATACTGAAAGTAAGACTCTTTCTTGCAAGAACATTTTCGATTACAGAAAATATTTCAGCATCGAAGAGACTATACAAAATGTTTTCAAAGCTAATTCAGACGCAAATAATGCTCTCGTATTAAAATGTGGATCGAACCGTTCACAGACGGGAAACCAAAGTAAAAGAAGCAATGCAACTGCCATCTACAGAAATGAAAAGCTAATTCACATCGTCGAGGAAAAACAGCTACTTTAGAAGAAAATATTATACTATTAGAGCTCATCACAATAGGTTGATCTTTTCTGAACGAAGGAACTCAGCCTCCTTAAAAAGTGTGCAAAATGCAAAGATTCTATAAAGGAAGCGTATTATGGAAATTGCTTGCTAAGACTTGTGATCTCAATACAATATCTTTGTACTTCATGACGATATATATTTCCTTATTGTAACTTGCAATGAAAATAAGTACAAAGTGAGCGAAGAGTTTAAAGAACGGTTCTCGTGGAGTTTAGAAACATCATTATTGGTAAACTATGTACGGAAGATGATACATCTCTATACTTGGCTATAGAAATTGGAAGAGGCAATGAAGAAGTGATAGTGAGTAGTAATGTATACAATGAGACTTTTAGGTAGCATTGTATGCCAAATAAGGAATAGTGAAAATACGACTCTTTCTTGCAAAAACATTTTTGATTATACAGTAGAAAATATAAATGAAATCTTACGTCCCACGGTTATGCCGGTTAGGCTAAAGGAGACGGTGATGATGAGTGATGAATGAAAAGGTGGAATGAAGAAAGTGGGAGGAAACGGGAGAACCCCGAGAAAACCCATGCACACGGTGTTTGTCCACCACAAAGTTCACTTGGCGGGGGCTGGGATCGAACCCGGAACCCCAAGCACCAGAGGTGAACGCTCTACCACTGAGCCACCGCGGCCCCTACAGTAGAAAATATTTCAGCATCGAAGAGATTATACAAAATGTTTCCAAGATGCAAGTAATTATTATTATTACTATACTTATTAAGATGCAAGTAATTATCCGTCGTATTAAAATATGATACCTTTGAAAAACTGCAGAAAATTTTAGGGTATATACCATAGGTGTCCAAACTCGGGAGCCAGACGCTCGTGAGCTCGGCACTCGCGCTCAACGGGGCTCGGGCTCAATAATGGAGCGCGATCCCGAGCCCCAATGAGATAAGTGAGAAGAGTCCGAGTGAGCACGACCTTACTTGAGATTAGTGAGCGGAAGCCCCTTGAGCGCGAAACCAATCGAGAGAAGTGAGTGCGAGCCGTTAACAGAAAAGGTTGTGAGCCCGAGTGAGCGTGAGCTCAATTAATAGAAGTGATCGCGAGTGCGAATGAGCGCGAGCCTAGTTGAGAGAAGTGATCGTGAGCCCGAGTGGTCACGAGCCCAGTTGGGAGAAGTGATCGCGAGCCCATTTGAGAGAAATGAGCGCGAGCCCGAGTGAGTGCAAGCTCAGTTGAGAGAAGAGCGTAAGCCCGAGCGAGCGCGAGCTCAATTGAGTGCGAGCCCGCGCTCACTTCGCACTCACGTGGACTCCTTTGCTTTAGAGTCAAAAAAATAGGAAACTCATTCCATGTGCAGAATTGAAAAGGAAGATTGAAACAACTTTGGAAAAAGAAAAGAAAGAAAAAAAAAACATTCTTGAAGTCTGAGCTGTCATTTTATTGTCCAAAGGACTTCAAAGACCTTTCGATAGAAAACCGACTTTTTCATGGTTTTTATGAGGGGATGGTATTTGTTTGAGGCAGGTATTTGTTCTTGTTGTGTTAGTAACAACTTCCATGACCCAAGGTGTTTTTTTGAAAGATCATGAGTAAGGAAACTGCAAGACCTTGCGAAGTAGGAAATTTATATACTATCAACTAATGAAGCTGTTCGTTCATAGAAAAGTCGAGCGAAATAATTATGTATTATTTAATTGTAATTGTAAAAATCTCTTCAGCTCTGCACAACCAAGTGGATCAGCTAAGAAAGAACACAAAGTAACATGGAAATTATTTTCTCAATCAGCACCACAAATTAATGTACCGCCCCAGCAGAATAACAGTAGAAACGTAGTGTTGCATCTCCAATAGAATACTTAATCAAATTTGTCGATGAAGAACTTCTCGATGATATCGTCCAGGAAAGTAATCTATATAGTGTTCAGAAACATTGAATTGGACAAGAGTGGAGTTGGAGCAGTTTCTCGGGTGCATAATTTGCATGTCGATATTTTCTCTTCCGCGTGTAAGAATGTACTGGGCGTACATTATATCGCCAGTCGAGTAAGCCACACTGCGAACATTATATCTCGAGACAGGTTTGAGGAAACCAAACGAAATTTACATTTCAATGACAATACCAACATGCCAGACCCAACTGACCCAAACAGAGATAAACTATTCAATATTCGTCCTCTTGTTGATAATCTGCTTCCTATATTTCAGGAACATCGGAGGAGGCAGATGCTTAGTGTCGACTAACAAATAGTACCATTCAAAGAAAGATCAAGCCTAAAACACCATGTGCCGAAAAAAAAAAAGCCTCACAAATGGGAATATAAAATATTCATTATGTGTGACGTTACTGGCTGAGTTTATAATTTTGATATATACACTGGTAACATAAGTCCTGTTCTTAGGTGTACAGACCTCGGTGCCAGTGGTAATCCTTCCAGATGAAATGAATCATCTAGTTTAGTTTGATAACTGGTTTTCTTCTCTTGATCTTTTCGTTGCTCTTGTCAACAGAGATTCAGCCGCTTCGTACTGGAAGGTTGAATAGGCTTCCTGGATGCGCACACAGTTCTGATAGTGAATTGAAGAAAAATGGAAGAAAGAAGTATTTCTATATCAGCGATTGTCAGTGATATAGAAATAAGAGCAGTAAAATGGTTTGACAATTGAGGAGTAATTTTAGAAGTACTTTTCTAGGTACACAACCAACGTCGGTAGTACTGCGATATGATAGACGAACTAAACAAAAGGTTGATGTAGAGTGTCAAGGCATTGTCAAAATTTATAACAAGTTCATGGGCTGTGTTGACACCTTAGATATGCTTATTGTCGATTACATAATTTCTCTCAGAAGTAAAAAGTATTACATGATTTTTTTTTCCACTTCATTGACATCGTTATCGCAAACAGTTGGTCCCGCTATCGCAAACAGTTACAGCCACCAGCAAACGTATCTCCCCCTCTAAGTGCTCTAATTCCATTACTTTGGGTCCAGGTAATATGCAGTTTTGAGAACGCCTATGCTATGGTAAGCAGGTGGCTGGCTAGGATCTCAAGATCTCCAGTGGTTCTCAAATTTAGAAAAGGCAAGACCACCATGGTGGATTTTTTGTCGAGAATCGAGACAGGTTACACTGGTGATCAAAATTTCATGGGGACTGAGCATGCAAATAAAGTTTCCTCTGGACTGTGCTAGTGACACCGGGTATATTAAAATAATGGACCAAGACGGAAAAATCACGGATTTAAGTGATATTCCTGAGGAAATTAATCTAATTTCGTTTTATGACAGCAGAGCTCTGAAGGATTTTAAGAGAGCTACAGATAGAAAAAAATAAATCAGAACGTGTCCGGCGTTGAGACTCCGCCTAGCACGATGAAAAGAAAACTAGATCTACTTAAAAATCTTCCATTTGAAACATTAATAGAAGTAGAACAGCACGATCATTCAAAGCAGAATGAGAAACTAGAACCACTTGCACTGACTTTTGTGGTAGCAACAAACGATGTTGTTATAAAACAAGGAGTTAACTAGTTTATTTCCTATTATACGAGCTCGATTTTCTCGGCAGGGATTCCACACATTCAAACCGCTCCAGGAAGTCACTGCAGCCCCTTTACAAGTAGCTTTACTTCTGTTGTTCGTTGTATATCTATATAGAATTACTGTGCAAAAGGAATGCTTCTTATTATCAAGTGGTCTTCGGGCCAAGATTGACAGTAGCACTCCAATTAAAATAAATAACTGAAACCATAAGAATCAAGGATAACGAATGATTCAAATCACACCAAACAGATCAACTGCTTGCAAAATACAATATCAAGTAACATCAATATATTTATGTTCGGTACAGGCACGTACCCTAGAAACAGAAATCAAGATTATAGTCCCCAGCCCCCTCTCACTGTAACATGTTTATCCTGGTGTCACCAGTCGCCAGAGCCTCGTTAGCCTGCATTACAATGAATACAGTTTCCAGGGTGCACTACGAGGAAGTGAGGTTGGCGTTTGGGCACCCACAAGGGAGCGCCCCTTACACCCCATTTTCATTCAAACAATAATGTAATTAATTTAGACTTCAGCAATATTCTTTTCACAATTTGTGAAATTTAAATCCTATCTTACCTGTTTTAATACTGTATATAATTTGTAATAATAAGAAAATAATATAAATATGTTCGCTTACACGTGCATAAGATGTATGATATGTGTGAAGTAAGGAAATGACCAAAACTACAAACGAGAATGAATAAGAGGGTCGTCACTTTTTGAAGAGGAGAGAAGGGGGAAAAAAGGACCCCGCACAATCCTTACGGAAATGGAATTTCGGTAGAATTGCTTCAGGCGAAGGAGACTTCAATTAATGCACGATATCAAAACTGAAATATCATATCTGAAAACGAAGAGGTTTAGTGAAAGACCGTGCAGCATGGATGCTTCTCAGTTGCAACAAGTGACCTGTCAATAATGACAGAATACCTATGATGATGATGATTATTATTATTTTCACTTCAACAGTACTCTGTAGTCCGTGGGCGCCGTTTTTGAAACACCCGACATACGCGTATATATATGGCAACAATATTCTTAGCCTACTATTCTAAGCCAGGACAGGGAGCCTTAGAACAGGGCAAGATTAAAAATATTTAAGCAAATGAACAAAAAATGTCATATCTGTCCACAAAGAGAATAAAACAATAGACACTTAATTTTAGAAACTTTAAAGAAAACATCTATATGGCAGGAAAATACAGAGGAAGAAGCGAATACATTCATGCTAGCATGGAAGGTACATTTTAACCATTATAAATTCTGGCCTTTTTTGGCGTTTTTCTTGAGTCTCAGATAAGCAACGACAGTATCATCCCTATTTACCCTAGGATCATGGTTCATAGCTCTTCTTTTTTTTTTTAGAATGGAACAGCCTTTCAAACAGTACCATTTACATGTCCCTATGATGTACCGGAGGGGAAATATTTGAGGGAAATCGGGATTTTTGGAATGTAAAAAAAAGGACGTTTGGGGCTCTCTGGGCCCCACATAGGTCTACGCTCAATTCTTAATTCTTTTTGTTAAATACTACTTAGTGTACTAAACAACTGTACCAAATTTTGTTGTCATAGGTTGAATACTAAGGGAGGGATTTTTTTTTTTTTACCTCTGTGGGAAAGCATCAAAAATGCACCCAAAATAGTCCTTAAAGCACTAAAATTTCTTGACACGTCCCTATTTACCCTAGGATCTTGGCTTATAGCTCGTTCTCTTCAGAACAGAGCTGCCTTTCCAAAAGTACTATTCAAATGTCCCTATGATGCACCTGAGAGAAAAAAATTGCAGAAATCCCTGTTTTTCTTTAAGAAATCCCTCTTTTTAAATTTTGAGGCCCTCTGGAGCCGCCCCTGCGTTAACGCAGACATCAGAAAAAATTCAGGAAATAGCAAGTGGTGTACGGAGTGCATGTACAAAATTCCAGGCTCCTATCTTGAAAAGGGTCCCCACAATCCCCATTGCACCTTAAATGACCTGGATTAAATATAAGAATTACCTGACACGTCCCTAATTAACCTAGGGCCATGGCTCATAGCTCGTTCTCTTGAGAATAGACCTGCCTTTCCAAAAGTACTATTCAAATGTCCCAATGATGCACCTGACGGAAAAAATTCGCAGAAATCCTGTTTTTCCTTAAGAAATCCCTCATTTTAAATTTTGGGGCCTTCTGGAGCCGCCCCTGTGTTAACGTAGACATCAGGAAAAAAATCAGGGAATAGCAACGGGTATGCTCACTGCGTGTACAAATTTCCAGGCTCCTATGTTGAAAAGTAAGCGAGGGATTTTTTTTTTAATTTCCCCACAATAGATCATTTTACCTAAAATGACCCGGATGAAATATTAAAAATTTTTTTGAGACGTCCCTAAATAACCTAGGATCATGGTTCATAGCTCGTTAAAAAAAAGAACAACCTTTCAGACGGTACTTCTCCCATCTCTCCATCGTATATATAAAGCGAGAAAATCGGGAAGAAAGGAAATTATTTAGAAGAAAAATCCCTTTTCCCCCGTTTTCTCGCTCTGGAGCAGATCCTGTGTTAACGCAGACAGCAGAAAAAAAAAAATCAGGAAATAGCAACTGGTATGCTGACTGCGTGTACAAATTCCAGGCTTCTATATTGAGGAATAAGGGTGGGAAAAATTATTTACAGATATCCTACGCATATTCCCAGAATATTGCACAAGTCTGCTTATACAGGGTCTCATATAAAAATTTCCTGAGACGTCCCTAATTAACAGGGTGGCTGGTATAAACCAGCTGTTTTTTTCAAAAAAACCAACTGGTTTAAACCAAAAAAAAGAAAAATGTTTAAATCGTGTGAACTTTATGGTGACGTTTCCACATATTAAACCATCTGCATTACCTTCATCTACTTTTCATCTTTTAATCAAGGGGTCTCGTGTTCAATTCTCGGTCGAACCACAACCCATCTTTCAAGTGTAAACCAAGTAGCGATTCAAGGTGTCTCTTTAAGCGAAAGTCTTGTCCGTGGTAACGTTGGTATTTCATAAGGATATTAAGCCTAAACGTACGAAATGAAACCAAATTACATATTTCTACTTTAATGAATGCCTGTTGCTTTATAAAGAAGCCAAGGTTGCTTAAACATATTTATAGAAATTGGCAAAATTTATCAACTGCCTAAGTAGCTTCCAACATCAGCTTGGATTTGACTTTGTTTTAATTTTATTGAATGATACCAACATACCAAATTTGTAATTTAATATTTCAGTTTTAGCGTAGTGATTATGATACGTTGACCTTAAAACTTTACACACAAATACATTTAAATAACAGGATTTTCCCAATGGCTAAGGCGGGAGTTTCCCGATTTATATATAATTCTGTATAATGTTTTTACTTGTGTAACTGTTAATCTTTTTGTCCTTCTGAAATGACTCTTGACAATTATATTAAGAGTGATTACATTTCAAATCGTCCAGGGTGGTCCACACGACTGTCTCAGATTTAGTTCATTTTTTAAAATAAGAAACTACATACAAAATTATTAGACGAATATTTTTTCCTTTCGATGAAAAAAATTTTTCCTTCAATATACAGCCTTCCAAAATGGCTGCCCTCCTCCCGGATTACTCGGAAAACTGAAAAACATGTCAAATTAAAAATTTTATTGTAGAGAAACGAGTGTACTTAGTAACATAATCGCAATACCAGAAAGAGTATAAAGCGTATGTTTCGGTGGAGAGCCAAAATTCGTCGATTGGTCCAATAGGAATTGCGACCAATGTTGCCAACTTTGGTGAAATTTTTGCTAACTTCAAACGTTTTTTTTTTTTCTGTCCTCACCAGCAATATCAACCATCTGCTTCTAACATCGAAATCTACTCCATAAGGTCTCTTGAAAATGTAAAGGACTTACGTTTCTGATTATTACATCCAACGTTATAGCATGATGAAAAGCTGAAAATTTCATTAAGACGCCATGTTTGGACGCCATTTTCTCAAAAAACCCACCTTTTAAAAATCTTGAATTTTTTACATGTATTAGACCAGTACTAAGTATTTAATATCCGTGAACCGTTCATGCGGCTGCAGCCCCAAACATTCGCAATTAATTATTGAAATTTCGATTTTAGTACTGGAAATGTAAATCTATATTATAAAAGAGAACGTACAAAACCTTTGTTCTCTCATCACGCTAATACGGCTGAACCAATTTCTTTTATTTTTGGGGGGTTATTAGGATTTGGACCCTAGATGGTTTTTATCATATCACTTTAATTTTTAATTACCAGTGTCTTGAGATAATTGACCATTCAAGTGTCCATACGTACAAATCCTTTGTTATAAGTTCATCATAGGTAAAAATAAACGTATTTATATGCAACCCGCATGACCGTGTCACTCGGCGGGTTAACATAAATGACAGGCGTTTTAATGTTAACATTTACTGCAATTTGAAAGCGAAAAAGTAAAAATTATCTAAGTAACAAAGTTTATTGCGTTCCGGGGTGACCGCAGCGAAGCGGGTCACTCGGCGGGTTAACATAAATGACAGGCGCTATAATGTTAACATTTACTGCAATTTGAAAGCGAAAAAGTAAAAATTATCTAAGTAACAAAGTTTATTGCGTTCCGGGGTGACCGCAGCGAAGCGGGGTGAACGCTGCTAGTATTTCCTATGGGTATTTAGATCCTATACACAAGACGAATTGAAAGGGAGTATGAAAATTTTGAGAGATGAATCCTGACATCAAATCCAGTAGAAAAGTTCCCATAAAGATGAGTCGAATTCCGCTTCGTTTTCGAGTTACAGGGTTTCCAACTCGGGATCCAAAATCGGCTTGCGACAATGGAAAATAAAATATAAATTTCGCGTTAAATCAGAACTATGTGTTAAAGTTACAGTGAAGGTCAGAAAGTTGATTTGTATCAATATGATAATTCTTAAGTGCGTTTCAATTCGGTTGGCAGTGTTGCCAACTTAGTAGAACTTTTATTTGTTTCCAAATCACACTACGTGGATTTTATTTGATATTTGGTATTCATTAATGATTGTAAACATCACATGAAGCACAATTTTCCCCACATCCCCACAGTTTTCGAAAACTTACATGTATTTCATTAAAAGGTTTATCTTGTGCGTTATTGATAGATGCAACATTAAGTGTGAATTTCACTTGATGTTTGCCATCATTAGTAAAGCCAAAATATCGAATAAAAACTACGTCTTTGTAAGTTGCAATAATAATAATAATAATAATAATAATAATAATAATAATAATAATAATAATAATAATAATAATAATAATAATAATAATAAAGAACAAAATTTATCTTTTATTATTGCAAAACCTCTCGCAACTCCGCGCATCAAGTTCGAACTTGTTCAAGAAGTTCTGCTGCAACCATGAAACAGTTTATATAACGTGATTCAGTGTCGTGAACATCGTCCTGATGTTCTCTAGAACCATGAAAATTGTTTTCACTGGTAATATAATATTGTAGTCTACTAGTTACAGTGTTTGTGTGAATAACAATGGAGAAGTCCTATTACAGTAAGGACCGTATTAAATGTGTTGCTTATTTCAAAAGGCATAAGATAACTGTGTATAGAAAGAATTCTTGACAAAAATTTTATCTTGCGGTAAAATATATGTATTGCGTACAGCGCGTCTGCCAAAACGTAGTATTAGGAGAGGATAATTATTTGTGTAAACGGTGCTTTGCATATTTACCATGTGTGAGAGATATTGGTGACCACGAAAGGTGTAAATATGAAATTATGCACCAGAAGATAAAGAATTTGTTCCTCTGAATGTATATTTGGAAACCATTAATCAGACAGTTAACATGCTAAACATGAATGTGTCGCCATTAAAATCAGCCGTTATCGGTGAAGGATTCACCTCTCAATTTTTTTCATACTGCCGTTCAAATCGCCTTGTGTACAGGACACAAATAATCATCCTCCCCTAATAGTACGTTTGGGCAGACACGCTGTACGCAATTTATGTTTTAACGCAAGAAAAATTTTTTGTCTAGAATTCTTTCTGTGCACAATCCTCTTATGGCTTTTAGCATAATCAACACATTTAATACGGTCCTTACTGTAATGGGAATTCTCCATTATAATTCACACAAACACTGTAATTAGTGCACTACAATGTCATGTTACCAGTCAAAACAATTTTCATGCTTCCAGAGAACATTATCAATAACGCACGAGATAAAACTTCTTAATGAAACACATGTAAGTTTTCGAAAACTGTGATGATATGGGGAAAACTGTGCTTCATGTGATGTTTACAATCATTAATGAATACCAAATATCAAATAAAATCCACGTAGTGTGATTTGGAAACAAAAGTTCTACCAAGTTGGTAACACTGCCAACCGAATTGCAACGCACGTAAGAATTATCATATTGATACAAGTCAACTTTCTGAACTTTATCAAAGCTTTAATACATAGTTTCTTATTTAACGCGAAATATATATTTTATTTTCTATTGTCCCGAACCGATTTTGGGTCCCGAGTTGGAAACCCTGTAACTCGAAAACGAAGCGGAATTCGACTCATCTTTATAGGAACTTTTCTACTGGATTTGATGTCAGGATTCATCTGACAGTGCTTAGAAATCAGAAATGACTGAAGGTGAATGATTAAACAAAGACAGCTAAGAAAATGTCATAGGGCAAATTTAATGCAGTGTGCTTTTGTTTTTACAGGGCCCTTAACATGCGGCGCTGAGGACTAATATTTTGAATGAGAATGTAGGCGATATGATGCATCATTGCAGGAAATTCGATGAATGCGATGTGAAGTCCGCAGAAAAAAAAAAAAAAAAAAAAAAAGCAACATGAGCATGTAAGGTTATTGTGAAACTACAGCTAACAGCGCTGGAAATCCACATAACGTCAAAGTGGCACGAATCACGCCAGGAGAAACCTCGGCATCCTCCCATACACACTTATTTTGGAGCAAGACTACGTCGTTTCACAACAAACTTACATGCTCATGTTGCAGTTTTTGCTGCGGACTGTACACGCGTCTGAAGTGTCATAAGTGAGCATACTGTAGTAAAATACTATTGGAAAAGAAACAAATTATTTTACATGAAACACCTAACCATTTTCGTCACATGTAATATGATATAGGCTCAATTCTCTCAAATTTTCAAAATGTTGTCCATGAGCGGCAACGCAACGTGCAATTATTGCATGTTATGTTCGGTGAACAGTTTCTAATTCCGCTTTAGTAATGCTGAGAAAAGCATTCACTATACTGTACGGCACTTCATATCTGCTTCACTTGTTGGCATATACTTGTACACAACCTCCTTGATCCATCCCCAGAAATACAAGTCCATACAGAAGAGATCTGGGGATCGTAGAGGAAAGGGTGTAGGAAAGACACTTCCTATCCATCGCCGCGGAAAGATATTGTTAATCTGTTCTACGGAGATGCATGCATTATGAGCAGGGCTACCATCCAACTGAAATCACATGTTTTGACTAAGACCGAATGGTATATCTTCTAGCAGCGGTTGGAGATCATTGGCAAGGAAACCACTGAAATGTTCACCAGACAATGCTCCATTAAAAAACCAAGGACCAACAACATAATGCCCTATTATGTCCCCTTCCCCAAAACATTAATGTTCCATTGATGTTGATGCATACTTTGTCTTAACCAGTGTGGATTTTCTACTGACTAATAACGAGCATTGTGCAGATTAACTTGTTCTTCATTTGTGAAAATCGCTTCGTCTGTACCAACCACATACCGGAAAAAGTTAGGATCTTGCGTTTCTTTGTTTCTTGCCCACTCACAATAAACAAGTCGTCGTTCATAGCCACGATCTGAGAGTCCTTGATGTACAGAAATGAAATGAAATTAAATCTTTGAGTTTTACGTCCCACGGTTATGCTGGTTAGACTAAAGGAGACGGTGATTATGAGAAATGAATGAAATGGTGGAATGAAGAAAGTGGGAGGAAACGGGAGAACCCCGAGAAAACCCACGAGCACGGTGTTTGTCCACCACAAAGTCCACACGGCGCGGACTGGGATCGAACCAGGGACCATTGATGTACAGAAAGATGATAAGGATGAAACTTATACTCATGGAGAATACGCACAACACTAGATGGACTTATACTTCTCTCACGTGCAATCTGGCGACAGGAGAGATGTGGATTTATCTCGATAGCTGCAAGAACATCAACAACGGTGTCTTCGTTGCCCACAACTCGAGAATTCCTAGACACACGCTGGGAATTATGTATTTTGCCAGTTCGTCGTAGCCGCTCAGCCAGACGTCGAAATGCATGCCGGGTAAATGAACGTTGGTTCGGATATCGTTCTCTGCATAGAACTACTGCTGCGCTGTAATTCTGCCGGCATTCTCCAAGCACCATAACATGTCAAATGCTTCAGCGTTGCTATACATTGCGTTAACCACACCAAGAATTACACTTGCCGCTTTCTTGTACGACTCTTCTATAAAATGTAACTTTCGTATAATTAGTCACAAAGTTCCGATTCTTGGGTTTTGACCTGTATCGGAGTAATTTGACAACTGCCACTGGAATTGTTCGTTGCACCTCCAGGAAGACTAATGACCACAGTGTGAACGTCACCTACTATGCTCAGGTGATACGATATTGGTGCTAGTGAGGAATGAGATAAAGCTAGTGAGACGCTGTTGAAGTCTGCAGATGGCAGGAGGAGTGTCGTCGTCACAATTGTATAAACACGGGAACAAATCTCTAATAGAAAGTCTTAATTTCAGCTATGCAAACGTGGAATATTTTCTCTAAATTAAACCTGTTAGTATTTTGTTCTTTGTTCTAATTAACGAAACAAATCAGGAAGCTTAAGAGCAGCATTCTAACACACAAACCACAAAAGTAAGGACTACTACCCCCCCCCCCCCCCCGGTGAATCATGTTATGGGCCTTTTGTGGGAATGAAGCACGCTGTGTTCAATGCACACTATGACATTTCCCGATCGCACTATTTCAAAATGATGGTCCAAATCGAACACTGTTTCCAACAAACATTGTTTCTTTTCAGTTGACTATTTAAGAAGCTACGACATACACAATGTACCTATTTGAAAATCTGAAGTTGGCCGCTGGGACCCTTCACGTAGGGTCCTGAGGGTTACCACAACACCACTTGATATGCTTTATCATCGTTCCCTATCTCAGTTTTTGTTTCATCTTTGTATTCTCAGCCGTTTTTGATTTATGAGCACTGGACGTTTTATCTGATACAGGAACCACTTTTTGGGACCATTTTGAAAACAGCGGCCCAAATCGAAAATTGTTTCCTACAAAAGTTGTTTCGTTTTTCAAGAACTACCGAATGAGGTGTAATTCAATACATGTTCCCACTTGAAAATTAAAAAAAAAAAAAAAAAAAAAAAAAAAATGAAATCTTGTTTTACCGGTACGTGACGTTTGGGCGCGAGTTAAATTAAAAAGTCATTATGTTAGGCGCTGAGTACTAAGTTCGAATCAAGATATCACAAGGTGTCTACTGTAGTGGAAGTCCTTGAATTATACTGGATTTTGTTTTACATACTAAAAATACTGGAATTTCAAAATTCCAACAACTGAATTAACAATTAAATTTTGTAAATTTAAGTTTCAACCAAAGTTAAGTGTGCTTTTTATTTGATAACTTTTCAAGCCAAAGGTAAGTAGACGAGACTAGATATGACTGATTGCATTACATACATAGTGAGTCTATTCCATTAAAAAACTTAAAGCAGTATTTCTACTGTAGTTATGCAATAAGTGTGAATGTCAAACACAATTCTAGTGGCTAAATGACCAATATATGTACACTCAACTATTATTTTTCACTTTGAAATCGTTCTTTTCTTTTCCTTTCCTTTCGCCACTTTCTATAATGCAGATTAAATGCTTACAATGGAGCGGAAAAAAAAGTGTTAAGTTTTGATTTTTATATTGGAATGTTAATAAAAAAAAGTGATACTGGAAATACGGTATACTGCAGTTCCTAAACTCAATGTCTTAGACACCCTGTATTAACATCTGTCCCTCAACTCGATTAGGATTTAGGATTTTTAGATTTCTGGGCTCTCGGCATCTAAGGCCATTTAGCCCATCACGTTTGAGGGAGCACACTATCCGGGGAAAGGGAAGGAAGAAAGGATTGGGGAAGCAAGGAAGCGGCCTGGACCTATAAATTAGGTAACACTTACACTTTTCCGACCGTGTCCCCACCGGGAATCGAACCCGGGACCGCTCGCACCGAAGGCGAGGGCGTTAGCGACTACGCTACGCGGGGCCACTTCCCTGAACTCGAATGCGCGGAAATATTTTATTGATAGTTCTTTATTGGACTTAAGTAAGAGAAGAGTCTGGCAAACGTAATACGAAAGAAAACAAATTTTAATATTCACAAGTATGTAATTATTAAAATTTTAAAAAATACAAAAATTAAATCAATATGATTTAATTAATATTAAGAAAATTTTTAACAGTTCGTCTGATTCCTTCATTTCCTAGCTTTCTCATATAATACAAAAATTAGATCAACATTACATCAGAAGTACAAGAATCGTGAACAAGCGAAAAACCAATCCATGACGAGGTTAGGCAACAAATGCCACAAACGCATTAAACTATTTAATTCAGATGAATAAATAAGATAGAGATAGAAAATATACAGATAAATGAGGTCAGATAAAGATCGAAGTGTAGGAAATGTATATATCTTGATTCGTGCTTAGTTTTCAGTGCCTAGCTTACTTTATTTGTCGTAAATTGTGATTTTTACTATGTATTGCTTTGCACCCAAACGGCAGCGCCGAAACGTCCTGTCCCGTGTTTTACGTCCCACGACTATGCCGGCTAGGCTAAAGGAGACGGTAATTGTGAGAAATGAATGAAATGGTGCAATGAAGAAAGTGAGAGGAAACGGGAGAACCGCGAGAAACCCACGCACACGGTGTTTGTCCACCACAAAGTTCACTTGGCGGGGGCTGGGATCAAACCCGGGACCCCACGCACCAGAGGTGAACGCTCTACTACTGAGCCAACGCGGACCCTGAAAATTTGAAGTTGGCCCCTGGGCCTCCTCTAAGGAGAGCACTGGGAGTCACCACAACACCAAAATGTGATGTGCCCTATAACATTTTCCTATTTCAGTTTGTGTTTCGTCTTTCTATTATCAGCCGTTTCTGATTTATAAACACTGAACATTTTATCTGAAACACACTGTATGTAATCCAAACTAAACCGTAAGTAAGAAGTAGTCATCACTTTATAGATCTCTATGTTATGATCTATAATAGTTATTGCCTACATCAAGATGCGAACATCAACGTATTTAAGAAAACTACTTACGTAGTTATTGATATTTAAGTCGTATGACACCTCAACGTACATACTCTCAACGTAGAACCTCTGAAATATTCCCTCCTTACCAACTAAAATATTTCAAGAAGAACGAAGAGACACATACAAGGTAACTTGCAACATCTAGCCATAATGTATGTAGTGTTTAGATTGTATGCAGGTCAAGATGCAAATCATGTATCAGCATAGATGCAGCATTAAAGTGAACAACACTCGATTGTTACGTTATCTATTGGACAAACCAACAGACGTAGAATTTTTTATAGCATATAATTTGTCAAATGTACGTTGATATCGCCATTTGGTTGCATAGTCGATATCAAGTCAGGAACGGAGTTACCTTGATACAAGGTTGGCAAAGCCCATGTTTTTTATTGAAAAAAAAAAAGTTCTTTAGTTTATACCCTTTTTTTTTCAATAATTTGCACTATGTATTTATATCACATATGGACAAAAATAAATTCGTTTCGCCTTGATGCTATTATGCAACAACTGGGCTATGCTGGAAGGGGTCACATAGAGCGGAATCCAAACCGCTTCTCGGCTTACATCCAAGAAAAATTGTCCTCCGACTAATTGGGCACAAATCTGATACGTCTGCCAACTCACTCACGAAGGATTCCTGATAAAAATACGGTGTACTGATCTTTACATACTTGTGAATATGATTGTCGAGAGTAATTTTAGAAGGGCAAAAAGATAATCAGTTGCACAAGAGAAATCATTTTACAGAATTACATATGGACAATTTCAAAATACTGCAGAGTGCATAAGAACTAATTTAGTCCAAGTTAGTTCACTACGACCTTTATTAGTTCAAGTTAAAGAAACACGACGACTTAATTTGCGTATCAGTAAGAAAAGTGAATTAAGATACGAATTATTTGAGTCCACTTTGGCTATGACCCATTTATACATAAATAGACACCAAAGACACTTCTGATTTCAATAAATAACTCTTGTGGGGTTTGTATGACCCCCCCAAATAAAATAGTACGGTATTTCGATGTATTTCAATAGTAAACATTATTAAAACGAAACAATAATCATAATTTTTCTTTGATTGCAATTGCATAACAATAATAACAAATTATAAAAATCACAAAAGAAACATTCACAAAACATAAAAAAACAAAAGTTTCTTTTGAAGTGTAATCTCTTTGAGTAATGAATGGGGTCTCAATATAATACGAATAAATACGGGAGTGAAACATGACAACCCACAAATTTGTGTTAAAGATTTTACGAACACTTACACTTTTAAGAATATTTTTCGTTTTTTGGTTTAAACCAGCCAACCCTGCCTTGATAGTCTCAAATGTTAAAATTCGGGGAAAAATAAGAAACTCAAACTTTCTTGTTTCGTCAAAAAAAAAAAGAAAAAAGAAAAAAGAAAAAGAAAAGAAAAGAAAAAGAAAAAAAGAAATCCTGGCCAACATGCAGGGCGCCATTTCTCGCGTATGATTTTCGGCGAAATTTCTTTGTTTTGCTTCAAAAAGAACAATTTACTAATTAAAAATTTGTTTTCTGTTTGAAACTGTATCCAAGTTCTCGTGCTGCAACCTTCTGATGTTTTTTGTCAATCCTTAATATCATGTCTTCCAATTAATCTCTTTTATGTCAATCAGTTCTATGCATACCACATTCCCTGAAAAGGAAAACTTTCACTTGAGTTTTACAAGTTTTAAACATTGTTCATGTTTTAACTTGCGTAGCTAATGTTTTTGATTGCAGTTTTCTTATTATTTTAGTGTCTCAGAAACACCAATCCCAAAAATCCTAGCAATTTTCAAGGAGTTTTACCCCCTGTACTAAGTATCCTGAAAGTACTAGATATTTTAAAAAGGGAACACGTCACTTTGGTTCCGAAATTTTTCATAATGGTTTCGCAAAAAATGTGCTCTAGGACCAATATGATGAAATAAAAACAATAAATTATACTAAGCTGGAACTGGTGAAATGTTTTCATTCTTCTGTTTTTTTAACTTACCACCTTTCAAATCATAAAAGGTCCTCTGGAATAACCTGGAGTCATTTAGAATATTCCACAATGTAATAGAACGTTCTAGAACAGTGGTTCTCAAAACTTTTTTTTTTATTTATTATTATTATTATTATCACGAAACACTCTTTATATAAAGTCAAACGTCCGGAGCCCCAAAATACCTCACTCTTATTTTGTTACTTGTGTAGATTCAAAATGTTCACATAACCAGTAATGCAGTACATTTTAATAAAGGCTGGTAAAATACTACTAGTAGTGAAACATTTTTTCCGACTTCTTACAAACCAACAACCACAAAGTGAAAATAGAAAACAAAACCCAGTAATTCACACAGTGCAATTCCTCCAGGACTGAATTGCTTTTTTTTCTAGTCTGGACGGCGTTTCCTTCTCGTGTATTATGGTTGAAAAAAAGAAATTTAGTACAACGGAAAAAAATGAAATCTGAATGTGAAGGGCACTAAAAAACCATTTTCAGTTGAGGGACCGACTCTTCCCCATTCAAACGAACTTTCAGCCCAAAAGAT
The DNA here is from genome assembly GCF_964235325.1 of Thermobia domestica. Classification (NCBI taxonomy): domain Eukaryota; kingdom Metazoa; phylum Arthropoda; class Insecta; order Zygentoma; family Lepismatidae; genus Thermobia; species Thermobia domestica. The sequence continues at coordinate 220,336,602 of NC_137460.1, read as the reverse complement.
AAGAAGCAACTGAAATTTGTGATCTGAGGGACTGAGTCAGGAAAAAATGATGAGGTTTTCTTCTTCATTTTGTGGAAAGTTCTGATTCCTTTCCTTGTTAATTTAGGTTTTGGGTTGAAGCACCAGTACTCAGACGAAAAAAAAAAAAAAAAACGCGCAATGGCATGAGGTCAAAGCCACTGCCTTCAACAAATACCTTATTGCACTCTTGGACATTCCCGAACTCTCCTTTGTCGAAAAAAAGTTTTCTCAATTTCTGAACCTGCTTACCCTCCCCCCTCCCCTCTCAGTTCTCGGTAAAGTAATAAACACAAACAGAGAGGTATTCCTTATGAAATAATAGATATCAAGGAGCTACTGTCGCTAACAAGCAAGGTCCACAACGAGGCACACTCAGATCCGACTCAAACTTCGCCCGGAGGACGCATAATGGAAAAGAAGAAAAAATGCCAAATTGGAGCTGCCCAATGCCAGAAACACCGGAGTTATGCTCCCCAACATAACACACCACGCGGCAATATGATATAAGGTAAACGTCGAAAAACACCCGTTTAGGTCGAAATCGGAAAGGACGAGAAGCATCGAGATGATATCAAGATACCTGATATGGTATAACACAGACTTGGCCGCCATCTTGAAAGCCGTTATCATGAATATATCGTAAGGTATTGAAACCTGAATGATGTCTTGTGAAAGATCGATGTCGGGTAGAATTAGAAGCTGAAACCAATGCCCAACTCTAATAACGTATCGAGCATGGTATTAATGTGAAGAGGAATTCATGCGAGCAGAGTATGGAAAAACAGCTGAAGTTATGTTGTTAACGCGATGAAACAGAAACGGCCAAAGGAACCCAGAACACATGGATGATGCGACAAAGAAACACACACGCACACACATAGAGAGAAACATATACATTTGAGTTGGAATGCTACATACACACACAGATATATATACATAGATACAGATATATAAGATTGTACCTATTGTTGAAAATCTCGGCAGTAGTGGTAGTGAGTAAAGAAATGGGTGACACACAGCTCCCGCAAACACCAAGCACATTTGATCACAGAAAGTTCTGGGCACTCGTCTTTACAACATTCACGCTGTCGTAGATTGAAACAAAAGTCAGTTGTGTTGTACTGGAAAGCAACGTCCTCTGCTAATCCAACTAGTTTCCACCCGCATTGATGTGTCATATGAAATCGTGGGAAAAAAAAAAAAAAAAAAAAAAAATAATTGGTTGTGTACCAGTGAATGCAGCTTAAGGATGGTGTCTCGCTGGTGAAGGTTCACGTTGCTATGGTCACGCAATGCCTCCGAAATCCGTCGTAACATGTGATTATACATACGGAAGTAATACAGATCCAACGGTTGGCATTGCGAAGTAGTTTTTTCAGGTACAATATGGATGCGAATATGATCGGCGGTGAAACCACTTTCATGAAGTAGCCTTGCAAATGTGTCTCTGTCCTTGTGAAGTCTATATGAATTTAGCAACAGAAGGCTTTGTGTGTTGGGAGCATCTGCTGCTACTTGTGGTATTACACATTTTTTGATGAAAATCGAATACGCTTCCCTTGTCATTTTACCAGAAGGCGTCCAGAATACCACTAAATTTGGTGCGGCGAACGTATTGGCCTGAACCCTAGTACTTAAAGCTACGGGTTCCTAGAGAATGACAAAGAGTTTATCCGCCACCACCCCTGCTTTCGACAACAACGGCACCACAGTGTACGTATGCGTAGTTGCATGCACAGACTGGACACAGCCCTGAATGTGCAATGATCCTCTTCTGGCTAATGTGCGCCCACTTGTCAACTCTTTCGCAAAACCGGATTTATCAGCATTCTCAAACCCCTCCATGATGGTCTTGGTTTCGTCACGCCACCCAGCAATAACCAAATCAATATCCTCCTTGTCGCGTACATACTTCATTGTGACATATGACGTGATTTTACGGCTCACGATATTGTTTTGTTGTTTGAGTGCCCCAATCCATCCTAGACTAGCATTGAACGTACGGAGACTACACTTCAGAGCCTGCTCCTTTGTCCATAATTTAAGATCACTGTCATGGACAATGCGGTTATCACGTCGCGCAGCTATAAATTGTTGCAGCACATGTTCTGTGATTTCGCGATACACTTCGCGTTTTGTTTTCAATAAGCCTTTGTCGCGTTGTTCTTTCCATTTAAACAGTGTTCTCACCGAGGGATAGTTGTGTAATCTGTGTTTCATCGAGCGATATGAACGATGTGCGAATGTTTGACGCCCTTTGCCTTTTACGTCAAGCCAGTAGTGTAACATGTTAACTTTGTCCTCTAGCGCAGCGTTTCCCAACCGGTGTGCCGCGGCACACTGGTGTGCCGCGAATGGGTCGCTGGTGTGCCGCGAGGAAATCGAAACAAATTATTAATTCTATAGAAACCAAAATGCAAGACATAGTGGAAAATGTATATTTGTATTTCACATTACTATGAACCTCTACTATAAAACTACAATTTTAAGTTTCATACTGTGTTACTTTTCTGTACATTTTTAATGTTGGGAAACGTATTTATCATTGTCATTACCATTATTGCTTCTTTATTGTTGTAGACTATTTAGTAACTTGAAATTTTAACATATCATTCACTAAATTCAACAAAGCAAACATGTATACAAATTACCTACATTTGTGTTTTAAAGGAACAGGAGATTTGTTTATTTGTTCATTATTTAGTGATCTTCCTTTTTAGTGAAAGATTAGATACAGTTTTCGAAAGAGAAAGTGGATTTTTTAAAAACTCGAGTCCTATATTTCATTGCAATTGTTTTCTATTTTAAAATTAGAATGAAAAATAAGCATAATGATTTACCACGGGAGAAAACCAGTGATCGAGCTTTCTTCTCTCTAAGAAGGAGATCAGTATTCACAGAAAAATACCAAGGTATTTTATATTTATATAATAGGGTGTGCCGCGAGAATTCAAATTACACCTGTAGTGTGCCGCAAGTTGAAAAAGGTTGGGAAACGCTGCTCTAGCGTATAATATTTTGTAGTATCTTCATTTCCATTCGGCTCATAGTCACTGTCGGACGAGAACGGTGTTGCCTATGGTTCGGACGAAGAATCACTCCGAGGCAGCGTGTTGTCACCAATATCCGCGGCATCCTCTTCACCTGTTTGGGCCGGACCGGGTTCGTATTCATCAATGTCGAGAGTCTCATCCACATTTACTTCTGTTACATCGTAGTTGTTCAAAAACTCCAGCATGTGTTCAGCTGCTTTTCGTTCCGCCCTGTCGGTTCTGTCGATTGAACGTACCCTTGTTTTGAAAGCTCCCTTTGCATAACTAACACCACATTGAGAGGGTTCATATTGCAGGTCTACACTGGCGTTTTTAGATGAACAATAGTGCGGACACATTCACTACACAGAATATTGCGCGTTTTGACTCGCGTATGCCACAAACACACTATCACTTCTCACGGGCTAGCACCTGCTGTCACGCTCACTTCGTTCCATCTGTGCCAGTGAAACCCGTAAACACAATTCGAGTGGTCTCACTGTGTGGTAAATTAGCCCTCTCGTGGGAGATTGCAACAACTCATGGAACTCGACTCCGCAGTGCTGCCTTTCACTGATATTGTGATTCTGTTTGGGACCGTCGAAAAATAAAAAATGAAATGAAATCTTTGAGCTTTACGTCCCACGGTTATGCCGATTAGGCTAAAGGAGACAGTGATGATGAGAGATGAGTGAAATGGTGGAATGAAGAAAGTGGGAGGAAACGGGAGAACCCCGAGAAAACCCACGAACACGGTGTTTGTCCACCACAAAGTCCACACGGCGCGAGCTGGGATCGAACCAGGGACCCCAAGCACCAGAGGTGGACGCTTTACCACAGAGTCACCGCGTCTCCCGTCGTTAAATAGTGTACTTGTAGCACATTGCGCAAAAGAAAAGAAACATTCGTAAAGAAATGTCAGCTAGAACATGGCTGGGCCTTATCACCCATGCATACTTTGTTTCAAATACTGTTGTTTAAACAAACGTAGGCCGAAATGTCCTTTGTTCTCACGAAACAGCAGGAAAAGTGAATAAGAAACGTACAAAACGTTGCCCAGGAGTGAGTTTCGATCCCAGGTAGATCCTGCTTTTGGTAACCAATCCAATATTATGTTACCTACTCTCCTGATCGAGCTGCCTTCATGCTGTTTCACAATAGATAGCCCTTTGTAGTTCCTGTAGTCTTAAAACGAACGCTCGTATCGCGGGTGCAACTGTGGTTTTTACCAAGCCGGGTCCCAATATCCTTGAAAGACATAATGCGCCAATGCGGAGACACTTCCATGTACAGACACTGTTACGTTTACTTGTCGCATACCATTGCCGTGGCATGTTACCCAATGCCGTGGCGTCTTCTGTCCTTCGCATACACGTTTGTTTTACCCGAGTCTTCTACACTTTCATCATTCCAACATTTCATTCATTTCTCATAATCACAGTCTCCTTTAGCCTGGTCGGCATAACCTAGGGACGTAAAACTAAAAAAATTATTTTTTTCTTCTACACTTCGTCACGTCCTCACCATTATACATATGTTTTTCGCGATTACATCATTGATTTTCATTTTGCATTTTACCTTACATTGATATATCACACATCCCACTTCTCATTTCAATACCTTACGCTATATCCAAGATCGTGGCTTTCAAGATGGCCTCCAAAACATTGTTATAACATATCAGGTATCTTTTTGATATCATCCCGGTGCTTCTCGCCCTTTCCGTTTTCGACATAAACGGGTATCTTGCGACGTTTACCTTAGATCATATTGTCGCGTGGTGCGTTATGTTGGGGAGCATAACTCCGGTGTTTCTGGCATTGGGCAGCTCCAATTTGGCATTTTTTCTTCTTTTCCATTATGTGTCCTCTGGGCGAAGTTTGAGTCGGATCTGAGTGTGCCTCGTTGTGGACCTTGCTTGTAAGCGAGAGTTATTTCAACACCCGTCTTTTATGTTTAGGTCATGCCTTTAAAAATAGTAAATAATGCTATACCGCATCTATTTTTCCTCCTGAACCGAAAACGAAAATAGAAAAAGTTGGAAAGTTCATACTTGTGGTTGAAAGTAACTACTGTCTTCTACTTTTGTCACTTTCTGTCGCGATGTTTAGTATTCTTTTGGTTTTTCAAAGATTATAATGGGTAGATTCCAAAATACAGAATATGAATAGACTGGAATAGTGATGAAGTCATTCCCTTTCCGTTACCATGGTGATCGCCGTGTTTTTTTCTATACAAACGCGTGAAGCTAATGAAGCTAAGGAGCTTATTTCTAAAAGCTCCACACCCCTAAGTAACAAGGTAGAAATCGAATAGTTAATGTAAGCACACTTATACATCATCATCATGTAATACACCATGAGAAGCAATTGTACGCAATATAAACTCCCTAACGTGTAGACTGACAAATTGTCGGCACAGAGAAAGCTGTAAAAATATATGTTTATAAAAAAAAAAACTTAGAATAATGTTAATTCTATTTTGACAGTTACACTTCTAATGTCTACTCTTTATAACAGGAGTGCAAAATTTTATTTCTAACTATACAACATTACAAAAGAAAGAAAAGACACGCCTTTAGAAATATTCAATCCACATCATCAGTGGATATAGGTAACATCTTTTCTTATATTCTCTATCAACTTTTTTTTTTTTTAAAAAAGGAAAGCCACAGTAATTGCACATCCAATTATAAATGGCTCACTATATATTTTAAACAACTGTTAAACAATAATCCTGTTCAAATTTGCAATAATATATCTACATGATACTCATATTATTGAATCAAAAATTTTCCGTAATTATTTAAAGTTAATATCTGATTATGAACCAGTTGAATTCACTTTAAGGTTTAATTTAACCTGAAAATATAGACATTCTCAAAATATACGATATTAGAGGAAAAATTTCACAAGATATGTGAACTTGCTGATTTTAGTTTCAATGCTTGTCATGCACGTAAGAGTATTTAACATGTTTCTTTTCTAATTACCTTTTCTATCTTTCATTCAGTTTCATTGATTAGAAATACATAAAAAGAAACATCAAGTATTTCTTTTACTCTAATGCTTCCAGTTCCGAAATATTTCATCACGGTTTCCGTTTTGCATATAGGTTCTTTAGGTATTTAGGCTACTTGTTGTTTAGAAAATAAAATGGCGATTACCATGGCAACGAGAAGGATGTGACGTCACACTATTTCAGTCTATTGTTCTGATTTGTATTCTTTTTATATTCGTAAATTTTGATATCATTGGCAGGTCCTTTGAAGGAAGGACATAAATTATACAAATAATTTCGTAAATTGAAGAAATCCAGAAACTTTACATAACACTAGAAAACAAGACAACGACTTCCTTCAGGTTGGAAATAAAGAGTGTTTATTTCAAAATTGTTTCAGAGTCAAGATGTTCTCAGTGACGATTTTTTGTCTCCTAAATGGTTTGATAGAATATGAAAACACGACCATTTTTCCCATAGTGTGGATGATGAAGATCTTGTACCTGAAGTAGAAATTTTTTTTTTTCCATGAATCAATCAGTCAACTATAGAGGTTGGTTTTAGTGCTGTTTACGAAACATGGTGAAGTCAAATCATAACGGTACGCATCAACAAAACAGCGAAATTACTACACCTATGAGTGAGTACACCAAATCAGAACTGACCAACTGTTCAAAGTAGAAATTCCTGTCCAAAAGAAAAGTACCAAAGAAACTTGTGCAACTTGCCAGGAATTTATATGAAAGTTCAATTCTGCTATAACCTGACCAGCAAACGAGTGCGGGCGGCCGCTTTTGTAACTAAAATACAAACAACAGTGTTTCTAACCGGATTACTTGTAATCAATCTATCACAGTTGTTTTTGCCCTGTTCATAATAAACCACTTCACGCATATGTTCAAGTTAAGACAAACACAATTTCAAAAGTTATGGAAGTTATTTTCAGAACATTTTAAGGGACTGCGAAAAAAAAAGTACATACACCCTCCATATTAATTTGGCAATAACTTGCGAATAACCTAACCTCAGTGTTGTACAAAGGAACCCTGAGAACTTCGTGGCATTAGAGTGTAAGGAATTCCTACTTCATCTGTTAACAAAACCTCGAAGTTCATCTTTGTGAATCGAAGTTATACTTTGGCAACTGCGCTTTCATTGTTTAAAGCAAGTTCTATTGTGTAGTTTTGAGATAAGGCGTCTTCGAAATTGCTAATAATTTGGACCATGTGATCGATCGATTGACAGTACCTTCAGTAACAAATTTGCATTGAGACCATTTTCGGATGTGCTGCAAAAGACTGGTGAGAGAGAAACTGATAATCTAACCGCCTCCGAAGTAGATTTGGATCCGCCCCTAATTAAGATGGTAGATAAAGATAACTTTCTCTGATATCTAACCTGTCATTATTTAGCATGGTTTGGTAATTTAAAAATCCAGTATTTCTACCATTTTTGAAAAAATTATTTAAAAGAGCAAAACCCAATGTTATATTGGGGGCGGTAGGGGAACGATTAAAATTTAAAGTGGGGAGCCTGACAATTGATTTCTTATAGCTCCAGTGAAATTCAGAAAAAAATGAATTTCATGTTAAAAAAGAAATACAAAATACATTTTCATGGTAACTCTTACATTCATTATGTTATTATAAAGTTAATGGTACATTTGAAATTGATTAGAGTGAATAGATGTGTATTTAAGTAACTAATTAAACCACTTGCGTAAGTTTTTCAAAATATCAAGTTAGAAGAACGAAGTTTGTCTTCCACTGCCATCTCATTGCTCAGATACCGGCGATGAAACAATTGGCCGGAAATAATCATGCGGCCGCTTCTTACATCAAATCATGAAGAAGATGAGTGCCAATGTTAAGTACGTAAGTTCAGTTTTTTTTTTACTACTTACACTTGAAATAAAAATACAGCTGTTTAAAGACGATTGATTGCCTTTGTCTTTGAATTTCATATGTGCACACAGGATTTGTTAAACAAGACCGTACATCTGATATGTTTGAACTATATGCAACTTATGCTCACGGGCTAAACTCAGTCTTCTGAAGTCAATCGACAAATGATTATGTATTACAGACACAAAGACGACACTAGGCTCCCAAGTTTCAAAATTATATTGTGTATGATAACAGATAGTAGAATTAATTCTTTGTCACAAGAGACCTAGGGTCTGAAAGAAATTCACAGGGAGTTCAAAGGGAATTTCTATACTCATAAATAAAAGTTGTGAATTTATTGTGTATTGAACCAATGATATTTATGCTTACATTACCCATACGCTGATGTTTTATGGATACTTTTATTTCACATTTACCAAAATTCTGGATTACGATAATAATCCTAAAAGAAAGATGCATTGTAATCAGGTTTTACAAGGCAATCCCGAAAGACAAGCTATCCAATCCCGTAGCCCTTTAAAAAATTAAGGAAAATTTCTTCTTCACTTCTTTTTCCCCCAAAGGGTTCACATTCATCGAAAAAATGAAATGAAATTTCTTTAGTTTAACGTCCCATGATTATGCTCTTTATGCTAGAGGAGACAGATGATTAATGAAAATGAAGGATTGTAAAATTAATTGTTGGGCTCTCACAGAACCACGTACAACAAAGACACATGCGCTAGCCAATAGGCCAACGGAGAGAACTTCCACAGTTCTCGAGTAGAAACGTATCAGAATTCTTTCTTGGCTACAACTCAAGAAAATAATTTAGTTGTCAATCGATAGACCTACATTAAAACAAATACAAGCATCGCGAGCCTTAACTTGATTTAAACTTACAGTTACACGATGTTGCGCAAGTATCTAAGCTACCAACCCATAATTAATCTTTTAGTCATTAACATCTTATTACTGAGTTTTACAGGTTTCTACTGTTTTATAATGAAATCAAATAAAACGTAATCAATTTTTTTTATATCTGCTTATTACACGGTAGAAACTCACTTGTGTGCTATCTTGTTCTTAAATTGTTAATTTCCATGCATATGCCATTATCCACAATACATCTGCATTACTGAAGGAATAACCATTACTGCATTCAATAACAGATTAGGCTACTTATAACATGTAAACTGCAACTTTTGAAAATCGTTGGATACACTGCAGAGTGACGCTCTCCGTTCCCCTGTCCCACCGCGCTTACCTAGAAACTGATGTAAACACAACACTAGCGCCCTCCACGAAAAACCGCACTAATATCCTGGTCAGGTTATACTGAATCGTCTGAATCCTACAATGAAAAGTGCGAGTTCTAACAATTATCCAAGTGTCTTTTTCAAAGATACATATTTTGCATCACATTCCATCTGCAACAAAATACGTGTTAGGGAAGCCAAGAGATGTAAACTCTGCAAAAGGAGTATTGCAAAACCGGATCTTGTTATGGTACATCGTATGAATGATGCACATTAGGGTGGAGGGTTTAGCACTTTTGCCCTAAGGCTCCTATCCCTTACTTGTGTAAGTAAGGAGACATGCACAGTGTTAAGATTTATGGACATAACAGAACGACGCGCTGACTAGACATGCTTGTGCATTATGAAAGCAACTGACCTAAATTAATTTAACCTTGTACTTTTAGCGACATCCTCGTATACCTACTGTTGCTGCCCAACAATGTGCAAAGTGATCAGATTCCCCCTGTTCTTACTCGGTTAGACAGTGCCCGTGCTTTTGACATTAGTGATGTTAATATCGTCGAACCAATTTGAAAATCAAAATAAGGTACAAAAATGTACAACATTCGGTTATATTTCGCTGGATTACATTAAGTTACGTTAGATCACCTTACATTAGGCGGCAGTATTACTATACGGATCCATAGTGTAAGCAGTACGGTAGTAGTAGGAACGGGTTAGAAGCCCCGCAGGGGTTCATTCGGTTCGGTTCTAGACATGAAATGGGCAAATTCGACTTGGAACAAATTTTTCTGTACATTTTATCATCTATGGATACGTATAGTAAAACGAGTGTCTCTCCGCGAAATAGTCCATCCGCCTCCATATACAGCAGGGTTGGCAGAACCCATGGTTTTTACGATTTTTTTTTTATATATATATATATAATTTGCTCTTTGTACTTATATGACATATGAACAGAAATAAGTTTGTTTCACGTTGGTGTTGTTATGCAACAACCGAGTTATGCTGCAAGGGCTGACATAAGCTTAAAGCGGAGTCCAAACCGTTTCTCGCCTTACATGCAAAACAAATTGTCCTCGATTTGAACTCGAAACCGGGACTAATTGGCCATAAATGCGATACGTCTGCCGACAAACTCACGAAGGACTCTTGATACGTTGTACTGATCTTTACATACGTGTTAATACAACTGTCAAGAATCATTTGAGAAGGACAAGATAATAAACAGTTGCACAAGTGATGCCATTATACAGATTCAAAATACCGTACAGTACAGAATAACTAATTAAGTCCAACTTAGTTCTCTACGACTCTTCTTAGTCCAAGTTAAAGAAATACAACGACTTAATTTGCATATCAGTAAGAAAAGTGAATAAAGATACGAATTATTTGAGTTCACTTTCTCTCTCACCCAATTATACATAAATAGATACGAAAGATACTTCTGATTTCAGTAAATGATACTCTTGGGTTTTTATGCCCGCTCCCCCCACCCCCACCCAAAGTACGGTATTTTGATGTATTTTATCAATAGTAAAATCATTAAAACGAAACAATATTTAGAATTTTTCTTTCATTTCATTGCATAACAATAACAACAAACTATAAAAAATCACAAAAGAAGCATTCATAAACTTATAAAGAAAGTTGCTTTCGTAGTATAATATCTTTGAGTAATGAATGGGGAATTTAGGTCTGAATATAATATGTATAATATGCGGGAGTGACACGCGATAACCCAGAAATGTGTGTTCATCAAGATTTTACAAACACTTACACTTTTGCGAACATTTTTCGCTTTTTGATTTAAACCAATTGTTTTCTTTTTTTTTCTTTCTTTCTTTCTTGAAAAAGAAACAGCTAGTTTAAACCACCTTGGTACCCTAATATACAGTACTGATAACATCAAAAACAACCACTTTCTTTACTTTTACTATTTCTCTAAACTTTCCCTCATTCTTCCTCACAAACTTAAATAAATTATCCAACTAGCCCAATAAATTTCCCAGCGATACGGCAGTTAACTCGTGCTTTTTACTAGCCATCTAGCAAAGGTTGTTTTTACACTTTAGTTTCCATGATGTCCGGCTGTTCATTTCGGGAAGGTTTTAGAAAACAGGTCCCCCCACACAGATTAGTAGCTAGGTTGGTTTCTTTTTGTACCAAAGTTTAATATTTAATTCACATATTATTGCCGAGCGAGTTTAGCGAGTGAAGGCGGGTTACAGCTCCGCAGGGCACGTTGTTTTCTGTCTTTATTACAGCTAAATAGGAAGGGGGACATGCGTTCTAGAACCTGGCCGTTTATTTGTAAAACGACAAGTAAATCTAAACCGCACAATGCAACAACTTTCTTGAGAAACAAGAATCGTATCCCCGCGGGAGGGTGGGGGAATTTTCACGATAGGCTTAGTAAATTTCCTAACTAATGGCATGATTCAAACGCTCTTAAACTTAATGTCTCGGACCTACTATGTTGCATAAAGGCTATATTTATTATAAATCATGTATTTTACATAAATTTTTAATTTGCATTTAATGCTTATTCTTGCTGCCTTATGCAAATGCACGTGTAGATTATACGATATAGAGCCGGCAGTTTCAAGTGATCCTTCTTATGTATATGCAGGTAGAGTATGTATTGTAAAGTTTACCCACATAAAATAAATAGTTTAACAACAAAAACTTCATATCTTATATGAAACTATAACAAAAATAAATAAAGTATACCTCTGCTTCACAAACCACAATCAGCAACACACATTTAGAACAAAAACGCTACACTAAAACCAGTGTTATCAGGTATGAATAGTAACCATACTCTGTTACCAGGTAAAACAGAAAAAAAAAACATTATATGTAGGGGCTTTATGCCGTACGCAAGGCAAATTTCATTATTTCAGTTTGCGATTACTGACGTTGCAGTCATAATTCCTTACGAGGTCCACACCAAAACACATGCTATTTTGTTCTAATTTCCAAGAACAAGGAAACATAGGGAACTAACCTATGTCTATTTCTCAACAAACTCTTTTTCTTTATTGATTCAAGGGGCCGCGGTTGCTCAATGGTAGAGCGTTCACCTCTGGTGCTAGGGGTCCCGGGTTCGATCCCAGCCCACGCCAAGTGAATTTTGTGGTGGACGAACACCATGTGCATGGGTTTTCTCGGGGTTCTCCCGTTTTCTCACACTTTCTTCATTCCACCATTTCATTCATTACTCATCATCACCGTCTCCTTTAGCCTAACCGGCATAATCGTGGGACGTAAAACTCAAAGATTTCATTTCATTTTCTTTATTGATTCACACTTGCTATCGCTCTGTCCATTTTCTGTGGCATTTGGCAGTCATATATTTCAGATCAATACGAAATACTGGGAATATGCTGGAAATATTAGGAATATGTTTCAGACTGAAAAATAGCACTTCTCAACGATGATCTACGACAAAATGTCGTCCACGAAGAGATTTCTTGAGGTTTGCGAACAACCAGAAGTCACTCGGGGATAAATCTGGTGAGTACAGTGGGTATAGCGTATTCAATTCCGTCGTCAACCAAGAATGGGGTCACAACATTATCACGGCTGCACATTGTCCACATTTGCCATTTATGGTCGTTTCTCGGTCAAATTTGGTAAAAATTATATATCAAAAAGTGTACGAAAATACTCGCACATAGTTTTACCCTCTCTGTAACTTTCTTACCAGAAAATATATACAGTATATATATATATATATATATATATATATATATATATATATATATATATATATATATATATATATATATATATATATATATATATATATATATATATATATATATATATATATATATATATATATATATATATATATATATATATATATATATATATATATATATATATATATATAATATATATATATATATATATATATATATATATACATAATGACCATCGACTTCGATTTTATAAAATTTGAGAGAGAAATTTAACTTTTTATTTTGTGGTCAATTTGAAGGCATTTTATTACACTGTCATTAAGAAACCCATATACATCATCTTACGAATCAATCATTATGGAAGAATTGCATGTGTAGGTTGCAGCAGTGGTACCAATCTTTGAAAGTTTCATTAACAACTATTCTTTTTTTCTTTTTTTAATTGATGTTCTGAGTAATTGCGCGCTCTGTGTAAAGGTGCAATAAGATTCTCTCTCTCTTTCTGTTTCCAGCTACCGGCATAGGCATATGGGAACTACCAGATATACTTTCGTGTGTACATAAGTTAGTGTGTGTGTGTGGCGGGGTCGGAGGTATGAATTATTTATTACGATCACTTAGTGGAACTTACCGCAACATTCCGCACGATAACTTTTGAACGAATGCGAATTTTTTAATTCTGTTTTTTGAAATAGATAAATAGAGTAATTATCTCGAGGAAGTTTGTTAACGAAGATTATTTAGTCAACAGAAAGTGGTGCAAATGAACCATTTCCGGTTTCAACGTTGATCACTGTAGAGCACATACTGTAATAGATAGCGACAAACGGTTTTCGGCAATGGATTAAACGTTTCAAGGACAACTCCCATATTCATTCTCAACACTATAGTAAAACCGGAAGTGGTATAAATGAATCAATTCCGGTTTTATTGTTGATCATTATAGAGCAAAAACGGTAAAAGATAGCAAGAAGCAATTTTCGGCAATCGATAAAGCGTGTCAAGGATAACTTTCATCTTCATCATTAACATCCTAGTAAAAGCGGAAGCAGTAGAAATTAACTATAATTTCCGACTTCAAATTAATCTACATAGGGAGATAGGGAGAAGCTGTTTTGGGAAATCAGTTTAGCGTTGTGGGAATAAGTATCGTTTCCTCTCTTAAACTTCTAAATAAACAGGGAGTGGCAAAACCCAACTACTTCCGGTTTTAGTGTTGATCACAATAGATTAGAAACCGTAATAAATAGCGAGAAGCGGTTTTCAGTAATCAATATATTAAGTGTTCCAAGAATTTTCTAATTCGACTTTAATTTTTCTACTCAAACCGGAAGTGACAGAAACCAATCACTTCCAGTTTAAGCATTGATTGTTATAGAATACATAGCGAAAAGGGAATAGAATGGAAAATTTATTAAGTGCCCAAGAGTGTATTCCATCTTGACAGTAATCACTCTACTCAACTAGGAAGTAAAAAAAAAATATACTACAACTTCTGATTTCCAAATCAATTGAGAAAATATTACGTAAATCTTTACTGTTTTTACTATTAGGATTACGTAGTGAAACTTGTAACATCATAATGTTTGTACATACGTCCGTCCGTTACTCCGTACGATGACATTTGGACGGATGCGAATTTTAAAATTGTTTTTGCAATAGAAAGATACAATGATTATCTTGAGGGAGTTCTTTAATAGAGAAGATTCAACAACCGGAAGTGGTAGAAATATGTCATTTCCGGTTTTAATGTTGATCATTATATAACAAAAACGGTAATAGATAGGGAAAAGCGGTTCTTGGCAATCGATCACACGTTTCATAGCCAACTCTCATCTTCATTCTTAATAGTCTAATAAAACCGGAAGAGGTACGAATAAGCCATCGAGAATGGACAATCGAAAAAGCGTTTCAAGATTAATCTACTTCACCCTTAGCACTCTAGTAAAACATGAACTGGTACAAATGAACCATTTCCGGTTTAAACGTTGATCATTATAGAGAGAAAAGGGTAATAGATAGTAAGAGGCAGTTTTCGGCAATCGATAAAAAGTTTCAAGAATAACCATCTTCTTCATAATTAACACCTTAGTGAAAAAGATGTGGCAGAAATTACCTATAACTTCCGGTTTCAATTTAATCTATATAGTGCAAAAATTATAAGTTATAGAAATTGTTTTTGGGAACTAATTTAGCGTTGTAGGAACAGGTATAATCTCTATTAAACTTCTAATCGAACCGGAACTAGCAAAACCCAACTACTTCCGGTTTTAGTGTTGATTGCTATAGATTAGAAACTAACTAGCGATAAGCTGTTTTCTGTAATCAATTAAGTGTCCTAAGAATATGTTCTATCTCGACTCTAATCTTTCTACTAAAACTTGAAGTGGTAGAAATCAATCGTTTCCGGTTATAACATTGAGCGTTATAGAATGGATAGCGAGAAGGCTTTTTTTGGTAATTCATTAAGTGCTCCAAGAGTATATTCCATCCCGGCAGTGATCCCTTTACTCAAATCGGAAGTGAACTAAATATACTAGAGCTTCTGGTTCCCAAACCACTACACAAAATATAACATGATCCTCTTTAAGATTTTATTATTATTAGGATCACGTAGTGGAACTTGTAATATCGTAATGTTAGTACGTACGTACATACAGTACATACGTCCGTTACTTCGAAAGATAACATTTGAAAGGATGCGAATTTTCTATTATTATTATTATTATTATTATTATTATTATTATTATTATTATTATTATTATTATTATTATTATTATTAATTTCAATAAGTAGATAGTGTGATTTTCTCGAGAGAGTTCATTAATAGGGGTGATTCGACAAAAAAATGGTAGAAATGATTTATTTCAGGTTTTAACGTTGATCAATAAAAAACAAAAACGATAATGGATAGCGAAAAGCGGTTCTGGGCAATCGATTATACGTTTCAAGGGAATCTCTATTCTTATTCTTAACATTCTAGTAGAACTGGAAATGGTAGAAATGAGCTGTTTCCGGTTTTAACACTCATTACTATAGAGCAAAAACGATAATAGATAACGATAAGATGTTTCTGGCAATCAATTAAACTTTTCATTGATAACCTTCTTCACATTTAACAAGCTAGTACATTCTGAAAGTAACAGAATTGAGCCATTTCCTGTTTCAACGTTGATCACTATAGAGCGAAAACGATAATAGATAGTAAGAAGCAGTTTTCGGCAATCTAGAAAGCGTTCCAGGAGTAACTTTCAACTTTGTACTTAACACCCTAGTAAAAAGGAAGTGTAGAAATCACCTATAACTTCCGGTTTCAATTTAATTTACATAGAGCATAAACTATAAGATATAGGGAGAAGCAGTTTTATGGAATCAATTTAACGTTGTGGAACAGGTAAGTTATTATCTCTCTTAAACTCCAAACCGGAAGTAGCAAAATCCAACTACTTCCGGTTTTAGTGTTGATCGCAATAGATTAGAAAGATAACAGATAAGGAGAAGCGGTTTTCTATAATCATTTAGTGTCCCAAGA